>NC_071620.1:43080182-43780021 GCF_014839835.1 Dryobates pubescens
TTAAGTCAAATAAAAAGCAAAGTGAAACAAAGGAAGAAAGAAGTAAAGTAAAAGCTAAAGAAGGTAACTCCTGCTCCTGGAAAACCTTCCAGCAGGGCTGAGTCTGACCATAAACACTTCAGAGCTTCAGAGGATCCCAGAGTGGGTTGGGTTGGAAGGGACCACAAACCTCCTCCAGCTCCAGCCCCCTGCCGTGGGCAGGGACCCCTCCCACCAGCCCCAGGCTGCTCAAGGCCTCATCCAGCCTGGTCCTGAACACCTCCAGGCAGGAGACATCCACAGCCTCCCTGGGCAACCTGTGCCAGTGTCTCCCCAACCTCACTCTCAAGGATTTCTTCCTCATCTCCAGTCTCAGTCTCTCCTCCCCCAGCTCCAAGCCATTGTTCCTCATCCTGGCACTCCCAGCCCTTGCCCACAGTCCCTGCCCAGCTCTCCTGGAGCCCTTCAGGTACTGGAAGCTGCTCTGAGGTCTCCCTGGAGCAGCTCCAGGCCCTTCTTGTGCTGGGGGCCCCAGAGCTGGAGGCAGTGCTGCAGGTGAGGGCTGAGCAGAGCAGAGGGGCAGAATCCGGGGTGTGCCGGCAGTGGCAGGAGAAGCCATGGGGTGCTGTGGGGGACAGCGAAGCCCCTCAGCAGGGCAGGGCAGGGCAGGCAGCTGGTAGCCTTTGTTTGCTCTCTACAACCACCTGAAGGGATGCTGCAGCCAGGTGGGGGTTAGTCTTTTCTACCAGGCACCCAGCACCAGAACAAGAGGACAGAGTCTCAAGCTGCACCAGGGGAGGCTCAGGCTGGATGTTAGGAAGAAATTCTTCCCAGCAAGAGAGATTGACCATGGGAATGTGCTGCCCAGGGAGGTGGTGGAGTCACCATCACTGGAGGTGTTTAAGAGGAGCCTGGATGAGGCACTTGGTGCCATGGTTGAGTTGATTAGATGGTGTTGGGTGATAGGTTGGACTTGGTGATCCCAAAGGTCTTTTCCAACCTGGTTAATTCTGTGATTCTCCCCTCATCCTCCCTCCTCATCGAGATGACCTCTGTCATGCTCTGATAGCTCAGCAGGGCACAGTGTGCTCGCTGCACCTCATTTCTTCATACAAATATCCTACAGCAGAGTTACTAAAATGGGCCAAGCTGCAGAAGGTTGCAGTGAAAAACGATAGGAGCAGAAGGTTAGGAAGGGCTGAAGGGTAGGAAAGTGTAAGCAAAAAGCAGGCAGGAGGGGGGCTGCAGGGAGCTGCTGCTAAGATTGGGTTACTGCTGCCTGTAAAAAAAGGAATGGAGTCAGGCAGTCTGAGGATGTTGGCTAGACAGGGGCAGGCTGGCAGTGCAGGAGCAGCAGCAAAGGATCAATCTGCAGGTTTGGGAGGGAGGAGGAAGATGAAAAAACTTCAGGTTTGGGAGGGAGGAGAAAGCTGCAGAAGCTTCAGGTTTGGAAGGGATGAGGAGAAAGGATTGGAGCTGGAGGAGGGGAGATTGAGACTGGAGATGAAGAAATGCTTGGGAGTGAGCGTAGGGAGGTACTGGCACAGGTTGCCCAGGGAGGCTGTGGCTGCCTCCTCCCTGAAGATGTTCAAGGCCAGGTTGGATGAGGCCTTGAGCAAGCTGGGCTGGTGTGAGGTGTCTCTGCCCATGGCAGGAGGTTGAACTGGATGAACTTGAAGGTCCCTTCCCATACAAACTGCTGTATCAATCTTTGTGGCCAGCAGGTCCAGAGAAGGGATTCTGCTCCCTGACTCTGCTCTGCTGAGACCCCACCCTCAAATACTGCATCCAGATCTGGTGTCCCCAACATAAGAAGGACATGGACCCATAGGAGGAAGCCCACAGGAGGCCAAAAAGGTGATCCAAGGGCTGCAGCATCTCTGCTGTGAGGACAGGCTGAGGGAGCTGGAGACATTCAAAACCCTCCTGAGTATGCTCCTGGGTGCCCTGCCCTGGGTGGCCCTGCTCTGGCAGGAGTGTTGGACTCAGTGATCTCCAGAGGTCCCTTTCCCCTCTCTACCATTCTGTGACTCCATGATTCCACCCCACTCTCCTCCTGCCCTTCACTAAAGCTCTCCCAGGAGCTGGGCAATTACTTGCAAGCAGCTGGAAACTTTTCCAGGCTGAGTTTTTCTGCTCTGTGAGGTACTGGTAGGTAGCTTCTGCTTCATGATGGATTGCAGAGCCCTGCCTTGAGCCCACCTCCGTTTTCCCTCTCCTCTTTTCTTGCTTCTGCTTACCAGTGAAGAGAGTCTCCAACTGGAACCACACAACTCCCAGGTTCCAGGCAGGAGCTTCCCTCTCTTGGGCAAATCATTTTGCCTTTGTTGCTTTCATTTTTCCCCCCCCTTTTCTTTTTCCTTTTTTTTTTTGTTTATAAAATACTAATTACCTCCTTTTATTGTTTGGAGAGATTAAAAGTTAATAGGAGAAACTAAATAAACAGAATGTCATTCTGCACAAACTATATAAGCTGGTAATTAATTTCTGGCCTCCTCTGAGCTAATTAACTCATATAAAGAAATGAAGTTAATGAACCATAATTCTAGTCATACAAGTGTAGATACAAGCAGTTTGACTTAATGAATTAATAAGATATTTCCTGCCTTTAGAGGGGGGCTTTTCAATCGTCCTCCCAGGCTGAAGGCCCTTCTTAATGTCTCTTTCTGGCTCAAATATTTAATAAATGGCAGAGCAACCTGGAGCTGGAAGTTTGGCTGGCGGCTAGGAGAGAGCAGGATGGCAGAGCAGGGAGGGAATTCCGCCTCCAGCTGGGGGATGGAGCTCTGAAACGAGCCAGAGGGGTCTGGTTCCGGCTGGAAGGGGAGGCAGGAAGCACCTTGGGATGAAGAGGGGAGAGCTGGCCAAGAATGCACTCAGGGTGAAGGTGAAGAGAGAGGCGAAGTCAGTAATGGTCACAGTGAGCAATACAGAGGGAATCGGTGAGGAATGGAATGGGATGGAATAGAGTAGAGTACAGTAGAATAGAATAGAATAGAATAGAATAGAATAGAAGGAGAAAGAAGAGAAGAGAAGAGAAGAGAAGAGAAGAGAAGAGAAGAGAAGAGAAGAGAAGAGAAGAGAAGAGAAGAGAAGAGAAGAGAAGAGAAGAGAAGAGAAGAGAAGAGAAGAGAAGAGAAGAGAAGAGAAGAGAGAAGAGAAGAGAAGAGAAGAGAAGAGAAGAGAAGAGAAGAGAAGAGAAGAGAAGAGAAGAGAAGAGAAGAGAAGAGAAGAGAAGAGAAGAGAAGAGAAGAGAAGAGAAGAGAAGAGAAGAGAAGAGAAGAGAAGAGAAGAGAAGAGAAGGGAAGGGAAGGGAAGGGAAGGGAAGGGAAGGGAAGAGAAGAGAAGAGAAGGGAAGGAGAATTAACCAGGTTGGAAAACACCTTCAAGATCATCAAGTCCATTACATCACCCAACACCATCTGATCAACTCAACCAGATGGAATCAGCAATGATAATAGTGACCAATAGAGATGAAATCACTAATGAGCATAATAACCAATATAGATGAAAGAGTTAATGCTTATCATTACCAATGCAGATGAAGAAATTAATGGTCATAGTGAGCAATACAGATGGAATCAGTAATGATCATAGTGGCCAACAGAGGTGAAATCATGGCAGGGGGGTTGGAACCAGATGATCCTTGTGGTCCCATCCAACCCTGACTGATTCTATGATTCTATGATCACAGTGACCAATGCAGATGAAAGCAGAAATGGTCATAATGACCAAAACAGATGAAATAATGTTCATAATTACCAAGACAGATGGCATGAGTAATGATCATAGTGACCAACACAGATGGGATCAGTAATGATCATCATGGCCAATAAAAATGAAATCAGTAGTGAGTATAATAAGGAATACAGATGGAATCAGTAATGATCATAATGACCAAGACAGATGGAATCAGTAATGATCATGGGGACCAAGACAGATGGAATCAGTAATGATCATGGGGACTGAGACAGATGGAATCAGTAATGATCATAGTGACCAACACAGAAGGAATCAGTACAGCTCATAGGGACCAACACAGAAGGAATCAGTACAGCTCATAGGGACCAACACAGAAGGAATCACTAAGGAACATAATGGCCAATGAAGATGACATTAGTAATGATCACCATGATCAACACAGGTGGAATCAGTAAAGAGCATGATGACCAGTACAGATGAAATGATTAATGAGCATCATGGCCAATACAGATGGAATCAGAGCAATACAGATCATAGAATCGCAGGATTGTTAGGGTTGGAAGGGACCCCAGGGATCATCTGGTCCCAACCCCCCTGCCATGGGCAGGGACACCTCACACCAGAGCAGGTTGCCCAGAGCCACATCCAGCCTGGCCTTAAACACCTCCAGGGCTGGAGGTTTAATCATAAAGACCAATAAAGATGTAATCTCTGATGATCAGAACAACCAATACAGATGAAATAATTAACAATCAGACTGATCAATACAGATGAAATAATTAACCATCAGAATGCCCAGCAGAGATGCCATAATTAATAATGATGCTGTGATGCCCCTGGCTGAGTGAAAGGATCAATTGTTTCTTTGCACTGCTGGCAGCCTGCTTTGGCTCAGCCTTGCCTCTGGAAGTGGCACTGCTGTCAGAGCCTGCTGTAATCAAAACCTCACTCAGATGTGTGATTCTTAGTTAATCCTGAGGGCAAGATCCCTTCACAGACTCAAGGCAGGCTAGGGGTTGGGAGGGACCTCCAGAAATCAATGAGTCCAACCCCTCTGCAAAGCAGGACCACCCAGGGCAGCTCACACAGGAGCACATCCAGGTGGGTTTGGAAGCTCTCCAGAGCAGGAGACTCCACAACCTCTCTGGGCAGCCTGCTCCAGGCCTCCAGCAGCCTCACAGCAGAGAAGTTTCTCCTCATGTTGAGGTGGAGCTTCCTGTGATGGAGTTTATGTCCACTGAGCCTTGTCCTACCAACTGGGCACCACTGGGAAGAGCCTGGCTCCATCCTCATGACAGACACCCTTCAGGTATTCATAGACATTGATCAGGTCCCCTCTCAGCCTTCTCTTCTCCAGACTAAACAGCCTCAGGTGTCTCAGCCTTTCCTCATGAGGAAGATGCTCCAGAGCCCTGAATATCTTTGTAGCTCTCTGTTGAGATCTCTCCAACTCCCTCCGGGGAGGTGCTCAAGGCCAGGCTGCATGAGGCCCTGAGTAACCTGGGCTGGTGGGAGGTGTCCCTGTCCATGGTACGAGGGCTGGAAGTAGATGATCTTGAAGGTCCCTTCCAAACCAGCCCATTCTCTGAACCATCATCTCTGAACCCCCATTGCAAGAAAGATCTGGAGGTGCTGAAGGTGTCCACAAGGATAAGCAGAGGGCTGGAGCTGCTCTGCTCCAAGGACAGACTGAGGGAGTTGGGGTTGTGCAGGCTGGAGAGGAGAAGGCTTCCAGGAAACCTTCTTGTGGCCTTCCAGGATCTGAAGGGGGCTCCAAGAAAGCTGGGGAGGGACTTCTGAGGGTGTCAGGGAGGGATAGGAGTAGGGGGGATGGGGCAAAACTAGAAGTGTGGAGATTCAGCTTGGATGTTAGGAAGAAGCTGTTCCCCATGAGGGTGGTGAGAGCCTGGCACAGGCTGCCCAGGGAGGTGGTGGCAGCCTCACCCCTGGAGGTGTTTGCAGCCAGGCTGGAGGTGGCTGTGAGCAACCTGCTGTGGTGTGAGGTGTCCCTGCCCATGGCAGGGGGTTGGGACTGGCTGAGCCTTGAGCTCCCTTCCAGCCCTGACAATTCTGTGACTCTATGATCACCTCTGAGCCTGCAAAGCCTGGGAGATCTGTGGTGAGATTTTAAGTGGACCTGGGGAAATGAAGTCTGAAGAGATGTGCAGAGCAGGATGAATGCTGCCCCAAAGGGCTTCCTTCTTTCCTAAAGAGATGCCCAAAGAGCAGGCACTAAAGGCCTCTGCACCACAATCTCAGCTCCACGCTGTTCCACACACACAAATCTCTTCCTTCTTTTTTTTCCCCCTTTGGGATGAAAACTCTTCCACCACCACCACCCCCTTGTTATTTCACCCATGTCATTTACCTAAGTGTAGTCTGTTTCAGCCCTTTGACCTTGGACTGTGACCAGCTGATCAATTTTGCTTCCCCCTCAGGCTTGAAAGCCCCAGGCTGACAGAGCTTTGGAAATGTATTTCATCTTGATTTAGTAACTTTCATTTATCCATCTCCATTATTTACTTAAGATGCTCAGAGGACATCCTGCCTGGGCTATTTGTTTCCCATGGATGAGGTAGACAGACATAAACCTGCTGGAAAGCAAGCAGTGGGCAGCTGCTGGTCATCAGCACGAAAATCAAAGCTTTTTAGAGGGGAATAAAACCCCAAATCTAAATCTTCCCTGACCATGAGAGGACTTCTGATAAGAGAAAACAATGGCTGCAATCTAATTAAAAAGCCAGAGCCCAATAAAAGGTTTCAAAGCAATTGGTCAATCTAAAAAGCCATGAAGGGAAACCTCAGTGTGACAAAAAAACAGAGAATCAGAGAAGGGTTTGGGTTGGAAGGGACCTCAAAGATCACAGAAGCATGGAAAGGGTTGGGTTGGAAGGGACCTCGAAGATCACAGAAGCATGGAAAGGGTTGGGTTGGAAGGGACCTCAAAGATCATAGAAGCATGGAAAGGGTTGGGTTGGAAGGGACCCCAAAGATCACAGAAGTATGGAAAGGGTTGGGTTGGAAGGGACCCCAAAGATCACAGAAGCATGGAATGGGTTGGGTTGGAAGGGACCTTGAAGATCACAGAAGCATGGAAAGGGTTGGGTTGGAAGGGACCCCAAAGATCACAGAAGTATGGAAAGGGTTGGGTTGGAAGGGACCTTGAAGATCACAGAAGCATGGAAAGGGTTGGGTTGGAAGGGACCTTGAAGATCACAGAAGCATGGAAAGAGTTGGGTTGGAAGGGAGCTCAAAGATCATAGAAGCATGGAATGGATTGGAAAGGACCTTGAAGATCATGGAATGTGTTGGGTTGGAAGGGACCTTGAAGATCATGGAATGGGTTGGGTTGGAAGGGAGCTCAAAGATCATAGCATCATGGAATGGGTTGGAAGGGACCATAAATGTCATGGAATCATAGAAGGGGTTGTGTTGGAAGGGACCTCAGTGATCATAGAATGGGTTGTGTTGGAAGGGAGCTCCAAGATCATGGAATGGTTTGGGGTGGAAGGGACCTCCAAGATCATCCATCCCAACCCCCCTTCACTCAGCAGGGACATCCTCCCCTAGAGCAGGTTGCTCACAGCCTTCTCCAGCCACACCTTGAATATCTCCAGGGCTGGGGCCTCAAGCCCCTCCCTGGGCAACTGCTTAGCCTGGAAGGGAGAAGGGTGAGAGGGGATCTGAGCAATGGCTACAGATAGCTGATGGGTGGGGGGCAAGAAGATGGTTCCAGGATCTTTTCCATGGTGCCCTGTGATAGACAGACACAAAATGTCCACCAGCACCCCCAGGTCCCTCTCTGCCTGGCTGCTCTCAGCCACTCTGTCCCCAGCCTGTAGCACTGCCTGGGGTTGGTGTGGCCACACTGCAGCACCCAACCCTTGGACTTGTTGAATGCCATCCTGTTGGGCTCTGCCCCTCTGCCCAGCCTGGCAAGGTCCCTCTGCAGAGCTCTCCTACCCCCCAACAGATCCACACCTGCCCCCAGCCTGGTGTCATCTGCAAACTTACTGCTGCTGGACTCAGTCCCCTCCTCCAGATCACCAGACCCAGCCCTTCCTGGTCTGACATCTGGGGGCTCAGCACCAAGCTGAGATCTCTCTTGTGTTTGGTTGGGGTTTTTTTATCCCCTCTCTTGGTTTGTTTTGGAGCCTTGATTATTATTAAAGACTAAAGCTCATCTTTAAGACTCTGCAAGTTAATGCTCTTGAATTAACTTTTTACTTGCCATTTCTTTATTTATTCCCCCCCCCCCTCTGGGCCATAATCAGCTCATCCATAAAGCAGGGCTTGCTTAATAATAACTTGGAATGTCAGGGTTTGCTGGGGGGGAGGTTGGGTTTGTTGTGGTTCTCTTGGGGTTTGTTGTGGGGGATTGGGGTTTGTTGTGGATTTTTCTTCCTCCCTACCCCTCTGTGATGACCTGCAAGAACCACACAAGGGGAAGGGGTTGGAAGGGACCTCAAAAGATCTTTGTGTCCAACCCCCCTGCCAAGGGAGGGTCACCTAGAGAAGGCCCCACAGGAGCACATCCAGGTGGGTTTGGAAGGACTTCAGAGATGGAGGCTCCACCACCTCTCTGGGCAGCCTGCCCCAGGGCTCCTCCTTCACCCTTAAAGTTGCTCCTGCTCAGGTTCAGATGGAACTTCTGATGTTCAAGTTTGTGCCCCTTACCCCTTGGCCTGTCCCTGGGCACCACTGAACACAGCCTGGCACCCACCCTTGAGGTATTGATCAGCATTGATCAGATCCCCTCTCAGGCTGCACTTTGGTGTTTGGATGCTTTGTTTGTGTTGAACACTTGGATGAGCCCCAGGAGCACAGAGGAAAGAGCAGCAGTGCTGGAAGGGGATACCTGCTGGCTGAGCTTCCAGAAGATTCACATCACCCTCTTGTGCTGCTCCAACCAGCCTCTGTCTCCAGTGGAACATGGAACAGGCTGCCCAGGGAGGCAGCTGAGGCCCCAGGATGTTAAGGGTTGGAAGGGACCTCTGGAGAGCTTCCAGATCAACCTCCCTGCCACAGCAGGAGCACAGAGCCCAGCACAGGGCACACAGAACACATCCAGGCAGGGCTGCAAAGGCTCCACACAAGGAGACTCCACAACCTCTCTGGGCAGCCTGCTCCAGGCCTCTGGCAGCCTCCCAGGGCAGAAGTTCCTCCTCCTGCTGAGCTGCAACCTCCTGGGCTGCACTTTCCATCCATTGCCTCTTGTCCTATCCCAGGGTGCAGCTGAGCAGAGCCTGGCCCTGTCCCTTCCTTCCTGCCCCCAGCCCTCAGCTATTGATAGACATTGATCAGATCCCTCTCAGCCTTCTCCGCTCCAGACTGAACACCCCCAGGGCTCTCAGCCTCTCCTCCCCAGGCACTCTCCAGTCCCTTCCTCATCCTTGGAGCCTCCCTTGGCCTCTCTGCAGCAGATCCCTGTCCCTCCTGAGCTGGGCAGCCCAGCGCTGGATGCAATATTCCAGGTGAGGTCTCAGCAGGGCAGAGCAGAGGAGGAGGAGAACCTCCCTGGCTCTGTCACCCACACTCTGCTGAATGCCCCCCAGGACCCCCTTGGCCTTCTTGGCCCCCAGGGCACATTGCTGTCCCATGCAGAACTTCCTGTCCCTGTCCCTCCCTTCCTGCCCCCCCTCACCCTCAGCTATTGATAGGCATTGATCAGATCCCTCTCAGCCTTCTCACCTCCCCTCAGAGCTGGGTTACAAAAGTGCAGAGCAGTTTCTGCCCATGTGGAGGTGAATCTCCTATGCCCAAGCTTGGCTTTTACTCAGAGTTATGTAATTTGGGTTATTTCCCCCACCCCACCCCCCCCAGTCCATTTTTACTGCACTGTGCTGTGCTGCATTAATGCTTTGTGCTGGGTGTCAGGAGGCACAAGCAGAGGGTTCCTCAAATGAGAAGAAGGAGGGGAGGGGGAAGAGAGAAAAAAAACCCCAAACCATTGAATTCTTAAGCAGATCAAAAAAGGCTTAAATACCATCATGATTAAACCATATGTCTTGTAGCATCATCTCTTAAGCACCACCAGTCCTTAACAGATGTACTGACCCCTTGGATTCCACAGCACAAAGCAAATCCCAAGGCAGCTCCCAGATATTAATATTTCCTCATCAAAGTCCTCCAAATTAAAACAAACAAACAGACAACCACAAAAATTAAAGCTTTGCTCTGCCCTGGCTCCTGGGATTGCTTCAGTTGGGAAAATTAAAGTTCTGGTGGGAATGGAGCTGATGTTGTGCTGCCTTTGATCCTGGGGAGGGGGTGGGGAGGTGGGGTGGAACTGGGGGCTCCTGCTGCTGGATGATGTTTTGTTCTGCTCCCTTTCATAAGCAGCAGGAGAAAAAAATCATAGGATAATGGTCCAGGCCAGAAGGGAGCTCCAGAGCTCATCCAGTCCAACCCTCTGCCCTCAGCAGGGACATCCCCAGCTAGAGCAGGTTGCCCAGAGCCCTCTCCAGCCTCACCTTGGACAGCTCCAGGCATGGAAGCTCAACCTCCTCCCTGGGCAACCTGCTGCAGGGTTCCAGCAGCCTCCTGGTGCAGAACTTGTTCCTCACATCCAATCTCAATCTGCTCTGCTCTCATTTCAAACCATTTCTTCTCATCCTGTCCCTGCAGGCCTTTGGGAGCAGTCTCTCTCCATCCTTGCAGATCCCTTCAGGTCCTGGCAGGCTGCTCTGAGGTCTCCCTGGAGCCTTCTCCTCTCCAGGCTGCACAGCCCCAGCTCCCTCAGCCTGGCCTCACAGCAGAGCTGCTCCAAACCCCTGAGCATTTTCATGGCCTCCTCTGGAGCCTCTCCCTCAGCTCCAGGTCCTTCCTGTGCTGAGGGCTCCAGAGCTGCACACAGCACTGCAGGGGAGGTCTCAGCAGAGCCAAGGGTCAGAATCTCCTCTCTGGATCTCTGGCAATGCTGCTTTGGATGCAGCCCAGGCTGCCCTTGGCCTCCTGTGCTGCCAGTGCCCATTGCAGGCTCCTGCCCAGCTTCTCCCACCCAGCATCCCCAAGTCCTTCTCCTCAGGGCTGCTCTCTATCCCCTCCTCCCCCAGCCTGCACTGCCAGTGAGGATTGATCCAGCTGGCAGATTTGTGATTGGTGGGGAATGGTCCTTAGGTCTGGATCACAGAATGACTCAAGTTGGGAAGAGACCTCAGAGCTCCTCTCCTCCAAGCTCCCCATGCCCAGGGACACCTCTCAACGAGGCTGGGATGCTCAAGGCTTTAATCCACCCCCAGGCAGGAGGCAGCCACAGCCTCCCTGGGCAGCCTGTGCCAGAGCCTCAGCAGCCTGGCACTGAAGAACTTCTTCCTCAGCTGCAGCCTGAGCCTGCTCTGCCTCAGCTCCAAACCATTGCCCCTGGGCCTGGCTCCAGCCCCCCTCAGCCAAAGTCCCTCTGCAGCCTTCCTGCAGGATGCCTTCAGGTGCTGGCAGGTAGCTCCTAAAAGGAGCTCTAACCTCAGGCAGGTTTGTTGATATTGGCAAAACAAGCAAGCAGACAGCTGCCCTGGTGTTCATCTCCACAGCTGGAATCTTGTGTCCAGCTCTGGGCCCCTCAGCTCAAGAAGGAGCTCAGGGAAGTGCTGGAGAGAGTCCAGCACAGAGCCACAGAGATGCTGCAGGCAGTGGAAGATCTTCCTCAGGAGCAGAGCCTGAGGGAGCTGAGGGCTCTGCAGCTTGGAGAGGAGGAGCCTGAGAGGTGAGCTCCTTGCTGGGGCTAAAGCTGTGCAGGGGCAGTGCCCAGAGGCTGGAGCCAGGCTCTGCTGGGGGCTGCCCAATGCCAGCCCAAGGGGCAGTGCTGGAAGCTGAGCCAGAGGAAGTGCCATGGAAACAGGAGGAAGGATTTCTTCTCAGTGTGAGGGTGCCAGAGCCTGGAGCAGGCTGCCCAGGGGGGCTGTGGAGTCTCCCTCTCTGGAGCTATTCCAACCCCACCTGGCTGTGTTCTGTGTGAGCTGCTCTGGGTGGCCCTGCTCTGGCAGGGGGCTTGGACTGGATCATCTCTGGAGGTCCCTTCCAGCCCCTAACCCTCTGTGGTTCTGTGCTGGTTCTGTGCTGATTCTGGTTTTATACAAGTGTGAAGCTAGCCAGGAGAGACACAAAGCTGCCTGTTGAATAACTCTGGTGAAAAATGGCTGCACATAAATCCTGCTGAATTCACAAGGAGGCAATAAAGATGTGAGATTTTCCCTCAGCAAAAGGTCACCAGCCAGGAGGGTTGATGGAATGGCTTGCCCAGCCAGCTGGTGGAGTCACCAGCCCTGGGGGTGCTCCAGGAGTGTGTGAACAATGCATCTGGGGACAATGACTTAGTGGCCACGGTGGGGTTGGGCTGGTGGTTGGACTCAGTGACCTTAGAGAGCTTTGCCAACCAAAAACCCTCTCTGGTTCTGTGGTGGAAAGTGTCCCTGCCCAAGGCAGGATGGGGTTGGAACTGGCTGATCTTGAAGGTCCCTTCCAACCCAAACCATTCTCTGATCCTATGATCTCTAAGGTCCCTTCCAACCCAAACCATTCTCTGATCCTGTGATCTTCAAGGCCCCTCCCAACCCAAACCATTCTCTGATTCTATGTTCTTCAAGATCCCTTCTAACCCAAACCATTCTCTGATCCTATGATCTCTGAGGTCCCTTCCAATCCACTCTAGGATCCTGTGATCTTCAAGGTTCCTTCTAACCCAAACCATTCTCTGATTCTATGATCTCTGAGGTCCCTTCCAACCCACTCTAGGATCCTGTGATCTTCAAGGTCCCTTCTAACCCAAACCATTCTCTGATTCTATGATCTCTGAGGTCCCTTCCAACCCCAACCATTCTATGAATGGAGAAGCAGCAACTAAAATTAAGGAAAGCCTAAAGAAATCCTTGCTCCTCAAAAAGAGATGAGCAAAAAGGCCTCTGCTTGATTGCTTTCTTTACCAAGCTCAACAAACCTGCCTGAGGTTAGAGCTCCTTTTAGGAGTTGCCTGCCAGCCCCTGAAGGCATCCTGCAGGAAGGCTGCAGAGGGACTTTGGCTGAGGGGGGCTGGAGCCAGGCCCAGGGGCAATGGTTTGGAGCTGAGGCAGAGCAGGCTCAGGCTGCAGCTGAGGAAGAAGCTCTTCAGTGCCAGGCTGCTGAGGCTCTGGCCCAGGCTGCCCAGGGAGGCTGTGGCTGCCTCCTGCCTGGGGGTGCTGCAGGCCAGGCTGGATGAGGCCCTGAGCAGCTGAATGTAGCTGAGAGGTGTCCCTGGGCATGGAGGGGAGGTTGGAGTGGATGAGCTCTGAGCTCCCTTCCAACCTGAGCCACTCTGTGATTGCCTGAGATGAATTTTAAGGCCACCAGGAGCAATTCCAATTGTCAGGACACTGTGGTCTAGGAATGCCCCAGCTTGTACTGCAGGACTCTGTTGCTGCTCAGACCATCAGCAGCTGTTGCATCCAGGTCTCTCTAACATCCTCTCTAAAAGGCTGTGCAGTGCACAAGAGAAATCTCTCCTGTGGCTGTCACCCCTGGATGTTTATCAACACCTTCATGGCAGCTGAGCAGCAGTGGAGACTCCAGAGGAGCTGGAAACACTTCCCTGTTGGCACCTGGGGGATAATTAATTAGTCCTTTTCAGATGGAGGAAGAGATGCAGTGGGGCTGGATGCAGACAGGCCAGGGCACAGCCTCTGGAACAAAGTGGTTCTCATGGGAAGCAGCAATTCCTGGGCTTAGCTCTAGCTCACTTGTGGCTGCAGGCATGCAGTCCCCAGTGCCAGGGGCTGGGCAGAGCAGGGAGGTTAGTATGGGCAGAAGCAGAAATGAAGCTGCTGAGGAACCTGCACAGCTCTGCTGCCACAGCCCTGCCTCTTCTTCCACCCTCTGCCTGTGCCACTGTCAGGGAATCACAGAATGGGTTGGCAGTGACCACAAAGCTCATCCAGTCCCAACCCCCCTGCCATGGGCAGGGACACCTCACACCAGCTCAGGCTGCTCAAGGTCTCATTCAGCCTGGCCTTGAACACCTCCAGGGAGGAGGCAGCCACAGCCTCCCTGGGCAGCCTGTGCCAGGCACTCCCCACCCTCACTGCAAAGAATTTCCTCCTCATCTCCAGTCTCAATCTGCCCTCTCCCAGCTCAAAGCCATTGAGGTGGTAGAAAAGTCAATTCCAGATGGCATTTTCCCTCTCTGTGTGGTGTAAAAGGAGAATAGACACAGGGATCAGGCCCTGAATTTGCCTCACAACAGACAAAATGATTACCCAGAGTGGTTTAACTTCATCAGCCACGACTCAAGAGGAGCCAGCAGTGAGCACTTGCAGCCCAGAGAGCCCAGCAGAGCCTGGGCTGCAGCAAGAGAAGTGTGGCCAGCAGGGCAGGGAGGGGATTCTGCCCCTCTGCTCCACTCTGCTGAGACCACAGCTGCAGCTCTGGGGCCAGCTCTGGAGCCTCTGTGCCAGGAAGGCTCTGGAGGGGCTGGAAGGTGTCCAGAGCAGGGCCAGGAGGAGGAGCAGAGGGCTGGAGCTGCTCTGCTGTGAGCACAGACTGAGGGAGTTGGGGCTGTGCAGGCTGGAGAGGAGAAGGCTCCCAGGAGACCTAACTGTGGCCTTCCGGAATCTGCAGAGGGCTCCAAGAAAGCTGGGGAGGGACTTTGGAGGGTGTTGGGTAGGGGTGGGAGCAGGGGGAATGAAGCAAAACTGGAAGTGGAGAGATTGAGACTGCCTGTGAGGAAGAAGTTGTTGCCCATGAGGGTGGTGAGAGCCTGGCACAGGCTGCCCAGGGAGGTGGTGGAAGCCTCCTGCCTGGAGGTGTTTGCAGCCAGGCTGGAGGTGGCTGAGAGCAACCTGCTGTGGGGTGAGGTGTCCCTGCTGGTGTGCAGAGAGCATCTGTGGCTGCTGTGTGTGCTCCATATAAACTGCCCAGGTGATTTCAACCCAGCCAGGTGTTGGGGGGCTGGGGTTTTTTTATTCTATTTCCTTCCTTCCTTCCTTCCTTCATTTCTTTTTCTTTCTTTCTTCCTTCCTTCCTTTCTTTCTTTCTTCTGTTTTTCTTTCTTTCTTTCTTCCTTTCTTCCTTTCTTTCTTTCCTTCTTTCTTTCTTCCTTTCTTCCTTTCTTTCTTTCCTTCTTTCTTTCTTTCCTTCTTTCTTTCTTTCTCTTTCCTTTCTTTCTTTTCTCTCTCTTTCTTCCTTTCTTCCTTCCTTTCCTTCTTTCTTTCTTTCTTTCTTTCTTTCTTTCTTCTTCTTTCTTTCTTCTTGTTTCTTTCTTCTTCTTTCCTTCTTTCCTTCTTCCTTTCTTTCCTTCTTTCCTTCTTCCTTTCTTTCTTTTCTCTCTCTTTCTTCCTTTCTTCCTTCCTTTCCTTCTTTCTTTCTCTCTTTCTTTCTTTTTTTCTTCCTTTCTTTCTTTTTTTCTTCCTTTCTTCCCTTCTTCCTTTCCTTCTTTCCTTTCTTTCTTTTCTTTCTTTCTTTCTCATTATTTCTATTGATATTCATGGCATTTATATATTTTCTTTTTCTTTATGTTTCTTTATTTCTATTTCTTTGTATTTATTTCAGTTCCTTTTTTTGAAACAAGCAGCAAGGATGGAAAAGAAAAATCAAACAACAACAACAACAAAAATTGCAACCCAACAGCAAGGAAACAACCCAAGGGCTAATGTTGTAATTATCAGTGGCTGTGCAAACCTTCCCTCCCCCCCCCAAACAAAAACCCTCAACCCTGTATTCTATAACCCCTGGACAAATTCTGACATGTTATAAACTGCCTAAATGAGCTGAAATTGGTAAACAAAGGGATTGGTGCCAGCAAAGTCACAGCAACAATTCTGGTCACATCCTAAGGAGCTGATTTGGGGTTGTTTTGTGTTTTCCCTCCTGCCAAAATTAGCTGCAGAAGCTCCAGACCTCTGATTTGCCTCCCTGTAAATGGAGTTGGAAGCTGTGGGTTTGTTGTTGGGTTTTTATAAAGTCATCATTGCTGACCTTTAAAGGTCTGATGCTGAGTCCTGCTCTGGAGCCATCCACACAGGAAGGCCACAGATTAGTTAGTCAGGAAGTGTTAGGTGTTAGGTAAGAGCTTGGGCTTGATGCTCTCTGAGGTCTTTTCCAACCTAGTTGATTCTATGATTTTCTGGTGGAGAGGGGCCAGAGGAGGCCATGGAACTGCTCAAGGGGTTGGAGCAGCTCTGCTGTGAGGACAGGCTGAGGGAGCTGGGGATGCTCAGCCTGGAGAGGAGAAGGCTCCAGGGAGAGCTCAGAGAAGCCTGCCAGGACCTGAAGGGGGCTGCAAGAAGGATGGAGAGAGTCTGCTCCCAAAGGCCTGCAGGGACAGGACCAGGGACAGTGGCTTCAAACCAGAGCAGAGCAGATTGAGATTGGATGTGAGGAGCAAGCTCTGCACCAGGAGGCTGCTGGAACCCTGCAGCAGGTTGCCCAGGGAGGGGATTGAGGCTCCATCCCTGGAGATATTAAAGGTGAGGCTGGACAGGGTTCTGGGCAACCTGATCTAGTGGAGGATATCCCTGCTGAGTGCAGAGGGGTTGGACTGGATGAGCTTTGGAGCTCCCTTCCAACCCAGAACACTCTGTGACTCTCTGATTCTCTTGTACAGGATCATAGGACACACAATGAAGCTTGGGGAACATCCAAGCCTAAGCACATGGGATCAGAGCAGGGCCATGAGGATGAGCAGAGGGCTGGAGGTGCTCTGTGCTGAGGACAGACTGAGAGAGTTGGGGTTGTGCAGGCTGGAGACCTAATTGTGGCCTTCAAGTGTCTGAAGGGGGCTACAAGAAAGCTGGGGAGAGAGACTGTGGGGTAGGAATTGGAGCAGGGGGAATGGATCCAAGCTAGAGGAGGGGAGAATTAGATTGGACCTTAGGAAGAAGTTGTTGCCCATGAGGGTGGTGAGAGCCTGGCACAGGCTGCCCAGGGAGGTGGTGGAAGCCTCCTGCCTGGAGGTGTTTGCAGCCAGGCTGGAGGTGGCTGTGAGCAACCTGCTGTGGTGTGAGGTGTCCCTGCCCATGGCAGAGGGTTGGAACTGGCTGAGACTTGAGCTCCCTTCCAAGCCTGACAATTCTGTGGTTCTATGATCATCTCTGAATCAAGGTGGGGAGGCAGCTCTGGGGCTGCTGAGGGAGGAGGGTAGGAGGGCAGGAGGGGAAGGCTGGGGGCACCGCAGACATCTCCTGCCTGGAGCGGAGGGCTGCGGGCAGCCCAGGCTGCTCATCACGGCCCCTGCCCACGTCCCCCCTCAAGCCCCTATCAGAGCAGATAACAAGAAGTGCAGTGTAAAACTGCCTGACTTTTTTATTTCTGCCTTTCCCCAGCTATTGGCTCCTTCACTAATAATCTGGATTTATTACTGGGCCCATCTGCTGCCTCTGGAAGGTCAAAAGGTAAAGCCGCAGCCATCGCTGATGTCACCATCAAGGTGGCTGGCAGCAAATGGACCCTGACAAGTGTACTTTTAAAAGAATATTGTGGCCAGAGCACTCTGAGCATGGAAGTCAAGCTGATAAAGAAAATAAAGGCCAAAATCCTAAAAAGATGTCAGCTTTTAACCCATTAATCCAAGTGATGGAGCCCAGCTGTCACTCTTCTATCCGAGCGGCAGTCAGCAAGAAGAATGAGCTCCTGTGCCCAGAGAAATGGAATCAGGTCAATCTCTCTCTCTCTCTGCTAGGAAATTCCCAGCACACTGCAGTGTGCTCTCTGCTCACTGCAGGCCCCCTCAAAGGCACCCCAAGAATCAAAGAATCAGTGCCAGGGGCTGCAAAGGACCTCGAAAGCTCATCCAGTCCAACCCCTGCCAGAGCAGGGGCACCCAGGGCAGCTCACACAGAACACAGCCAGGTGGGGTTGGAATAGCTCCAGAGAGGGAGACTCCACAGCCCCCCTGGGCAGCCTGCTCCAGGCCTCTGGCACCCTCACACTGAGAAGAAATCCTTCCTCCTGTTTCCATGGCACTTCCTCTGGCTCAGCTTCCAGCACTGCCCCTTGGGCTGGCATTGGGCAGCCCCCAGCAGAGCCTGGCTCCAGCCTCTGGGCACTGCCCCTGCACAGCTTTAGCCCCAGCAAGGAGCTCACCTCTCAGGCTCCTCCTCTCCAAGCTGCAGAGCCCTCAGCTCCCTCAGGCTCTGCTCCTGAGGAAGATCTTCCACTGCCTGCAGCATCTCTGTGCCTCTGTGCTGGACTCTCTCCAGCACTTCCCTGAGCTCCTTCTTGAGCTGAGGGGCCCAGAACTGGACACAAGATTCCAGCTGTGGCCTCAGCAGGGCAGAGCAGAGGGGAAGGAGAACCTCTCTGACCTACTGACCACAGCCCTTCTAATCCCCCCCAGGCTGCCCTTGGCCTCCTTGGCCACCAGAGCACATTGCTGGCTCAGGGTCAGCCTCCCACCCCCCAGGACCCCCCAGGTCCTTTTCCCCTTCCCTGCTCTGCAGCAGCTCAGTCCCCAACCTCTGCTGCTCCATGAGGTTGTTGTCTCCCAGGTGCCAGCCTCTCCCCTTGCCCTTGCTGAGCTTCCTTCCCTTTCTCCCTGCCCAGCTCTCAGGCTGTGCAGCTCAGGCTGGATGGCAGCACAGCCTTCCTTTTGTTTGGTTCTTTTTGGTTGTTTGTTTGTTTGGGGGGTTGTTTTTTTTGTTGTTTGGTTTGGGGGTTTTCTTGATTTGGTGGTGGGGGAGGGTTTGGTAGATTTTTTTTGGGGGGGGGGGAGGCATGGGGGGCTGTTTGTTTTGTTTTGGGGGGAGTTTGTTCTCTGTTTGACTCCATTTCCAGCTGAGAATTGAAAGAGAAAAGACAAGGGAAGAGGGAAGGGAGAGAGAGAAAGAGAGAGAGAGAGAGAAAGAGCGAGAGAGAAAGAGAGGAAGAGGAGAAAAGAGAAAGAGAAAGAGAAAGAGAAAGAGAAGGAGAAAGAGAAATGAAAGAGAAAGGGAAAGGGAAAGGGAAAGGGAAAGGGAAAGGGAAAGGGAAAGGGAAAGGGAAAGGGAAAGGGAAAGGGAAAGGGAAAGGGAAAGGGAAAGGGGAAGAGAGAGAGAAAGAGAAAGAGAGAAAGAGAAAGAGAGAAAGAGAAAGAGAAAAAGAAAGAGAAAGAGAAAGAGAAAGAGAAAGAGAAAGAGAAAGAGAGAGAAGGAGGAGGAGGAGGAGGAGGAGGAGGAGAAGGAGAAGGAGAAGGAGAAGGAGAAGGAGAAGGAGAAGGAGAAGGAGAAGGAGAAGGGGAAGGGGAAGGAGAAGGAGAAGGAGAAGGAGAAGGAGAAGGAGAAGGAGAAGGAGAAGGAGAAGGAGAAGGAGAAGGAGAAGGAGAAGGAGAAGGAGAAGGAGAAGGAGAAGGAGAAGGAGAAGGAGAAGGAGAAGGAGAAGGAGAAGGAGAAGGAGAAGGAGAAGGAGAAGGAGAGAGGGAGAGAAAAAAGAGGGAAAGAGAAAGAGAGAGAGAGAATGAGAGAAAAAAAGAGGGAAAGAGAAAGAGTAAAACAGAGAGAAAGAGAGAGACCCTTGTTCTGTTTCCCAGGTTTCCAGTGGAGCTGAGGATTTACCTCACAGTTTGAGAACAAATTAGAAACTGACAATGTGTCAACAAAGAATTACTTTGCTTTGTCTCAGCTAATGTTTCGGAGAGGTTATCTATACCCATGCAGCAACACGGCAAACAAGCAGCAGGTTGCTGACAACCGATGTAAATAGCTCCAATTCCTCTGCTCTCAGGGTCAGGCATTTCCCCAGCAGCTTGGCTTTTATGGGTTTTTTTCTCCTTTCCATATCAAGCCCTCGGTGCAGATAGGGATTTGCAGCCCAGGGATGCAGAACAAGTCCCAGGGGAGAGAGAGACATCAAGGAGATGTGGAGCTTTGGGGTCGCGTTTCAGGCGCAAGGACTCCTCCTCTGCAAAGGCTCACAGGAGGTTAGGGGTTGGAAGGGACCTCTGGAGAGCTTCCAGTGCCAGCCCCCTGCCACAGCAGGAGCAGAGAACCCAGCACAGGGCACACAGGAACACATCCAGACAGGGCTGGGAAGGCTCCACACAAGGAGACTCCACAAAGAGCAGGTTGCCCAGAGCCCTGCCCAGCCTCACCTTGAACAGCTCCAGGCATGGAGCCTCAACCCCCTCCCTGGGCAACCTGCTGCAGGCTTCCAGCAGCCTCCTGGTGCAGAGCTTGTTCCTCACATCCAATCTCAATCTGCTCTGCTCTAGGTTGGAGTCACTGTCCCTGGTCCTGTCCCTGCAGACCTTTGGGAACAGTCCCTCTGCAGCCTGCTTGTAGCCCCTGCAGGTCCTGGCAGGCTGCTCTGAGGTCTGCCTGCAGCCTTTTCCTTTCCAGGCCGAATACCCCCAGCTCCCCCAGCCTGTTCCCACAGCAGAGCTGCTCCATCCCCCTGATTATCTCTGTGGTCCTCCTCTGGACCTGCTCCATCAGCCCTGTGTTGAGGGCTCCAGAGCTGGATGCAGTTCTCCAGGTGAGGTCTCCCCAGGCGGGGAGCAGAGGGGCAGGATCTTCCCTCTCCATCTCTGGCCACACTGCTTTGGATGCAGAACCACAGCACAGCTTGTGCTGAAGAAGTAATTTCTGCATCTCTTGTGTGCAAGAGAAGATTCAGAGTGCTGGGAATCCTCCAAAGTGAAGGTTTCAGATGTGGGAGTCTAAATTGAGTCCTCCAAGCCCTGCTGCTTTTTTCCTTCAGCTCCCATTCTCAGCACAGCTTTACTGCTGGGGCTTGGCTGAGTGCCTGGATTGGTTTCCAGCTCTGTTTGATTCCCCAGAACAATAAATAAATAAATAAATAACTGAAATCGAGGCAGAGTGCAAGGAAAAGCCTCAGAGCAAATAAAGCCAGCGAGGAGCCAGGCACAGTGGTCAGGCTGGCAGTGGTGGAGGTCACATTTGTCTCTGTCTCCTGTGCAAGGGATGGGTATGGTGGGAGCAGAGAGAGGGCAGATTTACCCCCTGGAACAACCTCCCTGTCTCTGCCCTCCCTGGAGAGGGAGGAGGCTCTGCAGTCTCTGTTTGTTTGCTCCTTGGCCTCTGCTGAGGTGAGAGCTGTGCCAGCTGCCTGAGAACAGGGTTTGGGCTTGGGGGTTTTGTGTGATATGGAAACCAAATCTTCAGAGATCAAGGGTGGGAGGAGCAGTGTTGGACAGGAGTCCTCCACAGCCAGCAGCTATTAACAGCCTTCAGCCTGTGCTGACCCCACAGGGGCCAGAGTGAAGGCAGAGATGCAGAGAGAGAAAGAAGGAAGGCTGCTGGCTGCTTGATTCCAACAGCACAGAACCAGCTGGGACAGATCTGAGGAGGGATCCTCAAACCTGTGTATTCAGAGGAGTGTGGCCGGAAGAGCCAGGGAGGTTCTCCCCCCACACCACCACCCTCTGCTCTGCCCTGCTGAGACCTCACCTGGAATATTGCATCCAGCTCTGGGCTCCCCAGCTCAGGAGGGAAGGGATCTGCTGGAGAGAGTCCAAGGGAGGGCTACAAGGATGCTGAAGGGACTGCAGCACTGCCTTTTCCCTTCCCTTCCCTTCCCTTCCCTTCCCTTCCCTTCCCTTCCCTTCCCTTCCCTTCCCTTCCCTTCCCTTCCCTTCCCTTCCCTTCCCTTCCCTTCCCTTTTCCTTTCCCTTCCCTTCCCTTTTCCCTTCCCTTTTCTCTTCACTTTCCCTTTTCCCTTCCCTTCCCTTTTCCCTTCCCTTCCCTTTTCCCTTCCTTTCCCTTTTCCCTTCCTTTCCCTTTTCCCTTCCTCTCCCTTTTCCCTTCCCTTTCCATCTTGTTGCTGCCACAGGGGCTGTGAATTTCCTCTGATCCAACAGACTGCAGAGAGCTGAGGAGTGAGAACCTGTTCCAAAAGCTTCCTTCTTGGAGGTCATTAAGGGAAAAGCCATTCCAGTGTTTGCAAATAGAAGGGGTGGGGGGTGAGGGAGGGAAATAAAAGCCACAGACAACCCAAACCCTGAGCAATAGCTGCAGAGCTGTGCCTGGGGAGGCAGAGAGTTGAGCTGCTCAGGATTGCATTTGCTCACCTGCCTGCCTAAGTGCACGCTGGTGGCTTGTTAGCAAAATGGAATTGTTGGCTATAGAGAGGCTCCTAGGTGCAAAGTTAGAGCCAGCTTTGGGGGGGGTTGTCTTCCTCTTGGAGGTTTTTCTGCTGGCTGCTTCCCTCCCTCCCCCCAGCTGTTAATGTGTCCTCTTCCTGCTGTGTGTCACTGCGGCAGCAGAGTCTCTCCAGCCCTGTCCCGGGCCTGGGGATGGAGGCAGCAGAAGCCTGGCTGCAGGTCATGAGGCACAGGTGGGCCTTGGAGGCACCCCAGGAAGGATTCTTGATGGAGGGGGGAAGCAGCCCAGGGCTGCTGAGAGCAGCTCCTGTAAGTGTGCCACATCAGGCACACCCAAGGAGCCCTCCCTGCTCTCATTCCCACCCGAGCAAGGCAGCTTGGGGCTGTGATGAGTGGCAGGCAGGGAAGCAGCAGCAGCTCAAACACAGCTGTGAAAGAGAACTTTCCTGGGTTGGTTTGGGGGGGTTTGGGGTTCCCCCACACACACACTGTTTAATCATAAAGTCATGGAGTGGCTTGGGTTGGAAAGGGTCTTAAAGGTCACAGAATGGTTTGAGTTGGGAGTGACCTCAAGGATCATCCAGTCCTAACCCCCCTGCCATGGGCAGGGACACCTCACACCAGTCCAGATTGCTCAAGGCTTCACCCAGCCTGGCCTTGAACACCTCCAAGGAGATCATCTCCTCCAATCTCCCCACTGTGGCAGGACAGCTCAGCTAGACTCAGCTGCTCAAGGACTCACCCAGCCTGGCCTGGAGCACCTCCAGGGAGGAGGCAGCCACAGCCTCCCTGGGCAGCCTGTGCCAGTGTCTCCCCACCCTCACTCCAGCTCCAACCCCAGCTCCAGCTCTAACCTCAGCTCTAGTCCCATTCCAGCTGCAGCCCCAGCTCCAGCTCCAGCTCCAGCCCCAGTCCCAGCCTCAGCTCCAGCCCCAGCTGCAGCTCCAACCTCAGCTCTAGTCCCGTTCCAGCTGCAGCCCCAGCTCCAGCCCCAGCTCCAGCTCCAGCCCCAGTCCCAGCTCCAGCCCCAGTCCCAGCTCCAGCCCCAGTCCCAGTCCCAGTCCCAGTCCCAGTCCCAGCCTCAGCTCCAGCCCCAGCTCCAGCTCCAACCTCAGCTCTAGTCTAGCTGCAGCCCCAGCTCCTCACTGGATCACAGCCTTTGAGCTGTACTTTTTGGGGGGGCTCAGCTGCTCTGATTGCTCCTCTGTGTTGTTTGTATCTCCATCCTTTCTCCATGGCACTTCACCACCTCTCTCTCTTAAGACATTTGACCCCTCCTTGGATGTGTTCCTCTGTGACCTTCCTTAGGTGATGCTGCCTTGGCAGGGGAGGGTTGGACTTGGTGGTCTCCAGAGGTCCCTTCCAACCCCTCCCATTCTGTGAGTGTGTGATCATGGGGAGCCACTGGCACCACCCCAGGCCAGTCCTCAGGAGGCTTTACAGAGTATTTCTTGCCTAAAGTACCTGAGAGGACAAGGGGCAAAGGCACAGGCTGCCCAGGGAGGCTGTGGCTGCCTCCTGCCTGGGGGTGCTGCAGGCCAGGCTGGATGAGGCCCTGAGCAGCTGAGCCTGGCTGAGAGCTGTCCCTGGGCATGGAGGGGAGGTTGGAGGAGAGGAGCTCTGAGCTCCCTTCAAACCTGAGCCATTCTAGGATGTGTAAAATTTGCTACAGACCATTTGTGTTCCCAGATCAGCTGCTCCTGTACCAGACTGAGCTCCAAATTCCTCTCCTCTCCTCTCCTCTCCTCTCCTCTCCTCTCCTCTCCTCTCCTCTCCTCTCCTCTCCTCTCCTCTCCTCTCCTCTCCTCTCCTCTCCTCTCCTCTCCTCTCCTCTCCTCTCCTCTCCTCTCCTCTCCTCTCCTCTCCTCTCCTCTCCTCTCCTCTCCTCTCCTCTCCTCTCCTCTCCTCTCCTCTCCTCTCCTCTCCTCTCCTCTCCTCTCCCCTCCTCTCCTCTTCCCTCCCCTCCCCTCCCCTCCCCTCCCCTCCCCTCCCCTCCCCTCTCCTCTCCTCTCCTCTCCTCTCCTCTCCTCTCCTCTCCTCTCCTCTCCTCTCCTCTCCTCTCCTCTCCTCTCCTCTCCTCTCCTCTCCTCTCCTCTCCTCTCCTCTCCTCTCCTCTCCTCTCCTCTCCTCTCCTCTCCTCTCCTCTCCCTCTCCCTCTCCCTCTCCCTCTCCCCTCCCCTCCCCTCCTCTCCCCTCTCCTCTCCTCTCCTCCTCTCCCCTCCCCTCCCCTCCCCTCCCTTCTCTGACTGCAGTGAGCTAATCAGGCTGTTTATGGAAGCAACACCTTTGAGGGAAGGCTATAACTGCTGATTGTGCTATTTATTTCCTGTTAATGTGTCAATAAAAAGGTAATTACATTTCATTTGTTTTTCCAGTTATAATTGACTTGGAGAGGGGGGAAAAAAATAGGGGGAAAAATAGAAAAGAAAAATAATTTGCCTGCTGGATCCAAAACCTCAGAGATGAAAGCAAAGAGAAAACCACTCCCAACAAGGAAACCAACCAAGCTGTCATTGTCTTTCAGCAAGGAGACTTTGGGGCTATTAAAAAGCCAAAATCAATTAACAGCTCCATGCAAACAATGATTGTCTTTGGAGAGCAGGAGCAGCACCCCCAGAAAGGAAAAGGACCTCAAGTTGGCAGCTCACAGAGCCACAGAGGGCACTGGGTGGGAAGAGAGCCTCCAAGGGCATCTTGTCCGAGCCCCCTGCAGGCAGCAGGGACAGCTCCAGCTGGAGCAGGCTGCCCAGGGACACAGCCAGGCTGAGCCTGAGTGTCTGCAAGGATGAGGCTTCCACCTCCTCCCTGGGCAGCCTGTCCCAGTGTCTCCTCACCCTCATGGTGCAGAGTTTGGGTTTGGGTGGGAAGGGAGCTCCAGAGCTCAACCCTCCCTGCACCCAGCAGGGACATCCTCCCCTAGAGCAGCTTGCTCACAGCCTTCTCCTTGAAGAGCTCCAGGGCTGGGGCCTCAACCCCCTCCCTGGGCAGCCTCTTCCAGTGCCTCTTCATCCTCATGGTGCAGAGCTTCCTCCTGATGTCCAACCTAACTCTGCCCTGCTCCAGTTCCAAACCACTGCCCCTGGGCCTATCACTACAAACCCTTCTGCACTGTCCCTCCCCAGCCTGCCTGCAGGTCCCCTGCAGATATTGAAATGCAGCTCTGAGGTCTCCCTGCAGCCTTCTCCTCTCCAGGCTCAACACCCCCAGCTCCCTCAGCCTGTCCCCACAACAGAGACTCTCCAGCTCCCTGATCATCTTTGTGGCCTCCTCTGGCCCCTCTCCATCAGCTCCAGGTCTTTCTTGTGTTGGGGTCCCCACAGCTGGACACAGTCCTGGAGGTGAGGTCTCCCCAGAGCAGAGCAGAGGGGCAGGATCCCCTCTCTCCCCCTCTGGCAATGGGCACTGGCAGCCCAGTTGGGTTGCCAGTGGGTTGCCAGTGTCCATTGCTGGTTCCTGCCCAGCTTCTCCCCCACCCAGCACCCCCAAGTCCTTCTCTGCAGGGCTGCTCTCAGTCTCATCATCCTCCCAGAGCAGACTTCCAGTATCTGAAGGGGCTCCAGGAGAGCTGGGGAGGGACTTTGGACAAGGGCTGGGAGTGCCAGGACCAGGGGACAATGGCTTTGAGCTGGGAGAGGGCAGATTGAGACTGGAGATGAGGAAGAAATTGTTGAGAGTGAGGGTGGGGAGAGACTGGCACAGGCTGCCCAGGGGGGCTGTGGATGCCTCAGGCCAAGGCCAGGTTGGATGGGGCCTTGAGCAACCAGGTCTAGTGGGAGGTGTTAGAACTGGGTGGTCTTCAACATCCCTTCCAGCCCAAACCATTCCAGGATTGTTTCATCTTCAAGGTCCCTTCCAACCCAAACCATTCCAGGATTGTTTCATCTTCAAGATCCCTTCCAGCCCAAACCATTCCAGCACTGTTTCATCTTCAAGGTCCCTTCTAACCCAAACCATTCCAGGACTGTTTCATCTTCAAGATCCCTTCCAACCCAAACCATTCCAGGATTGTTTCATCTTCAAGATCCCTTCCAGCCCAAACCATTCCAGCACTGTTTCATCTTCAAGGTCCCTTCTAACCCAAACCATTCCAGGACTGTTTCATCTTCAAGATCCCTTCCAACCCAAACCATTCCAGGATTGTTTCATCTTCAAGGTCCCTTCCAACCCAAACCATTCCAGGATTGTTTCATCTTCAAGATCCCTTCCAGCCCAAACCATTCCAGGATTGTTTCATCTTCAACATCCCTTCCAGCCCAAACCATTCCAGGATTGTTTCATCTTCAAGGTCCCTTCCAGCCCAAACCATTCCAGGACTGTTTCATCTTCAAGATCCCTTCCAACCCAAACCATTCCAGGATTGTTTCATCTTCAAGATCCCTTCCAACCCAAACCATTCCAGGATTGTTTCATCTTCAAGGTCCCTTCCAACCCAAACCATTCCAGGATTGTTTCATCTTCAACATCCCTTCCAACCCAAACCATTCCAGGACTGTTTCATCTTCAAGGGCCCTTCCAACCCAAACCATTCCAGGACTGTTTCATCTTCAAGGTCCCTTCCAACCCAAACCATTCCAGGATTGTTTCATCTTCAAGGTCCCTTCCAGCCCAAACCATTCCAACCTCTGATCTTTAAGATCCCTTCCAATCCAACTCCTTCTCTTATCCTTTTGCTCTTCCAACTGCTTTCATCTTCACTGAACCCTTTAATACCACCCCCAAGAGATCCCTCTGCTGCCACAATCTCTTTCCAGGACCTTTTCACCTCCCTGACTCTTCCTTCATTCTTCACACGCTGAAGTGATTCCTGAAGCACTTCTGCCTGCCCTGCAGGGAGCTGAGGTCTCTGATGCCCTTCACTCCCCTCCCACTTTGTGCCTCTGCATCTGGGAAGCAGGTTGCCTGCAGGCAGCGTTCTGCATGTGAATGCAGTGCTGAGTGGTGGCCACCCAGGGCTGCTGCTTTCCCCAGAAACAAGAAGACCCTCTGCAAGGTGCAGTCATGTAGGAGCCATCAGTTGGCCTCCAGAAGATTCCCCAACTATTATTTGTTGTTGGGTTTTGGGGTTGCTGTGGTTGGGGTTTTTTAGCACCATTTGCTGAGTCGTTTCTCTGGACCTCACTTTTGAAGCCATAAATCATTCTCATTTAACCCAAAACTCACCTCTGGAGCATCTTTGTGTGTGTGTGTTTATTAGCAGCAGTGCCTGGGCCTGGGTGGTTCTCATCAATGAAATAGATTCAATTATTATTTTCCTGGAGAAATCTTCCCCAAACTCAGCCTCTGTGCTTGCAGTCCTGCATGAAGCACAGGCTCTGCTCTTCTCCCCTGAAGGGCTTTGGAAGGGAACTGACTGCAAGCAAACTCCTCAAAGGAAAACATTTTCCTTATCAGCAGAGAACCACAGGATGGTCAGGGCTGGAAGGGACCTCAAGGATCTCATCCAGTTCCAACCCCCCTGCCATGGGCAGGGACACCTCACACTACAGCAGGTTGCTCACAGCCACCTCCAGCCTGGCTGCAAACACCTCCAGGCAGGAGGCTTCCACAACCTCCCTCAGGGTGGTGAGAACAGGATGCCCAGGGGGGTGGTTGAAGTCTCTTCACTGGAGATATTCAAGGTGAGACTGGACAAGGCTGAGAGAATTGAGGCTGTTCAGCCTGCAGAAGAGAAGGCTCCAGGCAGACCTCAGAGCAGCCTGCCAGGACCTGAAGGGGGCTGCAAGAAGGCTGCAGAGGGACTGTTCCCAAAGGCCTGCAGGGACAGGATGAGAAGAAATGGCTTGAAATGAGAGCAGAGCAGCTTGAGATTGGATGTGAGGAACAAGTTCTGCACCAGGAGACTGCTGGAACACTGCAGCAGGTTGCCCAGGGAGGTGGTTGAGGCTCCAGCCCTGGAGATATTGAAGGTGAGGCTGGACAGGGCTCTGGGCAACCTGATCTAGCTGGGGATGTCCCTGCTGAGTGCAGAGAGGGTTAGACTGGATGAGCTTTGGAGCTCCCTTCCAACCCCAACCCATTCTAGGATTCTATGATTCCATGGCTCTATGATTCTAGGATTCCATGATTCTGTGATTCTGTGGATCTATAGAATAGAATAGAATAGATTACAATACAATACAATACAATACAATACAGCAAGTTGAAAAAGACCTCAAGTCCAACCTCTCACCCAGCACCATTTAATCAACTCAACCATGGCACCAAGTGCCTCATCCAGGCTCTTCTTAAACACTTCCAGGGATGGTGACCCCACCACCTCCCTGGGCAGCACATCCCAATGGCCAATCTCTCTTGCTGGGAAGAATTTCTTCCTCACCTCCAGCCTAAACCTCCCCAGGCACAGCTTGAGACTGTGTCCTCTTGTTCTGGTGCTGGGTGCCTGGGAGAAGAGACCAACCCCCACCTGGCTCCAACCTCCCTTCAGGGAGTTGGAGACAGCAATAAGGTCTCCCCTGAGCCTCAAAAAGCTGTGAAGCTGTGGCTCTAGGATGCTATGACTCTATCATTCTATGGCTCTGTGATTCTATGTTTCTATGGCTCTAGGCTTCTATGTTTCTATGGCTCTGTGATTCTATGTTTCTCTGGCTCCATGATTCTATGTTTCTATGGCTCTAGGATTCTATGGTTTTGTGGCTCTAGGATTCTATGTTTTTGTGGCTCTGTGATTCTCTGTTTCTATGGCTCTAGGATTCTATGTTTCTATAGCTCCGTGATTCTATGTTTCTATGGCTCTAGGCTTCTATGTTTCTATGTCTCTGTGATTCTATGTTTCTATGGCTCTGTGATTCTATGTTTCTCTGGCTCCATGATTCTATGTTTCTATGGCTCTAGGATTCTATGTTTCTGTGGCTCTAGGATGCTATGTTTCAATGGCTCTGTGATTCTATGTTTCTATGGCTCTGTGATTCTCTGTTCCTATGGCTCCGTGATTCTATGTTTCTATGGCTCCATGATTCTATGTTTCAATGGCTCTGTGATTCTATGTTTCTCTGGCTCCATGATTCTATGTTTCTATGGCTCCAGGATTCTATGTTTCTATGGCTCCATGATTCTATGTTTCTATGGCTCTGTGATTCTATGTTTCTCTGGCTCCATGATTCTATGTTTCTATGGCTCCAGGATTCTATGTTTCTATGGCTCCAGGATTCTATGTTTCTATGGCTCTAGGATTCTATGTTTCTATGGCTCTAGGATGCTATGTTTCTATGGCTCCATGATTCTATGTTTCTATGGCTCTGGGATTCTATCTTTCTATGGCTCCAGGATTCTATGTTTCTATGGCTCTGTGATTCTCTGTTTCTATGGCTCCATAATTCTGTGTTTTTATGCCTCTAGGATTCCAGGAGTCTATGAAAACTAACCCAAAAGGCATTTCCCCAGGGCAATAAACCCCCCTAAAAAGATGCAGGCAGAAATCTGCCTCCTGGGTACTTGCTTGTCCTGCCTGTGTGTCCTGCAGGCCCGTGGTGTAGGAAACACAAACCACATGAGTGAGTGAGCTGGAGAGTGGCACTCTTCTGACAAGAGTTAGATGCTCTGAATGGAGTCAATCAAGTGGGGAAGTGAAAAATTCCCTTTGTGACAGGGCTGTCAGCAGGATCATCAGGGGCTGGTGACAACAAATCCATAGCTGGAGCAACACACACACAGGCACACCAAAAATAAATAAATAACTAGAGGAGAGAGTGACAGGCTGAGAAGCAAGCGAGCTCAACACTGAGCCTTCCTTTTCAGCTGTCCAGGACATCATTTCACAGCAATTATTGCCCCAGCTGCTTCCTCCCAGCAGCAGGCCTGAGCTGCTGGGCTCATCCCGAGGCACAGCGATGAAGGAAGTGACACAAAAGTGAGGAGGGGAAGGGGAAAGAATGGCTGTGTCCAGGAAAGGAAATACTCTTCCCCCCTCTTGAAGGGGAACACCCCTCAGAGGGGTGTTGAGGTCAGCAGAGGAGGAGGGCTGCAGGTTGGAGGAGAGTGTCATTGACCTCTGCTGAGGTTAAACTCAACACATCCTCCAGGTCAGTAAATCATAGCATCACTGAATCATAGAATCAACCAGGTTGGAAGAGACCTCCAAGATCATCCACTCCAACCTCTCACCCAGCCCTATCCAGTCAGCCATGGCACTAAGTGCCTCATCCAGGCTTGTCTTGACCAGCAGGAGCAGGGAAGTCATTCTGCCTTGTGCTCGGCATTGCTTAGGCCACGCCTTGAGTCCTGTGTCCAGTTCTGGGCTCCTCAGGTTAGGAAAGAGGTTGAGCTGCTGGAAGGTGTCCAGAGAAGGGCAACAAAGCTGGGGAGGGGTCTGGAGCACAGCCCTGGGAGGAGAGGCTGAGGGAGCTGGGGTTGCTTAGCCTGCAGAAGAGGAGGCTCAGGGAAGACCTTCTTGCTCTCTGCGACTACCTGAAGGGAGGCTATAGCCAGGTAGGGCTTGGTCTCTTCTCCCAGGCACCCAGCACCAGAACAAGAGGACACAGTCTCAAGCTGTGCCAGGGGATGTTTGGGCTGGATGTTAGGAAGCAATTCTTCCCAGCAAGAGAGATTGGCCATTGGGATGTGCTGCCCAGGGAGGTGGTGGAGTCACCATCCCTGGAGGTGTTTAGGAAGAGCCTGGATGAGGCACTTGGTGCCATGGTTGAGTTGATTAAATGGTGTTGGATGAGAGGTTGGACTTGATGATCTCTGAGGTCTTTTCCAAGCTGGTTAATTCAATTCAATTCTATTCTATTCTATTCTATTCTATTCTATTCTATTCTATTCTATTCTATCCTATCCTATCCTATTCTATCCTATCCTATCCTATCCTATCCTATCCTATCCTATCCTATCCTATCCTATCCTATCTTCTATCTCCAGGGACAGTGACTCCACCACCTCCCTGGGCAGCCTACTGCAATGTCAAATCCTCCCTCTGCCTGCCCAGGCCTGGGCTGCCTCCTGCTTTCCCCTTTTGCTGTCTGAAAGTGAAGGCATGAAAAGAAAAAAACCCCAACAAAAGCAAGGCTGAGTTGCCAACAACAACAACAAAAAAAAGGGGGCCGAGGGAGATGAAGATGTTTGGAAGCAGTTAACTTTTGTGGCTGTTGTGCTGTTCCCTTTTGTTAAGTGCACTCTGTGGACCGGAGTGACGAGGGTCCCATTTCCGACGCAGCATGGAGTGGGTGATCTCCTCAACTGTAAAATGAAGCCATAAGAGCACAGCATGAAAATGTATTAGCAACAGTTTAGAGGAGGGAGGGGGGAGAGGCCCCAGCAAGGCGTACGAGCTGGCAATGGGTGAAATAATGCCTGTACAAATTGGGTTTTGGTACATTAAGTACCTTTCACAGCCAAAATGAAATAAAATGGGGGAGGAAACAAAAAAGGGGGGGAGGAGAGGAGGGGAAATATTGAATAAAAATGAAGGAGGGGAAAAAAAACAGAGAAGGAGGAGGAGAAAGGAAAATAAAAGAAGAAGAAGAAAAGGGAGAAGGAAATAAATATGAAAAAGAAAAAAGGGAAAGGAAAAAAGGAGAAGAGAAAATAACTGAGGAAGAAAACAAAAATTTAAAAAAGAAAGAAAAAAAGTAGAAAAAAAATTGCAATTAAAAGATAAATTAACAGGAAGATAAAAGAAGAAAAGGGAAAGAAGAAAAGGGAAAGAAGAAAAGGGAAAGAAGAAAAGGAGAAAGAGGAATTAAAGAAACACAAAAAGAATAAAGAAAAGAAGAAAAAGAAAAGAGAAATGAAAGAAAAGAAGAAAAAATAAGAGAAGGAAAACAAGAAAAGGAAAAGAAGGAAAGGAGGAAAAATGATGGAATATAAAAAAAGAAAAGAGAAGGGAAGAAAAGAAAAAAGAAAAGAAAAGAAAAGAAAAGAAAAGAAAAGAAAAGAAAAGAAAAGAAAAGAAAAGAAAAGAAAAGAAAAGAAAAGAAAAGAAAAGAAAAGAAAAGAAAAGAAAAGAAAAGAAAAGAAAAGAAGAGAAGAGGAAAATTAAAAGAAGAAAAAGGAAAAGAAGAAAAAGGAAAAGAAGAAAAAGGAAAGATAATAAATTAAGAGAAAAAAAAGAAAGATAAAAAAGAAGGAACAGAAGAAAAAGGAAAATAAATAAAAGAGGGAAAAAAAGGATAAAAGTGAGGAAGCAAAAAGCAAAAATAAGAAATAAAGGAGACAAAAAGGGAGAAAGAAGAAGAAGATAAATGAATGAAAGACAAAAAAGAAAAGGAAAAAAATTTAAAATATGATAAAAAAAGAAAGTAGAAAAAGGGGGGAAGAAGGAAAAAAGGGTGACAAAATAAAAAAAGGAAGAGAAAGAAAATGAGGAAAGATAAGGAGGAAAAGGGGGAAAGGAAGGAAAAAAGAAGATACAAAGAGAAGGGGGAAAAGTGCCAGGGGAAATGAAAGAAACAAAAAGAAGAAAAACAGGAAAAAGAAAAGGAAGGGAAGCAGAAAAAGAAACAACAAAAGAAAGAAAAAGAAAGAAAAAAAGAAAATCAAACATAAGAAAAGTAAAAAAAGAGAGAGAAAAGGAAAAAAACAAAGAAGAAAATCACAAAAATAAATAGAAGGAAGAAGTAATTAAAAGTATGAAGAAAAAATAAAAGTAAATATGAAAAAAGAAGGAGAATGAATGAAAAAGTTGAATAAAGAAGAAGAAGTAAAAGAAGGAGGAGAAAATGAAGGAAGAGAAGAAAGAACAGGAGGGGGAAGTGGGGAAAAAGAGAAGAATGGGGAAAAAAAGAAGCAAAAAAGGAAAAGGGGAAAAGAAGAAGGTCAAAAGAAGAAGAAGGAGAAACAAAGGGGGAAAGAGAAGAAAAAGAATGAAAAAAGAAAACTGAAAGAAAAAATAAGATCAAAAAATAATACTAAAATGAAGGAAACATAAGGAAAAGAAAAAGAAGGAAGAAAAAATAAGAATGGGGGAAATGAAAAAATAAAAAGAAGGAGAAAAGAAGAAGGGAAAGAAGGAAAATGAAGAATTTGAAGCTAAAGGAAGAAGAAGGGGAAATAAGAGGGCTGGAAAATAGAAGGAACAAAGAAGAAGAAAAAGAAAGGAATGCAGTAAGAAGAAAAAAGAATAAAAAGAAGGAAAACAGCAGAAGGGAAAGAAGAAGAATAAAAAGAAGGGGGAAAGAAGATGAGAAGGAAGAAAATAAGAAGTAAGAATGAAGGAGAAGAAGGGGAAAAAGAAGAATAAAAAGAAAGAAAAAGAAGGGAAAGGAATAAATAAAAATAAGAAACAAAGAAAAAGAAGGAATAAAGGCAGAGAAGGAAAGAAAGAAGATAGAAGGAGTAGAAAAGACCGGGAAAAGAAAAATAAAAAGAAGGGGAAAAAGCAGAAGAAGAAGGAATAGTGAAGAAGGAAGATAAAGAAGGAATAAAGAAGAAGAAGGTGGGAAAGGAAGAATAAAAAGATGGAAAAAAAGAAGAAGAAAAGGAAGTGAAAATGAAGAAGAAAAAGAAGGTAAAAAGAAGAAAGGAAAAAGAAGAAAAAGAAGGAGGGGGAAGAAAAAGATGTCTTAAAAAAATAAAGGAAAAAGAAAGACGAATCTAAAAATAGCCGAAACTAACTAAACCAGCACCCCCAGACCTGCACACTCAAAGCCCAGGGCTGGGGGGTGGGGGGGCGTGTGGGGGTTGGTTTTTAACCCTCCCAGAGCAGCTCCATGCAGATTCCCTCCCCTCCGTCTCTGGGTGTCGGTCGCGGCCGTTGGCGGAGCTGACAGCCCCGGGGCAGGATGATAAATGACAGAGTGCCGGGCAGCTGTCAGGCTCTGCCGGGGCGGGGAGCGGGGGGTGCGAAACGGCAGCCCAAAGCCTTTCCCCGATCAGAAGCCTAAAGCTGGGGCGCTGCAAACGGCAGGAGGGGGGGTGGAAGGTGGTGGAGTGGAGGAGTATTAAGCGGCGGCGAGGTGAAGGCGAGGAGAGATTGATGCTGTTGGGTACTCAGCGAGCAGCTCCTTACCGGCTCTGACGCCCTGACAAGGAAACGAGGGTTATGAAAAATGATCTGAGGCTCAGCTGCTCCAGCCAGGAGTTTCCCAGGGTGGAATAGGCTGTGGCTTGCCAGGGTGGAATGCCTGAGTTATTTCAATGATGGTTAGAGGAGGGGGGGAAATAAATAAAGCCCCAACTAGGACCTTGGTTTAACAAGACCGAGTGCAAGGTGCTGCAGCTGGCTCAGGGCAATGCCAGGCAGTGATAGAGGCTGGGCAGGGACTGGCTGGAGAGCAGCCCTGGAGAAAAGGCCTTGGGGGTGCTGGGGAAGGAGAAGCTCCACAGGAGCCAGCAGTGTGCAGCCCAGAGAGCCAAGCAGAGCCTGGGCTGCAGCAAGAGAAGTGTGGCCAGCAGGGCAGGGAGGGGATTCTGCCCCTCTGCTCCACTCTGCTGAGACCACAGCTGCAGCTCTGGGGCCAGCTCTGGAGCCTCTGTGCCAGGAAGGCTCTGGAGGGACTGGAAGGTGTCCAGAGAAGGGCCAGGGGAAGGAGCAGAGGGCTGGAGCTGTTCTCCCTCTGACTGAGGGAGTTGGGGCTGTCCAGTGTGGAGAGAAGGCTCCCAGGAGACCTTCTGGTGGCCTTCCAGGATCTGAAGGGGGCTCCAAGAAAGCTGGGGAGGGACTTTTTAGGGTGTCAGGTAATGATAGGACTTGGGGGGGATGGAGTAAAACTAGAAGTGGGTAGATTGAGATTGGATGTTAGGAATAAGTTGTTGCCCACGAGGGTGGTGAGAGCCTGGCACAGGCTGCCCAGGGAGGTGGTGGAAGCCTCCTGCCTGGAGGTGTTTGCAGCCAGGCTGGAGGTGGCTGTGAGCAACCTGCTGCAGTGTGAGGTGTCCCTGCCCATAGCAGTGGGGTTGGGACTGGCTGAGCCTTGAGGTCCCTTCCAGCCCTGACAGTTCTGTGACTGTGAGAACAACTGGAAAGGTTGGAAGGCCATAAGGAAGGCAGCTCAGTGACACAGGGGCCAGCAGAGGCTTTGAGGGCAGTCACAGAGGTTGAAGCAGAAGATTAAAGATGCTCAGGTGACTGAAAAGAGATTTTGAAATAGAAGGGATGGTGACAAACTTCATAGAGTGATAGAACAGTAGGGGTGGGAAGGGACCTCTGGAGGTCACCCAGTTCAGCACTCTGCCATTCTATATCAATCTAAAACTAATCTATTTGGTATCAATCTAAGATCAATCCATTTGATATCAATCTAATACTAAATCAATCCATTTTGTCTCAATCAGAAATCAATCTATTTGATATCAATCCAATCCAAAATCAACCTGTTTTATATCAGTCTAAATTCAATTCATTTGATATCAGTCTAATCTAAAATCAATCCACTTGATATCATTCTAAAATGAATCTATTTTATATCAATCTAAAATCAATCCCTTTGATATCAACCTATAGCAAATCCATTTAATATCAATCCCTTTGGTATCAATCTAAAATCAATCCCTTTGATATCAACCTATGACCAATCCATTTAATATCAATCCATTTGATAGCAATCTAAAATCAATCCTTTTGATATCAACCTATAACCAATCCATTTAATATCAATCCATTTGATAGCAATCTAAAATCAATCCTTTTGATATCAACCTATAACCAATCCATTTGATAGCAATCTAAAATCAATCCCTTTGTTATCAACCTATAACCAATCCATTTAATATCAATCCATTTGATACCAATCTAAAATCAATCACTTTGATATCAACCTATAACCAATCCATTTGATATCAATCCATTTGATACCAATCTAAAATCAATCCCTTTGATATCAACCTATAACCAATCCATTTGATACCAATCTAAAATCAATCCCTTTGATAACAACCTATAACCAATCCATTTGATATCAATCTATTTGATAGCAATCTAAAATCAATCCATTTGATATCAACCTATAACCAATCCATTTGATACCAATCTAAAATCAATCCATTTGATATCAACCTATAACCAATCCATTTGATAGCAATCTAAAATCAATCCATTTCATATCAACCTATAAACAATCCATTTGATATCAATCTAAAATCAATCACTTTGATATCAACCTATAACCAATCCATTTGATATCAATCCATTTGATACCAATCTAAAATCAATCCCTTTGATATCAACCTATAACCAATCCCTTTGATAGCAATCGAAAATCAATCCCTTTGATATCAACCTATAACCAATCCATCTTGTATCAACCTGAACTATTCAGCTGCAGACAGGCAACCTGATGCCAGGAAATACTTCTCCTTCCTGCAGAAGTCCAAGAGCTCTGAAACTCCGCAGCAGGTTCAGGTGCTCAGAGCTGTCAGCAGGAAAGGAGACCAACAGGGATCAGAATTGATCTTCTCTGTGGCATGAAGACCATCCCACAGCAGAGGCTGGCAGCAGCTCCTCAGCTTGTTGCAGACTCACTGTGGTGTGGGGCTGGTGAAACACTTCCAACAGGCTGCCCAGAGGTGTGGTTGAAGCCCCATCCCTGGAGACATTCATGGTCAGGCTTCATGTGGCCCTGGGCAGCTGAATCATAGAATCATGATTCTATAATCATAGAAGCATAGAGGCATAGAAGCACAGAGTCATAGAAGCACAGAGTCACAGAAGCATAGAAGCACAGAGTCACAGAAGAACACAGTCATAGATTCATAGAGTCATAGAGGACAGACTCATAGAAGCATAGAGGCATAGAAGCACAGAGTCATAGAGGCATAGAATCACAGCATCAACCAGGTTGGAAAAGACCTGAGAGATCATCAAGTCCAACCTCTTACCTAATACCTAACACCTCCTGACAACTGAACCATGGCTCCAAGTACCACATCCAAGCCTTTTTTGAACACCTCCAGGGATGGGGACTCCACACCCCGCCCCGGGCAGCACATCCCAAGGGCCAATCTCTCTTGCTGGGAAGAACTTTCTCCTTACCTCCAGCATAAACCTCTCCTGACACAGCTTGAGACTGTGTCCTCTTGTTCTGGTGCTGGTTGTCTGGGAGAAGAGACCAACCCCCACCTGGCTACAACCTCCCTTCAGGGAGCTGTAGAGAAGAAGGTCTCCCCTGAGCCTCTGCTTCGCCAGTCCGGTTGGAGGTGTCCCTGCTGACTGCAGGGTGGGGGTTGAACAAGATGACTTTTGAGAGTCCCTTCCAACCCACTGCAATCTGGGAATCTGTGCAGAGACCTTCAGGATCATCAAGTCCCAAGCTGAGCCTCTAACTCTAGCAGAGTTATTCAGTGAAGCACTGAATGGAGACTCAAATCTCTGGAAACCCCTGGCCAGTCCTGGCTGAACTCAGGCACCCAGTTCATGTGGGATGCACTCAGGGACATGGTCTAATGGTCATGGTGGTGGTGGGTTGATTCCATGAGTCTATAATTCCATGATTCTATGGTTCCATGGTTCTACGGTTCCATGATTCTATGGGTCCATGATTCCATGGTTCTATGATTCCATGGTTCTATGGTTCCATGATTCCATGGTTCCATGATTCCATGGTTCCATGTTTCCATGGTTCCATGGTTCTATGATTCCATGGTTTTATGATTCCATGATTCTATGGTTCCATGAATCTATGGGTCCATGATTCCATGGTTCTATGATTCCATGGTTCTATGGTTCCATGATTATATGGTTCCATGATTCCATGGTTCCATGGTTCCATGGTTCCATGGTTCTATGATTCCATGGTTTTATTATTCCATGGTTTTATGATTCCATGATTTCATGATTCCATGGTTTTATGATTCCATGATTCTATGGTTCCATGGTTCTATGGTTCCATGATTCCATGGTTCTGTGGTTCCATGATTCCATCGTTCCATGATTCCATGACTCCATGATTTGCTGAGCCTGTGATTCCATGATTCCATAATTCTATGAAGCCATGATTCTATGATTCCATGATGCTATGAATCCATGATTCTAAGACACCAAGATTCCATGACTCTGTGACTCCTCTCTTATTCCATGATTCCATGATGCTACAATTCCATGCTTCCATGATCCCATGATTCTATAATTCCATGATTCCATAGTGGCAAACACAGCAACCATCCTCTACCAGTCTGAGCACAGCTGCCAGGCTCAGGGTGAGGAAGGCTCAGGGTGAGGAAGGCTCTTGGGTAGCCTGGTTGCACCCTACAGGAGCATCCCCTCTGCAGAGCAGCTCCCTGCACTGCAGCCTGCAGCTGCCTTCTTTCCCCCTCCCCAGGTTTCCATCCCTGCCATGGTCTGCAGTGATTTCCCTGACAAGTTTGATCTCCTTAATCAACCAAAGGGTGCCAAGGAGTCCATCCCCAGGGTGCCAAGGAGTCCATCCCCAGGGTGCCAAGGAGTCCATCCCCGGGGTGCCAAGGAGTCCATCCCCAGGGTGCCAAGGAGTCCATCCCCAGGGTGCCAAGGAGTCCATCCCCGGGGTGCCAAGGAGTCCATCCCTGGCGCAGACTGCCCCTGGGATCACAGCCCCTGGGAATTGCTCTGCTATTCCTTTCCATTGGGAAAGCAATGGGCAAAGACCTTCTGACAGCAGCACAGAAATGGTATCTCCAGATTGTGGCTGTGAGAGGGAAGTGGTAGTGCAGCTGGAAGTGAATAGGGAAAGAGATAGGGAAAAGGAAAAGGGGAAGGGAAAGGGGAGAGGGGAAGGGGAGAGGGGACGGGGAGAGGGGAGGGGAGAGGGGAAGGGAGAGGGGAAGGGGAGAGGGGAAGAGGAAGGGGAAGAGGAAGGGGAAGGGGAAAGGGAAGGGGAAGGGGAAGGGGAAGGGGAAGGGGAAGGGGAAGGGGAAGGGGAAGGGAAGGGAAGGGAAGGGAAGGGAAGGGAAGGGAAGGGAAGGGAAGGGAAGGGAAGGGAAGGGAAGGGAAGGGAAGGGAAGGGGAGGGAAGGGAAGGGAAGGGAAGGGAAGGGAAGGGAAGGAAGGGAAGGGAAGGGAAGGGAAGGGAAGGGAAGGGAAGGGAAGGGAAGGGAAGGGAAGGGAAGGGAAGGGAAGGGAAGGGAAGGGAAGGGAATCATTAATCATAGAATCATAAAGTAATAGTCCAGGCCAGCAGGGACCTCCTCCTCCAGATGAGGCTGCCCAGGGCAGCCAGGGGCAGTGTTAGTGGCTCCCCATGCTTGCAATGCAGAGAGCTGTGCTCGATGGTCCTTATGATCTGTTACTCTGTTACTCTGTGATCCTGTGCTGCTCCCACTTTGAACTCCAAAGGAACCTCTCCCTTGAGACCAAGTCCATGGCTTCTCAGCTGCATCCTGGCCAAGTCCCTGGTGCCTGGCTCCCCACGGGCAGGGTCTTGCGTGGCGCAGAAATAGCAGCTCTGGAGGAATTGAAAACTTTGCTTTGTTTGTGCAGCCAGGGGGAAAGAAGCAAAAAAACACACCCCAAAACTGCAGCATTAGCTGCTTTTTCCCATTGCATGAGTGCAGATCATTAAGTGTTATTACAGTATTAATTATTAGCAATGTCCTGGGCCAGCCAAATCCAATTGGGGTAGTCAACGACCTGCGAGTTCCCAATCGCACGGACAATTGAGCACGAGAGCTGCCAGGCTTGGGGAGGGGGCACCACGTGCCAGGCACATCACCCCACACGAGAGAAATATCAACTTCAGATCAGTCCTTCTCTCTGTGAGGCTCAGGAGTGGCTGAGATTTGGCAGAATGGCCTAAAACAAACAAGCAAAAAGGCCATTAAAAAACCCAACAGAGTTCAAGGGGTTGGGAGAGGTGGCACAGAGTCAGCTGGCTGTGGTCGGTGGTGGTCCCCAGGCAGCAGTGCTGGGCCCAGTTTGGGTCAATGTCTTTATTAACTACCTGGAGGAGAGCATTGAGGGGATCCTCAGCAAGTTCTCTGATGGTACAGAACTGGGGGGGTGGCTGACACCCCTCAGGCTGTGCTGCCAGCCAGAGCTGGGCAGGCTGAGAGCTGGCTGCAGGCAAAGCTCAGGAGGTTCAACCAGGACGAGTGCAGGGTCCTGCAGCTGGGGAGGAATCATCCAGTTCCAACCCCCCTGACCACTCTGCATGGGGAAAAATTCTTCCTGCTCTCCAGTCTGAACCTCCCCAGGGGCAGCTTGAGGCCATTGCCTCTTCTTCTGTCACTGCTGACCTGGGAGCAGAGACCAGCAGCAGCCTCTCCACAAGCTCCTTGCAGGGAGCTGGAGGCAGCCAGGAGGTCTCCCCTCAGCCTCCTCTCTTTCCCACTAACCATCCCCAGCTCCTTCAGCCTCTCTCCAGCAGAACATTTGTCACAACTCTCTCTCTCTCTCCAGCAGTTGCAAAAAACCCTTCAGCCAGGCAGGTCTCTTGTTGACCTCCCTGCATCCATCTGGCTGCAGGCAGTGTATTACTGCCTCTGTCCTGCAGCTGTGCCTGACAAATCCTGCCTGGCAAGCCTCAGATTCCAATCAGGCTGGCTTGGGTTAGTGAGGCTTTCCTTTCACTGAATATAAATGTTTGTGTCCACTGACTGTCCAAGCACTCTGACACATTCAGCATCTGCTCCAAGTTTTCAATTAAAGCTTGTCTGGAGCCATTTGAAGGTGCTCCTTCTTGGCAAGGAAGCTCTGAAACCCAGGGAGGAAAGCAGCTCTGTGAAAAGAAAATGAGCAACTGTCATCAGCAGAAGCTCTCCTCAGCCAAGGCAGGCAGGGCTGGTGGGGCTCTGGTGGTGGTTTCAGGTCGTGCACAGCCAAAGAGCTGCCACAGAGGAGGGAAAAGAGAAAAGGAAGAGCCAAAGGACCCATCCTGACATTTGTCTTACCCCTCCCTCCCCCAGCTTCCTCCCTGTGCAGGGATACCCACAGCTGTGCACAACCAAGTGTCTCCCCAGGATGTCTACCCTTCCTTGCTGGGGCTGTTGCTGTAGTCTCAAGCTGCTCCAGGGGAGCTTTGGGCTGGATGTTAGGAAGAAATTCTTCACAGACAGAGAGATTGGCCATGGGGATGTGCTGCCCAGGGAGGTGGTGGAGTCCCCATCACTGGAGGTGTTTAGGAAGAGACTGGATGAGGCCCTTGGTGCCATGGTTGAGTTGTTTGGATGGTGTTGGGTGATAGGTTGGACTTGATGACCTTAGAGGTCCTTTCCAAACTGATTCATTCTGCTTTCTGTATCAGATGCTGTTCTGGTTCCCGTCAAGAGAGATGTTGCACTTTGAGGCCAGCCCTGCCAGCCTGGACAGCTCTGGCCCAGCTCCCATGGTTCATGGCTTCTCTGAGTGCTCCACAGACTCTGCTGCCTCCCTCTGCCATTTTTCCCCTTTCACATTATAAAAATCATAGAATCGTGGAGGTGTTTGGGTTGGAAAAGCCCTTCAAGACCACCCAGTCCAGCCAGCAACCCAGCCCCACCGTGGCCATCAAACCACATCCCCAGGTGCCATGGCCACACCTTTCTGGAACACCTTCAAGGATGGTAAAGGTTTCAGGAACACCTCCAGGGATGGGGAAGGTTTCAGGAACACCTCCAGGCATGGGGACTCCACCACCTCCCTGGGCAGCCTCTGCCACTCCCTGACCACTCTTGCACCAAAGACATTTTTCTGATCTCCAACCTCAGCCTCCCCTGGCACAATTTCAGGCCAGTTCCTCTCCTTCTATCCCCTGAGACTGAGGAGCAGAGCCCAACCCCAGCTGGCTCCAGCCTCCTCTCAGGGAGCTGTAGAGAGCAAGGAGGTCTCCCTCAGCCTCCTCTTCCCCACACTCAACACCCCCAGCTCCCTCAGCTGCTCCTCCCCAGCCCTGCTCCCCAGACCCTTCCCCAGCTTGGCTGCCCTTATGCTTTGCCTTTCCCATAGCTGTTAACTGTTGCCCAGGAAGCTCTGGATTTTGACAGCTCCCCAAGCAGAGTGAGATCTTTACAGCTCTCTGCAGTATTCCCTAGAAGAGCCTCTGGCATCTTGGAAGTGAAGGCAGCAATGGGCCTGCTCTCTCTCAGCTTGGTTGCTTACTGGCAATGCAAGTTGATGGAGGGGGCTCTGGAGAAGACTAGAAGTGAGACAGCAGCAGGGAGTGCATGAGAGCCCTTCTTTAGTGCAGTCCCTACCCACCCACTCCACCTCCCTCACCCCCTGCACTGACAGTTTTAGTGTCCTGAGTTGGTTTTGAAGCTGCAAGGTGCTCTGGAGAGGTGGCATTGGAGGTGGATCTTCAGCTCTAACCCACCCTAGCTTTGCCCTACTCTAGCAGGACCATCAGCTGGGCCAGGGAAGTGTTGAGCTGCCTGCTGGGCGACACAAGGCAGCAAGGACCATGTCTGCCACCTCTTTCCTTGCACTGCAAACATTGGTGCTGTAGGTTTGAAGGCTCCAGGGAGACCTTACAGCAACCTTCTTCTATCTGAAGGGGCCACAGGAGAGCTGGGGAGGGACTTTTGACAAGGGCTCATAGTGATAGGGTGAGGGGGAATGGATTGAAGCTGGAAGAGGAAAGATTGAGACTGGAGATGAGGAAGAAATTCTTGACAATGAGGGTGGGGAGACACTGGAACAGGTTGCCCAGGGAGGCTGTGGATGCCTCAGGCCAAGGCCAGATTGGATGGGGCCTTGAGCAGCCTGGGCTGGTGGGAGGTGTTGGAACTGGATGGTCTTCGGGGTCTCTTCCAACCCAAACCATTGCAGGATTCTATGATCTCTAAGATCCCTTCCAACCCAAACCATTCTATGATCCGTGGCTGCCCCCTCCCTGGAGGTGTTCAAGGCCAGGCTGGATGATGCTTTGAGCCACCTGAGCTGTTGGGAAGTGTCCCTGCCTATGGCAGGGGGTTGGAGCTGGATGATCTCGAAGGTCCCTTCCACCCCAACCCACTCTGTGAATGAGTTTTGTGCTGTGCTGATGCAGGGGACCCCACCTGAGGTTTCCCGCAGCACCCCTCCTGTGTTTGAGCACTTCAGAGGCCGGTTAGGAACTCCACAGATTAGATTGTTCTTTTTATTTTATTATTCCCCCCCTCCACCTCCTGCTTTGACAAAAGGAAGGGTTTTTAACCATGATTGCAGCAATAAATCTTTCAGCCCCAGCCGTAAAGCTTTATGACAGCCTTCGCTTGTTTCATATCTGCTCATATTTGCTTGATGGCAGCGGCAGAGTCAGGCTGCTGAGAGGTTTGATTTAGCTGCCCCAAGCCCCTTTAGAGAGAGGCAGTGAAAGCTTAAAGGTGACAGATCCTCTGAGGAATAGAAGAGGGGGAAAGAGGAGATGTTTATTTACTCCAGCCCATGGGTTCTGTTTCCATCCCATAAGAGATAAACTTCCTGAGGATGAGAAAGGGAAATATAAAAGCAGAGGGAAGCCAACCCTTTATCTAACAACCTCCTGATAGCAGCAGCCATGGGGATGGGCTGGGGGGGTGAAGGGGGAGGAATAGATTTGGGCTTTGCTCTTTTTAAACCCAACCATATCCACTGTGCAGGCAGCTCAGAATCACAGAACTGTCAGGGCTGGAAGGGACCTCAAGGACCATCCAGGTCCAACCCCCTGCCATGGGCAGGGACACCTCACACCACAGCAGGTTGCTCACAGCCACCTCCAGCCTGGCTGCAAACACCTCCAGGCAGGAGGCTTCCACCACCTCCCTGGGCAGCCTGTGCCAGGCTCTCACCACCCTCATGGGGAACAACTTCTTCCTAAGCTCTAATCTAACTCTCCCCTCCTCCAGTTTGGATCCATTCCCCCTGGTCCTATCCCTACCCAACACCCTTAAAGTCCCTCCCCAGCTTTCTTGTAACCCCCTCCAGATCCTGGAAGGCCTCAAGAAGGTCTCCTGGGAGCCTTCTCCTCTCCACTCTGAACAACCCCAGCTCTCTCAGTCAGAGGGAGAGCAGCTCCAGCCCTCTGCTCCTCCTCGTGGCCCTCCTCTGGCCACCTCCCAGCACCTCCAGCGAGCAGAGAGATCAGCAGAGAGAGCTTTGGAGCTGTTTTGTGTTGTTGGTTTGTTGTTATTTTTCCTTGCACCCCCCCCAGCACTCTCGGTGGAATTGAGGAGGCAGAGATGTCCACTTCTGTGGGCGAGGCAGGAGGTAGTTTTAGCTGTGACATTATTTAGCTGTCCCTACAGGCTTCTTCTTAATCAGGGAATCAGCAAAGTTCACAGGAAGAGTGCATTCCCCAAGCAAACAGATTAATAAGTCAAGGCGGTGTCTAAAAGGCAGTTTATTAATTACCTTGGAGCTGCCTTGCTTTAAAAGCAGGTGGGGCCAAAGGGAGCCCTGGAGATGAGTTTGGGTTTGCCCCCCCAGTCGCTAATTAGCCAGGTCCCCAGCGAGACCTCCCCCTTCGCTCCACATAAGCTTACTCCTGAAACTTGGCCGTGAGAGAGGCATTAAGGCAGCCTGCCTGAATTTAAGGCAAATCCACTTAATTTCCCCTCGCTTAGCAGCTACGGAGAGGAGAGAAGCAAAACCCGAAGAGAACAAAAGGGTCAAGCAGCAGGAAATTTATGCCGGGAACACCAATTCACACCTGTTAAGTGCTGCGGAGCAGGCAGGCAGCAGCCAAACACCAAACAGATCATTGCCAAGGACTTTTTCCCCGACGAGGTGAGCTATTAATTCCCTGATTGGGGTCATGGAATCCCTTCCCTAGCAATTGGCCCCATTAAGCAGCAGCCTCTATTTATCAGGGTTGCTTTATTAAGGTGATTTGTTCGAGTGGGTTTGGGTAGCTGTGTTTGCCAGCCACGGGAAGAGCTGCTGCTGACTTACTAGCTAACTAAATACATGGATAAATAAATAGATAGATGGATGGAATCACAGTCATGGAATCACAGAGTCATAGAATCATGGAATCATGGAGTATTGGAATCATAGAGTCATGGAATCATGGAGTCATAGAGTCATAGAGTCATGGAATGAGACTCACAGAACCATAGAATGGTCTGGGTTGGAAGGGAGCTCCAAAGCTCATCCAGTCCACCCCCTCTGCACCCAGCAGGGACATCCTCCACTAGATCAGGTTGCCCAGAGCCCTGTCCAGCCTCACCTTCAGTATCTCCAGGGATGGAGCCTCAACCACCCCCCTTGGCAGCCTGCTCCAGTGTTCCACTACCCTCATAGTAAAGAACTTGCTCCTCACATCCAATCTCAATCTGCTCTGCAGGGACCACTGTCCCTGGTCCTGCAGTCCCTTGCAAACACTCCCTCTGCATCCTCCTTGTAGGCCCCTTCAGCTACTGTCAGGCTGCTCCCTGGAGCCTTCTCTTCTCCAGGCTGAACACCCTCAGCTCCCTCAACCTGTCCTTGTAGCAGAGCTGCTCCAACCCCCTGAGCATTTTTGTGGCCCTCCTCTGGAGCTGCTCCATCAGGTCCATGTCCTTCCTGTGTTGAGGGCTCCACTGCAGGTTTCTCCACACACCTGGCTACAACATGATCAGATTTTGCTCTTTTAAAATGATTCTTTCTTTTTTCTCTCCCCAAGACCCTGTGCCTCCTGCATAAACCTGAAGTATGGATTTGGTTGTGCAACAGTGTCGAGTGCTGAGCACCAAGAGTGCATCCAGCGCAGGGTTTCTCTAGATGCTTGGCTACAAGAAAGGTCTCCACATTTTGATGATGATGATGATGATGATGATGATGATGATGATGATGATGATTACTACTGTTACTATTACTATTCCCTTTTTTTCTGGCCCCAGAACTCTGTGCCTCATGTGTGAAGCTTAAGCATGGATTTGATATTCAGCAGCATCAAACGCTGAGCACCAAGAGTGCATCCAGTGCAGGGTTCCTCTAGATGCTTGGCTACAAAAAAAGGTCTCCAAATTTTGCTCTTTATTATTATTATTATTATTATTACTATTGTCATTGTTATTATTATTACTACTACTCCCTTTTTTTCCTGGGCCCATAACTCTGTGCCTCATGCATGAAGCTTAACTATGGCTCTGACTTTCAACAGCATTGAGTGCTGAGCACCAAGATCATACCCACTGCATTCTCTCAATGCTGGGCTCCAAAACAGGCCTCCACATTTTGCTCCATCATCATCATCATCATTATTATTATTATTATTATTATTATTATTATTATTATTATTATTATTATTATTATTATTATTATTATTATTATTATTATTATTATTTCCTTTTTGCTGGCCCCAGAACTCTGTAGCTCATGCCTGAAGCTTAACTATGGATTTGATTTTCAACAGTGTCCAAGCACTGAGCACCAAGAGTGCATCCAGTGCAGGGTTCCTCTAGAGGCTTGGCTACAAAAAAGGTCTCCAAATTTTGCTCTTTACTATTATTATTATTATTATTACTACTATTCCCTTTTTCCCTGGCCCCATAACTCTGTGCCTCATGCATGAAGCTTAACTACGGCACTGACTTTCAACAGCGTCGAGCGCTGAGCCCCAAGATCATCCCTAGCACAGTCTCTTGATGCTTGGCTCCAAAACAGATCTCCACGTTTTGCTCTTCTATTATTATTATTATTATTATTATTATTATTATTATTATTATTATTATTATTATTATTATTATTATTATTATTTCCTTTTTGCTGGCCCCAGAACTCTGTGCCTGGTGCCTGAAGCTTAATTATGGATTTGATTTTCAGCAGTGTCCAAGCACTGATTAAAAAGGGAGGCCGCCGGTGGCTCGCAAAGGAGCGAGCGCCTGCTGTGCGGTGGGGGGTGGATGATGTTCAATCACTGAGGATGCTTTATAGGGGATCAATGAACAGGAACTCATTAGATCCTGGCCCCAAAAAGGGGGGGAGGAAATAATAATAATAATAAAAATAAACAAGTAGCCATCAGCTGGGGGATGATGTTCAGCTGCCAGCCCTGCTGGGGTGTTAGCTTCTTTTACTGTTGTGTTTCATTTCCCGACGCTGCCCAAGCCCAGGCGGAAAGAAATAATAACCCCAACCAATAAAGAATATGAAAAGCCTCATCCTCCCCAGCACGCTGGACATGGACAGAGGAAAGAGAGAGAGAGAGGAAAAAAAATAACAACAAAACACAACCACCAGCACAACAAAACAACCTGCAGCTATTATGGGATATATCAAAACTGACAAGTAAAACTTTGGCCGCTGATTGAACAATATTTCACGCGGACAGCGAAGCGGCTCCCCTCCGCCTGCCCCTTCTCAAATGGGGCTGCTGCAGCCTGCAGAAGCCTGGCTGAGGGACTTTATGAGCTTAATTGAATTGGCAGGTATGTGGGATGATTGGGGGGGAATGGTGACGTTGCAAAACTGCTTGGGAGCTTCCTTCCTTCCTGGCTTCCTTCCTTTCTTTCTCTCCTTCTTCCTTTCTTTCTTTTTTCTTTCTTCCTTTCTTTCTTTTTTCTTTCTTCCTTCCTTCCTTTCATTCTTTCTTTCTTTCTTCCTTTCTTTCTTTCTTCTTCCTTTCTTCCTTTCCTTCTTTCCTTCTTCCTTTCTTTCTTTTTCCTTTCTTCCTTTCTTTCTTTTTTCTTTCTTCCTTTCTTCCTTTCATTCTTTCTTTCTTTCTTCCTTTCTTTCTTCTTCCTTTCTTCCTTTCTTCCTTTCTTTCTTTCCTTCTTCCTTTCTTTCTTTTTCTTTCTTCCTTTCTTTCTTTCTTCTTTCTTTCTTTCCTTCCTTCTTTCTTTCTTTCTTTTTTCTTTCTTTCTTTCTTTCTTTTTTCTTTCTTTCTTTCTTTCTTTCTTTCTCTTTTTCTTTCTCTTTCTTTCTTCCTTCCTTCCTTCCTTTCTTCCTCCCTTCCTTCCTTCCTTCCTCCCTTCCTTCCTCCCTCCCTTCCTCCCTCCCTCCCTCCCTTCCTTCCTCCCTTTCTTCCTCCCTTCCTTCCTCCCTCCCTTCCTCCCTTCCTTCCTTCCTTCCTTCCCTCCTTCCTTTCCCTCTTTATTTTCCCCTCCCAAAGAGCAAAGCGCCCAGCTCCAGGAGCGGGCGGTGGATATGCAAGAGCTGCACTCCACCCCGTCGTTCAGATGCCTCAGGAAGTGGTTTCTGGATCAATTCTTGCTGCATTTTGCAATTAATATTATTTTTTTTATCCCTCCCTGCCCTGCCTAAAAGGGAAAAAAAGAAAAAGAGGAGCTCCAATGCTAAATCTTCCTGCATTGAGACTTAGATTAGTTCCCACGTCCTAATAGAGCCTTGCTTGTTCAAGGCAATGGTTTGTCTCCTTTGACACCCAGCTGCAATCTCATCAGCCTCCAACCTCTCTTCCTTGGGAGGCTTCATCGTTAACTCTGAACGTCCTTCTTTATTAGAACTTTAAACAAGACAAAACAAAACAAACAAAACCCCCCCACAAACAAACAAAAAAACCTAACCCAAAATTATGTTTTCATATAGATTGCAATTTAAAAGTCATTAAATCATCATTAAAGAAAAGCCCAAACCAACCACCCAAACTCACATCTCTAAGCTTTTATTGGAAGCCTGAAAGCTCTATTTTATTTTATATATATATAAAATATTATATATTAGATAATTATGTAGGTATAATTATATTTTATAAATTTATATTTATAAATATAAATCACAGAATCACCAAGGTTGGAAGAGACCTCAAAGATCATCAAGTCCAACCTGTCACCACAGACCTCATGACTAGACCATGGCACCAAGTGCCACATCCAGTCCCCTCTGGAACACCTCCAGGGATGGGGACTCCACCACCTCCCTGGGCAGCACATCCCAATGACAAACGACTCTCTCAGTGAAGAACTTTCTCCTCACCTCCAGCCTAAACCTTCCCTGGTGCAGCTTGAGACTGTGTCCCCTTGTTCTGGTGCTGGTTGCTAGAGAGAAGAGACCAACCCCTTCCTGGCTACAGCCACCTCTCAGGTAGTTGTAGAGGGCAATGAGGTCTCCCCTGAGCCTCCTCTTCTCCAGGCTAAGCAACCCCAGCTCCCTCAGCCTCTCCTCCCAGGGCTGTGCTCAAGGCCTTGTTGCCCTTCTCTGGACACCTTCAAGTCTCTCAATGTCCTTCTTAAACTGAGGAGCCCAGAACTGGACACAGGACTGAAGGTGTGGCCTAACCAGTGCAGAGTCCAGGGGCACCTCCCTGCTCCTGCTGGCCACACTGTTCCTAATGCAGGCCAGGCTGCCATTGGCCTTCTTGGCCACCTGGGCACACTGCTGGCTCATGTTCAGGCAGCTGTCAATCAGCACCCCCAGGTCCCTCTCTGTTTGGGAGCTCTCAGCCACTCTGCCCCCAGCCTGTAGCTCTGCATGGGGTTGGTGTGGCCAAAGTGCAGCCCCTGGCACTTGGACTTGTTGAATGCCATCCTGTTGGCCTCTGCCCAGCTGTCCAGTCGGTCGAGGTCCCTCTGCAGAGCCCTTCTGCCCTCTGACTGACCAACATCTGCTACATTATATTATATCACATTACATTATATTATGACATTAATAATGTGATTATAATCTATACTACAATATAATTATATAATATATTATATTATGACATTAATACTGTGATTATAATCTATACTACAATATAATTATGTATAATATAAGTCTATATTAAAAAACCCCACCCAAATCTCTAAGTTCTTTATTGGAAGTCTGAAAGTTCAATATTATCATATCTTTAAAATGAAAAGAAAACCATGCATTACAGCTTGTCAGGAAAAAAATAAAATCATTAAATAATAATGCTTAAAAAATAACAAATTGACATCTTTATTGGCAGTCTGAAGTTCAATATTATTATGCCTTTAAAACAGAAGAAATTAGACAACTGATTATAGCTTGCAATTAAAAAAATCATTAAACAACCATTAAAAGAAAGCAAATTCAGATCTCTAAGTTTGCATTGGAAGGCTGAAGGTTCTAGTGTATTATAATTATATAATAATTATAGTCAAATAGTAATAATAATAAAAGTAATAATAATAGTAATAACAATAGCAATAATAACAATAGCAATAATAATAATAATAATAATAATAATAATAATAATAATAATAATAATAATAATAATAATAAAGGAAACCAATAAATAAATGAGAAGTAAATAATCAATAATAATAAAACACTAAAAATGAAGCAAATCATTGTAATAAGGAGCAATAATAAGTTTAAAAATAATAATGCTAATAGTGATGATGATGATAATAATAAAGAAAAGCAAAGAATGCATAAATAATCATTATCATAGTATAGTATCATAGTATCAGTCAGGGTTGGGAGGGACCACAAGGATCATCCAGTTCCAACCCCCCTGCCATGGGCAGGGACACCCCACACTAGATCAGCCTGGCCAGAGCCTCATCCAGCCTGGGCTTAAACATCTCCAGGGACAGGGCCCCAACCACCTCCCTGGACAACCCATCCCAGGGCTTCACCACTCTCATGGGGAAGAACTTCCTCCTCACCTCCAGCCTGAATCTCCCCACCTCCAGCTTCATTCCATTCCCCCTAGTCCTATCACTGCCTGAGATCTTGAGCAGTCCCTCCCCAGCCCTCTTGTGAGCCCCCTGCAGATCCTGGAAGGCCACAATGAGGTCACCTCAGAGCTTTCTCTTCTCCAGCCTGCACAACCCCAACTCCCTCACTCTGTCCTCACAGCAGAGCAGCTCCAGCCCTCTGCTCCTCCTCCTGGCCCTGCTCTGGACACCTTCCAGCACCTCCAGATCCCTCTTGGAACAGGGGCTCCAGAACTGGAGGCAGTGCTCCAGGTGGGGTCTCCCCAGAGCTGGGCAGAGGGGGAGAAACAATAAATGATAAAAAATAAAAATAAGAAAATAAATCATGATCATAGTGATGAGAAGAAGTAAATAAAAACATAAACATTAGTACTTACAGTAGTGCTAATAATAATGGCAACAATAATCATGGTGATGGCAATAATAATACTACTACTACAATTAAAGTCATCATAAGGATCACAATGATGATAATAAAGCATGAGAATAGTAAACTAACAATAAACTACTAAAATTAAAAATAATACTGGTAATAATGATGATAATAATGCTAATAAACACGAATTTAGACAAGTCAGCTCCCTCAGAGAGCAAATTTCTTCTGCTGTGTGCCGGCAGCTGAAGGAGAGGAGGAGAGGCAGAAGAGGTCAGCGCAAAGCGGAGCGCAAATCGCGGCGCTGAGGCAGCTGGGCTGGGGATGAACTCCAGCTGCAGCTTCCTGACTCTAGGGAGCAGCCAAATTTAGCAGCTCCTGCCGCCTGCAGCCCCCGGCTGCTCGCTGCCTACCTGCACCAAGTGCCTGCTCCCGGCGAGAGGAGGGGGAGGGAGGTGGCGCTGGAGGCATCGAAGAGCTCTGGAATGACACCGAGCTCCGCCGAGACCACTCAGCTCACAGCTGCAGCCAGCCCTTGGTGTTCCTGCCGGCGATTCACTCGGGATTTTATCAGTCCCTGCTCTGGTGTGAGGTGTCCCTGCCCACGGCAGCGGGGTTGGCACTGGATGGGGTCCCTTCCAACCCTGACAATTCTGTGATGATTCCCACTAGTGGCTGAGGATAAAACAAAATACAAGAGGGATCTGAAAGCAGCCCTGAGGAGAAGGACTTGGGGGTGCTGGGAAGGGAGAAGCTGGCCAGGAGCAGGCAGTGTGAGACTGCAGCACAGGAGGCCAAGGGCAGCCTGGGCTGCATCCAAAGCAGCATTGCCAGAGATCCAGAGAGGAGATTCTGACCCTTGGCTCTGCTGAGACCTCACCTGCAGGGCTGTGAGCAGCTCTGGAGCCCTCAGCACAGGAAGGACCTGGAGCTGATGGAGAGGCTCCAGAGGAGGCCATGAAAATGCTCAGGGGGTTGGAACAGCTCTGCTACGAGGATAGGCTGAGGGAGCTGGGGATGTTCAGCCTGGAGAAGAGAAGCATCTGGGGAGACCTCAGAGCCTTCCAGTACTTGAAGGAGGGTACAAGAATGATGGAGAGAGACTGTTTGCAAAGGCCTGCAGTGACAGGACCAGGGGCAATGGCTTCAAAGTAGAGCAGAGCAGATTGAGATTGGATGTGAGGAACAAGTTCTGCACCAGGAGGCTGCTGGAACACAGGAGGAGGTTGCCCAGGGAGGTCACATCCCTGGAGCTATCCAAGGTGAGGCTGGAGAGGGCTCTGGGCAACCTGATGTAGTTGGGGATGTCCCTGCTGAGTGCAGAGGGGTTGGGCTGGATGAGCTCTGGAGGTCCCTTCCAACCCAAACCATTCTATGATTCTATGATTCTCCAGTGGGAGATGCCTGCAGCATCTCTGTGCCTCTGTGCTGGACTCTCTCCAGCACTTCCCTGAGCTCCTTCTTGAGCTGAGGGGCCCAGAATTGAACACTGGATTCCAACTGTGGCCTCAGCAGGGCAGAGCAGAGGGGAAGGAGAACCTCTCTGACCTACTGACCACAGCCCTTCTAATCCCCCCCAGGCTGCCCTTGGCCTCCTTGGCCACCAGAGCACATTGCTGGCTTAGGGTCAACCTCCTACCCCCCAGGACCCCCCAGGTCCTTTTCCCCTTCCCTGCAGCAGCTCAGTCCCCAACCTCTCCTGCCCCATGAGGTTGTTGTCTCCCAGCTGCAAAATTCCTCTAAACTAGATTGACAGCATCCTCTTAGCTCCCAGAAAATTCCATTTCTGCCACAGAGATCAGAGTAGAGACCTCCCTGAGCCATTTCTTTTTGTCTTCTTCCTTTGCTTTCTAAAGTCTCCCTAAAAGAGAAGGCTCCCAGGAGACCTTCTTGTGGACTTCCAGCACCTGAAGGGGGCTCCAAGAAAGCTGGGGAGGGACTTTTGAGGGTGTCAGGATAGGACCAGGGGGGAGTGGAGCAAATCTAGAAGTGGGGAGACTGAGATTGGCTGTGAGGAAGAAGTTGTTCCCCATGAGGGTGGTGAGAGCCTGGCACAGGCTGCCCAGGGAGGTGGTGGAAGCCTCCTGCCTGGAGGTGTTTGCAGCCAGGCTGGAGGTGGCTGTGAGCAACCTGCTGTGGTGTGAGGTGTCCTTGCCCATGGCAGGGGGTTGGGACTGGATGATCCTTGAGGTCCCTTCCAGCCCTAACAATTCTGTGATTCTATGAACCTTAGCTGAGCTTCCTGAATGCCCAGAGGAGAGCAAGAAGGCTGGGGAAGAATTCTTTGCTTCCCTGATTCTGTGTGAGGTACAGCACAGCAGCTTCCATGATTTGGAAGGCAGAGGAGGTTTTATTTTTACCTGGTTTCCCCTCCCTCCCCCCCTTCTGTTCCCTGTAAAGGGAATCAACAGCAGGGGAAAGCGCCAGGGAGGATAAAAAAACCACACAATACCCACAACCACTTCAGGAACAGAAAGCCCTAAGCCCCAGCCAGCAAGAAGTGATTGAATGATCTCATTTCAGAGCTTTTTGTTAGACAACAGGCAGCACTCTATGAAGATTGATACAGAAGTGTTGGGCTTCGTTTGCTGGCTCATCAAAGGGATTGATATTCCGGCCGGGCGGTGGATGAAGACAAAGTAACTGTTATCATACTCAATAGAAGGGCTTGTCAGGAGCAGAAAATCATCCCCATGTCACTGATTATAGCAGCCCCTCATGACTGTCAGGGGGATTTATTAGGCAGACGTCATCTGCTGCAGGTTGCTGCGCCAGAAACTCTTTATTTGTCAGAGGGAAGGGGAGGGGAAAAGAACTACAAACCAGACCCAATAAAAAATCCCCCAAACCAAACCAAACCAAACCAGAACAAACCAACCCATCCCAACCCAAACCAAATCCAACCCATACCAATCCATACCAAACCATACCAAACCAAACCAAACCAAACCAAATCCAACCCATACCAATCCATACCAAACCATACCAAAACAAACCAAAACAAACCAACCCATCCCAACCCAAACCAACCCAACCCATCCCATCCCAACCCAAACCAAATCCAACCCATACCAAACCATACCAACCCAAACCAACCCAAACCAAACCAAAACAACCCAACCCATCCCAACCCATACCAAACCAAACTAACCCAAACCAACCTAAGCCAAATCAAACCAAATCAAACCAACTATACCCATCCCAGCCCAAACCAAATCCAACCCAACCCAAACCAACCCAACCCAAACCAACCCAATCCAAACCAAACCAAACTAACCCAAACCAACCCAACCCATCCCAACCCAACCCATCCCAAACTAGCCTGACCCAAACCAACCCAACCCAACCCAAACTAACCCAACCCAACCCAAACTAACCCAACCCAAACCAACCCAACCCAGAACCAACCCAACCCAACCCAACCCAAAAAACCACAAAACCCCCCAAAGAAACAAAACAAACAAAAAACCCACCCAAACCCACCCAAAAAGAACCCAAAAACCAAACCAAACCAAACCACCACAGCCACAAATCCAGGCAAGTCCAAGCAGAGGTGAACAAATGCTTTGCTCTTTGGGGGTTGACTGGGGGGAGGTTTGGTGCTTTTGTTTGGCTGATTCTGGTTTGTGTTTTCTGGTGGGTTTGGTTTGGTTTGGTTTGGTTTGGTTTGGTTTGGTTTGGTTTGCTTTGGCTTGTTTTGGGTTAGTATGTTTTGTTTGTTTGGGGTTCTTTGGTTTCTTGTTTTGGATTGGTTTGGTTGTTTGGGATTTGTTTGTTTGTTGGTTGGTTTGGGTTGGGTTTTTGTTTCCCCCCCCACACCCCCTCTCAGCTTCCCAATGAAGTTTTCCCCAGGGATAGCTGAATAGAGAGCTGTGCAATATCTGGAGAATTAAAAATCACAGGATCCCAGGATGTTAGGGGCTGGAAGGGACCTCTGGAGAGCTTCCAGTGCCAGCCCCCTGCCAGAGCAGGAGCACAGAACCCAGCACAGGGCACACAGAACACATCCAGACAGGGCTGCAAAGGCTCCAGACAAGGAGACTCCACAACCTCTCTGGGCAGCCTGCTCCAGGCCTCTGGCAGCCTCCCAGGGCAGAAGTTCCTCCTCCTGCTGAGCTGCAACTTCCTGGGCTGCAGTTTCCATCCATTGCCTCTTGTCCTATCCCAGGGTGCAGCTGAGCAGAGCCTGGCCCTGTCCCTTCCTTCCTGCCCCCCAGCCCTCAGCTATTGATAGACATTGATCAGATCCCTCTCAGCCTTCTCCTCTCCAGACTGAACACCCCCAGGGCTCTCAGCCTCTCCTCCCCAGGCAGTCTCCAGTCCCTTCCTCATCCTTGCAGCCTCCCTTGGCCTCTCTGCAGCAGATCCCTGTCCCTCCTGAGCTGGGCAGCCCAGAGCTGGATGCAATATTCCAGGGGAGGTCTCAGCAGGGCAGAGCAGAGGGGGAGGAGACCCTCCCTGGCTCTGCTGCCACACTCCTCTGAATGCCCCCCAGGACCCCCTTGGCCTTCTTGGCCCCCAGGGCACATTGCTGTGCCCTGCAGACCTTGCTGCCCCCCAGCACTCCCAGGTGCTTCTCCTTGGGGCTGCTCTCCAGCAGATCCCCTCCCAGCTTGTCCTGCTGCAGTTGATTCTTCCTGCCCAGCTGCAGAGCTCTGCACTGATCCTTCTGGAGCCTCCTTTTTTGCCCTGTGAGGGCAGACTGGGGAGTGACCATGCAAGGCATGGCTAGGTGGGAACTAGTTCGGCTCTTGGGCTTTGCCTCTTTGCGCGGCAGGACACATCCAGCACTCTGCTGCCTCATCTTCAGGTGGCTGCTGACCACAACACTCTGACTCTGGCCTCAATAAAAGAGAAAGTGTTTGGTAGAGACCAATCTCCAGAGTTCTTCTGTGCAGGCATCTCCATTCCCACTGCAAAGCAATCCCAGAGCAGGGCTGCAGAGCCACTCAGTCATCTTAATTATGAAGTAATTATTTATCTGTATTTACAGTTGATGCATTCACTCCTCAACAGCAAGGAAATAGTCATAGAACCATAGAATTGCCAGGGTTGGAAGGGACCTCCAGGATCATCCAGTTCCAACCCCCCTGCCATGATACATTAATTCCTTAATAGCAATGGAAATATTTGATACATTAATTCCTTAATAGCTGTGGAAATATTTGATGCATTAATTCCTTAATAGCAGTGGAAGTAATTTCTTTCTAGGTGCCAGGAAATATTTGCCAGCTTAAATGCCCTTTAATTATTAATATTGTGTAATTTTCACTGCCATTTCATCACTCATATTCTGGGCTTGTTATTTCCCTTGAAGCCATTCACCCTGGAGAAGAGAAGAGAAGGCTCCAGGAAGACCTTAGAGCAGCCTTCCAGTACCTGAAAGGGGCTACAAGAATCACAGAACCACAGAAGGGTAGAGGTTGGAAGGGAGCTCCAGAGGGCACCCAGCCCAAGCCCCCTGCCAGAGCAGGGCACCCAGGGCAGGGCACCCAGAACACATCCAGGGGGGGTTGGAAAGGCTCCAGAGCAGGAGACTCCACAGCCTCTCTGGGCAGCCTGCTCCAGGCTCTGCCACCCTCACAGGGACAAAGTTTCCCCTCCTCTTCCCCTGGCACCTCCTCTGCTCCAGCCTGCCCCCAGTGCCCCTTGTGCTGTGCTTGGCCAGCCCTGAGCAGAGCCTGGCTCCAGCCCTACACATCTTGATCTCCAGCACTGAGGGCAGCCCTCAGGCTGCTCTGCTCCCAGCTCCCAGCCCCAGCTGCCTCAGCCTGGCCTCACAGGAGATGTTCCACTGCCTGCAGCAGCTCTGTGCCTCTGGGATGAACTCTCTTCAGCAGTTCCCTGAGCTCCTTCTTGAGCTGAGTGGCCCAGAATTGGACACAAGATTCCAGCTGTGGCCTCAGCAGGGCAGAGCAGAGGGCTGCAGAGGGACTGTTCCCAAAGGGCTGCAGGGACAGGACCAGGGACAATGGTTTGAAATGAGAGCAGAGCAGATTGAGATTGGATGTGAGGAACAAGCTCTGCACCAGGAGGCAGCAGGTTGTCCAGGAAGGGGTTTGAGGTCCCATCCCTGGAGATTGTCAAGGTGAAGCTGGGCAGGGCTGTGAGCAACCTGCTCTAGGGGAGGATGTCCCTGCTGAGTGCAGGGGGGTTGGGCTGGATGACCTTTGGAGGTTCCTTCCAGCCCAACCCATTCTATGACTCTGTAACCCCAGGACTCTCAGAGGACACTGCCTTCCCTGACTTGCTTAAGCATGCCTCAGGACACCACTAAAAGATGTGTGCAATAAAGAATGCTGAGAGGAACCTGGAAGCACACCCGGAGAGCTGTCAGGGGTTTGGAGGATGACTCCTGCATGGATACAGCTGGAATGGATTCCTTTTTCTAATCACTACAGTTAGAACCCTACTCACTATTAAGGATTTTAAACACTCCAGTCCCCAGCTGGGTTCTGATTTCCCTGTCCCCAACCCAGCAAAACAAAAAATAATCTTCCCCTGATTTACACTAAGAATTTTGCTGGAGTAAGGATCTGGGGGCAGTGCCTGCACATTTCTGCTTGGTACTGACTTTTCCTCCATTAGAGAAGTCTCCAAATTCCCATTGCCTTTAATGAGAGCTCAGCAGGCAGATAAATCAGGGCAGAGCTCTGCTTTGGGGAGCCTCTGTGCCCCTCTTGTCAAATGAGCATCAAAATTACTCTCCTCCGCTTGCAGGACTAATATTGTGATAGCACCAAGGAGTTCTGCCCTCGTTCCCTGCAGCTGCAATCTGCTTCCTTCCAGGGGGTTGGTTTGGGTTTTTTTTTGAGCTTTTTAGGCCAAATTTCAAACTTTGATGAATTTGGAGGAGAGTTTTGTGGTTTGTTGGTGTTGGTTTGCTTTGCTCTACTTGTGGTTTGGGGTTGGTTTCATTTCATTGTGTTTTGCTCTGGTTTTGGTTTGGTTCTTTGGTTTGGTTCTGGTTTGGTTTGGTTGTGTCTTGGTTTGGTTCTGGTTTGGTTTGGTTGTGGCTTGGTTAGGTTTGGCTTGGCTGTGTTTTGGTTTGGTTTTATTGTGGTTTGGTTTTGTGTTGGATTGGTTTTATTGTGGTTTGGTTTGGTTTTGTAAGGGTTTGGGTTGGTTTCATTGTGGTTTGGGTTGGGTTGGTTTTGGGTTGGTTTTGCTGTAGTTTGGTTTGGTTGTGTTGGTTGTGGTTTGGTTTGGGTTGGTTTTGCTGTAGTTTGGTTTGGTTGTGTTGGTTTGGTTTGCTTTGGTTGTGGTTTGGTTTGGGTTGGTTTTGCTGTAGTTTGGTGTGGTTGTGTTGGTTTGGTTTGCTTTGGTTGTGGTTTGGTTTGGGTTGGTTTTGCTGTAGTTTGGTGTGGTTGTGTTTGGTTTTGTTGTGGTTTGGTTTTATAGGGGTGTGGTTTGGGTTTATTGTGTTTTGGTTTGGTTTGGTTTGGTTTGGTCATGGTTTGGTTGTGCTTTGCTTTGCTTTGCTTTTGTCTTGTGTTTTGGTTTGGGTTTGGTTTAGTTTGGTGGTTTGGTTTGACTTGGTTCTGGTTTGGTTTGGTTTTGTTGTGTTTTGCTTTGCTTTGCCTTCCTTCATTTTGCTTTGCTTTGCTTTGTTTTGTTTGACTCATGGAATGGCTCAGGCTGGGAAAGACCTCAGAGAGCATCTCCTCCAACCTCCCCACCACGGGCAGGGACACCTCTCAGCCAGACTCAGCTGCTCAAGGCCTCATCCAGCCTGGCCTTGGGAAAAGGGGGGGAAGAGAAAAAAAAGAAAGAAAGAAAGAAAGAAAGAAAGAAAGAAAGAAAGAAAGAAAGAAAGAAAGAAAGAAAGAAAGAAAGAAAGAAAGAAAGAAAGAAAGAAAGAAAGAAAGAAAGAAAGAAAGAAAGAAAGAAAGAAAGAAAGAAAGAAAGAAAGAAAGAAAGAAAGAAAGAAAGAAAGAAAGAAAGAAAGAAAGAAAGAAAGAAAGAAAGAAAGAAAGAAAGAAAGAAAGAAAGGAAGAAAATAAAAAAGGGAGAAATAAAAAGGGAAAAAATAACAGAAAAAAATTTAAAAAGAGAAAAATAAAAAGAAAGAAGGGGGGAAAAAACCATAAAAAGCAATAAAAAGGGTTAAAAAAAAGAAAACAGAAGAAATAGAAAGAAAAAGAGGAAAACAAAAAGGAAAATAATAAAGGGGGGGGAAACAAAGAGAAAAAAGAAAAAGGGGAAAGAAAAAGGAAAAAAGAAAATAAAAGAATGAAAACAGGAGGAAATAAAAAGGAGAGGAAAAATGGAAGAAAAAGAGGGGAAATATAAAGAAAAAAAAGGAGAAAAAATAAGAGAAAAAAATAAAGACAGGAAAAGAAAAGAAGGAAAAACTAAAAAAAAAAAGAACAAAAAATAAAGCAAAAGTAGAGAAATAAAAAGGAGAAGAAAGAAAGAAATACGGGGAATAAAAAGAAAAAATCAAGAGAAAAATCAAGAGAGAAAAAAAACCAAAGAGAAAAAAAAAACAAAACAGGAAACTAAAGGAAAAAAGGTAAAAACTAAAAAGGGATTAAAGAGAAAGAAAAAGGAGGAATATAAAAAGGAGAAGAAATAAATAGGGGGGAAATGAAAAGAAAAGATCAAGAGAAAAATAATAAAGAGAAAAGGAAAGAGGAAAATTGAATGGAAAAACAGAAAGAGAGGGGGAAAGGAGGGAAAAAAGAGAGAAAGCAGAAAGAAAAAAGAGAGAGAAAAAATAAAAGTGGAAAGGAGGAAAATTGCAGTAAAGGAAGAAAGAGAGAGAGGGAAAAATAAATAAGAGGACAGGGAAAAGGGGAAAAGATCAAAGTAAAGGAAAAAAGCTTCAGGCTGGTGTGAAGGGCCCTGGGCAGGCCAGTCAGGAGCCTGTTCCCCGTGAAGCCAACTGACCATCCATCTCCCTCTTTAAGCAGTGTCAGGGCTGCTTTACTTGCTGATGATTTGATGCCCAGCAATTGCTCCCTTTTGCCCACTGAAAATGAGTGATGGGAGGGGAGCAGCCCTCACGTGGAACCGGCTGAGGCATGGCAGCAGGCAGCTGAGAGCAGAGCTCAGCCCTGCAGAAAGCAGGCAGGAGGATCCAGGGAGGGACTCCTCCTCCTCTGCTCTGCACTGCTGAGACCTCACCTGGAATATTGCATCCAGCTCTGGGCTGCCCAGCTCAGGAGGGACAGGGATCTGCTGGGGAGAGGCCAAGGGAGGCTGCAAGGATGAGGAAGGGACTGGAGACTGCCTGGGGAGGAGAGGCTGAGAGCCCTGGGGGTCTGGAGAGGAGAAGGCTGAGAGGGATCTGATCAATGTCTATCAAGAGCTGAGGGCTGGGGGTCAGGAAGGAAGGGACAGGGCCAGGCTCTGCTCAGCTGCACCCTGGGATAGGACAAGAGGCACTGGATGGAAACTGCAGCCCAGGAGGTTGCAGCTCAGCAGGAGGAGGAACTTCTGCCCTGGGAGGCTGCCAGAGGCCTGGAGCAGGCTGCCCAGAGAGGTTGTGGAGTCTCCTTGTCTGGAGCCTTCTCAGCCCTGTCTGGATGTGTTCTGTGTGCCCTGTGCTGGGTTCTATGCTCCTGCTCTGGCAGGGGGGAGGTTGGACTTGATGATCCTTGAAGGTCCCTTCCAACCCCTGACATTCTGTGATGATCCTATGAGTGTGCTCCAAAAGAGCTGCTCCATGCTCCATGAGAGTTACATCAAGCCTGTATGACTGTGGGGGGGGAGTCTCTTTCCCTTTGGTAGGAAGGGTGCTTAGTGCTGACCACCTGTAAGCATTCTGGCTGGGGGCAGATCCAGAATGAAGCAGGAGAGCTGAAAGAAGTGGAAAAGCTCAGGTTCAGAAGGGGTGACAACCACACTGCAGAGCTGGGAGTACGTTCAGGGATGGAAAGTGTCATTCAGAGAGTTAACAGAATGGCAGAGGTTGGAAGGGGCCTCTGGAGGTCATTGAGGACAATCCCCCTGCCAAGGGAGGGTCCCCTAAAGCAGCTCTCACAGGAGCACATCCAGGCAAGGCTCGGAAAGCCTCCAGAGGTGGAGACTCCACCACCTCTCTGGGCAGCCTGCTCCAGGGCTCCAGCACCCTTGAATTAAAGGAGCTCCTCCTGCTCAGGTTCAGATGGAACTTCTGGTGGTCAGGTTTGTGCCCCTTAGCCCTTGGCCTGTCCCTGGGCACCACTGAGCACAGCCTGGTCCCATCCTCCTGGCACCCATCCTTGGAGTATTGATCAGCACTGATCAGATCCCCCTCAGGCTGCTCTTCTCCAGACTGAGCAGCCCCAATTCTTTCTTCCTCTTTCCTCCATGTTCCTCCTCTTTCTTCAGTTTTCCTCTTTCTTCATCTTTCCTCCTTTCCCCTCCTTCTGCTCCTCTTTCCTCCCTTTTCCTCCTTTTTCCTCCTTGTTTTCTCCTCTTTCCTCCATTTCCCTTCCTACCTCTCCTTTCTCCTCCTGTTTCTTCCTTTCCTCATTTTTTGCTCCTCCTCCTCTTTCCTCTTTTATCCTCCTTTTCCTCTTTCCTCTATTTTCCTCCTTTTTCCTCTTCTTTCTTCCCCTTTCCTCCCCTTTCCTCCTTCTCTTCCCCTTTCCTCCCTTTTCCTCCTCTTTGCTCATTTTCCCTCCTCTTTTTCTCCTCTACTCTCTCTTTTCCTCCTCTTTGCCCCTCTTTCCTCTCTTTTCCCCACCTTTCTCCTCCTCTTTCCTCCCTTTCCCCCCTTTATCCTTCTTTTCCTCCTCTTCCCTCCTACTCCTGGAGCAAGCAAAACCCGGGAGAGATGGCTTCTAGTGGCTGAGCCGTGGGAAGGATTAGCCAGCAGCTGCTGGCAGGCAAAGCCCCAGGGACACTTCCTGCTCTCTGGGGGCAGCCAGAAGTTTCCAGCGCCCACAGAGCCTCCTGAGCACTCTGCAGATGAAGCTGTGGCCCGGCTCAGGCAGGCTGAGCTCCTCAGAAGCTGCAGGGGGATTTCTAAATCTTCTCTGCTGCTCCTGCCCTGCAGCTCCCGGGGTTTATATCTGCTTTAAAAGTGTTTTATCCCACCCGATGCGGCCAGGCCAAGCTCTTTATGGCAGAGGTAAATCTCCACTCTTCTCCTCAGCCTTTTCAGGTGGTTGTCAGCTTTGTAGCAGCGAGGTCCAGGAGGGCTAATTCTGCACCATGTTAAAGCAGGGCCTTTGCTAAATGGACAAAGCACATTTTGAACTTCACCTGTCCATGGAATCACAGAAGGGCTCAGGCTGGGAGGGACCTCAGGGATCATCTGCTTCAACCTCTCCCACCATGCCCAGGGACAGCTCTCAATGAGGTTTGGCTGCTCAAGACCTCATCCAGCCTGGTCTGCAGCACCCCCAGGCAGGAGGCAGCCACAGCCTCCCTGGGCAGCCTGGGCCAGAGCCTCAGCAGCCTGGCACTGAAGAGCTTCTTCCTCAGCTGCAGCCTGAGCCTGCTCTGCCTCAGCTCCAAACCATTGCCCCTGGGCCTGGCTCCAGCCCCCCTCAGCCAAAGTCCCTCTGCAGCCTTCCTGCAGGATGCCTTCAGGGGCTGGCAGCAGCTCTGAGGTGCCCCTGGAGCCTTCTCCTCTGCAGGCTGCACAGCCCCAACTCCCTCAGCCTGTGCTCCCAGCAGAGCTGCTGCAGCCCTGGCAGCAGCCTTGTGGCCTCCTCTGGGCTCTCTGCAGCAGCTCTGTGTCCTGTTCCTGCTGGGGACAGCAGAGCTGGAGGCAGGGCTCCAGGTGAGGTCTGAGCAGAGCAGAGCCCAGGGGCAGGATGCCCTCTCCTGCCCTCTGCCCACACTGCTCTGGCTGCAGCCAGCACACAGCTGCCTGCTGGGCTGCTTCTGTTGCTAAAAATGCTGAGCAGGAGAAGCCAGAAGTTGTGTCTACACTCCCCAGAAGAATTCCATGTAAAGCTAAGCTGTAGGAAGTATGTTAGAAAAACCTGAGGAAGTGATTTAGGTAGGAACCAACTAAGTCCAGCTGAGAGGCTGCGGCAGGGGGTTGGAGGAGATGAGCTCTGAGGTCCCTTCCAACCTGAGCCCTTCTAGGCTTCCGTGGTGATGTGCTCTGCCAAAGGGGTTGTGCCCAGCAGAGCACTGTGCTGGTTAGAATCAGAGGATCACAGAACTGTTTGGGCTGGAGAAGACCTCTAAGATGCTGGAGTCCTACAATGAGCAGCTCTCCTGACATGAGGAACCTTTGCTTGCTGCTTCTTTGCTCAGGAGTTTTGACCCTGGGTTTTCAGCTGGCACTACCCTGTGCCCTCATCCAGGGCAGTGATGAATGCATCCAATAGTCCTGGTCCTCATTACCGACCCCTGAGGGACTCTACTAGATAGATGTCTCCAAGTAGGCTCTGTCCCATTGTCCACAACTCTCTGACTTCTTCCCTTCAACCAGTTCCCATCTACCTCACTCCCTGATCACCCAAACCACACTGCCCCAGCTTAGCTGTGAGGATGCTGTGGGAAATGGTGACAAAAGCTTCACAGAGTCACAGGATGGGAGGGGTTGGAAGGGACCTGGAAAGGTCACTGAGTCCAAGCCACCTGCCAGAGCAGAGCACCCAGGGCAGGGCACCCAGAACACATCCAGAGGGGGTTGGAAAGGCTCCAGAGCAGGAGACTCCACAACCTCTCTGGGCAGCCTGCTGCAGGCTCTGCCACCCTCACAGGGACAAAGTTTTCCCTCCTCTTCCCCTGGCACCTCCTCTGCTCCAGCCTGCCCCCAGTGCCCCTTGTGCTGTGCTTGGCCAGCCCTGAGCAGAGCCTGGCTCCAGCCCTGCACATCTTGATCCTCAGCACTGAGGGCACCCCCAGGCTGCTCTGCTCCCAGCTGCCTCAGCCTGGCCTCACAGGAGATGTTCCACTGCCTGCAGCAGCTCTGTGCCTCTGGGATGGACTCTTTCCAGCAGTTCCCTGATCTGCAGGGCCCAGAACTGGACACAAGACTCCATCTGTGGCCTCAGCAGGGCAGAGCAGAGGGCTGCAGAGGGACTGTTCCCAAAGGGCTGCAGGGACAGGACCAGGGACAATGGTTTGAAATGAGAGCAGAGCAGGTTGAGATTGGATGTGAGGAACAAGCTCTGCACCAGGAGGCTGCTGGAACCCTGCAACAGGTTGCCCAGGGGGGTGGCTGAGGCTCCATCCCTGGAGATCTCCAAGGTGAGGCTGTTCCACTGCTGGACTCTTCCCTGAGCTGAAGGCAAGCCACAGCCAGTGCACTGCTATTTGGTGAACGTTTGCATGCAGACAGAGGGAAAAATTGGGCTGGGGGTGGAAATGTGTTCAGGTTTCTATCCCCAAATAATTTTTACCCACAGCAAAGCTGAGAGAGCTGCTCAGGAGCCATCCAACTTTCTCCTGGGTAAATTAAATGGTTCTGCTGCATTAACTTCATAAAAGCCATGATCCTCTCCTCCATAAAGCATTACATGCACGGCAACAGATCTGATTTATGGGGTGCAGAATCGATTGGGGGGGGGGGGCTGAGGGGGGTGAAAGGAGGAGGAGGAAAAAAATGAGAAAAAAAAAATGAATGCTTGAAAAACATATTAGAGACATTATTGAACAGATTTTAATTGAGATTTGATTTCAATGCCCCCTTATCCAGATGATTAATGGGCCCTACCCCCCTTGACTCCAGCAGGCAAGGGAAGGGAGAGTCTTTAATATGACAATTAAGTATCTGTCTTTTAGGTTTTATGTAGCTCTCTGCCTCAGATCACTTCATCAGTACAGTGTGGGCTTTTGTGCAGATTAAATTGAGACTCAATTTTCTCTATTTTCCAGCACTTACTTATGTTTTATGACAAGCACTAAATCAATTTTATGCCATTATTGATTTTTTCTTAAATGGACACAAACCATTTCGCCTTTTGCCCTTCTTTTCTACTTTCCTTCTATTTCCTTTCTGGGTTGTTCTTTTTTTTTGTTTGGGTTGTTGGTTGTTGTTGGGGGTTTGGGGTTTTTTTTCTCCTCACCCCCTCTCCCCCCTCCCCTTTTCCTTCGCTCCATGCTTGATCTACAGCCAGCTAAAGAAATCTCAACCTTTTCCCTCAGATCTCTACAGGTTCCTGCCAATCCATTGGCTTTTTACAACATCACAGCTGACAAACTTCACCTGGAATTCTATCAAATATAACCACACACACACACACACAAAAAAAAGCCCAAAGAAAGAAATAAAAACCTCCTAAGCCATGGGTGCAGTGTGAGGAGGTTTACAGGTTGGGGCCACTTCCCTTCCCCCCTCCCCCTTTATCCTACAACATGAAGAGGCTTCAAGGTTAAGTTGCTCCTCTTTTTCCTTCAATAAAAACCAAACTAAAGCACAGCAAGGAAATGTTTTAATAGCCTCTGAAAGATTTGAGGGAGGTAAAGAGGCTTGGAATCGAAATTCATGCATGGAGGTAGAGATGAGCTATAATTTGGGGGGGGGGAAAGAGGCTTGGAACCTAATTACTGTGTGGAGGTAAGGATGAGCTACAGTTTTGGGGAGGAAAGAGGCCTGGAATCTAATTCATGTATGGAGAGAGGGAGAAGCTATTTCCTGGCTTGCAGGGGGGGAAAGGTGCAAGGTGCAAGAACTCCTCAGAGATCACAGGATCACAGAATTGTCAGGGTTGGAAGGGACCTCAAGGCTCAGCCAGTGCCAACCCCCTGCCATGGGCAGGGACACCTCACACCACAGCAGGTTGCTCACAGCCACTTCCAGCCTGGCTGCAAACACCTCCAGGCAGGAGGCTGCCACCACCTCCCTGGGCAGCCTGTGCCAGGCTCTCACCACCCTCATGGGCAACAACTTCTTCCTCACAGCCAATCTCAGTGTCCCCTCCTCTAGCTTGGATCCATCCCCCCAGTCCTATCATTCCCTGACACCCTCCAAAGTCCCTCCCCAGCTTTCTTGCAGCCCCCTGCAGATCCTGGAAGGCCACAATGAGGTCTCCTGGGAGCCTTCTCCTCTCCAGCCTGCACAACCCCAACTCCCTCAGTCTGTGCTCACAGCAGAGCAGCTCCAGCCCTCTGCTCCTCCTCTTGGCCCTTCTCTGGACACCTTCCAGCACCCCCAGATCCTTCCTGGAGCAGAGGCTCCAGAACTGGACACAGAGCTTCTCTTGATGCTATATAATTTGGGGGGGGGGGAAGAATCTTTGAATCTAATTAATGCAGGAGGGTAGGGATGAGCTTTAATTTGGGAGGGGGAAGGAGCCTTGGAATGGAATTAATGCATGGAGGTAGGGATGAGCTCTAATTTGGGAGGGGGAAAGAGCCTTGGAGTGGAATTAATGCATGGAGGTAGGGATGAGCTATATTTTGGGGGGGAAAGAGTTTTGGAGTGTAATTAATGCAGGGAGTCATGGAGAAGCTATTTCATGGCTTGCAAGGGGAGAAGAGAATTATCTGCAAGGTGCAATAACTCCTCAGAGATGTGGCAACAGCTCGTGGGACACAGTGCAATGAAGCAGCTCTTGGTTCTTTAGGGCTCTCCACCACCACCCCTCCCCAGCCCCTCCCCCCCCAGCTGACCTCTGGCAAAAAAATTAACAGCTGCCTTGGGCCGTAAAAGTGAAGCAATTTGTAATCAGAGAGCTTCCCTCCTTTTTGTTTTGGGTGGGGAAAAATTCTGCATTAAAAACAACCACCAGCACACAAAACATAGGATGGAAGTGGGAAGGGGGCAAAGGTAATTCAGCTACCCAAATGAGTTGCCCTTTTGATTTGGTGGCCGGCCAGGGGTCAGGGAGGAGGCTGTGAAGGATTTGTCCTCTCTTCTTTCCTTTGTCTGAAGTTGCAACGTGCCTGAGCTCAGGTGATAAAATTGATCCTGGGAAGGGGAGGAGAAAAAGAAGATAAATAAAAGTACAGTAGCTTCATTTTGCTGAGAAATCAATGGAGCCCCTCGGGGGGGGCAGGGGCTCCCCACAACTGCTGCCTCCTGGCAAAGCCTGCGGAGCGCTCGCAGAAAGGGCTTTGGGATTGGAGATGGGGAACTGAGAGAAGTACATCAAGAGGAAGAAAGGAAGGGGGGGGGAGGGGAATGATAATTGAAGAACCCTTAATGAATTAAAAATTAAAAATTACAATTAAAGATAGAAAATGGATTAAAAATAGAAAATGCATTAAAAATAGAAAATGGATTAAAAATAGAAAATGCATTAAAAATAGAAAATGGATTAAAAATAGAAAATTGATTAAAAGTAGAAAATGAATTAGAAAATGAACTGAAAACAGAAAATGAATTAATAATAGAAAGTTAATTCAAAATAGAAAATTAATTAATAATAGAAAATGAATTTAAAATAGAAAATAAATTGAAAACAGAAAATTAATTAGAAATAGAAAATAATTTAAAAATATAAAATAAATTAAAAATAGAAAATTAATTTAAAATAGAAAATGAACTGAAAACAGAAAATGAATTAGAAATAGAAAATAATTTAAAAATAGAAAATTAATTAAAAATAGAAAATGAATTTAAAATAGAAAATAAATTGAAAACAGAAATTGAATTAGAAATAGAAAATAATTTAAAAACAGAAAATAAATAAAAAATAGAAAATTAATTAAAAATAGAAAATAAATTTAAAATAGAAAATAATTTAAAAATAGAAAATAATTAAAAATAGAAAATAAATAAATGAAAAATAAAATTAAGAAATAAATTAAAGGAAAATTAAAAAAAAAAAAAAGGAATAATTAAAACCAGGAAAAAAAATAATTAATTAGAATGGTTTTTAAAAATGTAATAAAATATAAAATAGTAAAAAATAAAATAGAAAATAGAAATAAAAGTGAAGAAGGCAAAAAATGAAAAATTAAAACAATAGAATGGTAAAAAATGAAAAATAAAACATAAAAAAAAAAGAAAATATAGAAAAAATAAAAATAAAGAAGGTTAAAAAATGAAAAATACAAAAATTAAATAAAAATAAAAATGGTAAAAAGAGGGAAAGTAAAAAATAAATATAGTAAAAAATCAAAATAAAAAATAAGTAAAAATTAAAATGGTAAAAAAATGAAAAATTAAATAGATTAAATAAATATTAAAATTGTTTAAAATGAAAAATAAAAATAAAAATGTGAAAAAAAATTAAAATTAATTAAAAAGAAAAATTGTTAAAGAGACAAAAGAAAACCATGAAAGAAATGAATTAATTTCAAATAAAAATTCAAACAAACTAAGTGTCAATAAACCACATAAACCACACAAGTAAAAAATCAACCCATTTTTAAATGAAAAACCCACAGAGAAAGCAGCCAGCAAAAGCAGCCAGGCAGCCAGCAAAGCAGCCAGGCAGCCAGGCAGCCAGCAAAGCAGCCAGGCAGCCAGGCAGCCAAGCAGCCAGGCAGCCAGGCAGCCAGGCAGCCAGCAAAGCAGCCAGGCAGCCAGGCAGCCAGGCAGCCAGCAAAGCAGCCAGGCAGCCAGGCAGCCAAGCAGCCAGGCAGCCAGCAAAGCAGCCAGGCAGCCAGGCAGCCAGGCATCCAAGCAGCCAGGCAGCCAAGCAGCCAGCAAAGCAGCCAGGCAGCCAGGCAGCCAGGCAGCCAGCAAAAGCAGCCAGGCAGCCAGGCATCCAGGCAGCCAAGCAGCCAGGCAGCCAAGCAGCCAAGAAGCCAGGCAGCCAGGCAGCCAGGCATCCAAGCAGCCAGGCAGCCAGGCAGCCAGGCAGCCAGCAAAAGCAGCCAGGCAGCCAGGCAGCCAGGCAGCCAGCAAAGCAGCCAGGCAGCCAGGCATCCAGGCAGCCAAGCAGCCAGGCAGCCAAGCAGCCAAGAAGCCAGGCAGCCAGGCAGCCAGGCATCCAAGCAGCCAGGCAGCCAGGCAGCCAGGCATCCAGGCAGCCAGGCAGCCAGGCAGCCAGGCAGCCAGGCAGCCAAGCAGCCAGGCAGCCAAGCAGCCAAGCAGCCAGGCAGCCAGGCATCCAAGCAGCCAGGCAGCCAGGCATCCAAGCAGCCAGGCAGCCAGGCAGGCAGGCAGCCAGGCATCCAAGCAGCCAGGCAGCCAGGCATCCAAGCAGCCAGGCAGCCAAGCAATCTTTCTCAGCATAGGAAGAAGCAAAGAGGAGAAACCAGGCAGGCAGGAAGGTGCTGCCCTGCTCTGTGCCGTGCCACAGCTGTGCTCAGCTGATGCTTTCCTCCCTGCACAGGAGGAGCAGGAGGGGATGGAGCTGCTGCCTGGTGGAGTTTCCCCAACTTTCCTAAGGGGAAACAACAACAACAACAAATTGAAACCAAATTCATAAACAGCCCCCCCAAAACCCCCAAATCCTCCCCTGACTGAGTGGAAACCTTGATTTTTCACCACACTGCAGATGCTGAGCTGCTCTCCTCTATGGGAAATGCAAAGGCAGGGATCCACTACCGGAGTGGAGCTCTGCCCACGGTCCTGCAGCTTCCTTCATGGGTGGGACATTGCTGCCTTCGTGCAAGGAACAACAGCAACTTTCCCTGAGACCTCTCCGGGTCTGTGCCAATCTGTTTGCTCTTTTCACACCGTCACAGCTGAGGAGCTCAACCTGGAATTCTATCCAAGAAAACCCAAAGAGAAATAAAAAGGCAACTTAAGCAATGTGCAGTGCGAGAAGGCTCACAGCTTGGGGCTTTTCCCCCCACTTTATCCCTCAAAAAAAGAGCCTTCAAGGTTAAGTTCCTCCTCTTTTACTTTCAGTTAAAACCAAACTAAAGCACAGCAAGAAAATGTTTCCAATAACTTCTGAAAGGCTTGAGCTGAAATTTTGGGGAGGGGAGAAAAGAGGTTTGGAATCGAATTAATGCAGGGAGGCAGGGATGAGCTTTGATTTGAGAGGGGGAAGGGGCTTGGGTGGAATTAAGGCATGGAGATAAGGGTGAGCTGTAATGTTTTGGGGGAGAGAGTCTTGGAATCCAATTAATGTATGGAGGGAGGGATGAGCTATAATTGGGGGTGGAAGAGGTTTGGGATGCAATTAATGCATGGAAGTAGGGAAAAGCTATTTCCTGGCTTGCAGGGGGTAAAAGGGCATCACCTGCAAGGTGCAAGAACTCCTCAGAGATCACAGGATCACAGAATTGTAAGGGTTGGAAGGGACCTCAAGGATCATCCAGTCCCAACCCCCCTGCCATGGGCAGGGACACCTCACACCACAGCAGGTTGCTCACAGCCACATCCAACCTGGCCTTCAAAACCTCCAGGCAGGAGGCTTCCACCACCTCCCTGGGCAGCCTGTGCCAGGCTCTCACCACCCTCATGGGCAACAACTTCTTCCTAACATCCAATCTCAATCTCCCCACTTCTAGTTTTGCTCCATCCCCCCAAGTCTTATTCCTCCCTGACACCCTCAAAAGTCCCTCCCCAGCTTTCTTGGAGCCCCCTTCAGATCCTGGAAGGCCACAATTAGGTCTCCTGGGAGCCTTCTCCTCTGCAGACTGAACAGTTCTTCCCACAAACCAGAACAAACAGTTCTTCCTTCAAAACCAGAAGTCTTCAAGGTTAGTTCCTCCTCTTTTTCGTCCCGTTAAAACCAAACCAGAGCACAGCAGACAACGTTTTGAACAGCTCCTGAAAGATCTGAGCTATAATTTTTGGGGGGGCAAGAGTCTTGGAATGGAATTAATGTATGGAGATAGGGATGAGCTGTAATTTAGGGGCGGGGGGTGGAAGAGTCTTGGCACAAGACTCTTGGAACAAGAGACTCGAGGGTTTGGTGTTTCTGGGGGTTTTTATTCCCCTCCATTTCTCGGTGCTCTCCTCTCTGGGACACGTGGAAGAGCAATGTCACAAATCAGCTCGCAGGCTGCCTTGCTGCTCCACGTTAAAAACCAAACGAACCCCCAGACAACCCCAAATCCCAACGCTTTCCTTGCAGGAGGTGCCTGCGAGGCGGGGGGGGAGCTGCACGCCCGCAGCGAGGAGCAGCAGAGGCGCTCCGAAACTCTCCGCAGTCAGGCAGCTCCCCGGGTCAGCAGCTCCCTTACCTCTCCGCTAATCCAGGTGAAGATGAACCATTTCCTTCGCTTTCGAGGAGGACTAAAGGCTCAGACTAAAGGCTCTTCCCCACCACCACCACCACCCCTCACCCCGCTCCCGGTTTTGTTCCCTGCTTTTGTCTGGCGATTTTCTGTTATTGCTGTCATTGCCGCTAATATTGGCAGGGCTCTGTCTGCCGTCGCCGTAATAAGGCTAATCAGCACATTGTGCTGCACGAGCAGCACGGAAATACTGCAGAGCAGGGGGAATTTGCTGTCGTGGTCTAGCAGTTGCCTTTCGCCCCCTCCCCCCTTCCCCTTCCACCCCCCCAAAAAATAAAGAAAAAAGAAACCCCAAAGCTGCTGCGAGTTCAGTTGCTAAATCTTTGCTGATTTTCTTTGCATATTTTCTTCCTGTGATTTACTCTTTTCTGCCTGTGATCTACTCTTTCCTCTTCTGATTTACTCTTTTCTCCTCTGATTTACTCTTTTCTCCTCTGATTTACTCTTTGCTTCTCTGATTTAATCTTTTCTTCCTCTGATATACTCTTTTCCACCTCTGATATACTCTTTTCCCCTGTGATTTACCCTTTTCTCCTCTGATTCCCCCTTTTTTCTCTCATTTCCCCCTTTTCTCCTCTCATTCCCCCTTTTCTCCTCTCATTTCCCCTTTTCTCCTCTCATTTCCCCATTTTCTCCTCTCATTTCCCCCTTTTCTCCTCTCATTTCCCCCTTTTCTCCTCTCATTTCCCCATTTTCTCCTCTCATTTCCCCATTTTCTCCTCTCATTCCCCCTTTTCTACTCTCATTCCCCCTTTTCTCCTCTCATTCCCCCTTTTCTCCTCTCATTTCCCCATTTTCTCCTCTCATTTCCCCTTTCCTCCTCTCATTTCCCCTTTCCTCCTCTCATTTCCCCTTTTCTCCTCTCATTCACCAATTTTCTCCTCTCATTTCTCTTTTTTTGTCTCATTTCCCCCTTTTCTCCTTTCACTTCCCCTTTTCTCCTCTCATTTCCCCCTTTCTCCTCTCATTTCCCCCTTTCTCCTCTCATTTCCCCCTTTCTCCTCTCACTTCCCTTTTTCTCCTCTCATTTCCCCTTTTCTCCTCTCACTTCCCCTTTTCTCCTCTCATTTCCCTTTCTCTCCTCCTATTTCCCCTTCTCTCACTTCCCCTTCTCCCCCCTCATTCACCCCTTTTTCCTCCTCCATCAGTCCTACTTACAGCTTGCTTTGTTTGCTTGGTTTAGAACTGTTATTAAAAAATAATAACAATAATTACACTTGGGGGGAAAAAAATTCTATCAGCAGAAGCTCTTTTGCAGAATAGATTCAAATCATTTAAGTGCAGTCTTTAAGTGCTTCAGTTGCTCTCTTGGCCTCTCCTAATCTGTGCCTTTGTTGTTGTTGTTGTTGTTGTTACCAAGCTCATTTTGCTTCTTTTTTCCTGGCCTGGTGTTTTTCATGCCTGGGTTATTCACTCATGCAGCTAAACACTCGAAAGCAAAGCAGCACTACAGGTTGTTATGTCCACAGCTCTCTTCTCCCCTGCCACATCTGGCCAGCTGCTTTTGCTCCTCTGTGGCTGTTCAGACAGAAAAGGAGAGAGTTTGAGAGAGGATATTTGGCACTGTGTGGAACAGGGACTTGAGAGATAATAACGAATGAACAATTCAATTAAATTGCCTCCTTCCAAATTAGGTGACTCTCATTCCAATTTAGGTAACCCTCATTCCAGTTCAGCTAATCCTCATTCCCAATCAGGTAACCCTCATTCCAGCTTAGGAAACCTTCATTCCAGTTTAGGAAACCCTCATTCCAGTTTAGGAAGCCATCATTCCAGTTTAGGAAACCCTCATTCCAGTTTAGCTAATCCTCATTCCCAATCAGGTAACCCTCATTGCAGTTTAGCTAACTCTCCTTCCAGTTTAGGCAATCCTCCTTCCAAACTGGGTAACCTTCATTCCAATTTAGGTATCCCTCTTTCCAGTTTAGCTAATCCTCATTCCAATATCTGTGATCTTCATTCCAGTTTAGGTAACCCTCATTCCAGTTTAGGTAACCATCACTCCAAATCAGGTAATCTTCATCCCAAACCAGGTAACCCTCATTCCAATTTAGCTAACTCCCCTTCCAGTTTAGCTAATCCTCATCCCAAACTAGGTAACCCTCATTCCAAGTCAGGTAACCCTCATTCCAGTTTAGCTAATCCTCCTTCCAATTTAGTTAACCCTCCTGCCAATTCAGTTAACCCTCATTCCAATTTAGGTTACCCTCATTCCAATTTAGGTTACCCTCATTCCAATTTAGGTTACCCTCATTCCAGTTTAGGTAACCCTCATTCCAAATCAGGTAACCCTATTTCCAGTTTAGCCAAACCTCCTTCCAGTTTAGGCAATCCTCCTGCCAGTTTGGCTAAACTTCCTTCCAGTTTAGCTGAACCTCCTTCCTACATGTCTGAGACTATCTAAGAACTGTTGGACTTCCAGGCTTAAACCAAACCAACCCACCAAAAAAAGCAGGAGCCAGAGAATTCCATTGAAATGCTTTCCAAAGCAATAGATCCAGGAGAAAAATTCTTCGTTGTCTGCAGCGAAGGGCAAAATTGGCACAATCCGGTGGAAAATGAATAAATAGATAGATAGGTGGACAAATTGGTGGACAGATAGATAGGTAGGTAGGTAGATAGATAGACAGATAGATAGATAGATAAATAGATAGATAGATAGATAGGATTAAAAGATAGATAAATAAATAGGTAGGTAAATAAATGAGTAGATAAATAGATAAAAAGATAGGTAGAGAGAGAGAGAGATAAAAGGATAGATAAGTAGCAAGGTAGATAAACAGATAGGCAAATAGATAGGAAGATAGATAGATAGATAAGTAGATAAGTAGGTAGGTAGGTAGGTAGGTAGGTAGGTAGGTAGGTAGGTAGGTAGGTAGGTAGGTAGATAAGTAGGTAGATAAGTAGGTAGATAAATAGATGAGTAGATAAATATATATAAAGATAGGTAGATAAATAGAGAGATAGATAAATAGATAGATAAATAGGTAGATGAAGAGATAGATACAAAGATAAAAGGATAGATAAATAGCAAGGTAGATAGGGAGATAGATGGATAGATAGATAGATAAATAGATAGATAGATAAGTAGGTATGTAGGTAGGTAGATAAATAGATGAGTAGATAAATAGATATAAAGATAGGTAGATAAATAGATAGATAAAAAGATAGATAAATAAGTAGATAGATAAATAGGTAGATAAAGAGATACATACAAAGATAAAAAGATAGATAAATAGCAAGGTAGATAGATAGGGAGATAGATGGATACATGGATGGATGGATGGATGGATGGATGGATAGATAGATAGATAGATAGCTAAGTAGGTAGGTAGGTGGATAAATAAATAGATTAGTAGCTAAATAGATATAAAGATAGGTAGATAAATAGAGAGATAGATAAATAGGTAGATAAATAGGTAGCTAAAGAGATAGGTAGATAGATAGATACAAAGATAAAAGGATAGATAAATAGCAAGGTAGATAGGGAGATAGATAGATAGATAGATAGATAGATAGATAGATAGATAGATAAATAGATAGATAGATAGATAGATAGATAGATAGATAAACAGATGGAAGAATAACCAAGCCTGTTTACACAGCTGGACGCTGTGTCTATAAAATGTGAGCCAAATCTTTTCAGAGCATCCTAATGAGAAACTGAATCTTGTTTGTGTTGCCCCTTCCTGTGCAGGTGAGAGGCAGCGCCGCTCCCAGCCGCGGGGGGACTGTGGCTTTTAGCGACTGGAGCTGATCTGTTTCGTCCCAGGGCTCCTCAGTTTCCTAAGGCAGCCCTTGGAAGAGGGCTAACAAAGAGAGCACACCCCAAAGAAATAAGCCTCAGAGCTCCCAGGAGTGTCTCCCCCCTGCCCCCCAGCACACATCTTCGCCTTCAAAGCAGGGCAGCAGCTCTGCACCGTCGGCCGGGCGGAGATCGTCGGCTGGCAGAAAGGAATTGCAAGCCTGGTCCAGAATCTCACCATCTGAGATCAATAAACAGCATTAGCCCTGCACTCCCGCTCCCCCCGAGCCCCCTCCATCCCCCCAGTCCCTACACACACACACACAGATGTTTATTTCCTCCTCTCCCAGCTGAGCAGCAATGGCTGTGCCCGCGGAGCGCGGTGCGGCGGCTGCGGGGTGGCTTACACCTGTTGGGAGTGCCAGGCTGCCACAAGCAGTGCCAGAGTCACCCTTTTCAGGCACAGAAAGACACTGCAGCTGCCCTACAAACATGTTTGGTTTGGCCTTTTCCACCCCAAGGCAGAAATTGCTTCCTCTCTGCAGGTGTTTGAGGGTGGCCAGGCTGGACATAGCCTAGAGGGGAGGTGTCCCTGCCCATGGTGGCAGGGCTGGAACTGGTTGGAACTAGAATCACAGAATCATAGAGTCACAGAGTTATGAATCATAGAATCACAGAACTGTCAGGCTTGGAAGGGACCTCAAGTCTCAGCCAGTCCCAACCCTCTGCCATGGGCAGGGACACCTCACACCACAGCAGGTTGCTCACAGCCACCTCCAGCCTGGCTGCAAACACCTCCAGGCAGGAGGCTGCCACCACCTCCCTGGGCAACCTGTGCCAGGCTCTCACCACCCTCATGGGCAACAACTTCTTCCTCACAGCCAATCTCAGTCTCCCCATTTCTAATTTTGCTCCATTCCCCCTGCTCCTATCCCTCCCCAACACCCTACAAAGTCCCTCCCCAGCTTTCTTGCAGCCCCCTGCAGATCCTGGAAGGCCACCAGAAGGTCTCCTGGGAGCCTTCTCTCCAGCCTGCACAACCCCAACTCCCTCAGTCTGTGCTCACAGCAGAGCAGCTCCAGCCCTCTGCTCCTCCTCCTGGCCCTGCTCTGGACACCTTCCAGACCCTCCTGAGCCTTCCTGGCACAGAGGCTCCAGAGCTGGCCCCAGAGCTGCAGCTGTGGTCTCAGCAGAGTGGAGCAGAGGGGCAGAATCCCCTCCCTGCCCTGCTGGCCACACTTCTCTTGCTGCAGCCCAGGCTCTGCTTGGCTCTCTGGGCTGCAAGTGCTCCCTGCTGGCTCCTGTTGAGCTTCTCCTCCCCCAGCACCCCCAGGTCCTTTTCTTCACGGCTGCTCTTTAAGGACCCTTCCAACACAAAGCATTCTGTGGCTCTGTGATTTTGGGGGATGTGGGATAAGCCCTTGCCAGGCTGGATGTGGTACTGTAGGCCAAGGGGTTGTTGCCTGGCAACAAGCGACCCTGAAAGGGCATAGGATGCCCTCCATCCTCAGCCCCTGATCCCAAACAGAGCTGCTCCTTCTCCTCTGCTTCAACTCACATCAGAACCAGGGGAAGGGGGAAAAAATGGGGGGGATAGAAAATAAATGAATGATCAGAAAAAGTATTTGATGAGGTCTTGAAAGTGGAGACTTTCCAGCCCTGGCTGGATGCCTTCCTGTGCCTCCTTGCCACAGGTTCCATGCTTCTGCTCTGGCAGGGGGGTTGGACTCCATGATCTTTGGAGGTCCTTTCCAACCCCTAGCATCCTGTGATCCTGTGTGATCCTGTGTGATCCTGTGTGTTCCTGTGATCCTGTGTGAACCTGTGTTCCTCTGATCCTGTGTTCCTGTGATTCTGTGTGATCCTGTGTTTCTGTGATCCTGTGTTCCTGTGAACCTGTGTTCCTCTGATCCTGTGTTCCTGTGAACCTGTGTCCTTGTGAACCTGTGTGATCCTGTGTTCCTGTGATCCTGTGTTCCTGTGATCCTGTGTCCTTGTGATCCTGTGTTCCTGTGATCCTGTGTGATCCTGTGTTCCTGTGATCCTGTGTCCTTGTGAACCTGTGTTCCTGTGATCCTGTGTGATCCTGTGTCCTTGTGAACCTGTGCTCCTCTGATCCTGTGTGTTCCTGTGTTCCTGTGATCCTGTGTCCTTGTGAACCTGTGTTCCTCTGATCCTGTGTTCCTGTGATCTGTGTCCTTGTGATCCTGTGATCCTGTGTTCCTGTGCCCCCGTGAAGTGCCCTCAGGGAAACCCTTCGGGAGACCCTTCCCTGAGCGTCTGTCTCTCCCCCCACCCCTGCCCCGCATTCACCTTCATCTCCCTCACCCCTCCGCGGCGCGGCTGGTGTAAAACACCTTAACTCAGCTGCAGGAGGGAGGAGGGAGGGGAAGGCAGGGACCACCTTCAGAGTGCAGCTGGAAGCGGAAAGCTGTCTGCCTCAGCCGTTAGGAAAAGATGTGGAGAAATTACCTCTCCCCGTTCCCTGTAGAGACATCCAGGCAGCAGCATCCCCCCGCCCCCCCCGCCCCTAGCCCCGGCTCTTTTCAGCGCGGCGATAATCCTCTCCTATCAGTTTTAATAGCCCCCACGCTGGATGCAGGAGGTGTTATGGATTGTACAGCAAGCATATTGTCATTAAATTAAATTTTTTCCCCCTCTCCCTCCCCCCCCCCCTCCCGCCCCCCCTGGATTTTTTCATCCTTGGTGTTGTTGCTGTGTGTGTGTCGTGTTCTCTTCTCCTCGGCACATTCCCCCAGCTCATCACCAAATACCACAGAGAGCCATCATAATCGGTTCTCAACACATGTGTAATTGCCTTCAGCTGGCGTTTTTTACAGTTGACATTGTTCAGCAGTGATAAGGTGATTGGTGATTTGAATACACAGCTTGTTTCATCGCCGCCCTAATTGAAATATGGGATGTGTGAATGGAAGATTACATTAAGACCCAGGATAATCACCTGACACGAGAGTAATTGAGTCTACAATCTGCCACCGAGGCGCTCGGGGAGGGCTGAAAATGAAAAGAAGCCATTAGGAGATTATGTGCCGCGGCTGGCAGCAGGCTGGGAGAGGAGTGGAGAGGGAGAGGAAAAGGAGAGGAGAAGGAGAGGAGAGGGAGAGGAAAAGGAGAGGAGAGGGAGAGGAGAAGGAGAGGAAAAGGTGAGGAGAAGGAGAGGGAGAGGAAAAGGAGAGGAAAGGGAGAGGAGAAGGAGAGGAGAGGGAGAGGAGAGGGAGAGGAGAGGGAGAGGAGAAGGAGAAGGAAAAGGAGAAGGAGAAGGAGGAGGAGGAGGAGGAGAGGAGAGGGAGAGGAGAGGGAGAGGAGAGGGAGAGGAGAGGGGAGGGAGAGGAGAGGAGAGGGAGAGGAGAGGGAGAGGAGAGGGAGAGGAGAGGGAGAGGGGAGGGAGAGGGGAGGGAGAGGGGAGGGAGAGGGGAGGGAGAGGAGAGGGAGGGGAGAGGGAGGGGAAAGGGAGAGGAGAAGGCTCCAGCGCAGGGCCTGGGGTTTGTGCGGTGCTCAGCTGGGCAGGGTTAGGGCAGGATGCTCTCCCTACCTCTCCCAGCCCAGGGTGAGTGACACAGGGAGGCAGGCAGCAAAAGCTGGCTGTCATGGAAGGACAGGATGGAAGAGCTTGGAAGGGAGCTCTGGAAGATCATTGAGGACACAACCACAGCAACCTTCAGGCTGGAGCAGAGCCTCAGGGTCACCAAGGCCAACCCAGAGCCCTACTCTGCAAGGCTCAGCCCTAAACCACAGCCCCAAGCACCACAGCCAAACCACCTTCAAACACAGCCAGCCTTGGGCACTCCACCACCTCCCTGGGCAGCACATCCCAAGCCCTGACCACTCTGCAGGGGGAAAAACTCTTCCTGCTCTCCAGGCTGAACCTCCCCAGGGGCAGCTTGAGGCCATTGCCTCTTCTTCTGTCACTGCTGACCTGGGAGCAGAGACCAGCAGCAGCCTCTGCACAAGCTCCTTGCAGGGAGCTGGAGGCAGCCAGGAGGTCTCCCCTCAGCCTCCTCTCTTTCCCACTAACCATCCCCAGCTCCTTCAGCCTCTCTCCAGCACATTTCTTCTCCAATCCCCCTGCCAAGGGAGGGTCACCTAGAGAAGGTCACACAGGAGCACATCCAGGCAGGCTTTGATAGCCTCCAGAGATGGAGACTCCACCACCTCTCTGGGCAGCCTGCTCCTGGGCTCCAGCACCCTTGAATTAAAGGAGCTCCTCCTGCTCAGGTTCAGATGGAACTTCTGGTGGTCAAGTTTGTGCCCCTTACCCCTTGGCCTGTCCCTGGACACCACTGAACACAGCCTGGTCCCATCCTTCTGGCACCCATCCTTGGAGTATTGATCAGCACTGATCAGAGTCCCCTCAGGCTGCTCTTCTCCAACCCAAACAGCCTCAATTCTCTCAGCCTTTCCTCAGCAGAGATGTTCCACTCCCCTCAGCAGCTCTGCAGCCCTTTGCTGTCCCCTCCCCAGCAGTTCCCTGTCCTTCTGGAACTGGGGAGCCCAGAACTGGACACAGCACTGCCTGGCCTCACCAGGGCAAGGTGAGGAGGAGGAGGAGGAGTATGACCTTCCTAGACCTGCTGGCCACACTCTTCTTGATGCACCCCAAGAAGCCATTGGCCTTCTTGGCCATGAGGGCACATTGCTGGCTCAAGGTCAGCATAGGAATCACTTCCTCCAAGTCCATTTCCCCAGCCCAAATCCTCTCAGCCTTGTTCCAATCCCCTCAGCAGCCTTCATAGCCCTTTGCTGTCCCCTCCCCAGCAATTCCCTGCCCTTCCCACTTCCTCCTCAGCCTATGGTGGACACCAGAGCTCTGCTTGCTCCATTCCTTTCCATTGCTTCAGGGGAATTAAAGCAAACAGTGCAGCATGACTCTGTCCTGGTGGCTTTAGGCTGCAATGAGCAAGCTTTAGCTGTGGCTTCACTGTGGCTGGAGGGAGTCTGTGGAACCCTGGGGTGGGGGTGGGAAAATGACACCAGAAGAAGGTTGCAGTGGCCCAGAGGCATTCAAGAGGTTGGGAGTTTCAGAAGATAATTTGGGGGGTGGGGAATAGGGAGGGAAAGGATAACTCTGATGCTGCACTCTGTTCACTTCAAGGCAAAGAGTGACCTTATTTCTGAGTGCTTGATATGATGTGGCCTGCACCAGATACTTCCAAACCCAGCTGGGAAGGCACCTGAGGGGCAGCAAACAGCAGCCTTTGAGGACAGATGGAATAAGGCAGCTGCAGATCCCCAACAAATATGTCCTTGGCGGTGCCCAGGGGCTTCGTGGCCAAAGCATCACTGCTGTGGCAGGAGAAGGTTGGATTTGCTGGCCAGCCAGGGTTGTCTTCTGCTGGGAAAGTCCTGCATCCTGAATTCCTTCCTTCCAACTCCCTCCTTCCTTCCAAATTCCTTCCTTCTGAATTCCTTACATCCTGAGTTCCTGAGTTGTTCCCTTCTCCTGAATTCCTCCCTTCTGAATTCTTTCCTTCTGGATTCCAAATCCCTCCTTTCCTTCTTTCCTCCATTCCTTCCTCCCCTCCTTCTTTCGTCCCTTCCTTCCTTCCCTCTTTCTTCCCTTCCTTCCTCCCTTCCTTCCTTCTTTCATTCTTTTCTCCTTCCCTTCCTTCTTTCCCCCCTTCCTTCCTTCCCTCCTTCTTTTCTCCCTTCCTTCCTCCCTCCCTCCCTTCTCCCTTCCTTCCTCCCTCCCTACCTTCCTCCCTCCCTCCCTCTCTTCCTCCCTCCCTCCCTCCCTCCCTCTCTTCCTCCCTCCCTCCCTCTCTCTCTTCCTCCCTCCCTCCCTTCCTCTCTTCCTTCTTTCCTCCCCCTCTTTCTTCCTCCCTCCCTCCCTCCCTCTCTTCCTTCTTTCCTCCCCCTCTTTCTTCCTCCCTCCCTCCCTCCCTCTCTTCCTTCCTTCCTCCCCCTCTTCCTTCTTTCCCCCCCCTCTTCCTTCCTCCCTCCCTCCCTCTCTCTCTCCCTCCCTCCCTCCCCCCTCCCCCCGCAGGTGCTGTGCTTTGTTGTGTGTTGTGGCTGTGGCTCTCTTTCCGCTCTGTTTTCCCCCACTCCCTGTACACACAGATCACAAACCCTGAACAAAGAGGAATTACAAACCCAGCTGAGATAACCACGGCAGAATTACTGCTAAGAGCCTGCTGCCCAGAGTGGTTAATGGCTTGAGGAGATGATCAAGCACTGATGCAACTACCCCTTCAAAAATCAGCCCTGAGACCCCCCCTCCCCCCTCATAATCCAGTTAGAAGGACGAGTGCTGAGTCAATTAAGCTTAGCATGCAGAGAAACTACTTCCTCATATGGAATAACTCTGCCTCTCCCATCTTGCAAGCCACCACAAGAGCACAAGCAAACAACAGGAGGAGGGAAGCAGCGATGGTGCAGCAAAGCCACAACTCCTCCCTGCTTCTGCAAGTCCTGAAGCCCTTCCAAGTTCTTCCCTCCCTTCCAAATGTCTTCCTTTCCTTTTTTCCAGATTCCTGAAATCCTTCCATCTTTTCCTCCCTCCCTCCCTTCCTTCCTCCCTCCCTTCTTCCTTCCTTCCTTCCTTCCTTCCTTCCCTCCCTCCCTCCCTTCTTTCCCTCCCTCCCTCCCTTCCTTCCTTCCCTCCCTCCCTCCCTTCCTTCCCTCCCTCCCTCCCTTCCTTCCTTCCTTCCTTCCTTCCTTCCTTCCTTCCTTCCTTCCTTCCTTCCTTCCTTCCTTCCTTCCTTCCTTCCTTCCTTCCTTCCTTCCTTCCTTCCTTCCTTCCTTCCTTCCTTCCTCCCTCCCTCAGGGTTGGTTGTTCTTGGGTCTCACTGGTGAGGACATTTTGTAGGCAATCATAGAATGGGTTGGGTTGGAAGGGACCCCCAGAGGCCACCCAGCAGGGACATCCTCCCCTACAGCAGGTTGCTCACAGCCTTCTCCAACCTCACCTTTAATATCTCCAGGGCTGGAGCCTCAACCCCCTCCCTGGGCAATCTGATGCAGGGTTCCACAACCCTCCTGGTGCAGAACTTGTTCCTCACATCCAATCTCAATCTGCTCTGCTCTCATTTTCCAGCCACAGTGATTCTCCCCAGGTTGTCTAAGCCTGCTTGATAGCCTCAGACACTGAACTTGCCTCCTGAGCCTACTTCTCCTACAATGACAGGCTGGGAGAGCTGGGGCTGCTCAGCATGGAGAAGAGAAGGCTCTGGGGACAGCTGATAACAACACTTCAATAGCTGCAGGGGACCTCCAGGAAGGCTGGGGAGGGACTGGCTTAGACTGTGGTGATAGGACAAGGAGCAATGGCTTGAAACAGGGGCAGGGCAGGTTTAGGTTGGACATCAGGAGGAAGCTCTGCACCATGAGGGTGTTGAGACACTGGGACAGGTTGTTCAGGGATGTGGTTGAGGCTCCATCCCTGGAGACATCCAAGGCCAGACTTGGTGTGGCCCTGGGCAGCTTAACCCAGCTGGAGGTGTCCCAGCTGCCTCCAGATGGCTTTCTGAGGCTCCCTTCCAAGCCAGTTCAGCCTCTGCCTGGGACATCCTCCCTCCACAGCTGCACACCTGCCTGTAGCCCATCCTTGAAGCCATGGCTTAGTTAGTCATGAGGTGTTAGCTAATAGGTTGGACTTGATGATCTCTGAGGTCTTTTCCAACCTTATTGACTCTGTGATTCCATGATCCTTTTCTTTTTTAGGAGCTATCAGAGTCACAGCAACACTCAGGCTGGAGCAGAGCCTCAGCATCCCCAAGGCCAACCCAGAGCCCTGCTCTGCAAGGCTCAGCCCTAAACCACAGCCCCAAGCACCACAGCCAAACCACCTCCAAACACAGCCAGCCTTGGGCACTCCACCACCTCCCTGGGCAGCACATCCCAAGCCCTGACCACTCTGCAGGGGGAAAAACTCTTCCTGCTCTCCAGGCTGAACCTCCCCAGGGGCAGCTTGAGGCCATTGCCTCTTCTTCTGTCACTCCTGACCTGGGAGCAGAGACCAGCAGCAGCCTCTCCACAAGCTCCTTGCAGGGAGCTGGAGGCAGCCAGGAGGTCTCCCCTCAGCCTCCTCTCTTTCCCACTAACCATCCCCAGCTCCTTCAGCCTCTCTCCAGCACATTTCTTCCCCAGGCCCTTCCCAGCTTCCTTGCCCTGCTCTGCCCTGGCTCCAGCACCTCCACAGCTCTCTTGTATCCATGGGAGTTGCAGCAGAGGTGATGCCTTTTAGTTGCCACAGAATCAACATTCAGCTTGGAGCAGAGCCTCAGGATCCCCAAGGTCAACCCAGAGCCCTGCTCTGCGAGGCTCAGCCCTAAACCACAGCCCCAAGCACCACAGCCAAACCACCTTCAAACACAGCCAGCCTTGGGCACTCCACCACTTCCCTGAGCAGCACATCCCAAAGCCTGAATGGATTCAAACCAGCTTAAAACCAAAACAACAACCAGTGCAGCTTCCTTGCAGCTCTGCTCAACTCTTTCAGCTCTGCTCAACTCTTTTAGCTCTGCTCAACTCTTTTAGCTCTGCTAAAAGTTTCTCTCAGCTATATTTGAGGGGGGAGAAAAAAAAACCCAAACCAACAAATTTAAGGCAGGTCCCTTGCAAGCCTGGGAGTCAGGGGCAAGTCAGTCAGAGCTGGGCTTGCTTTGCCCATAAATTGCTGAAGCACTGCAACTTCAAAACAATCCAGAGGTGCTGTATGACACTGTCAATATCATTTATAGCACAATTTTACACAGAGGCCCAAGTATCATAAAGCAGGAAGGAGGTCCTAGCGGGTGCCCTAAACCGCCTCCTGTCATAAATAAGTCAGATTTCTTCGAGGGGAGCAATAAAGTTGCAGCAGATTCCATTTTACCCACGGAATAATCACCCTGACCTCTCTCACTAACTCCTCAAGAGCAGTTCTGGAAGGTGGGAAGGGGGGGTGGAGGGGCACACACGTGTCTGCAGCCTGAGTGGGTTGCAGCCGGAGGGAGGAGGGCAGGGCAGGTGGAGGCTGAAGAGCAGGGGGGGAATCCTTGGCAGCCTTTTGTGTGCTGCTACCACCAGTGCTGCTCTGCATCCTCTTCAGAGAATCACAGAAGGGGTTGAGTGGGAAGGGACCTCCAAGATCATCCAGCTGCAACCTCCCTGCTATGGGCAGGGATACCTCCCACCAGCCCAGGTTGCTCAAGGCCTCATCCAACCTCCATAAAGGGGACATCCACAGCCTCCCTGGGCAGCCTCTGCCAGTCTCTCCCCACCCTCACTCTCAAGAATCTCTTCCTCATCTCCAGTCTCACTCTGCCCTCTCCCAGCTCAAAGCCATTGTCCCTGGGCCTGGCACTCCCAGCCCTTGTCAGAAGTCCCTCCCCAGCTCTCCTGGAGCCCCCTCAGGTACTGGAAGGCTGCTCTAAGGTCTGCCTGGAGCCTTTTCTTCTCCAAACTGAACAGCTCCAACTCTCTCAGGCTGTGCTGTGCCAGAGCCCTGGAGCAGGCTGCCCAGAGAGGTTGTGGAATCTCCTTCTCTGGAGACCTTCCAAATCCCCCTGGATATGTTCCTGTGTGACCTGCCCTGGGCGATGCTGCTTTGGCAGGAGGGTTGGACTGGATGATCTCCAGAGGTCCCTGCCAAGCCCTAGCATTCTCTGACTCTGTGATTCTCTGACTCCATGATTCTAAAATGCTGTAATTCTATGATTCTTCCTCCTCTCCAGGCTCAATCTGCCCTCTCACAGCTCAAAGTCATTGTTCCTCATCCTGGCACTCCAAGCCCTTGTCCAAAGTCCCTCCCCAGCTCTCCTGGAGCCCTTCAGGTACTGGAAGGCTGCTCTAAAGTCTGCCTGGAACCTTCCCCTCTTCAGGCTGAGCAGTCCCTGATCTCCCAGCCTGTCCCCACAGGGGATGTCCCCCAGCCTTTGGATCCTCTTTGTGGGCTCCTGTGAGCCCACTCCAGCAGTTCCAGGTCCTTGTGCTGGGGGCACCAGAGCTGGGCACAGCCCTGCAGGTGGGGTGTCTGCAGATCAGATAACCAAGAGGCAGCTGGATGATGACAATGCTTCACTCACCCAGGGTCAGGTTTAAACCCAAGCACCACTCACACTCACAGTGCAGCTTCCAGGCTGTCTCCTGTGACTCTGCTCTGGGGAGACTTCACCTGGAGTACTGCATCCAGCTGTGGAGACCTCAACACAGGAAGGACCTGGAGCTGATGGAGAGGAGCCAGAGGAAGGCCATGAAAATGCTCAGGGGCTTGGAGGAGCTCTGCTGTGAGGGAGCTGGGGGTGTTCAGCCTGGAGAGGAGAAGGCTCCAGGGAGACCTCAGAGCAGCCTGCCAAGACCTGAAGGGGGCTGCAAGAAGGCTGCAGAGAGACTGTTCCCAAAGGCCTGCAGGGACAGGACCAGGGACAGCGACTCCAAACCAGAGCAGAGCAGATTGAGATTGGATGTGAGGAACAAGTTCTGCACCAGGAGGCTGCTGGAACCCTGCAGCAGGTTGCCCAGGGAGGTGGTTGTGGTTGGGTTTGGGCTGGGTTTATTTTGGGTTTGGTTTGATTTGGGTTTCAGTTTGGTTTTGGTTTGGGTTTGATTTGGGTTCCTGTTAGTTTTGGTTTGTGTTTGGTTTAGGTTTGGCTTTGGTTTGGGGTTTGATTTGGGTTTAGTCTGAGTTTGATTTGGTTTGGGGTTTGATTTGGGTTTAGTCTGAGTTTGGTTTGGGGGTTGATTTGGGTTTAGTCTGAGTTTGATTTGGTTTGGGGTTTGATTTGAGTTTAGTCTGAGTTTGATTTGGTTTGGGGTTTGATTTGGGTTTAGTCTGAGTTTGGTTTGGGGGTTGATTTGGGTTTAGTCTGAGTTTGATTTGGTTTGGGGTTTGATTTGGGTTTAGTCTGAGTTTTATTTGGTTTGGGGGTTGATTTGGGTTTAGTCTGAGTTTGGTTTGGGGGTTGATTTGGGTTTGGGTTTGCTTTGTGTTTGCTTTGGTTTTGCTTTGGGTTTAGTTTGCTTTGGGTTTAGTTTGAGTTAGGTTTGGTTTTGAGTTTGATTTGGGTTTCAGTTTGGTTTGGTTTGGGGTTTGATTTGATTTTGGGTTTGGTTTGCTTTGTCTTTGGTTTTGTTTTGGGATTATTTTCGGTTTGGTTTGGGTTTAGTTTGAGTTTGGGTTTGATTTAGGTTTGGTTTGGCTTTGGTTTGTTTGGGTTGAATTTGGATTTGTTTTCTTTTGCTGTGGTTTGGCTTTAGTTCTGGTTCAGTTTTAGTTCTGCTTTGGGTTTCTTTTGGCTTTGCTTTGCTTTGCTTTGCTTTTGTGGCTTCACTTTTGGTTTTGCTTTTCACGGTGCCATCCAAACACTTTCTTGGCCCTACTGCAGTGAAAAATTAGTTTGCCAGGAACAACAATAACAACAAAAAGACAGCAGGAGGGAGAGAGTTCAGAATAACACTTGGGTTTTGTTTGGGTTTTTACCACTGCCTGTATCCAAGATGCAAACCAAGGAACTTCTCCATGCTTAACCATTTTGATTAACCAGGTTTTAACCCCTGCCTGTATCCAAGAAGGCAACCAAGGAACTTCTGCATCCTTAACCAGTTTTTAACCCCTGCCTGCATCCAAGATGCAAAACAAGGAATTTCTGCATCCAGATTAAGCAATTTTTAACCCCTGCCTGCATCCAAGATGGCAACCAAGGAACTTCTCCATACTTAACCATTTTGATTAACCAGGTTTTAACCCCTGCCTCTATCCAAGAAGGCAACCAAGGAACTTCTGCATCCTTAACCAGTTTTTAACCCCTGCCTGCATCCAAGAGGCAAAACAAGGAATTTCTGCATCCAGATTAAGCAATTTTTAACCCCTGCCTGCATCCAAGATGGCAACCAAGGAACTTCTCCATGCTTAACCATTTTGATTAACCAGGTTTTAACCCCTGCCTGCATCCAAGATGGCAACCAAGGAACTTCTCCATGCTTAACCATTTTGATTAACCAGGTTTTAACCCCTGCCTGCATCCAAGATGCAAACCAAGGAAGTTCTGCATCCAGATTAAGCAATTTTTATCCCTTGCCTGCATCCAAGATGCAAACCAAGGAAGTTCTGCGCTCTGCTGCACCCCAGAAGCCGTGAGATTCCCCCCAGCAGCAGCCAGGGGCTCCTCTGTCACACCAAACCTCCCTGCCAGGCTCACAATTCATCAATATTTTCTTTTCCCCCTCCAAAGGATTTCCTGGCAGGAGCCAATCCCGGACCTGTTGCTAGGCCCCAGCGCTGATCCATAACTGTGACAGATTTCCTGTGACAGGTTGCCAATGAAAATATGTCAGAGCTTGGCTGTGTTAGCCACAGAGCAGGGGCAGAAATGACAGCCAAGGCAATTTTCTTCCCTTTGTGAAGGATAAATGCTGCAATATCCGCAGGATTTGCCGGGCTTGAGGGATGTGGCAGCTTGATTGGAGGGAGCAGGCCAAGGAAGAGGGAGAGCGGGCAGGTGGGGGGGTGGTTATTAAGCATTTATTAACTAATTATTGTTGTGGTGGTGGTGCATTTATTACCATTATGATCGTCAGTGTCATAATTGAAGTTATTGTCATCATCATTAGCATCATTATTATTGTCATTATTATCATTATTAAGTATTTATTATCATTATTAGCATCAGTATGACAATTGAAGTTATTGTCATCATCATTAGCATCATTATTATCGTCATTATTATAATTATTAAGTATTTATTATCATTATTAGCATCAGTATCACAATTGAAGTTATTGTCATCATCATTAGCATCGTTATTATTGTCATTATTATCATTATTAAGCATTAATTATCATTATTAGCATCAGTATTATTGTCATTATTATCATTATTAAGTATTTATTATCATTATTAGCATCAGTATCACAATTGAAGTTATTGTCATCATCATTAGCATCATTATTATCGTCATTATTATCATTATTAAGTATTTGTCATCATTATTAGCACCAGTATCATAATTGAAGTGATTATTGTCATCATCATTAGCATCATTATTATTGTATTATTGCCATTATTATCATTATTAAGTATTTATTATCATTATTAGCACCAGTATCATAATTGAAGTTATTATTGTCATCATCATTAGCATCATTATTATTGTATTGTTGTCATTATTATCATTATTAAGTATTTATTATCATTATGATCATCAGTATCACAATTGAAGTCACTATTGTCATCACCATTAGCATCATTATTATTGTCATTATTATCATCATTAAGTATTTATTATCATTATTATCATTATTAAGTATTTATTATTATCATCATTATCATTATTATTATCATTATCATCATCATTATTGTATTATTATAACTATCATTATTATCATTATTAGGCATTTATTGATATTATTGTTATCACCATCATTATTATCATCATTATTATTACTATTATTATCATCATTATTATTACTATTATTATCATCATTATCACCATTATTATCATTATTATTATTATTGCAATTATAATAATCATTACTGTAGTAATTATTATCATTATAATTGTATTATTATTAGCATTATTAAGTATTTATTGTTATTATTATCATTATCATCATTATTATCACCATTATTGTCATTGCTATCATTATCATCATTATCCTCATTATTATCCTCATTATTATTATCATTATTATCATCATTATAATCATTACTGTTGTATTATGAGCATTGTTGTCATCTTTATCTATTGTTATCATCATCATCATCAGGCTCTGGGCAGCCTGAGCTAGTGTGGGGTGTCCCTGCCCATGGCAGGGGGGTTGGGACTGGATGATCCTCGTGGTCCCTTCCAACCCTGACTGATTCTGTGATACTATGATCATTATCATCATTATTAGTATTACTATAATTATTATCATCATTATTATCAGGTATTGATTGTTATTATCATCACCATCATCATCATCTTCATCATTATATCAGCATTACCATTATTTCCTCCATCTTCACCTTGCTGCTGGTTCCAGAGGGGCTGTGCCCATGCACAGAACCATGGAACCCTAGGATGGGTTTGGGTGGGAAGGGAGCTCCAGAGCTCACCCAGCCCAACCCTCCCTGCACCCAGCAGGGACATCCTCCCCTAGAGCAGCTTGCTCACAGCCTTCTCCTTGAAGAGCTCAACCCCCTCCCTGGGCAGCCTGTCCCAGTGTCTCCTCACCCTCATGGTGCTGAGCTTGTTCCTCACATCCAACTTAGCTCTGCCCTGCTCCAGTTCCAAACCACTGCCCCTGGGCCTATCACTACAAACCCTTCTGCACTGTCCCTCCCCAGCCTGCCTGCAGGTCCCCTGCAGGTATTGAAATGCAGCTCTGAGGTCTCCCTGGAGCCTTCTCCTCTCCAGGCTCAACACCCCCAGCTCCCTCAGCCTGTCCCCACAGAGCAGAGGCTCTCCAGCTCCCTGATCATCTTTGTGCTCTCCTCTGGCCCCTCTCCATCAGCTCCAGGTCCTCTCTGTGCTGAGGGCTCCACAGCTGCACATAGCCCTGCAGGTGAGGTCTGCCCAGAGCAGAGCAGAGGGGCAGGATCCCCTCTCTCCACCTCTGGCAATGGGCACTGGCAGCCCAGGACGGCCAAGGGCAGCCCTTGGCTTTCTGGGCTGCAGTGCCCATTGCTGGCTCCTGCCCAGCTTCTCCCTTCTCTGTCCTCCTCTGCAGGGCTGCTCTCATTCTCCTCACCCCCAGCCTGGATGGAGAGCAAGGATTGCCCCAACCCAGCTTCAGCACCTTGCACTTGCACCTTATTGAACCTCAGGAGCCTCTCCTCAGCCACCCCTCCAGCCTGCCCAGGTCCCTCTGGCTGGCCCCCAGCCCACCCTGCACTGCCAGCAGTCATGGAGGAGACCTCCTCACCCCCGAAGCCACCTCAGCAATGGCCTCTGAAGGTGGCTTTGGAGGGTGTTTGGTGAGGTTGCCTTGGAGCAGGGCAGCTGAATGAGTTTGCAGGTGTCCCTTGCAGCCCTTGGAGGTAGCTTAGGAGGGTAGCCCCCAGCCCATGCTTCAGGCTTCTCACCCCCTCCATGCAGCTTGGTGTCCTCTGCAGGCTTGCTGAGGCTGCCTCCATCTCCCTGCCCATATCAGTGAGCACTGCAGAAAACTTCCTGCCTCTTGCACTGATTTCTCACAGGACCCTTTGGGCAGAGCCACGCCAGCAGGCTCTCCTTTCATCTCCAGTCCCCTCCTCACCGGCAGCAGAAAACAAAGCAATCCATTTCCTTTCTCCTGTGAGCAAACCCAACCCAAAAGCAGTAAGTTTGACAGCGCTGCCCCTACCCAGGCTCTCCAGTCCCCAGCAATCCTCCCAATCACCAGGATCTAGGCCCCCTCATAACCAATCCCTCTTGCAAAGATGCCATTCGATACGGCCCGGCCCGAGGAGGGAAGCACCCAGGAGGCTTCCCAGCTCCCAGCATTACAATCCCTTTGCTTTGCCCGCCCCGGGCTGCTGCCTCGGGAAGCCTGTGAGAGGGAGCTGAGGAAGCAAACTGATACCACAGCTTATCTGGCACCACGGGCTGGGGGGAGGAAGGCCCAGTCATTGGGAAAAAAGGATTGAAAACGGAGAGCACTGAGAGAGCTGAGCCTGCCTTTTGCTGCTGGAACCTCTGAAGTGGCAAAGCCTGGGGGGGTGGGGAACAAATTGCCTTTTTCCCCCTTTTTTCCTTTTCCCCCCATTTTTCCTTTGTCCTTTCCCCCTGTTTTTCTTTTTCCCTTTTTTTCTTTTTTCCCCTTTCTTCCCCTTTTTTCCTTTTTTCTTTTTATTCCTTTTTTCCTTTTCTTCCTCCTTTTTCCCCCTTTTTTATTTTTTCTTTTTTCCTTTTTTCCCCTTTTTTCCATTTTTTCTTTTTCTTTTTTTTCCCTTTTCCCCTTTTTTGCTTTTTTCCTTTTTTCTTCTTCCTTTTCTCCCTTTTTGCCCCTTTTTTATTTTTTCTTTTTTCCTTTTCCCCCCTTTTCCCCCCTTTGTCCTTTTTTATTTCTTTTTTTCCTTTTTTTCCCCTTTCTTCCTCCTTTTTGCTTTTTTCCTTTTTATTCCTTTTTTCTTTTTCTTCCTTTTCTCCCTTTTCCCCCTTTTTTTTTCTTTTTTCCTTTTTTCTTTTATCCTTTGTTCCATTTTTCCTTTTTCCTTTTTTCCTTTTTCCTTTTTTCCCTTTTTTCCCCTTTCTTCCTTTTTTACTTTTTATTCCTTCATTCTTTTTCTTACTTTTTCTTCTTTTTTCCTTTTTTTCCTTTCTTTCCTTTTCCCCCTTTCTTCCTTTTTCTTCCTTTATCCCTTTTATTTTCCTTTTTTCCTCTCCTTTTCCCATTTTTCCCCTTTCCCCCCCCCCTTTTTTCCCCTTTTTTGCCCCCTTTTTTATTTCATTGGGTGGGGGGATGTTGTTGTTTGGAAGCAGAACAATGTCAGTTCCACATATTTAGCAGCCAGGCACTTACTTCCTTCTCAGAGAGAGAGAGAGAGAAAGAGAGAGATGCATGTTGTCTTGTTGGGTAAAAAACCAAAAACCACCAAAAAACCCCAACCCCAAACCCCAACCAACAGAACACCAAAGTGGATTAAGCTGCAACCCCCCCTGGAGAGCTGATAACCTAATAGAAGGGACTTGCAGGCTGAGCTTTATTAGTTCCAGGACGAATCTTGCCCAATAGGACAGGCGACCTCCCAATGATGATTGATCCAGGAGGAGCCATCCACAGCCTCCTCTCCACAGAGTCACTTTGGGGCATTTTGGAATTGGGCTCATTTCAGGGCTGCCACTGACAGCCAGGGAGATGAAGTTCATCTTCTCTTAACAGCTGACCCGGGGCGGGGGACAGGGTAATGAGCAACGATAGAGACTGGGCAGGGACTGGCTGGTGAGCTGCTCTGAAGAAAAGAGACTTGGGGGTGCTGGGGGAGGAGAAGCTCCACAGGAGCCAGCAGGGAGCACTTGCAGCCCAGAGAGCCCAGCAGAGCCTGGGCTGCAGCAAGAGAAGTGTGGCCAGCAGGGCAGGGAGGGGATTCTGCCCCTCTGCTCCACTCTGCTGAGACCACAGCTGCAGCTCTGGGGCCAGCTCTGGAGCCTCTGTGCCAGGAAGGCTCTGGAGGTGCTGGAAGGTGTCCAGAGCAGGGCCAGGAGGAGGAGCAGAGGGCTGGAGCTGCTCTGCTGTGAGCACAGACTGAGGGAGTTGGGGTTGTGCAGGCTGGAGAGGAGAAGGCTCTGAGGAGACTTTCTTGTGGCCTTCCAGGATCTGCAGGGGGCTGCAAGAAAGCTGGGGAGGGACTTTGTAGGGTGTCAGGGAGGGACAGGAGCAGGGGGGATGGAGCAAAACTAGAAGTGGGGAGATTGAGATTTGCTGTGAGGAAGAAGTTGTTGCCCATGAGGGTGGTGAGAGCCTGGCACAGGCTGCCCAGGGAGGTGGTGGAAGCCTCCTGCCTGGAGGTGTTTGCAGCCAGGCTGGAGGTGGCTGTGAGCAACCTGCTGTGGTGTGAGGTGTCCCTGCCCATGGCAGGGGGTTTGGGACCTTGAGGTCCCTTCCAGCCCTGACAGTTCTGTGATTCCTCATCAGCTGCCAGCCTCCTGCAGCAGATCTGATTCACTTCCCTGAGGTTCTCAAGGTCCTGAGTGGAGTACTCAAAGCACTAGTGGAGGGTTGCAGTTTGTGAGGGGCAGTTTTGGGCTCCCCCGGTCAGGAGGGACAGGGATCTGCTGGAGGGAGTCCAAGGAGGGCTACAAGGATGCTGAAGGGACTGGAGACTGCTTGGGGAGGAGAGGCTGAGAGCCCTGGGGGTGTTCAGTCTGGAGAGGAGAAGGCTGAGAGGGATCTGATCAATAGCTGAGGGCTGGGGTTCAGGAAGGAAGGGACAGGGCCAGGCTCTGCTCAGCTGCACCCTGGGATAGGACAAGAGGCACTGGATGGAAACTGCAGCCCAGGAGGTTGCAGCTCAGCAGGAGGAGGAACTTCTGCCCTGGGAGGCTGCCAGAGGCCTGGAGCAGGCTGCCCAGAGAGGCTGTGGAGCCTCCTTGTCTGGAGCCTTTCCAGCCCTGTCTGGATGTGTCCTGTGTGCCCTGTGCTGGGTTCTGTGCTCCTGCTCTGGCAGGGGGCTGGCACTGGAAGCTCTCCAGAGGTCCCTTCCAACCCCTAACATCCTGGGATCCTGTGAGAAGGGAGAGCAGACCCTTAGATTTTCAAAGCCTAGGTGGGGAAAGGTCTGCAGACAAACCTGCTCCTAACTGCCTCACTGTGGCACCAACCTGGGCACCAGTTCCACCTAAAGATTCATGGAATGGGTTGGGCTGGCAATGAACACAGAGGTCATCCAGTTCCAACCCCCCTGCTGTGGGCAGGGACACCTGCAGCTGGACCAAGCTGCTCAAGGCCTCATCTCACCTGGTCTTGAACACCTCCAGGGAGGAGACATCCACAGCCTCCCTGGGCAACCTCTGCCAGTCTCTCCCCAGCCTCACTCTCAAGGGATTGTTTCTCATCTCCAGTCTCAATCTCTCCTATCCCAGCTCCAAGCCATTGTTCCTCATCCTGGCACTCTCAGCCCTTGTCCACAGTCCCTCCCCAGCTCTCCTGGAGCCCTTCAGGTACTGGAAGGCTGCTCTAAGGTCTGCCTGGAGCCTTCTCTTCAGGCTGAGCAACCCCAACTCCCCCAGCCTGTCCCATAGAGAAGCTGCTTCAACCCTATGACCACCTGGCCCTGCACCAGCTGCAGCCTCTGCTTCACATTGAATTATTCTCTTCCCCTCTGCCCCCTTTGCATCTCACCCCCTCCTTTACCTTTTCTGCTCCTCTCTGCATCCCATCCCCTCCTTTGCCTTCCCCCCCTTGCATCCCATCCCCTCCTTTGCCTTCCCCCCCTTGCATCCCATCCCCTCCTTTGCCTTCCCCCCCTTGCATCCCATTCTCTCCTTTACCTTTTCCTCCTCTTTGCATCCCATTCTCTCCTTTACCTTTTCCTCCTCTTTGCATCCCATCCCCTTCTGCACCTTTCCCCCCACACTTTGCATCCCATCCCCTCCTTCACCTTCATTCCTCTCCCTCCCTGTTTTCTCTCCACCACGACAGGAAGCCCCCCCAGGGGAATCTGCTGGATGCAGAGAAGCCTTGGAAGGGAGAGGAGGAGGCAGCTGCAGGTTATCTGGGGGTGGGGATTGCGTGAGAGGTGTAGGTTATCTGAGGAGCAGGGAAATATGGTAATAGAAACCCATTTCAGTTCTATCTGATCCATCCCTGCCAGGCTTCTGAAGGGACTCAGCTTTGCTGCTCTCAGCTCTGCCCTATCTATACAATTTCATTTCTTTCATCAGAGCCAAAGTGGATAACTGAGAGATTTTAGTCTGTGTTCTTTTGTAGACCTTGAGTGCTGGCAAGGTGTCATCTGAGCACTAAAACCACCTTTGTTTGGGGTTTATTCCCTCCCCCCAGCTCCCCCCATTTTGTGCTATGGAGGGTTAATTGTAGGGGAATTAAATGGAAAGGAGGGAGGGGGAATGGACAAAAGGTAAAAATAAGCACACAAAAATACCCCAAAACCAAACAACAAACCCAAATCAAAGCAACAAAACCAAACCAAAGCAACAAAACCAAATCAAAGCAACAAAACCAAACCCAAGCAACAAAACCAAATCAAAGCAACAAAACCAAACCCAAGCAACAAAACCAAATCAAAGCAACAAACCCAAATCAAAGCAACAAAACCAAACCCAAGCAACAAAACCAAATCAAAGCAACAAAACCAAACCCAAGCAACAAAACCAAATCAAAGCAACAAAACCAAACCCAAGCAACAAAACCAAATCAAAGCAACAAAACCAAACCCAAGCAACAAAACCAAATCAAAGCAACAATACCAAACCCAAACAACAAATCCAAACCCAAACAACAAAACCAAACCCAAACAACAAACCCAAACCCAAGCAACAAACCCAAACCAAAGCAACAAAACCAAACCCAAGCAACAAAACCAAATCAAAGCAACAAAACCAAACCCAAGCAACAAAACCAAACCCAAGCCACAAACCCAAACCCAGACAACAAACCCAAACAACAAATCCAAACCCAAACAACAAACCCAAATCAAAGCAACAAACCCAAACCAAAGCAACAGAACCAAACCCAAACAACAAACCCAAACCCAAGCAGCAAACCCAAACCAAAGCAACAAACCCAAAGCCAAGCAACAAAACCTAAACCAAACAACACAAACCAAGGCAACAAACCCAAACCCAAGCAACAAAAGCAAGCAACAAACCCAGAAGCAAGCAGCCAACCCAGAAGCCAAGCAAGCCAACCAAACCAGAGCACACACACAAACCCCAAGCAAGTAATTTTAATGAAGAAGAGAGAGAGGATAAAGAAAGTTCCCAGGAGAGAAAGGATAGAATCAGAGAGTCATGGAATGGGCTGGGTTGGAAGGGACCTCCAGAGGCCACCCAGCCCAACCCCCCTGCACTCAGCAGGGACATCCTCCACTTCCCTCTTCCTCTCTTCCCTCCTCCTCTCTTCATCTCTTCCCTCTTCCTCTCTTCCCATCTTCCTTCTTCTGTCCTACTCTTTTCCATCTTTCTCTCTTCCCTCTCCCTCTCTTCCCTCTTGCTCTCTTGCCTCTTCCTCTCCTCCTCTCTTCCCCACTTCCCTTTCTCTCCCCTCTTCCTTCTTCCCTCTTCCTCTTTTCCTTCTTCCCCTCTTCCTATCTTCCTCTCTTCCCTCTTCACCTCTGTCTCCCCTCTTCCACTCTTCCCTTCTCCCTCTTTTCCCTGCTCACTCTCTTCCTTCTTCCTCTCTTCCTTCTTCCTCTCTTCCTTCTTCCTCTCTTCCCCTCTTCCTTTCTCCCTCTTTTCCCTTCTCCCTCTCTTCCCCTCTCCCTCTCCTCCCTCTTCCTCTCTTCCCTTCTTCCTCTCCTCCCTTCAGGCCCAAAGGTGCTGGAGGGGGAAGCAGTCAGTGACATTCCCAGGCATAAACAGAAGCAGCTGTGGCAGCAGATAAAGAGCAAAGGCCTCTAACTAATTTGTCTGACTTCCGAGATGAGCTGAAGGAGGCAGCAATTGCACTTAGAAGATGATTTGCTGCCTTCTTTTCATTCAAGCCAACCAAGGGAGCCATAAACAAAGCAGGAGCAGGAAGGGACAGATTTCTGTCTTTGATTCACAGCTCTCATCTCAGAGCATAGCTAAAAACCTGCTAGCAAGGGATGGCTCTGGCTGTGCAGCTGAAGGCACCACAAAGGGCTCAGTCCTTAAGATGGTCTATGGTTGGAATTGTTGGGGCAAGGAATAGAATGGGTTGGGTTGGAAGAGACCCTGAGAGATCATAGAATGGGTTGGAAGGGACTCAGTGATCATGGAATCCTAGAATGGGTTGGGAGGGACCTTTGAGATCACAGAATGGGTTGGAAGGGGCCTTACAGATCATGGAATCACAGAGTGGGTTGGAAAGGGCCTTGAAGATCATGGAGTCATGGAAAGGGTTGGGTTGGAAGGGGCATTAGAGATCATGGAGTCATGGAAAGGGTTGGGTTGGGTTGGAAGGGGCCTTAGAGATCATGGAGTCATGGAAAGGGTTGGGTTGGGTTGGAAGGGGCCTTAGAGATCATGGAGTCATGGAAAGGGTTGGGTTGGAAGGGGCCTTAGAGATCATGGAGTCATGGAAAGGGTTGGGTTGGAAGGGGCCTTAGAGATCATGGAGTCATGGAAAGGGTTGGGTTGGAAGGGGCCTTAGAGATCATGGAGTCATGGAAAGGGTTGGGTTGGAAGGGACCAGGCTCTTTGCAGTGGTGCCCAGTGATAGGATGAGGGACAATGGACACAAACCCAGAACCCAGGAGGAGAAACCTCATTGGTGTGAGGCTGGCAGAGCCCTGGAGCAGGCTGCCCAGAGAGGTTGTGGAGTCTCCTTCTCTGGGGAGGTTCCAAACCCACCTGGATGTGTTCCTGTGTGACCTGCCCTGGGTGATGCTGCTTTGGACTGGATGTTCTCCAGAGGTCCCTTCCATCCCCTACCACCCTGTGACTGTGCTGCTGCTGGAGGCATTAGCAGTGGAAGCTTTCTCTTGGGCCCTGAACTCTGCCCCAGAGCAGAGAGCCAAGCAGCATCCTCTCCTAGTTTGACTTCTTGCTCTGCCACCAGGCCAAGCTGGATGTGGCCTGCTGGAAATGCCACAGGGCAGGGACAGCTCTCCCAGGAAAGAGATTTATTGCTTGGGCTTGGAGGGTTTTTTACCTTGATCCACCCTTTTCCTTTCCCCCCTGCCTAGGGGATATTCAGAGCAGGAGGAAGGACCTGGGCTTAGTTGCTTGGGGTTTTTTAGCTCAAGGCATAGCAGCATGGACACAGGGAGCAAAAATTCTGCTTGTGAGGAAGAGAATCTGATGTGTGTCAGGAAAATGATCAGGGCAGTCCTTGGCTCTAAGCTGCCAAGAAGGACACTGTGTTTGGCTGCTAAAAACCAAAGCCACTGCTGGGCTTGGGTCACTTCCTCAGCTGGTCTTGAGTTCAAGAAGCCTCAAAACCAAAGTTGGTTCTGTCCCAAAAACCTGAGCCTGGGAAGAGGAAGGATTGCTAAGGGCAGAAATGCTCTCAGAAGCTGTCACCAAAGGAAGCTGAAGGTTCATTTCATGCCTTCATGGAATGATTTGGTTTGGAAGGGGCCTTCAAGATTATCCAGCTCCAAGCCCAACAGCCAGGGGGTCTTGAAGGGAGGAGGGACACCCAGAGAAGGGCACACAGGAACACATCCAGGCAGGGCTGGAACCTCTCCAGCACAGGAGACTCCACAACCTCTCTGGGCAGCCTGCTCCAGGCTCCAGCAGCCTCACACCAAAGAAGTTTCTCCTCCTGCTGAGGTGGAACCTCCTGGGCTCCAGTTGGTGTCCACTGCCCTTTGTTCTATCACTGGGGACCACCAAAGCCTGGCCCCTTCCTGCTTTTGCCCCCCACCCCTCAGCTACCTCTAACCATTACTGAGATCCCCTCTCAGCCTTCTCCCCTCCAGGCTAACCACCCCCAGGGCTCTCTCTCATCTCACCCAGATGTTCCCAGGCCCTTCAGCATCCTCATAGCCTCCCTTGGACACTCTCCAGTAGTTTCCTGTCCCACTTGAACTGGGGAGCCCAGCACTGGTGCTTGAGAATCCACCACATGACTGTAGAATCATAGAGTGGGTTGGGTTGGAAGGGACCTTGAAGCTCATCCAGTTCCAGCCCCTGCCATGGGCTGGGACACCTCACAGCAGCACAGGGATTTCAGGGCCTCATCCATCCTGGCCTTGAGCACCTCCAGGGCTGGACATCCACAGCCTCCCTGGGCAGCCCGTGCCAGGCTCTCCCCACCCTCACTCTCAAGAATTTCTTCCTCCTCTCCAGTCTCAGTCTCCCCACACCCAGCTTAGTTCCTCCTCTTTGGTCAGTGGCCCTGGATGGTAGGATTGGTGTAGTGTCTGGCAACAAGGTCTGGTGTGGGTCATGCAAAGAGGCTTCTGGGTTCAGGACCTGTTTAGTTTGTCACTTCTCAGCCTAAGTAAGTCGAAAGAGAACCCAAATGTTCCTTTTTTTCCTGTTAGAATTGGTCTTTGCTTTCAGAAAGTGAAGGAGTTACTCAGCAACCGTTCCAGAAGGCATCTGCCCAGGCTTTAGGAGCCCCAGGAACCTCACAGGCCGGCTGTGACTTTCCCAGATGTGATTGCAAGCAGGAAAACAGAGCAGCTGGTGGAGGCAAGTGGAGGTTATCACACCCAGCCTGTTTGTGTGGTTCAAGAGAGAGGAAATGATGGCAGCTGCCAGAGCAGGGAGGGGGAAAACTTCCTCTGCAGAACATCCTGACCTCCATCCCCCTTCCCCACAGCCTGATCTGTGTCAGGAGAAGCAGGAATGATGTCCATGCAGGAAGAAGTTGCCTTCAGAAGGTATCTTCAAGAGGGCCAGCAGATGAATGCAGTCATGGCTTCACTGACTAAAATCTCCTGAGTCCTCTTCTGGGTCTCTCCTTCTGTCATTCAATCAGGGAATTGTTCAGGCTGGGAAAGACCTCTGAGATCACCCAGTCCAACCATCAACCCAACCCCACCATGGCCATCAAACCGTGGCCCCAGGTGCCATGGCCATGACCTATAAGGTCATGGGGTCCAACCATCAGCCCAAGGCCATCAATGCCATCAACACATGTGCCAAAGTGCCGTGGCCATGACCTCTAAGGTCATGGGGTCCAACCATCAGCCCAAGGCCATCAATGCCATCAACACATGTGCCAAACTGCCGTGGCCATGACCTCTAAGACCATTGAGTCCAGCCAGCAACCCAACCCCACCATGGCCATCAAACCCTGGCCTCAGGTGCCATGGCCACACATTGCTGGAACCCCTCCTGGCATGGGGACTCCACCTGGCAGCCTCTGCCACTCCCTGACCACTCTTGCAGCACAGAAATTTCTCCTCCTCTCCAACCTCAGCCTCCCCTGGCACAATTTCAGGCCAGTTCCTCTCCTTCTATCACTTCAGACTGGGGAGCAGAGCCCAACCCCCAGCTGGCTCCAGCCTCCTCTCAGGGAGCTGCAGAGAGCAAGGAGGTCTCCCTCAGCCTCCTCTTCCCCACACTCAACACCCCCAGCTCCCTCAGCTGCTCCTCCCCAGCCCTGCTCCCCAGACCCTTCCCCAGCTCTGTTGCCCTCCTCTGGCCCTGCTCCAGCTCCTCAGTGTCCTTCTGGGAGTGAGGGCTCCAGACCTGACCCCAGGACTCCAGCTGTGACCTCCCCAGTGCCAAGCTGAGAGGGGCCAGCCCCTGCCCTGCTCCTGCTGCCCACCCCCTCCCCCACCCAGGCCTGGCCCTGACCTCTTTCCCTGTACCCCCAAGACGATTCCAAACCTTCCAGACCATCACTCTGCAGGGGGAAAATCAAACCAACCAAAACAGCCCCAACCCAACAAAACCCACACGGAAAAAGCCCAAAAGCCAGAAAATGGTCGTTACTGCAGCGTACATTTGGTGGCAATTGGATAGCCTCATTCCCCAGTGGCTTCCCTCCAGAATGGAGGCAGTTCAGGAGGCAATTCTGTAAAGTACTTTGGTGGCTTAACTATTATCAGCTAATTATTAGGAATTGCAGGTTGCTGTTAATTGCATAAATAAATTGCTTTATCTGAAAGCCATTACCCAGAGCAAGGGGAAACGGAGGGGGGAGGGCTGGAGCAGAGCTGGGCTTGGTGTCCCTCTCCCAAGCATTCCCCTCTTTAGCTCAAAACTAACGGCTGGGGGCTTGAAACCAACCTTCCTCCTTCCCTCCTTCCTTCCTCCTTCCCTCCTTCCTTCCCTCCTTCCTTCCTCCCTTCCCTCCTTCCTTCCTTCCTTGTCTTTCTTTTGTCTTTTCTTCCTGCCTTCCTTTTTCTTTCTTTTGTCTTTTCTTTCTTTCTTCCTTTCTTTCTTTCTTTCTTCCTTTCATCCTTCCTTTCTTTCGTCTTTCCTTTCTTCCTTTCTTCCTTTCTTTGTTTCTTCCTTTCTTCCTTCCTTCCTTTCTTTCTTTCTTTCTTTCTTTCTTTCTTTCTTTTTCTTTCTTCTTCTTTCCTTCTTTCCTTCTTCCTTTCTTTCCTTCTTTACTTCTTTCTTTCCTTCTTTCCTTCTTCCTTTCTTCCTTTCCTTCCTTCTTTCTTTCTTTCTTTCCTTCTTCCTTTCTTCCTTTCCTTCCTTCTTTCTTTCTTTCTCTTTCTTTCTTTCTCTTTCTTTCTCTTTTTCTCTTTCCCTTTCTTTCTCTTTCCCTTTCTTTCTTCCTTTCTTTCTTTCTTTCTTCCTTTCTTCCTTTCTTTCTTCCTTTCTTCCTTTCTTCCTTTCTTTCTTTCTTACTTTCTTTCTTCCTTTCTTCCTTTCTTCCTTCCTTTCTTCCTTCCTTTCTTTCTTTCTCTTTCTTTCTTTTTCTTTTTCTTTCTTCTTCTTTCCTTCTTTCCTTCTTCCTTTCTTTCCTTCTTTACTTCTTTCTTTCCTTCTTTCCTTCTCCCTTTCTTCCTTTCCTTCCTTCTTTCTTTCTTTCTTTCCTTCTTCCTTTCTTCCTTCCTTCATTCTTTCTTTCTTTCTTTATTTCTTTCTCTTTCTTTCTCTTTTTCTCTTTCCCTTTCTTTCTTTCTTTCTTTCTTTCTTTCTTTCTTTCTTTCTTTCTTTCTTTCTTTCTTTCTTTCTTTCTTTCTTTCTTTCTTCCTTTCTTTCTCTCTTTCTTTCTGTCTTTCCTTCCTTCTTTCTTTCTTCCTTTGTTTCTTTCTTTCTTGTGAAGAGCCATCAGAGCTGGGCACAGCACTCCCCATGGGGTCTCACCCCTTGAAGTGACTGAGGGGTGTGCAGGGAGCAGCGTGGCAGCCTTGTTGCTGGGACTACCTTTCCCTTTAGTCCTTTGGCTGTGGTTTCGTGGGGGTTTTGCTGTTGGTTTTTTAATTGCCCCCCCTTGAAATAAATAACTCAGCAGGAGGATATTTTACAATTAAGGCTGTAAATTCAGAGCAACCTCTCCCCAGAATGAATTGGCACTTGCCTATTGGTTTGTGTTAGCTAGGCACACTGCAAACACTTCACAGGAAGTGTGTCTTGTCCTGCTGCTGCTCTGCTCCAGCCTACCCTCACCAAAACAGCCTCCAAAGCCACCTCCAAGGGCTCCAATGGACACCTGCAAAGCCACCCTGCTGCCCTGCTCCAAGGTAACCTCACCAAAGCCACCTGCAAGGGCTCCAATGGACACCTGCAAAGCCATCCTGCTGCTTTGCTTGAAGGTAACCTCACCAAAGCCACCTCCAAGGGCTCCAATGGACACCTGCAAAGCCATCCTGCTGCTTTGCTTGAAGGTAACCTCACCAAAACTGCCTCCAAGGGCTCCAATGGACACCTGCAAAGCCATCCCGCTGCTTTGCTTGAAGGTAACCTCACCAAAGCTGCCTTCAAGGGCTGCAAGGGACACCTGCAAAGCCATCCTGCTGCCCTGCTCCAAGGTAACCTCACCAAAGCCACCTCCAGGGGCTGCAAGGACACTTACAAAGCCATCCTGCTGCTCTCCTCAAAGCTGACCTCACCAAAACACCCTTCAAAGTCACCTGCAAAGTCATTCTGCTGCTCTACTCCAAGGCAGCTTCACCAAATCTACCTCCAAGGGCTGCAAGGGACACCTGCAAACTCATTCAGCTGCCCTGCTCCAAGGCAACCTCACCAAACACCCTCCAAAGCCACCTTCAGAGGCCATTGCTGAGGTGGCTTCGGGGGTGAGGAGGTCTCCTCCATGACTGCTGGCAGTGCAGGGTGGGCTGGGGGCCAGCCAGAGGGACCTGGGCAGGCTGGAGGGGTGGCTGAGGAGAGGCTCCTGAGGTTCAATAAGGTGCAAGTGCAAGGTGCTGAAGCTGGGTTGGGGCAATCCTTGCTCTCCATCCAGGCTGGGGGTGAGGAGAATGAGAGCAGCCCTGCAGAGGAGGACAGAGAAGGGAGAAGCTGGGCAGGAGCCAGCAATGGGCACTGCAGCCCAGAAAGCCAAAGGCTGCCCTTGGTCATCCTGGGCTGCCAGTGCCCATTGCCAGAGGTGGAGAGAGGGGATCCTGCCCCTCTGCTCTGCTCTGGGCAGACCTCACCTGCAGGGCTGTGTGCAGCTGTGGAGCCCTCAGCACAGAGAGGACCTGGAGCTGATGGAGAGGGGCCAGAGGAGAGCACAAAGATGATCAGGGAGCTGGAGAGCCTCTGTCGTGGGGACAGGCTGAGGGAGCTGGGGGTGTTGAGCCTGGAGAGGAGAAGGCTGCAGGGAGACCTCAGAGCTGCCTTTCAATACCTGCAGGGGACCTGCAGGCAGGCTGGGGAGGCACAGTGCAGAAGGGTTTGTAGTGATAGGCCCAGGGGCAGTGGTTTGGAACTGGAGCAGGGCAGAGCTAAGTTGGATGTGAGGAACAAGCTCAGCACCATGAGGGTGAGGAGACACTGGGACAGGCTGCCCAGGGAGGGGGTGGAGGCCTCGTCCCTGCAGACATCAAAGATCAGACTCAGTGTGGCCCTGGGCAGCCTGCTCCAGCTGGAGCTGTCCCTGCTGAGTGCAGGGGGCTTGGACAAGATGCCCTTGGAGAGTCTCTTCCCACCCTATGCCATCTGTGAATCTTTATGGAAGCAGGGAGGGGGCAAGGAGGAAGAGGCTGCCCAGGGAGGTGGTGGAAGCCTCCTGCCTGGAGGTGTTTGCAGCCAGGCTGGAGGTGGCTGTGAGCAACCTGCTGTGGTGTGAGGTGTCCCTGCCCAGGGCAGGGGGGCTGGAACTGGCTGATCCTCGAGGTCCCTTCCAACCCTCTCTGATTCTCAGGAGGCTCCAATGAGCTTCCCTTGCTCCTCTTGCCTGCCTCTGCTCATCACTTGCTGTCATTTTTGCCCTCTCCATCTCGCTGGCAGCCTAAGGAGGTCAGCCCCTGCCCCAAGCCCTGGATGGTGTACACAGCAGTGTGAAATAGCTGATTTGCCACAGTGGTAGGGGGTCTCAGTGCTGCTCCTCTCCCTCCTTTTCTCTTTCAAACACTTGACAGCACTTCCTCCTCCTGCCACCCCTGACCCGGAGCAGGGACACGATGTGAGAGCATTTGTTCATCAATTATGTAACATCAGCAGGACAGGAGGTTGGCTGGGGGGCTGCAGCCTCCCCTCCCTGCCCCTTTTTCCCCCTTCAGTCTTTCCTCTCTCTTCAAACTCCACCCTAACACCAGGCAAGAATCAAGTCAGCAGCAAGCAAGTCGAGCCTGAGACCAAGTGAACTTGCTGGGGGTGATGGGAATGAGGAAGAGTCAGCAGAAGGGGAAGGACTTTGGTGTTTGGAAGCTGGCTTGAGTGAGGAGGAGATGGATTTTGGTGCTTTGAACCTTCTTGGAGGGAGAAGAAGAGGATGGACTTTGCTGATTTGAACCTCCTCTGAGTGAGCAGAGAGGGGAGGGATTTTGGTGCTTTGAGGCTTCTCTGGGGGAGCAGAAGGAGATGGGTTTGGTTGGTTTGATCCTTCTGTGAGTGAGAAGCAGGGGCTGGATGCTGGTTTTGAACCTCTGAGTGAGCAGAAAGGGCTGGATGCTGGGTTTGAACCTCTGAGTGAGCAGAAAGGGCTGGATGCTGGGTTTGAACCTCTGAGTGAGCAGAAAGGGCTGGATGCTGGGTTTGAACCTCTGAGTGAGCAGCAGGGGCTGGATGTTGGGTTTGAACCTCCTCTGAGTGAGCAGAAAGGGCTGGATGCTGGGTTTGAACCTCTGAGTGAGCAGAAAGGGCTGGATGCTGGGTTTGAACCTCCTCTGAGTGAGCAGAAAGGGCTGGATGCTGGGTTTGAACCTCTGAGTGAGCAGAGAGGGGATGGATTTTGGTTCCTTGCAGCTTTGAGGGAGCAGAAGATGGATTTTGGTGCTTTGAACCTTCTTTCACTGAGCAGAGGGGTTAGATTTTGGTGCTTTGAGGCTTCTCTGGGGGAGCAGAAAGAGATGGGTTTGGGTGGTTTGATCCTTCTGTGAGTGAAGAGGAGGAGATGGATTTAGGTCGTTTGAATCTTCTGAGTGAGCAGCAGGGGCTGGATGCTGGTTTTGAACCTCCTCTGAGTGAGCAGCAGGAGCTGGGTCCTGGGTTTGAACCTCCTCTGAGTGAGCAGCAGGAGCTGGGTCCTGGTTTTGAACCTTCTCTGAGTGAGCAGAAAGGGCTGGATGCTGGGTTTGAACCTCCTCTGAGTGAGCAGCAGGAGCTGGGTCCTGGTTTTGAACCTCCTCTGAGTGAGCAGCAGGAGCTGGGTCCTGGTTTTGAACCTTCTCTGAGTGAGCAGAAAGGGCTGGATGCTGGGTTTGAACCTCTGAGTGAGCAGCAGGAGCTGGGTCCTGGGTTTGAACCTCCTCTGAGTGAGCAGAGAGGGGATGGATTTTGGTGCTTTGCATCTTGGAGTGAGCAGAAGGAGTTGGACTTTGCTGTTTTGAACCTTCTTTCATGGAGCAGAGAGAGATTTTGTTGCTTTGAGGCTTCTCTGGGGGAGCAGAAGGAGATGGGTTTGGTTGGTTGGATCCTTCTGTGAGTGAAGAGAAGGAGATGGATTTTGGTGGTTTGAATCTTCTGAGTGAGCAGAAGGAGATGGACTTTGGTGTTTTGAGCCTTCTCTGAGTGAGCAGAAGGGGATTGATTTTGATGTTTGGTTTTGATGTTTTGAACCTTCTCTGAGTGATTGGAAGGAGATGGACTTTGGTGCGTTGAACCTCTGAGTGGGCAGCATGGGATGGATCTTGCTGGTGTGAACCTTGATTGAATGAGCAGGAGTTGGACTTTGGTGCTTTGAACCTTCTTTCACTGAGCAGAGATTTTGTTGCTTTGAGGCTTCTCTGGGGGAGCAGAAGGAGATGGGTTTGGGTGGTTTGATCCTTCTGTGAGTGAAGAGGAGGAGATGGATTTTGGTGGTTTGAATCTTCTGAGTGAGCAGAAGGAGATGGATTGTGGTTTTGAAGCTTCTTTCACTGAGCAGAGAGGATGGATTTTGTTGCTTTTAGGCTTCTCTGAGTGAGCAGCAGGGGCTGGATGTTGGGTTTGAACCTCCTCTGAGCACGCAGCAGGGGCTGGATGTTGGGTTTGAACCTCCCCTGAGCGAGCAGCAGGGGCTGGATGTTGGGTTTGAACCTCCCCTGAGTGAGCAGCAGGGGCTGGAGGTTGGGTTTGAACCTGCCCTGAGTGAGCAGCAGGGGCTGGACGTTGGGTTTGAACCTCCTCTGAGTGAGCAGCAGGGGCTGGATGTTGGGTTTGAACCTCCCCTGAGTGAGCAGCAGGGGCTGGATGTTGGGTTTGAACCTCCCCTGAGTGAGCAGCAGGGGCTGGAGGTTGGGTTTGAACCTCCCCTGAGCGAGCAGCCGGGGCTGGAGGTTGGGTTTGAAGCTCCTCTGAGCGATCAGCAGGGGCTGGATGTTGGGTTTGAACCTCCCCTGAGTGAGCAGCAGGGGCTGGATGTTGGGTTTGAACCTCCTCTGAGCGAGCAGCAGGGGCTGGATGTTAGGTTTGAACCTCTGAGTGAGCAGAAAGGGCTGGATGCTGGGTTTGAACCTCCCCTGAGCGAGCAGCAGGGGCTGGAGGTTGGGTTTGAACCTCCCCTGAGCGAGCAGCCGGGGCTGGACGTTGGTTTGGAGCCTCCCTTTGCCTCCCGAGCGCCGATTTCCCACGCACCCTGCGCACGGAGCCAGCGCAGAGCCCGGGCGCCGGTTCTCAGCCCTCTAGCGCCTGAGTTTTGTCACATCCACACTTTTCCCTTTCTTTCCCTCGCCCCTAGCTTCTCCGTGACCCCCGAGCTCATAATATTCCACACGCTGAGCGTCAGCTGAGCGCCGAACAAAGAGACCTTTCTCCCCCTCTGGCAAGGGAAAAAACTTCCTTCAAAGTCCGCGGCCTCAGAATTTACTGCAGCTTTGCTTTTGAGATGCTTGACATTTCCTCACAATTTCTTAGATATACTTGGCTGGGGGGGGGAGGAGGGGTGGATAGGAGAGGGGGGGGAAAAAGTGAGTCATCTTTGTTTGAATTATATCACACATAATAAGCCATTTTCTCCCCAGTTTAATGTCATCCCCTGGGTAACCAGGAGGTCGGAGGCAACAACGCCACCAAAGAGAGGGGAGGGGGGGGAAAAACCCCTCACAAGCCCACCAAACCCACCCAGCAAATTTGTCAATGGAATGTGTAAAGCTTAGTATAAATTTATCTTGTCCCTAATCCCCCCCTCCCCGGGCCCCCTTGTTTTGTTTTGGTTCTGTTGCATGTTTCTTGTTCCATACCATGATTTTTCATATGCATATGAGAATTTTCAGCCTATTGCTTTCTCACACATTTCACTGCCCGTGGACAGGGCTCAGCCACAGGCTGAGCTGTCAGCTGCCAGCCAGGCAAACTGAAAAAGAGAGAGAGAGAGAGAGAGAGGCAGAAGGGGGAAAAAAGGGGGAAGAAGGAAAAGGGAAAAAAAAGGGGGGAAAGGGGAAAAAAATGAGGAGGACAAGAAGAAGGGGGGAAAAGAAAAGGAGGGGGGGAAAGGAGGAAAGAAAAAAAGAAGGGAAAAGGAGAAAAAGGGAAAATAAGAGGAAGAAGGGAAAATGAGAAGGGAAAGAGAGAAGGAGGGGGGAAAGGAGGAAAAAAAAAAGAAGGAAAAAGGAGAAAAAGGGAAAATAAGGGGAAGAAGGGGAAATGAGAAGAAGGGAAAAAGAGAAGGAGGTGGAAAGGAGGAGGAAAAAAAGAAGAAGGAAAAGAGAAAAAGGAAAAAAGGGGAAGAAGGAGAAAAGGGAAGAAGGGGAAAAGGAGAAGGAGAAGAAGGGGAGAAGGGGAAGAAGAAAAAATGGGGAAGAAGGGGGAAAAAGAATAAAAAAGGGGAAGAAGGAAAATAGAAGAAGAAAAAAGGAGAAGAAAAAAGGAGAAGGAGAAGGAGAAGGAGAAGGAGAAGAAAGAGAGGAAGGAAGAGAGGAAGGAAGAGAGGAAGGAAGGAAGGAAGGAAGGAAGGAAGGAAGGAAGGAAGGAAGGAAGGAAGGAAGGAAGGAAGGAAGGAAGAAAGAAAGAAAGAAAGAAAGAAAGAAAGAAAGAAAGAAAGAAAGAAAGAAAGAAAGAAAGAAAGAAAGAAAGAAAGAAAGAAAGAAAGAAAGAAAGAAAGAAAGAAAGAAAGAAAGAGAAAGAAAGAAAGAAAGAAAGAAAGAGAAAGAAAGAGAAAGGAAGGAAGGAAGGAAGGGGGGAAAAGAGGAAGAGGGGAAGGGGGGAAGGAAGGGGGAAAGAGAGGGAGGAAGGGAGGATAACTGAGCTTCACTGAGGTCCCAACAGCCCCAAAGTTCTATTCTGTGGAATCCTGGTTTAAAAAGATAGAAAAAGAGTGAAAGTGGAGAAGGAAAACTGAGTTTTGCTGAGGCCTGAGAGTCCTTTTTTCACCATCCTGATTTCAGGAGCAGGAAGGAAGGGAAGGAAGGGAAAGAGCCTCAGCTCCTGCCTCAGGCCATGCAGGCAGAGACTTCAGCTGGCAGTAAAACTCCCAGGATGGTCCTGTGGGAGCTCCCTGCCTGCAGCCAGCCACAGCTTCCAGGCATTCCCCAGGGAGGAGCCTCTGTGGCAGAGGTTACCTCACTGTTCAGTCTTGGAAACAGCTTTGAGGCTTCAGCCTTGATTCTTCTGAGAGAAATTAAGGGAGGGGGGAGGAAGAAAAAACCAGGTCAGGCCATTTATTAAAGGGACAAAGAGCTGATGCTGACTGTTAGAGTGAGGCATCCTTGAAGGCAGTTACTGTAACCAGGAGTTACACTGAGCTTTATTGTCCCAGTTCAGCCCTGTTAAAGCAACCTGGAGGAGCTCCTTCAGTCCCAGCTTCAGTCTGCTTTAAAGAGAGAGAGAGAGAGTTCCACAGCAGCAACAATAATCAGAAACAATCCTGTGAGTGGTTCTCCAGCTGTAACTGGGGGTAGGGGGGAACCCAAACAAACAAACAAACCCCCAACAAAAGAATCTCACATCTGATGCAAACAGCTTGAACCCAGGCCCAGAGGTTTTCTGTTGTGTTGCTTGTGGAAAGCTGAAGGTGAAGCAAATCAAATCCTCATGGGCAAAGTTTCCATGCTGGTTGGATTTGATCACAGGATGCATCAGGCTGGAAGGCAGCCCTGAAGGTCACCCTGCCCAGCCCTCTCCACCTGCAGGGAGCAGGGGCCTCTCCAGCTAGGTCACATTGCTCAGGGTTCCATCAGGTTGGACCTTGAGTGTTCAAAGGGTTTGGGTCTCAACCACACCGTCAGGGAAGCACAGAATGGTGAGGGTGGAAAGGGACCCCTGGGCACAGGCAGGATGCCTCCCATTCGACCTGGCTGCTCAGAGCCTCTCCCAGCCTGGCCTTGAACACTTCCAGCTCTTAGGCCAGTGGTTAGGTTTGATGATCACAGAATCACAGAGGGTTAGGGGCTGGAAGGGACCTCCAGAGCTCAGCCAGTCCAAGCCCCCTGCCAGAGCAGGGGCACCCAGAGCAGCTCACACAGAACACAGCCAGGTGGGGTTGGAATAGCTCCAGAGAGGGAGACTCCACAGCCCCCCTGGGCAGCCTGCTCCAGGCCTCTGGCACCCTCACACTGAGAAGAAATCCTTCCTCCTGTGTCCATGGCACTTCCTCTGGCTCAGCTTCCAGCACTGCCCCTTGGGCTGGCATTGGGCAGCCCCCAGCAGAGCCTGGCTCCAGCCTCTGGGCACTGCCCCTGCACAGCTTTAGCCCCAGCAAGGAGCTCACCTCTCAGGCTCCTGCTCTCCAAGCTGCAGAGCCCTCAGCTCCCTCAGGCTCTGCTCCTGAGGAAGATCTTCCACTGCCTGCAGCATCTCTGTGCCTCTGTGCTGGACTCTCTCCAGCACTTCCCTGAGCTCCTTCTTGAGCTGAGGGGCCCAGACCTGGACACAAGATTCCAGCTGTGGCCTCAGCAGGGCAGAGCAGAGGGGGAGGAGAACCTCTCTGACCTACTGACCACAGCCTTCTAATCCCCCCCAGGCTGCCCTTGGCCTCCTTGGCCACCAGAGCACATTGCTGGCTCCTGGGCATAGAATCAGAGAGTGGATTGGGTTGGAAGGGACCTTCAAGATCATCCAGCTCCAACCCCCTGCCATGGGCAGGGACACCTCCCACCAGCTCAGGGCCTCATCCAGCTTGAACACCTCCAGGCTGGGGGCATCCACAGCCTCCATGGGCAACCTGTTGCAAGTTCTGTCACTGCAGGTCCTGCCCACTGTGCAATTCCAGTGCCACTTAATCATCTCAAGCTGGGTAAAGGCAGCAGGAGGCTGGCAGGAGGGGTTGGGAGTCCTCTGATGGCTTTCCAGTACATCTTTGGCTGATGTCTGAGTTTCATTCTTCTGCAAAGCAGCACTCAGGAGGTGAATTAGTGACAGCTAAGGATGATTACTGCTTTGTAAACCTCCAACCTGCTGGAGCACTTCTCCTGCAAAGGCTGCCCAGGGGTGTGTGGTTGAGGCTCCATCCCTGGAGCCATTCAAGATCAGACTCATTGTGGCCCTGGGCAGCCTCATCCATCCCTGGAACAGGCTGCCCAGAGGTGTGTGGTTGGGGCTCCATCCCTGGAACAGGCTGCCCAGGGGTGTGTGGCTGGGGCTCCATCCCTGGAACAGGCTGCCCAGAGGTATGTGGTTGAGGCTCCATCTCTGAAGCCATTCAAGATCAGACTCTTTGTGGCCCTGAGCAGCCTCATCCATCCCTGGAACAGGCTGCCCAGAGGTGTGTGTTTGAGGCTCCATCTCTGAAGCCATTCAAGATCAGACTCTTTGTGGCCCTGAGCAGCCTCATCCATCCCTGGAACAGGCTGCCCAGAGGTGTGTGGTTGAGGCTCCATCTCTGGAGCCATTCAAGATCAGACTCTTTGTGGCCCTGGGCAGCCTGATCCAGTTGGAGCTGTCCCTGCTGAGAGCAGGAAGGGGTTGGCCAAGAGGCCCTTGGAGAGCCTCAAATCTGTGAACCTGTAGAAGAACCAATCCCAAACTGATAACTTCCCCTCCTCCTTCTCCTCCTCCTCCTCAGCAAAGAAAAATAATAGTGATGAAAAGAGAGCCCCCAAACCCCACCAGACCTTCACCCTCATCATCACCACCATCCTCCTCCTCTTTGAGGGAGACAATGCCAAGTGCAGCTGTTTGGGGGTTTTGTGTGTGTGGAGGGTGAGAGAGAGGGAGATTTATTACAGTAGTAATTTCTAAAGGCAATGATCACCATGCCCCCTTTCAACCATCCAGAGATGTTTGCTTTCCTTATAATTATCTGCTTTAATGCTTTAATGCCTCCAGTGGTATTATTTGGCCTTATTTGGAAGGATTTTGCTGTTTGTTTTGTTGGGGGGGGGGGGTTGGGGTGTTGGTTTTTTGGGTTGGTTGTGTTTTTCACATCACCACAAAGACTCCAAGGCAGCTTGGAACTGGGGAAAGGAAATGCAACAGAAAGGGAAGAAAGGAAAAACAAAAGAGTCCAATTCCTCAAGGGGAAAAAAAGAGAGGGGGAAAAAAGTGTCAAATTCTCCATTAAAACCAAACCAAACCAACAAGATGACAAACAGGGATGGAAATGGATGCAGAGAGCTACCCTGAGAAACACAGAATCAGAGAATCAGAGGGTGTTAGAGGCTGGAAGGGACCTCCAGAGGTCAGCCAGTCCAAGCCCCCCTGCCAGAGCAGCATCACCCAGGGCAGGCTGCACAGGAAGGCATCCAGGTGGGCTTGGAAAGGCTCCAGAGCAGGAGGCTCCACAACCTCTCTGGGCAGCCTGCTCCAGGCTCTGGGACCCTCACACCAAAGAAGTTTCTCCTCATGTTGAGCTGAAACCTTCTCTGTTCAACCTCTTGTTCCTTCTCTTATTGCTGTGCACCACCCACAAGAGCTTGGCCCCCTCCCCTTGCCCCCCAGCCCTCAGCTATTGATAGACATTGATCAGATCCCTCTCAGTCTCAGTTGTGGTCAGTGGGACAGAGTCTAGTTGGAGGCCTGTGTCCAGTGGAGTCCCTCAGGGCTCAGTCCTGGCACCAGCTCTCTTCAATCTCTTCATCAACCTCCTGGCTGAGGGCACAGAGGGCACTGGCAGCAAGTTGGCTGATGGCACCAAGCTGGCAGCAGTGGCTGCCACAGGAGGGCTGTGCTGCCATCCAGCCTGAGCTGCACAGCCTGAGAGCTGGGCAGGGAGAAAGGGAAGGAAGCTCAGCAAGGGCAAGGGGAGAGGCTGGCACCTGGGAGACAACAACCTCATGGAGCAGCAGAGGTTGGGGACTGAGCTGCTGCAGAGCAGGGAAGGGGAAAAGGACCTGGGGGGTCCTGGAGGGTGGGAGGTTGACCCTGAGCCAGCAATGTGCTCTGGTGGCCAAGGAGGCCAAGGGCAGCCTGGGGGGGATTAGAAGGGCTGTGGGGAGTAGATGTGTTCCTGTGTGACCTGCTCTGGGTGCCCCTGCTCTGGGGTTGGAGTGGATGATCTCTGGAGGTCCCTTCCAGCCCCTAACACTCTCTGGTTCTGTGCCACACTGATCATAGAAATCATCACAGAGCTGTCAGGGCTAGAAGGGAGCTCAAGGCTCAGCCAGCCCCAAGCCCCTGCCATGGGCAGGGACACCTCACACCACAGCAGGTTGCTCACAGCCACCTCCAGCCTGGCTGCAAACACCTCCAGGCAGGAGGCTGCCACCACCTCCCTGGGCAGCCTGTGCCAGGCTCTCACCACCCTCATGGGCAACAACTTCTTCCTCACATCCAATCTCAATCTCCCCACTTCTAGTTTTGCTCCATCCCCCCAGTCCTGTCCCTCCCTGACACCCTCCAAAGTCCCTCCCCAGCTTTCTTGCAGCCCCCTGCAGATCCTGGAAGGCCACAATGAGGTCTCCTGGGAGCCTTCTCCTCTCCAGCCTGCACAACCCCAACTCCCTCAGGCTGTGCTCACAGCAGAGCAGCTCCAGCCCTCTGCTCATCCTCGGGGCCCTGCTCTGGCCACGCTCCAGCACTGCACCACACCAAGTGCCACTGCTCTCCAGCACAGACAGCTGATGGCTCTGCTCCTGCAGCAGAGCAGCCCCCCAGGGTGTGTGGAGCCAGCCTCTACCTCTGCTGCCTTTGAGTTCCCTCTCCCTGAGTGTCTTCCAGCGGGAGCTGGGCCGGGAAGCATCCTGACGCTTCGCACCGGCCCGGGCTGCCTCCGCAGCACGGATGACAGATTGGCTGCCAGGGAGGTCAAGTAGAGAAGCCTCTATGAAGAAGAAAAGAAAGAGTCTTGACCTCCTGCTGCATCTGAGCTCTTGTCAAGCTCCCCCAGTCAAAGATAAAGTTCCTTTCAAAGCCTCAAATCTGTCTGCCCCTTCTCTCCGGCGTCTTAATCGAAGATGGAATTTTCTCTGGCGAGTTCCTGCCGGCTGCGCCGTGCTGCAGCCCTGTTCCTCATCATGTACACAAGCAAGGTCTTAAATCTGTGACCCTTATACTGAAATTGATTTTTCAGTAAAGAGAGGAGTTGGCTGTATTCCACCCACACGCAGCAGAGAGCTTTCTGTACATCAGGGGGGGCTGGGGGATGTGCCGGCCTCACCAGCCATCGCATTTACCGTGGCTTCCCCTCCTCCTGAGGCTGGAGGGGAGATAAGAGCTGCCCTGGGTGCAGCCCAGCAAGCTGGGGGGCAAAGCAATTAAGCAGCTAACTTAAAAGCAACATAAAGAAAAAATTCCATGTTTGAAGTAGCTGTGTTGAGGTCTGGAGCCCGCAGCACAGGAAGGACCTGGAGCTGATGGAGAGGCTCCAGAGGAGGCCATGGAAATGCTCAGGGGGTTGGAGCAGCTCTGCTGTGAGCACAGGCTGAGGGGGCTGGGGCTGTGCAGCCTGCAGAGGAGGAGGCTCCAGGGAGACCTAATAGCAACCAGCCAGAACCTTAAGGGGCTCCAAGAAGGATGGAGAGAGACTGCTCCCAAAGGCCTGCAGGGACAGGACCAGGGGCAATGGCTTCAACCTAGAGCAGAGCAGATTGAGCTTGGATGTGAGGAACAAGTTCTGCACCAGGAGGCTGCTGGAACCCTGCAGCAGGTTGCCCAGGGAGGGGGTTGGGGTCCCAGCCCTGTAGCTGTTCAAGGTGAGGCTCAGTGAAGCCCTGGCCAACCTGATGCAGTTGGGGATGTCCCAGAGCAGGGGGGCAGGAGAATTTCTCTTCTTGTCCAGTTCTGGGCCCCTCAGGTCAAGAAGGACCTCAGGGAGCTGCTGGAGAGAGTCCAGCACAGAGCCACAAAGCAGCTGCAGGCAGTGGAACATCTTCCTCCTCCTCCCCAGACTCAACACCCCCAGGGCTCTCAGCCTCTCCTCACAGGGGAGATGCTCAAGTCCCCAACTCATCCTCCTGGCTCTGCCTTGGACTCTCTCCAGCAGCTCTCTGTCTCTCTTCACCTGGGGAGCCCCAACCTGGCCACAGGATTGCAGCTGTGGTCTGAGCAGGGCAGAGCAGAGGGGCAGCAGAACCTCCCCAGCCCTGCTGGCCACACTTTTCCTGCTGCCCCCAGGACCCCATTGTCTCTCTTGGCCCCCAGGGCACATTGCTGTCCCATGCAGAACTTGTTGCCCCCCAGCACTCCAAGGTCCTTTCTCCATGGAGCTGCTCTGCAGCAGGGCAGCCTCTCCCCTGTCCTGCTGAGAAGTGAGAGTCAAGGAGAGGGAAAAGACACTGAAAAATTTGATTTCATGAACTTCAGATTTATAGAGAGCAAGAAGTCAGCAGCAATTAAATATCACTCTGCATCTCCTTCCTAAATCCTGCAGCTGCCAGGCAGCCCAGGAATCCTTCTGGCCTTTGGAGGAGATGGAATTAAACCCAGGAACTCGACTGAGATGCTGAGAAATAATCCTACTGTCATCTGAGTTATAATAATGGGACCTTTCATTCTCCTCTGGGGTGCTGTCTTTCCCTTCCCCTCAGCAGATGTGCCCCAGAACACAGATCTAGCATCTCCATAACAGTCACTGCTGCTCAGCCCAGGACCTGTGATTGACTGCTTCACCTGCTCCTCCTGTCAGCTGGACCTCTCATAAATATCTCCTCCCCTTCAGGGACTTTGCTTTCTGGAGGGGAAAAAATGAAATAGAGTTAATTAATAGATTAAGAAAGAGGGGAGGGGAGGGGAGGGGATGGAGTCTGGCCCTCTGCTCTGCTCTGCTCAGACCCTGACCTGCTGCACTGCGTCCACTTGTGCTGCCCCCAGCACAAGAAGGACCTGGAGCTGCTGGAGAGGGTCCAGAGAAAGCCACAAAGATGATCTCAGGGCTGGAGAACCTCCCTGCAGGACAGGCTGAGGGAGCTGGGGGTGTTCAGCCCAGAGAAAGCTCCAGGCAGACCTTAGAGCAGGCACTGCAAACCTGAAGGGCTCCAGGAGAGCTGGGGAGGGACTCTGGACAAGGGCTGGGAGTGCCAGGATGAGGACCAATGGCTTGGAGCTGGGGGAGGAGAGACTGAGAGTGGAGATGAGGAAGGAATCCTTGAGAGGGAGGCTGGGGAGGCTCTGGCACAGGCTGCCCAGGGAGGCTGTGGCTGTCCCCAAACTGGAGGTGCTGCAGGCCAGGCTGGATGAGGCCCTGAGCAGCTGAGCCTAGCTGAGAGCTGTCCCTGGGCATGGAGGGCAGGTTGGGGGAGATGATCTCCTTGGAGGTGCTGCAGGCCAGGCTGGATGAGGCCTTGAGCCCCCTGGGCTGGTGGGAGGTGTCCCTGCCCATGGCAGGGGGGTTGAGTGGATGACCTCTGAGGTCCCTTCCAGCCTGAGCCATTCTCTAATCCAATGATTAATAACATTAATTTCTTTGGGGTCTTGGGGGGTTGTTTTCCAACCTATTTCCCTTTGAGCCAGACCTTCAGTGAGGCTGAGGAAGGAAGATGAGGAGAAACTGCCAGCTCTTTACATCAAAGGGGCCAAGACACGACCTGGGCAGGCAGAGCTGGGATGGTACAGAGCACTTTGCTCCAAGCCATGCACAGAGGAAGTTTGGCTTGACAGAAATGGGGCAGCAAAGCTGGGGAGGGGTTTGGAGAGCAGGAGGAGAGGCTGAGGGAGCTGGGGCTGCTTACTCTGGGGGAGAGGAAGCTGGGAGGAGACCTCACTGCTCTCTGCAGCTCCCTGGAAGGAGGTTGGAGTGAGGCTGGTGTTGGCCTCCTCTCTCAAGCAGCTAACAGGGCAAGAGATAATGGCCCCAAGCTGCACCAAGGGAAGTTTAGGTTGGAGAGGAGGAACAATTTCTTTGCTGCAGGAGTGGTCAGGGGTTGGCAGAGGCTGCCCAGGGAGGTGGTGGAGTCCCCAGCCCCAGAGGTGTTCAAGGAATGTGTGTCCATGGCACCTGGGGCCAGGGTTTGGTGGCTGTGGTGGGGTTGGGTTGGTGCTTGGAATGGATGAGCTCAGAGGGGTTTTCCAACCTGTTCTGTGTTCTAGTGGTCATGGAGGTGTTGGGGAGAAGGTTGGAGGCAGAAGGTTGGACTTGCTGATCTATTCTATGTCCAAGTGGTCACGGAGGTGTTGGGGAGAAGGTTGGAGCTGATGATCTTAGAGGCCTTTCCCAACCTTTTCTATGACTCTATGGTTCAGTGGTCATGGAGGTGTTGGGAGGGAGGTTGGGCTTCATCTTAGAGGTCTCTCCCAACCTATTCTGTGAGCTTCTATCAGAAGGTTCTATCAACCTCCCAGTCTTGTTTAAGAGAAAGAGAAATTGCCATTAAAAAACCCAAATTCCACCTCAATAACCTTTAACAGTGGAGATCTAATCAGCAACTTGTGCTCACCAGTGGCAAATCAGCAGCTTGTAGCTCCAAGTTGACTTAACCAGCAAGAGAAATCTGCTTCTTAGCAATGGGGAGGGGGGGAGGTGGTGTGTGCAACAAAAATAGAGAGAGATGGCCAAGGAGGGCTGTCCAGGTCAGGGAGAGCTGTCCAGATCCTCTGAACTCAACAGATCATGGACAGGAAAAGAGAGAGATGGTCAAGGAGAGCTGTCCAGGTCAGGGAGAGCTGTCCAGATCCTCTGAACTCAACAGATCCTGGACAGAAAAGGAGAGAGATGGTCAAGGAGAGCTGTCCAGGTCAAGGAGAGCTGTCCAGATCCTCTGATCTCAACAGATCCTGGACAGGAAAAGAGAGAGATGGTCAAGGAGAGCTGTCCAGGTCAGGGAGAGCTGTCCAGTTCAAGAAGAGCTGTCCAGGCCTTCTGAACTCAACAGATCCTGGACAGAAAAAGAGAGAGATGGTCAAGGAGAGCTGTCCAGGTCAGGGAGAGCTGCTCAGGTCCTCTGAACTCAACAGATCATGGACAGAAGGAGAGAGAGATGGTCAAGGAGAGCTGTCCAGGTCAAGGAGAGCTGCTCAGGCCTTCTGAACTCACCAGATTCTGGACAGAAATAGAGATATATGGTCAAGGAGAGCTGTCCAGGTCCTCTGAACTCACCAGATCCTGGACAGAAAAGGAGAGAGATGGTCAAAAGGAGCTGTCCAGGTCAAGGAGAGCTGTCCAGATCCTCTGAACTCACCAGATCCTGGACAGAAAAGGAGAGAGATGGCCAAGAAGAGCTGTCCAGGTCAAAGAGAGCTGTCCAGACCTCCTGAACTTGGCAGGTCCTGTGTGTGAGAGGAGCACAGAGCCTCCTTCCTTGCCACCTCTCCCCTGTCTCCTATTGTCTGTTAAAACACAGGAGAGAGAAGAAGAGCAGGATCATAAACCTGGCATGGTTTAAGTGCAGCTGAAAGACTGCTTGTACCTTATGTCAACTTCCCCCCTCCCACCACCACCCCCTCTTCTAAACATCCCCTCCAAGTCAGCAGCTGATGTGTGAACCTTTTTTCCCAGCCTTGACATGCCAGATATCTCCCAGACAGCTTGATGGATCTGCAATAAAAAAGGGAACTGCAGCAAGCTTGGAATCAGTGAAATTTACTGGTGTGGAAATGATGGCATTTGGAGGCTCTGCAAGCACCCAGCCCCTGCTCCCCTCCCTCCCCCCCAGCATCCCAGAGGAGCTGAAAAGGAGGGGAGGGGGGCAACCACCCACAAAACCCAAACAAAGTTGCTGGAGAAAGTTTATAGAGGCTTTGGAGAGACCTCCACAAGTTCTGAGGTGAGACCTCACCTGCAGTGCTGTGAGCAGGTCTGGAGCCCTCAACACAGGAAGGAGAAGGACTTGGGGGGTGCTGGCCAGGAGCAGGCAGTGTGAGCTTGCAGCACTGAGGCCAAGGGCAACCTGGGCTGCATCCAAAGCAGGGTGGCCAGAGATGGAGAGAGAGGATCCTGCCCCTCTGCTCTGCTCTGGGGAGACCTCACCTGCAGTACTGCATCCAGCTGTGGAGACCTCAACACAGGAAGGACCTGGAGCTGATGGAGAGTGCCAGAGGCTCAGCAGCCTGGCACTGAAGAACTTCTTCCTCAGCTGCAGCCTGAGCCTGCTCTGCCTCAGCTCCAAACCATTGCCCCTGGGCCTGGCTCCAGCCCCCCTCAGCCAAAGTCCCTCTGCAGCCTTCCTGCAGGATGCCTTCAGGGGCTGGCAGCAGCTCTGAGGTGCCCCTGGAGCCTTCTCCTCTGCAGGCTGCACAGCCCCAGCTCCCTCAGCCTGTGCTCCCAGCAGAGCTGCTGCAGCCCTGGCAGCAGCCTTGTGGCCTCCTCTGGGCTCTCTGCAGCAGCTCTGTGTCCTGCTGCTGCTGGGGACAGCAGGGCTGGAGGCAGGGTTGGAGGTGAGGTCTGAGCAGAGCAGAGCCCAGGGGCAGGGTTGGAGGTGAGGTCTGAGCAGAGCCCAGGGGCAGGATGCCCTCTCCTGCCCTCTGCCCACCCTGCTCCTGGGGAGCTGCTCAGCACCCAGCACCCCCAAGGCTCTTTCTGCAGGGCTGCTCTCAGCCCACTCAGCACCCAGCCTGCCATCCCTCTCTCTTTACAAGCATAACCACTTCTAAAGCCAAGGCTGGAGGCCTGGATGATCTCCTAGATTAATCCCCCAAGCCCTGCATTTCCAGCACTTCTCTGATTGTTTTCCACCCAGGTATCCACAGCTTATACAACCCTGAATCCTGCTCCCACACTTCCCTGAGCAGCTTTGCCATTAATCAAAGATTAGATCTTCTGGGAAGAAAATAAAAAGGCAACAGATTTGATGCCACTGATTGAGGCCAGATGCTGCCAGCTTTAATCCAGCTGAGTAGCACCTTAGGCTGTGGGGCTGGCTGGAAGCTGGGCTGGGAACAGAGTGCAGGCTCTCAGGAATGATTCCTGATTCTAAAACAGGGAGAAGAGTCTCAGAATTGTCCACAGAATTTGGAAGAGGCCTCTGAGATCATCCAGATCCAACCAGCAACCAGAGAATGGTTTGGGCTGGAAGAGATCATCCAGATCCAAGCAGCAACCAGAGAATGGTTTGGGCTGGAAGAGACCTCTGAGATCATCCAGATCCAACCAGCAACCAGAGAATGGTTTGGGCTGGAAGAGATCATCCAGATCCAACCAGCAACCAGAGAATGGTTTGGGCTGGAAGAGACCTCTGAGATCATCCAGATCCAAGCAGCAACCAGAGAATGGTTTGGGCCGGAAGAGGCCTCTGAGATCATCCAGATCCAAGCAACAACCAGAGAATGGTTTGGGCTGGAAGAGATCATCCAGATCCAACCAGCAACCAGAGAATAGTTTGGGCTGGAAGAGACCTCTGAGATCATCCAGATCCAAGCAGCAACCAGAGAATGGTTTGGGTTGGAAGAGACCTCTGAGATCATCCAGATCCAAGCAGCAGCCACAGAATGGTTTGGGCTGGAAGAGACCTCTGAGCTCATCCATTCCAAGCACCAACCCAACCCCACCACAGCCACCAAACCCTGGCCCCAGGTGCCATGGACACACATTCCTTGAACACCTCTGGGGCTGGGGACTCCACCACCTCCCTGGGCAGCCTCTGCCAGTCCCTGACCACTCCTGCACCAAAGACATTTTTCCTCCTCTCCAAGCTCACCCTCCCCTGGCACAACTTCTCTGCAGCGATTCCACACCTGGATGTGTTCCTGTGTGACCTTCCTTCCCTAGCTGGCCCTGCCTTGGCATGGGGCTTGGACTGGATGATCTCCAGAGGTCCCTTCCAAGCCCTACCACGCTGGGACTCTCTGCAGAGCACTGGAGGCAGAATTATTTGCTCCTCTGCTTTTACAGTTGAATTTAACACTAGGGAAGGAATTGGTCCCAAGGCACAGCAGGAGGAGAAGCCACAGTCAGGATCCTGGACAGGCTGGAGAGCTGGGCAGGGAGAAATGGAATGAAATCCAACAAGGAGAGCTGGAGAGTCTGGGGAGAGAACAACCCCATGGAGCAGGAGAGGTTAAGGGCTGAGCTGCTGGAGAGCAGCTCTGGGGAAAGGGACCTGGGGGTCCTGGTGGTCAAAAGGATGCCCAGGAGCCAGTAGTGTGCTCACAGAATCCCAGAAACATTCAGGTTGGAGCAGAGCCTCAGGATCACCAAGGCCAACCCAGAACCCCACTCTACAAGGCTCACCCCTAAACCACAGCCCCAAGCACCACTAAGGCAGCCAAGGGCAGCCTGGGCTGCCTTACAAGGGCTGTGGTGAGGAGGTCAGAGAGGGTCTCCTGCCCCTCTGCTCTGCCCTGCTGGGGCCACAGCTGGGATCTGGTGTCCAGCTCTGGGCCCCTCAGCTCCAGCAGCACCTCGGGGAGAGCCCAGCCCAGGGGCACAGAGCTGCTGCAGGCAGGGGAACATCTCCTGTGAGGCCAGGCTGAGGCAGCTGGGAGCAGAGCAGCCTGGGGGTGCCCTCAGTGCTGGGCATCAGGATGTGCAGGGCTGGAGCCAGGCTCTGCTCAGGGATGGCCAAGGGCAGCACCAGGGGCACTGGGTGCCAGCTGCAACAGAGGAGGTGCCAGGGGAACAGGAGGGGAAACTTTGTCCCCGTGAGGGTTCTGGAGCAGGCTGCCAGAGAGGTTGTGGAGTCTGCTCTGGAGCCTTTCCAACCCCCCCTGGATGTGTTCTGGGTGCCCTGCCCTGGGTGCCCTGCCCTGGGTGCCCTGCCCTGGGTGCCCTGCCCTGGCAGGGGGGCTTGGACTCAGTGACCATTCAGGGTCATTTCCAGCCCCTCCCACCCTGTGTTTCTCCCCTCCCTGCACACAGCCCGACAGCAGCTGGCAGTGCTGGGATGCCACAGGTCCTAAGGCAGGGAGTGGGGAAGGCTTTACCCAACCCTTCCCCAGGAGGAGAGGAGCCAGTCTGAACCCTTCCAGCCCCCTCCCCACCCTCCCTGTGGCACACCCCCAGGGGGTGAAGCTGAGCAGAGCTCCCTGGGATGAGTTCTCTGCTGTGGTTTGGTTCTCTGCTCAGGTCCCAGACACAAACTTCCTTCTGCTTCCTTTTGCCTTTAATTTTATTTCTTTCCTGTTCTTCTTCTTTTTTGCCTTCTTTTTTCCCCTGTTTTCCCTTCCCCCCCTCCCCTCCTTTCCCCTCTCCCTTCTTTGAAGCAGCATGAAAGGAGTTCTTTACCCCAGCCCAATGTAAAGACCTGAGTGGTAGAGGTTGGGGTTTGGTGGGGGTGGGTGGGGGGTTTCTTCTCTTAAAAGTACGTGTTTTTTCTCTCCCAGTGGCTCTAACAAAGACATAGCTGTCTGCTCAAATGATTCCTTGCTGCATATGAATGAGCAGCCCTTTAATGAGGGACGGTAATTAAGCTCTGGCTAAGTGTCCCCTTCCCCCCCCCCCCAACACCACCCTCTCCCCACCCCCGAGCCCCTCGTTCAGCAGCTTCCCAGGCAAGCAGCCTTTGAATCCCATGATTGACAAAGCAGACACTGGACATGGACTGGAGCTGCTGGGGAACAATGAGCTGCTGGGGGGGGGATGATAGCTGACTCCCAACCTCTGCCAACCCCCTGAACTCTCAGGGCTGGAAGGGTCCTCAAGGCTCAGCCAGCCCAAGCCCCTGCTATGGGCAGGGACACCTCACACCACAGCAGGTTGCTCACAGCCACCTCCAGCCTGGCTGCAAACACCTCCAGGCAGGAGGCTTCCACTACCTCCCTGGGCAGCCTGTGCCAGGCTCTCACCACCCTCATGGGCAACAACTTCTTCCTCACAGCCAGTCTCAATCTCCCCATTTCTAGGTTCTTCTTCATCCCCCCCTGCTCCTATCCCTCCCTGACAGCCTCCAAAGTCCCTCCCCAGCTTTCTTGCAGCCCCCTGCAGATCCTGGAAAGCCACAAGAAGGTCTCCTGGGAGCCTTCTCCTCTCCAGCCTGCACAACCCCAACTCCCTCAGTCTGTGCTCACAGCAGAGCAGCTCCAGCCCTCTGCTCCTCCTCCTGGCCCTGCTCTGGACACCTTCCAGCCCCTCCAGAGCCTTCCTGGCACAGAGGCTCCAGAGCTGGCCCCAGAGCTGCAGCTGTGGTCTCAGCAGAGTGGAGCAGAGGGGCAGAATCCCCTCCCTGCCCTGCTGGCCACACTTCTCTTGCTGCAGCCCAGGCTCTGCTTGGCTCTCTGGGCTGCAAGTGCTCCCTGCTGGCTCCTGTGGAGCTTCTCCTCCCCCAGCACCCCCAAGGCCTTTCCTGCAGGGCTGCTCTCCAGCCAGTCCCTGCCCAGCCTCTATCAGTGCCTGGCATTGCCCTGAGCCAGCTGCAGGACCTTGCCCTTGGTCTTGTTGAACCTCCTGAGGTTGTCCTGGGCTCAGCTCTGCAGCCTACCCAGGTCCCTCTGGATGGATCCTTCCCTCCAGCTTGGTATCATTGGCAAGCTTCTGGTCCCTGTGGGCCTGAGCTGCACACTGCCCTGTGCAGAGCTCCTTGGACCCCCTCAGTGTGGCTGCTGGCCCCTGACAAGTGGTTGAGCAGCAGCAGGGTGAGCTCCTCTGGCCCTCTCCTCTGGCAGTGCTCAGCTCATAAATCTTTCTCATTGTTGGAAGCCTTTAACCCTGGAAGAGGATTCATTACCCATCCTTGGTTGCTAAAATGCTGCTTAATAAGTTGCTTGGGTTTATTAACCCTGACAGAAGAGAAAACAGAGTCCTTCCTCTCCAGCTGGTGGGAGACAGATCTGGGACTTGCTTAAGCGGTTTGGCTCTGGCAGGTTGCAGAATGAGGGTGGTGGACAGGCTGGGGGTGAGTGGCCTCCACCTGACATGGCTCAGAAGTCATCTGGGAAGGGCTGGGAAAGGAAAAATCCACCTCAGCTACCACAGCAAACATCCAGGAGGCCCCAAGGTTCTACCACCCTGCACATCCTGCTGTGCAGCTGAGGTGAGAGGGATGCAGCTTCAGCCTGGAGAACATCAAGAGGGGATCTGAGAAGAGAAGGCTCCCAGGAGACCTTCTGGTGGCCTCCCAGGAGCTGCAGGGGGCTCCAAGAAAGCTGGGGAGGGACTTTGGAGGGTGTTGGGAAGGGATAGGACCAAGGGGAATGGACCAAAACTGGAAGTGGGGAGATTGAGATTGGCTGTGAGGAAGAAGTTGTTGCCCATGAGGGTGGTGAGAGCCTGGCACAGGCTGCCCAGGGAGGTGGTGGAAGCCTCCTGCCTGGAGGTGTTTGCAGCCAGGCTGGATGTGGCTGTGAGCAACCTGCTGTGGTGTGAGGTGTCCCTGCCCATGGCAGGGGGCTGGGACTGGCTGAGCCTTGAGCTCCCTTCCAGCCCTGACAGCTCTGTGGTTCTGTGAGCAATGGTTACAGACAGCTGAGGGATGGAGGGCACGAAGCAGGCAGGGGCCAGGCTCTGGTCAGTGGTGCCCTGGGATAGGATGAGTGGCAATGGACACAAGATGGAACCCAGGAGGCTCCATCACAGGATGAGGAGAAAATTCTTTGGTGTGAGGCTGCTGGAGGCCTGGAGCAGGCTGCCCAGAGAGGTTGTGGAGTCTCCTGCTCTGGAGCCTTCCCAGCCCCACCTGGATGTGTTCCTGTGTGCCCTGCCCTGGGTGCCCCTGCTCTGGCAGGGGGGGTTTGGAGTGGGTGACCTCCAGAGGTCCCTTCCAACCTGGATTGTGAGGCTGTGATGCCTCCAAGGAGGGGGCATCCACAACCTCCCTGGGCAACCTGTGCCAGTGTTCTGTGGCTGCTTGGAGGTCCAGGTGGTGATGTTCTGACCTTAGGCTTTGGAGGGCTAAGATGGAAGATCATTTCAAAACTCCTCTGATGCCACCCTGCAGTTTTGCAAGCACCTGCAGGAAGGAGAAATGTCCTTGAGGAGGGGAAAGGAAGGAAGGGACAGCTGAAACCCTTCCTGCCTCCCAAACCCCACCCAACACATCTGCAGCTCTGTAGGTGTGCAGAGAAAGATCTGAGGAAGCCCTCAGGGCCATTGGTCAAAGTTAGCAATGAAAACTCTCCACTTTCTGTCTGCCTGGACTTGGGGTTGGGTTTGGGGTTTTTTTGCCTTAAAGAAAGAAAGAAAGAAACAAAAGCAGAGATAAATCCCTGCAGGACAATTAAAACTGCAGCTGAATATTCCTTGCTGGGGGCTTAAGGCTTGATTACCATGTGTGCATGGTGACCCAGTTCTGGCAGCATCAGCTGGCTGAGGAAGGAAAGCAAAGCCTGCCAGATGGTCACCAAGAAGGTCTTAGGAAGTCTTCCATTCCTTCTTCTTCATGTCTCAGACAGCTGCTAGCAAGGAGGGTGTTTGGTCCTGGAATCACAGAATGAGAGCATCATAGAGTCATGGAATTGCTTGGGTTGGAAGGCACCTCCCAGGCTCACCCAGTCCAAGCCCCTCTGCAGCCAGCAGGGACATCCTCCACAGGCTGGGCAATGGGCTGAGTTCAGTGGCATGAGGTTCAACAGGCCCAGGAGCTGGGGCCTGCACTTGGGTCACAACAGCCCCATGAATGCTCCAGGCCTGGGGCAGAGGGGCTGGAAAGTGCCTGGCAGCAAAAGGACCTGAGGGTGCTGGTTGACAGCAGCTGAGCATGAGCCAGCACTGTGCCCAGGTGGTGAAGAAGAAGAAAGGAGGCAGAAGAAAGAAGAAGGAAGAAGGAGGAAGAAAAAGAAGAAATAAGGAGGAAGGAAAAGAAGAAATAAGGAGGAAGGAGGAAGGAGGAGGTGGAGAAGGAGGAGGAGAAGGAGGAGGAGAAGGAAGAGGAGGAGAAGGAGGAGGAGGAGAAGGAGGAGGAGGAGGAGAAGGAGAAGGAGAAGGAGAAGGAGAAGGAGAAGGAGAAGGAGAAGGAGAAGGAGAAGGAGAAGGAGAAGGAGAAGGAGAAGGAGAAGGAGAAGGAGAAGGAGAAGGAGAAGGAGAAGGAGAAGGAGAAGGAGAAGGAGAAGGAGAAGGAGAAGGAGAAGGAGAAGGAGAAGGAGGAAGAGGAAGGAAGAAAGAAAAAGGAAGAGGAAGAAGAAGGAAGAAGTCTCCAGAGCAGGAGACTCCACAGCCTCTCTGGGCAGCCTGCTCCAGGCCTCCAGCAGCCTCACACCAGAGAAGTTTCTCCTCATGTTGAAGTGGAACCTCCTGGGTTGCAGTTTGTGTCCAGTGCTCCTTGTCCTGTCACAGGGCACCATGAAAAGCCACTGGCACCTTCACCTTGAGACAAGAAGCACCTCCCCTATGGGGCCAGGCTGAGGGGGCTGGGGTCGTTCAGCCTGGGGAAGAGAAGGCTCCAGGGAGACCTTGCTGTAGCCTTCCAGTAGCTGCAGAGGGCTGCAGGGGAGCTGGGAGGGACTTTTGCCAAGGCTTGGGTTGGTTTCTGTACTTCTTTCCCTTGCACTTCTCAGTTTCCAGCCAGTCCCCAGCCCAGCAGCTCCTTGGCTGTTTGCTGAAGCAAAGCTCCCCCCAAAGCCCAGGAGGGAGTCCCCCCAGCCAGGAGAGCTTCCAGGGTTTGCTCTCTCCTGAGGCGCAGTTTCCGCTGGATTTGGGAAGGGCTGATTGGGGTGGGAGGGGAGGTCCTCACTTGCAAACCTTGCAGCCCCAGCCAGCTGTTTCAGCTAATGTGCATTGATAGGCAGGGGGAAGTTCCTCCTGGGAGGCTTGGCAGGGCCTTGACAGGAGTAAGCAGATAATCAGATTGCAAATGCACTGCGTGGAGAGAGCTCTCCGAGAGCAAGAGGCTCTCCAGACCCAGCCACTTGCCTTTGTGTTTGGAGAATCCCTGAATTGTTGGGGTTGGAAAAGCCCTCTGAGGTCAGAGAGCATCGCACTGAAGAGATCAGAGAGTTGAAGAGATCACCCAGACCAACACCAGCCCAGCCCCACCATGGCCACCAAACCCTGGCCCCAGGTGCCATGGCCACACATTGCTGGAACCCCTCCAGGCATGGGGACTCCACCTGGCAGCCTCTGCCACTCCCTGACCTCTCCTGCAGCACAGAAATTTCTCCTCCTCCCCAACCTCAGCCTCCCCTGGCACAATTTCAGGCCAGTTCCTCTCCTCCTATCCCCTGAGACTGGGGAGCAGAGCCCAACCCCCAGCTGGCTCCAGCCTCCTCTCAGGGAGCTGCAGAGAGCAAGGAGGTCTCCCTCAGCCTCCTCTTCCCCACACTCAACACCCCCAGCTCCCTCAGCTGCTCCTCCCCAGCCCTGCTCCCCAGACCCTCCCCCAGCCCTGCTCCAGCCCCTCAGTAAACCATGGGCACTGCTGGCCTGAGGTCAGCTGTCTGAGTTCTAACGAGGCCAAGTGCTGGGTTCTGCATTTGGGTCACAGCCACCCTGTGAACATTCCAGGCTTGGGGCAGAGAGGCTGGAAAGTTACTCAGCAGAAAAGGCCCTGGGGGTGCTGGTGGACAGCAGCTGAACATCAGCCAGCAGTGCCCAGGGGGCCAAGGAGGTGTGGGCAATGGTGTGGGCAGCAGGAGCAGGGAGGTGATGGTGCCCCTGGACTGGGCACTGCTGAGGCTGCACCTTGAGTCCTGGGCTCAGGTCTGGGCTCCTCACTCCCAGAAGGACATTGAGGAGCTGGAGCAGGGCCAGGGAAGGGCAACAGAGCTGGGGAAGGGTCTGGGGAGCAGGGCTGGGGAGGAGCAGCTGAGGGAGCTCAGATGATAGGAGAGGAAATGTCCTGGAATTGTGTTCTCTGGGAGTTGCTTCTCAACCCCTTCTCCTCTCTCTCTGGTTGTGCTCTCTGATGTTTAACAAATCCTTCTCCAACTCACTCTAGGAGTTGCTTCTTTCTCCCTTCTCTTTCACTCTGGTTGTGCAATCTGCCTTCAGTTGCTCCTCTACTCCTTCTCCTTCTCTCTCTCCCTGGTTTTGCTATCTCTGATGTTTAACAGCTTCAATCTCCAGCTCTCTCTAGGAGATGCTTCTCTCTCCCCTCTCCTCCTCCTTTTCCTTCCTTCTCCTTCTCCTTCTCCTTCTCCTTCTCCTTCTCCTTCTCCTTCTCCTTCTCCTTCTCCTTCTCCTTCTCCTTCTCCTTCTCCTTCTCCTTCTCCTTCTCCTTCTCCTTCTCCTTCTCCTTCTCCTTCTCCTTCTCCTTCTCCTTCCCCTTCCCCTTCCCCTTCTCCTTCTCCTTCCCCTTCCCCTTCCCCTTCTGCCTGGTTTTCTATCTCTGGTGTTTAACAAGCTCTGCCTCCATCTCTCTCTAGGAGTTTCTTCTCCCTCCCTTCTCCTCCCTCTCTCTCTGATTGTGCAATCCCTGATGTTTAACAAACTCTGCCTCCAGCTCTCTCTAGGAGTTGCTTCTCTCTCTGCCTTCTCCTCCTCTCCCCTCTCTCTCTCTGTTTTTAAGTCAGCAAACTATGATGTATGTGTCTGTGGCTGAATAAGGTTATTATATGATGCTGCTGGAGCCCTGAATAGCGTGGCTGTGGGCTGCTGAACCCTTTGAATGCCATTGTTTTAAGCACCATGAAATGAAGTAATGCAGAAAATTGATAATAAACGGATATCTCCCTGCCTCTGCATGCAAATGAGCACTTAGCACCAGGGCACAGATGCCACCATTGTTTTCCCCCCTCACTGAAAATGACAAAGTAAAGGGAAAAATACCTTCCCCTCCCCATCCCAACCCTCCCCCCCCCCCCAAACAGCCACCGCAGCCCCCCGAGCAGGGAGCTCAGGGGAGCCGCCTGCCCCTCCGCCTCTGCCTGGCTTGAGGGAGCCAAAGGAGATGGGAAGACAAAATTCTCCCTGGCAGCGCTGGGCCAGGAGGGGCTGGAGGAGGCCTGGCTGTGGTGGGCTGCAGCAGGGGGGAGCAGGAGCTGCCTCACCACTCAGGCAGGCAGTTAGTTAGCTAGTTAGTTAGTTAGCTAGGTAGTTAGTTAGTTAGTTAGTTAGTTACTTCTTTCCCTATTTATTTGTTTGTTTGCTCTGCTTTTGCTTTCAGTCCATCCGTCCATCCATCCATCCATCCATCCATCCATCCATCTATCCATCCATCCACCCATCTATCCACCCATCCACCCATCCACCCATCCATCCATCCATCCATTCATTCATCCATCCACCCATCCACCTATCCATCCATCCACCCATCCATCCATCCACCCATCCATCCATCCATCCATCCATCTACCCATCCACCCATCCACCCATCCATCCACCCATCCATCCATCCATCCATCCACCCATCCACCCATCCATCCACCCATCCATCCATCCATCCATCCACCTATCCACCCATCCATCCATCCATCCATTCATTCATCCATCTATCCATCCATTTACCCATCCATCCATCCATTCATCCATTCATTCATCCATCTATCCATCCATCTACCCATCCACCCATCCACCCACCCAACCATCCATCCATCCACCCATCCATCCACCCACCCATCCATCCATCCATTCATCCATCCATCCATCCATCCATCCATCCATCCATCCATCCATCCATCCATCCATCCACCCATCCATCCACCCACCCATCCACCCATCCATCCATCCATCCATCCATTTATCCATCTATCCACCCATCTACCCATCCACCCACCCACCCACCCACCCTTCACTTAGCTCTCCGTTTCTGTCGCTGAGGATTTTGGGGTGCTTGGCCTTCCCTTGGCTCCCTGACTCCCTTCAGCTATTTGCTGCCGCAGTGCTTCCTTCATTGCGTGCTTTTCAATTGGGTTTGGTCATTGATTGATTGATTGATTGATTTCTTCAGTTGTCTCTTTGGTGATGTTTGATTTGGTGACTTATTGATTTGTGTTGCTGTTTCATGTGGTGATATAACTGATTTGCTGATTCATTTCTTTGCCAAATTATTCCTTTCTTGATCTATTGATTTGCTGGTTCATTGATTTATTGATTTGCTGGTTCAGTGATTCATTGATTTATCTGTTGATTTATTGATTTGCTGATCTATTGATTGATTTGCTGATTGATTGATTTATTGATTTGCTGATTTATTTCTTTGCCAATTTATTTATTTGTTTGTTTATTTGTTGCTCTATTTGTTTGCTGATTGATTGATTGATTGATTTGCTGATTTATTTCTTTGCCAATTTATTTGCTGATTTATTTCTTTGTTGATCTATTTATTTGCTGGATTACTGATTGATTGATTGATTGATTGATTTCCTGATTTATTTGTTTATTTATTTACTGATTTATTGTTTTATTGACTGATTGATTTGCTGATTTATTGATTTGTTGATTGATTGATTTGCTGATTTATTTGGTTGCCTATTCATTTATTTGTTGATTTATTTCCCTGTGGGTTTCTTTCTTTGCTGATTTCTTTGCTGATTTGATTATTTCTTGGTTTGTTTCTTTGTGGATGCTTCATTTCTCGACCTTTATTTGGTGGTTTATCGATTGATTGATTCATTGATTTGTTCCTTTATTGCTGGTTTAATTGATTTGCTGATTTATTTCTTTCTCCTTGATTGATTTATTTGGTGATCTTGTTTGGTGATTTATTCATTTGTTCATCATTTATTTGTTGAGTCAATTGATTTGTCGATTTATTCATTTGTTCAACTGCTGATTTGATTAATTGATTTGTTGATTGAGTTATTGATTTATTGATTTGCTGATTAATTGATTTGCTGATTAATTGATTTGCTGATTTATTAATTTGCTGATTTATTGATTTGCTGATTTATTCATTTGCTGATTTATTCATTTGCTGATTTATTGATTTGATGATTTATTGATTTGATGATTAATTGATTTGCTGATTAATTGATTTGTTGATTTATTCATTTGCTGATTTATTAATTTGCTGATTTATTAATTTGCTGATTTATTGATTTGATGATTTATTCATTTGCTGATTTATTCATTTGCTGATTTATTGATTTGCTGATTTATTGATTTGATGATTAATTGATTTGTTGATTTTTTCATTTGATGATTTATTGATTTGATGATTTATTGATTTATTGCTTTGTTGATTTATTGCTTTGCTGATTTGTTTGCTGGGTGATTGATTTATTTGTTGATTTTCCTTATGTGTTGATGTTTTGGGGGTGGATTTGCTCATTTCTTGCTGTTTGTTTGTTGACTTCTTGTGTTGTTGGCTTATTTCTTTGTTTGGTGATTTACTTGATGTGTTTATTGACTTCTTTATTAGTTGGGGTCTGTTTGTTGATTTTCTTACCTGTTGAATTAATTAATTATTAATTCCTTAAGTTATTTATTCATTTATTTGTGGGTTTGATTATTTCCCTGTTTGTTGCTTTAACTGACCTCTTGCTTCATTAATCTGTGGATTTAATGGCCTTGCTGCTTTATTTTTTGGTTGATTCTCTTCCCCCCCCCCCCCCCATTTTGTTGGTTTGATTATTTGTTGATTTTATTCATCCATTTATTTCTTGAGTTAATTGATTGCTTGATTGATTTATCTGGTGACCTTTCAGCCAGACCTGGACAGGCTGAGAGCTGGGCAGAGAGGAACCTAAGGAGGCTCAGCAAGGGTCAGTGCAGAGCCCTGCAGCTGGGCAGGAAGAGTCAACTGCAGCAGCACAGCTGGGAGGGGATCTGCTGGGGAGCAGCCCCAGGGAGAAGGAGCTGGGAGGGCTGGGGGGCAGCAAGGGCTGCATGGGGCAGCAATGTGCCCTGGGGGCTAAGAAGGCCAAGGGGGTCCTGGGGGGCATTCAGAGGAGTGTGGGCAGCAGAGCCAGGGAGGTTCTCCTCCCCCTCCGCTCTGCCCTGCTGAGACCTCCCCTGGAATATTGCATCCAGCTCTGGGCTGCCCAGCTCAGGAGGGACAGGGATCTGCTGGGGAGGCTCCAAGGATGAGGAAGGGACTGGAGACTGCCTGGGGAGGAGAGGCTGAGAGCCCTGGGGGTGTTGAGTCTGGAGAGGAGAAGGCTGAGAGGGATCTGATCAATGTCTATCAATAGCTGAGGGCTGGGGGTCAGGAAGGAAGGGACAGGGCCAGGCTCTGCTCAGCTGCACCCTGGGATAGCACAAGAGGCAATGGATGGAAACTGCAGCCCAGGAGGTTGCAGCTCAGCAGGAGGAGGAACTTCTGCCCGGTGAGGCTCCCAGAGCCCTGGAGCAGGCTGCCCAGAGAGGCTGTGGAGTCTCCCTGTCTGGAGCCTTTGCAGCCCTGTCTGGATGTGTGCATTTGCAACATAGCTGGGGCAGGAACTGCACTTCTAAGCTCTCTCTGGGGGTGTTCCAGGCCAGGCTGGATGAGTCATTGAGCAACCAAATCCAGCTGAGAGGTGTCCCTGCCCATGGCTGGGGGGCAGAGGAGGTGATCTCTCTGAGGTCCCCCCCAACCTGAACCCATCTTTGGTTCTAAATCAAGAATTTCTTCCTCACCTTCAGCCTCAACTTCTCCTTTTCCAGCTCAAACCCATTCCCCCTCATCCTATCACTGCAAGCCCTTCTCAAGCAAACCACTCCCCAGCTTTCTCTCCTGCCCCTCTTCTGCTTTCCCCTCTTATTTGCACTCTGCAAAATGAAATCATTTCAGGGTCTGGCTCAAACATGGCTTTAAAGTGCTGTGACTTTGGAATCTGGTGCTTCAGTGTAATTGTGATTGATTACCTGCTGCCAGCCTCACCTCACTGCCACAACCCTCTCAGAAATTAGAGCTTTCATCTCCACAAGAATTAGCAGTCAGGAGGAGCTGCTAATGAGCAACACTGTCCCACTCCTGTCCATGCAGAGACTCTAGGAGAAGGGCATTGGACTGAAGGCACCTGAGAGAGAGCTACAACAGAGGGCAGGGAAGCAGAGCCTGCCCATGGGCAGCCCTGGGAGAAGATGGCCTCAGGCCCAGGGTTGGGTGGTGGATATTCAACTCCTTCCATTCAGCATAAGAACAGAAAAGTTCTCTGCCACTGAGAATTGTTTGCAGGTTGGCCTCCAGAGGAGTGCAGGCTTTGACCTCCAGAGAGTGCAGGACTTGACCTCCAGAGAGTGCAGACTGTGACCTCCAAAGAGTGCAGGACTTGACCTCCAGAGAGTGCAGGACTTGACCTCCAGAGAGTGCAGGACTTGACCTCCAGAGAGTGCAGGACTTGACCTCCAGAGAGTGCAGACTGTGACCTCCAGAGAGGTCAGCACTTGACCTCCAGAGAGTGCAGACTGTGACCTCCAAAGAGTGCAGACTGTGACCTCCAAAGAGTGCAGGACTTGACCTCCAGAGAGTGTAGGACTTGACCTCCAAAGAGTGCAGACTGTGACCTCCAGAGAGTGCAGGACTTGACCTCCAGAGAGTGCAGGACTTGACCTCCAGAGAGTGCAGACTGTGACCTCCAGAGAGTGCAGGACTTGACCTCCAAAGAGTGCAGACTGTGACCTCCAGAGAGTGCAGACTGTGACCTCCAGAGAGTGCAGGACTTGACCTCCAGAGAGTGCAGACTGTGACCTCCAGAGAGTGCAGACTGTGACGTCCAGAGAGTGCAGGACTTGACCTCCAGAGAGTGCAGACTGTGACCTCCAGAGAGTGCAGACTGTGACGTCCAGAGAGTGCAGGACATGACCTCCAGAGAGTGCAGGACTTGACCTCCAGAAGAGTGCAGGACTTGACCTCCAGAAGAGTGCAGGACTTGACCTCCAGAGAGTGCAGACTGTGACCTCCAGAAGAGTGCAGACTGTGACCTCCAGAAGAGTGCAGGACTTGACCTCCAGAGAGTGCAGACTGTGACCTCCAGAGAGTGCAGGACTTGACCTCCAAAGAGTGCAGGACTTGACCTCCAGAGAGTGCAGACTGTGACCTCCAGAGAGTGCAGGACTTGACCTCCAGAGAGTGCAGACTGTGACCTCCAGAGAGTGCAGGACTTGACCTCCAGAGAGTGCAGACTGTGACCTCCAGAGAGTGCAGACTGTGACGTCCAGAGAGTGCAGGACTTGACCTCCAGAAGAGTGCAGACTGTGACCTCCAGAGAGTGCAGACTGTGACCTCCAGAGAGTGCAGGACTTGACCTCCAGAGAGTGCAGGACTTGACCTCCAAAGAGTGCAGGACTTGACCTCCAGAGAGTGCAGGACTTGACCTCCAGAGAGTGCAGACTGTGACCTCCAAAGAGTGCAGGACTTGACCTCCAGAGAGTGCAGGACTTGACCTCCAGAGAGTGCAGACTGTGACCTCCAAAGAGTGCAGGACTTGACCTTCAGAGAGTGCAGACTGTGACCTCCAGAGAGTGCAGGACTTGACTTCCAAAGAGCACAGGCTTTGACCTCTAAGCAGCATAGATCTGGACCATTCTTAACCTAAGCAGCATGGATCTGGACCATACTGAATGTAACCACATGGGTCTGGACCATTCTTAATCTAAACATCATGGATCTGGAGCACTCTTAATCTAAGCAGAGTGCATCTGGACCATTCCTAATCTAAGCATCCTGGGTCTGGGCCATTCTTAACCTAAGCAGCATGGATCTGGACCATTCTTAATCTAAGCAAGATGCTTGCATCACCAACTGGGTTGTTCCCTTCATGTTCCATCTTACTCTCCACTGAGGTCACTCTCCCTGGGATCAAAGAGCTGCCTCTCCAAGGACCAGAGCTCCTCAATTAGGGCTCTGGCTCGAGCAGCAACATTTGGAGGGCTATCATTTTCCCTGGGCTTTAGGGAAATCGACCCCAGGATGGTGCCCAAGTCATTGATTTTGGCTTCTTCTTGCCCAGCTCCAGCTAGGAGTCCATCCCCTCCCAGCAGCCAACTGGTGAGGGCTTTGCTGGTGGCATCTCCAAACTCTGCCCCACACCTGAAGAGGTAAATCAAGACCTGCCTCCTTTTTCTTTTGTCCCTCTCAGACCATCTCAAAGCTTTGGTTTTGAGCCATGGCTTTGTTTGGGTTTGCTTTCTGTTGTTTACAGACCTCTCCCACCACCCCTAACCAACACAAGACCCTGGGAATAAACACAGCTCCAGGAGGCAGAGGTTTATTTCATCTTTCTCCACTGGAGGAGAGTTTGTGCTTGCCTGCATTTCTGCTCTGTGAAAGATGCAAAGCCAATGTTTGCATTCCCACTAATCCAGGCAAGGTTAGGAGCTTCCATGGAGAGGAAGGAGCAAGCTGAAAGAGCTCTTGGAGAAGCAGAATGTTGTCAGACACTGAGGAGCTGGAGCAGGGCCAAAGAAGGGCAACAGAGCTGGGGAAGGGTCTGGGGAGCAGGGCTGGGGAGCAGCAGCTGAGGGAGCTGGGGGTGTTGAGTGTGGGGAAGAGGAGGCTGAGGGAGACCTCCTTGCTCTCTGCAGCTCCCTGAGAGGAGGCTGGAGCCAGCTGGGGGCTGGGCTCTGCTCCCAAGTCTCAGGGGATAGGAGGAGAGGAACTGGCCTGAAATTGTGCCAGGGGAGGCTGAGGTTGGAGAGGAGGAAAAATGTCTTTGCTGCCAGAGTGGTCAGGGAGTGGCAGAGGCTGCCCAGGGAGGTGGTGGAGTCCCCATGCCAGGAGGGGTTCCAGCAATGTGTGGCCATGGCACCTGGGGCCAGGGTTTGGTGGCCATGGTGGGGTTGGGTTGCTGTTGGCCTGGATGATTTCAGAGGCTTTTTCCAACCCAAACCATTCTCTGACTGCTGGTTGGTCTGGATGGTCTCAGAAGGCACTGGCTCCAGCACCTCCACAGCAGCTTTCCAGCCACACTGCCCCAAGCCTGGAGCCCTGCTGGGGGTTGTTGTGCCCCAAGGGCAGGACCTGGCCATGGTGAAGCTCCTCCTGTTGGCCCATCCTTCATGGGATGAATGAAGCTGAGCTAGAAGCTGGTGGAGGGAGAGCTGGGGGTGGGGATGGTGAGGTGAGAAGTTCAAGCCCCCCCAACCCCAGCTCCTCCAAAGCCTGTGGCAGGCACTGTGGAACTCTACCACTCTGATTGGAGCCCATTTCTAATTGTGTTAGGGGGTGGGGAGTGTGTTCTGTAAAGCAAATCACATGGCAGCTTTAAGCTGGGATGCTCAGGCTGCTTAGGGCTGGAAAACAAACCCATGCTGGATGTCAGGTCTCATTTTGGTGGAGCAAGCTCCATCTGGTTCCCATTTCTGAGCTCGTGGCCTTGCTGCAGGAGCTGGGCCAAGAGCAAGCCTGTGTGACACACACAATTACAAGCTCTGTAATTGTCCTTTGGTTCTGTTTAGCTGCAGACCCTGGGATTTCTCAGCTTTGTTTGGCAACCCAGAGAGAGAGAGGATGGTGTGGAACTCCTTACCATCCCCCTGCAGCAGCCACGGAGTTTGCACTCTCTGAGGCTTCAGCCTGAGCCACTACTACCTCTAACCCAGCAGCCTGTGGGGCTGCTCCAGCACTCCCAGGGACACAGAGCCCTAGACTGGGTTGGGAAGCACCTTAAAGATCACAGAATCCTTGAATGGGTTGGGCTGGAAGGGAGCTTGAAGATCATGGAGTCATAGAAAGGGTTGGGTTGGAAGGGACCTTAGAGATCATAGAATCATGGAATGGTTTTGGTTGGAAGGGACCTCAAAGATCATCCAGCTCCAACCCCCTGCCACGGGCAGGGACACTTCCCACCAGCCCAGGTTGCCCCAGCACTCATCCAGCCTGGTCTTGAACACCTCCAGGCAGGAGGCAGCCACAGCCTCCCTGGGCAGCCTGTGCCAGAGCCTGCCCAACCCTCACTGCCAACAGTTCCTTCCTCATCCCCACTCTCAGTCTCTCCTCTCCCAGCTCAAAGCCTCACCCTGGCACTCCCAGCCCTTGCCCACAGTCCCACCCCAGCTCTCCTGGGGCCCTTCAGGTACTGGAAGGCTGCTCTGAGGTCTCCCTGGAGCCTTCTCTTCCCCAAGCTGAGCAGCCCCAGCTCCCTCAGCCTGTTCCCAGAGGGGGTTGCTCCATTCTGCTCACACTGAGTCTCCTTCTCAGAACAGACCCTGCTGATGGCCATGAGGAGGATAAGCCAGGAGAATATTTGCTCAGAGGATGGTGTCAGCCTGTTTGTAAAGTCCCCAGAGCAGGAGACTCCACAACCTCTCTGGGCAGCCTGCTCCAGGCTCCAGCAGCCTCACACCAGAGACGTTTCTCCTCACACTGAGGTGGAACCTCCTGGGCTCCAGTTTGTGTCCATTGCCCCTTGTCCTGTCACAACCACCAAACAGATCCTGGCCCCTGCTTCTTGCCCCCCATCCCTCAGATATTGATAGGCATTGAGAGATCCCCTCTCAGCCTTCTCCCCTGCAGGCTAACCACCCCCAGGGCTCTCAGCCTCTCCTCCTCACCCAGCTGTTCCCAGGCCCTTCAGCATCCTCACAGCCTCCCCTGGACACTCTCCAGCATAACTCTGTCCCTCTTGACCTGGGGAGCCCAGAACTGGCCACAATGCTCCAGCTGTGGCCTCACCAGGGCAGAGTAGAGGGAGAGGAGAACCTCCCCAGCCCTGCTGGCCGCACTCTTCTTGATGCCCTCCAGGATGCCATTGGCCGCAAGGACACTTTGCTGTCCCATGGATCACATCCTGCACACTGGACTGTGTGGCCAGCAGGGCTGGGGAGGTTCTGCTGCCCCTCTGCTCTGCCCTGCTGAGACCACAGCTGCAATCCTGTGGCCAGGTTGGGGCTCCCCACGTCAAGAGAGACAGAGAGCTGCTGGAGAGAGTCCAAGGGAGAGCCAGGAGGAGGATTTGGGGACTTGAGCATCTCCCCTGTGAGGAGAGGCTGAGAGCCCTGGGGGTGTTGAGTCTGGGGAGGAGAAGGCTGAGAGGGATCTGATCAATGTCTATCAATAGCTGAGGGCTGGGGGGCAGGTGGAGGGGGCCAAGCTCCCATGGGTGGTGCACAGTGATAAGAGAAGGAACAAGAGGTTCAAGCTTGACCAGAGAAGGTTTCAGCTCAAGATGAGGAGAAACTTCTTTGGTGTGAGGCTGCTGGAGCCTGGAGCAGGCTGCCCAGAGAGGTTGTGGAGCCTCCTGCTCTGGAGCCTTTCCAGCCCTGTCTGGATGTGTTCTGTGTGCCCTGTGCTGGATTCCATGGTCCTGCTCTGGCCTGGATGATCTCTGGAGATCCCTCCCTACCTCTAATGTGCTGTGAGCCTCTGAGACTCAGCCTGTGCCCACCTTCTAAACAGTATCTTTGACAGACTTGGAGAGGGTGAGATAAAAAGCTCCAAAACTTCATTTGAAGCCTTCAGGACCTGGTTGGCTGTGGAAGGCTCCCAGAGCTCCCCATCCATTTTGCTTATCAGCAAGAAAACAGAGAGGTGGTTTGATTACAGCACCCTAAGTGCCTACAGAGGAAGCAAACCCAAGGTAGGGGAGGCCTCTGTAATCTAATACAGAAATAAACCAACCAGAACCAGTGGCTGGGAGCCAGATGAATTCCAATTGGAAAGGAGCCACAGTGGAGAATGATTCAGTGTTGGAACAAAGCAGCAAAGGAAGCTGTGGATTATCCATCTCCTGATTCAGATCAAGGCTGGAGGCTGTGGTCGCTGGAACCAAGCACGAGGGAGGAGGTCTCCCTCTAAATCAAAGTTACTGAGGGAATTAAAAGGCATCTCAGATATCCAGCTGGAGGCCAGGCACAAGTGGTGCTCCTCAGGGCTCAGTGTTGGGACCACTTCTGTTTAACATCTTCCTTGATGGCCTTGACGAAGGCACTGAGAGAGTCAGCAGGCAGATAGCAGCAGGACACCAAGTTGGGTGGAGAGTTGATCTGCAGCAGGGCAGGGAGGCTCTGCAGAGGGGCTTGGAGAGGCTGGATCCATGGCCAGGAGGAGCTTCACCAAGGCCAAGTGCCAGGTCCTGCCCTTGGGGCACAACAACCCCCAGCAAGGCTCCAGGCTTGGGGCAGGGTGGCTGCAAAGCTGCTGGCACCAAGGGACCTGGGGGCTGCAATGGCCAAGCAGCTGAAGAGGAACCAGCAGTGTGCCCAGGGGACCAAGAGAGCCAAAGGCCTCCTGGCTGGGCTCAGCAATGCTGTGGCCAGCAGCAGCAGGGAGGGGATTGTCCCCTGGCACTCAGCTCTGGCCAGCCCACACCTCCAGGCTTGTGTCCAGCTCTGGGCAGCTCAAGGCAAGAGAGCTGTGGAGGTGCTGGAGCCAGGGCAGAGCAGGGCAAGGAAGCTGGGAAGGGCCTGGGGAAGAAATGTGCTGGAGAGAGGCTGAAGGAGCTGGGGATGGTTAGTGGGAAAGAGAGGAGGCTGAGGGGAGACCTCCTGGCTGCCTCCAGCTCCCTGCAAGGAGGCTGTGGAGAGGCTGCTGCTGGGCTCTGCTCCCAGATCAGGAGTGACAGAAGAAGAGGCAATGGCCTCAAGCTGCCCCTGGGGAGGTTCAGCCTGGAGAGCAGGAAGAGTTTTTCCCCCTGCAGAGTGGTCAGGGCTTGGGATGTGCTGCCCAGGGAGGTGGTGGAGTGCCCAAGGCTGGCTGTGTTTGAAGGTGGTTTGGCTGTGGTGCTTGGGGCTGTGGTTTAGGGCTGAGCCTTGCAGAGTAGGGCTCTGGGTTGGCCTTGGTGCCCCTGAGGGTCTGCTCCAGCCTGAGCCTTTCTGTGACTACTTTATGGGGACAAATTTGCCACTGCTTAACCTCACCAACTCTCCCTTCTTTTTCCCCTACTTCATTTGCAGTGGCAATCTGATCAGAGTCACCTCTAATTATCTGATTTGCAGCACTACTTATTGCAGCACTCAACTCATTTGCAGCACAGCTTAGTACCAGAGGGGCACAAATAAATAAATAACTAGAAGAAATAGGTTGTGAACCTTCCAGGTACCTCCAGCTGCACTGAGAAAGGAGCCCAGGGTTTGGTCCTCTGCCTCCAGCTCTGCAGGTTGTTGACCCTCCAGAAGTTTGGCTTTGATTTTTCAGTCTTTTGGGGTTTTTTTAACTCCCCCCCTGCTCCTTAAATTCAAACCATCATTTCCTTCAAGGCAGGAAGAAATCAAAACCTTCTCTTTGGTGTTTGTTTAGGTTTGTTGTTTGGGGTTTTTTTTTCCTTCCCACTGAATTAGTCACCAAGCCTGAAACTCCCTCCAGCAAACTGGGCTGGCACTGGTGGTTGGCTTCATGGGCAGGAAGATGTCCAGGGAGGGGATTCTGCCCCTCTGCTCCACTCTGCTGAGACCACAGCTGCAGCTCTGGGGCCAGCTCTGGAGCCTCTGGGCCAGGCAGGATCTGGAGGTGCTGGAAGGTGTCCAGAGCAGGGCCAGGAGGAGGAGCAGAAGGCTGAAGCTGCTCTGCTGTGAGGACAGACTGAGGGAGTTGGGGTTGTGCAGGCTGGAGAGGAGAAGGCTCCAGGGAGACCTTCCTGTGGCCTTCCAGGATCTGCAGGGGGCTCCAAGAAAGCTGGGGAGGGACTTTGGAGGCTGTCAGGGAGGGATAGGAGCAGGGGGGAGCAAAACTAGAAGTGGGGAGATGGAGATTGGCTGTGAGGAAGAAGTTGTTGCCCATGAGGGTGGTGAGAGCCTGGCACAGGCTGCCCAGGGAGGTGGTGGAAGCCTCCTGCCTGGAGGTGTTTGCAGCCAGGCTGGAGGTGGCTGTGAGCAACCTGCTGTGGGGTGAGGTGTCCCTGCCCATGGCAGGGGGCTGGCACTGGCTGAGCCTTGAGCTCCCTTCCAAAATAACTTTTTGAGAGCTTGAAGAAATGAAGAAGAGAGGAAGAAGAGAGAAATAGCTCCAATAATAATAGTGATTATTATCTGTTATTGATTTCTTTGCCATTTATTTAGTTGTTTGTTATGTATTTGGTTGCTATTTATTAATTTATGTATTTCTCTACTCAGTAAAAGGTTTCTGCTGAGTTCTAGGCAGGAGAAAGCAACCCTTTGAGACCTTGAAGAGAGGAAGAAAGGAAAGAAAGAAAGAAAGAAAGAAAGAAAGAAAGAAAGAAAGAAAGAAAGAAAGAAAGAAAGAAAGAAAGAAAGAAAGAAAGAAAGAAAGAAAGAAAGAAAGAAAGAAAGAAAGAAAGAAAGAAAGAAAGAAAGAAATGCCCTCAAAAATCATCATCACATTTATTTACTCATTTCTTTCTTTAGGTTGGGTTTTTGTTTGTTATTGAATTATTAATCTATTTGTTTGTCCATTTGGCTCTGTAAAAGGAGCATTGCTGAGTTCTAGGCTGGGGAAAGCAACCTTTTGAGACCCCTTGAAGAGAGGAAGAGGAGAGAAATGCCCTCAAAAATCATAATAAAATTTCTTTCTTTCTTTTTTCTCTTTCTTTCTTTCTTTCTCTTTTCTTTTTTCTTTTTTCTCTCTTTCCTTTCTTTGTCTCTTTCTTTCCTTTCTTTCTTTTCTTTCCTTTCTTTATCTTTCTTTCCTTGCTTCCTTTCTTTTTTCTTCCTTTCTTTTCTTCCTTTCTTTCTTTTCATTCTTTTTTTTTGTCTTTTTATTTCTCTTCTTCCTTTCTTTCTTTTTTCTTCCTTCCTTTCTTTTTCTTCCTTTCTTTCTTTTCTTCCTTTCTTCCTTTTCTTCCTTTCTTTCTTTTTTTCTTCCTTCATTTCTTTCTTTTCTTCCTTCCTTTCTTCCTTTCTTTTCTTCCTTCCTTTCTTCCTTTCTTTTCTTCCTTCCCTCCTTTCTTTCTTTTCTTCCTTTCTTTCTTTTTTCTTCCTTCATTTCTTTCTTTTCTTCCTTCCTTTCTTCCTTTCTTTTCTTCCTTCCCTCCTTTCTTCCTTTTCTTCCTTCCTTTCTTTTTTTCTTCCTTCATTTCTTTCTTTTCTTCCTTCCTTTCTTCCTTTCTTTTCTTCCTTCCTTCCTTTCTTTTCTTTCTTCCTTTCTTCCTTTCTTCTTTTCTTCCTTTCTTCTTTTCTTCCTTCTTTCCTTTCTTTTCTTCCTTCCTTCCTTCCTTCCTTCCTTCCTTCCTTCCTTCCTTCCTTCCTTCCTTCCTTCCTTCCTTCCTTCCTTCCTTCCTTCCTTCCTTCCTTCCTTCCTTCCTTCCTTCCTTCCTTCCTTCCTTTCTCTCTTCCTTTTTTATCTATCACTTTATTAAAGGAATGTTGCCGAGTTCTGGGCTGGACAAAACAACCTTTTGAGACCCCTTGAAGAACTGATCAAAGAGAGAGACCCTCCCCCGTCCAAACCCATCCTCATCGTTCCCAAAGTTTGCTTTTTATTCCTTCCTTCCCCTCTGCAGCTTTCTCTATCGCTGTTTTAAGCCCTTTTCAGGGTTTTTTGTTTGTTTGCTTCCTTTATTACTGTTATCCCCCCTCCTCCGCCCGGGGGTGGTGGTGCGGTGCCTGTGTCCCCTGCTTGATAAAGCTGTCGAAGTTTTTTGGTGGTGGTTTGGGGTTGTTTTTTCTGGCTGCCCTTTTCTGGCCGCCGCTGTTTCCTCCGGGGGGTGGGGGGCGGCTCAGTGGGGGGAGATAGTTCTGCGCTGCGCCAGGACATGCCAACAAATTGCATCACTTCTGCCTCGGTGGCCGAGGACAATGCCATGCCATATGCCCACGGCAAGACATGAATGGGGCTCATTTACACTGGCACTGGGCGCCCTCAGCCCTGTCACTCCGCGGAGCCTCTCCCCGTGGCAAATCGGAGCAGCGTGAAGGGAGGAGAGCCCTGAAAAGCTTCCAGCATTCAGAACTTCAGGAACAAGGCAGCAGCCCTGAAAGGCCTCAAAATAAATTCCACCCCCACACAAAAAACAACAACAACAAAACCATCCCTGGGACACCTCGGATGCACTTCAGCCCCAGCCCCTTTCCAACTGGATTTGGTTTTCTTCCCTCGGAAAAGGGAAGTCGGCAGCCAGGAGGTTTTTCTCCTGGGGTGGTTTTTGTTTGTGGGCTGTCAGAAACCAAAGCAAACCAAAGCAAACAAACCAAACCCAAAGCAAACCAAACCCAAACAAACCAAACCCAAAGCAAACCAAACCCAAACAAACCAAACCAAAGCAAACCAAACCAAAGCAAACCAAACCCAAACAAACCAAACCCAAAGCAAACCAAGCCCAAGCAAACCAAACCCAAACAAACCAAACCCAAAGCAAACCAAACCCAAACAAACCAAACCCAAGCAAACCAAACCCAAGCAAACCAAACCCAAGCAAACCAAACCCAAGCAAACCAAACCCAAAGCAAACCAAGCCCAAGCAAACCAAACCAAAGCAAACCAAACCCAAAGCAAACCAAACCCAAACAAACCAAACCCAAACAAACCAAACCCAAAGCAAACCAAACCCAAACAAACCAAACCCAAGCAAACCAAACCCAAAGCAAACCAAGCCCAAGCAAACCAAACCAAAGCAAACCAAACCCAAAGCAAACCAAACCCAAACAAACCAAACCCAAACAAAATAAACCAACGCAAACCAAACCCAAAGCAAACCAAACCCAAAGCAAACCAAACCCAAACAAACCAAACCCAAACAAAATAAACCAACGCAAACCAAACCCAAAGCAAACCAAACCCAAAGCAAACCAAACCCAAGCAAACCAAACCCAAAGCAAACCAAACCCAAACAAACCAAACCCAAAGCAAACCAAACCCAAACAAACCAAAGCCAAAGCAAACCAAACCCAAACAAACCAAACCCAAGCAAACTAAACCCAAACAAACCAAACCAAAACAAACCCAAACCAAATCCAAACAAACCAAACCCAAACAAACCAAACCCAAAGCAAACCAAGCCCAAGCAAACCAAACCCAAACAAACCAAACCCAAAGCAAACCAAAGCCAAAGCAAACCAAACCCAAACAAACCAAACCCAAAGCAAACCAAACCCAAACAAACCAAAGCCAAAGCAAACCAAACCCAAACAAACCAAACCCAAACAAACCAAAGCCAAAGCAAACCAAACCCAAACAAACCAAACCCAAAGCAAACCAAACCCAAACAAACCAAACCCAAACAAACCAAACCCAAACAAACCAAACCCAAAGCAAACCAAAACTAAACAAACCAAACCCAAGCAAACTAAACCCAAACAAACCAAACCAAAACAAACCCAAACCAAATCCAAACAAACCAAACCCAAACAAACCAAGCCAAAGCAAACCAATACTAAACAAACCAAACCAAACCTAATGAAACCTAACCAAAAGATACCTGACCAAACCAAGCCAAACCAAATCAAGCCAAACCAAACCTAACTAAGCCAAACCTAACCAAGAGAAACCTAACCATGCCTAACCAAACCAGGCCAAACCTAACCAAACCAGGCCAAACCTAACCAAACCAAGCCAAACATAACCAAGCCTAATCAAACCAAACCTAACCTAACCAGGCCAAACCTAACCAAACCAAGCCGAACCTAACCAAACCTAACCTAACCAAACCAAACTAAACCAAACCACACCTAACCAAGCCAAAAAACTTGAAGAATCAATGAAACCCCTCCAAAAATCACTAAAAGCATTTAAAACTACTGAAAAATATTAAAAATCACAAAAACTATTGAAACTCACCGAAGCATTTTAAGATCAACACAAATAGTCTAGATCAATAAAAACCGATCAACCAATACAAATATGATAGATCAATGAAACCCTTACCCAGCAATTAAAATGCGGTAGATCAATGAAAGATTGCAGATCAATAACTATATTTAAAGCCAATAAAAATGTTAGAAACGAATAAAAATATGAAAAACAGGTTAAGAGGTTAACCTTAAAGGGACAAATTAATAACTAAAGGCAGGAAAGATCTTGGAGCAAATTGCAGCTGCAAGGAGCAAACAAAACCCCAGTGGGTGCCAGGCTTCCACCCATTCAGGAGGAGCTTCTCCTCTGCAGCAGCCTTGCCTGCAAAGCTTTGCCCCACAGCTGACCTCGGTGCCTCCAGCTTGCACTCCAGCACCACCAAAGAGAAAAGAGAAACCAAACCAAAGCCACAACCCAAAGCTCATCTCTGAGCCCTGCCCTTGCCGGCAGCTCCTCCTTTGCTCCCTTGCGGCGTGGCAAAGGCTGCTAGGGGGTGGTGAAAGAGCCCCGGGGCCCTTGGCCTGGAGATGCTAATGAGGATGGAATGAGCAGGTCAGGAATCATCCCCGTGTGGCAGAGCAGGACACGGAGCTAAGCTGCTCCTAACTGTCCTCTGCCTTTGCCTTAAGGGCAGGGGCAGGCAGAGGGAGCAGGCAGCCGGCTCCCTGCTTTAGGATCCCTGTGATGGGCATGGGAAATGGAGCTGGGCTGGCCTGGGGGAGCCTGGGATGGGCTCTGCAAGGGGGGATTGCAGTAGTCTGATTTTGCCTTAGCATTCACTCTAGTCTGTTCCACTCTATTCTACTCAATTCCATTTTATTCCATTCCTCTCCCCTCCTCATCTCTCTGAACCTCTGCTCTCCAAACCTCTACTCTCTGAACCTCTGCTCTCCGAATCTCTCCTCTCTGAACCTCTCCTCTCCAAATCTCTCCTCTCTGAATCTCTCTTCTCTGAACTTTTCCTCTCCATCCCATCCCACTCCACTCCATTCCATCCCATTCCCTTCCCTTCCATTCTATGATCTTTAAGATCCCAACCCATTCTATGATTCCATGAACTTCAAGTTCCTTCCAACCCAACCCATTCTCTGATTCTATGACTTTAAGGAGGAGGTTTACAATTTCCTGATGCTCAGTGCACAATTCCTCCCTCCCTCCCTCCCTCCCTTCCTCTGCTGCTGCCACTCAGCAGCCCAATCCACACTTCCCCAGCTCCTTCTGCCAGCTCTGCTGAGGACACCTGTGTCCTGCCTTCCCTGGTGCTGGCACTGGGGTAGGAGTCCTTCTTTCAATGTCTTCTTTGGATTTCCTCCTTTTCTTTCCCAGCCTCCCTGCAGGACTGAACAAATCTGCTGGCCAAATGGCAATCAGCTGCTGAGCTCAAGCCTGAGAGCTTTAAAGCATTTGTCTAGCAGCAGAGTTTACTGCAGTGCTAATCATAACAGACTCATTAATTACTCATTTGGATTAAGCAGAGGGGTCAGGAGGAGCCATCTTGACAATCCCTGCCGAGCAGTGCCCCTTTCCCTGCCAATTAGTGGAAAGAGAACTGCAGTGGCTGCAGGGCTCTGCTTGAGCACCCCCCAGGCATCACCCCTCTGCCCTTCCCCCAGGCTGCACGGCAGGTTAGCCACCGCCGAGAGCCAGCAGATGGACTTCAGGGGCAGGGTGGCAACTTCTCAGGTATGGGGGGTGGGGAAATGGTAGATGCCAGGTTAGAAAAGAACCTGGGCTAGGAACCAGGGCAAGGCTAAAGTCTCCACTTCCTTCTCTGGGCTTTCTGCAGTCTTGGATCATGGAATCATAGGACATGGAAGCACTGAACCAGTGAATTGCTTCTGCTGGAAGCTCATCCACTCCAACCATCCTCTAGCTCTAGCAAGGCTGGTGCTAGACCATGCCCCTCAGCTCCACATCTCTGCCTCTTTTAAACACCTCCAGGCATGGGGCTTCAACCACCTCCCTGGGCAGCCTGGAGTGAGGTTGGATGAGGCCTTGAGCAGCCTGGTCTAGTGGAAGGTGTTCCTGGCCATGGTGGGGTGGTTGGAACAAGAGGATCTTCAAAGTCCTTTCCAGCCCAACCCATTCTATGGTCTGGAAGTTCCTTTCCAACCCAACCCTCTCTATGTTTGTATGATCTTCAAGGTCCTTTCCAGCCCAAACTATTCCATGATTCTATCATCCTGAAGTTCCCTTCCAACCCAACCCATTCTATCATCTTGAAGTTCCCATTCTATGATCTTGAAGATCTATGAAGAACTCATTCTATGATCTTGAAGGTCCCTTGCAACCCAACCCATTCCATGATTCTATCATCTTGAAGGTCCCTTGCAACCCAACCCATTCCATGATTCTATCATCTTGAAGGTCCCTTCCAACCCAACCATTCCATGATTCTATCATCTTGAAGGTCCCTTGCAACCCAACCCATTCCATGATTCTATCATCTTGAAGGTCCCTTGCAACCCAACCCATTATATGATTCTATCATCTTGAAGGTCCCTTCCAACCCAACCATTCCATGATTCTATCATCTTGAAGGTCCCTTCCAACCCAACCATTCCATGAATCTGTGAGTCCTCCAGCTTGCTGAGGGTGCACTGGATCCCACCCAAGGAAGGGCAAGAAGAACACTAACAACCCAACCCCTCCTGCATCTTTCAGCCTCTCTGAGCTGGTCACAACTCTCTCACCACTCTAACTGCTGGGGTCCCCCACTCCGTGCTCCCTGCCTCTGACTCCTTGGGTGCCTGTGGGAACCTCGTATTGCTTGGCAGCAGATGCCAGACTTGTTGCCACAGCCCAGGCTTGTGCCAAGAGCAGCTGATGTGAAGAGAGAGCAAACCTTCCCCCCTCCCCTCATCCTTATAACTCGATTGACCTCCTGTGAATACTTCATTCAAGTCACTCAATAAAAGCCATTCAGCACTTTAAAGGCCAAGGGCTTTAATCCCCTTAAGTTGCTCTGGATAAATCTACATGGCTGGAGAAAAAAAACCTGACCTAGAACAGGTGGTGCATGGCAATAATTCACTGAGCTTTTGGACACTTCTTATTTCCCTCCTGATGTGCATGAGCACCTTGCCTGCTTTCAGGTGCTGGGTGCCTGTCTAAGCCATGCAGAGCAGAGCAAAGAGGCTGGGTTAGCTGCTTTGACTAACCATCAAGCTCCTATTGAAGCATTTAGCAAGTTCTTTCAGCTGGAGAAGGCTGCTGACACTCACTGTCAATAACTCAATAGCAGGCAGGAGCCTCTAGCTCGATACAGCTCAGCTCTGCTTACAGGCAGACAGAGTGCAGGCATCCAGGAATTCCATTTCTTCAGGGGCTTCATCTTGAGAGCATTTCCCCAGCCACTCAGAGGCTCACAGCATCAGAGAGTCACAGAAACACAGCATCATAGAATCATAGAAATACAGAATGCTCCAGGCTGGAAGGGAGCTCCAGAGCTCATCCAGCCCAACCCCCTGCACTCAGCAGGGACATCCTCCCCTAGATCAGGTTGCCCAGAGCCCTGTCCAGCCTCACCATGAATAGCTCCAGGGATGGAGCCTCAACCACCTCCCTGGGCAACCTGTTCCAGTGTTCCACCACCCTCACAGTAAAGAACTTGTCCCTCACATCCAATCTCAATCTGCTCTGCTCTGGTTTGGAGTCACTGTCCCTGGTCCTGTCCCTGCAGGCCTTTGGGAACAGTCCCTCTGCAGCCTTCTTTGTAGCCCCCTTCAGGTACTGGAAGGTTGCTCTAAGGTCTCCCTGGAGCCTTCTCCTCTCCAGTCTGAACACCCCCAGCTCCCTCAGCCTGTCTCCATGGCAGAGGTTCTTCAGCCCCTTGATCATCTTCATGGCCTCTTCTGGACCCTCTCCATCAGCTCCAGGTCCTTCCTATGCTGCTGGACACAGCCCTGCAGGTGAGGTCTCCCCAGAGCAGAGCAGAGGGGCAGGATCCTCTCTCTCCATCTCTGGCCACACTGCTTTGGATGCCCTTGGCCTTCTGTGCTGCAAGCTCACACTGCCTGCTGCTGTCCAGCTTCTCCCCACCCCAGCACCCCCAAACCCCTTTCCTCAGGGCTGCTTTCTATTCCCTCCTCCCCCAGCCTGTACTGACAGTGAGGATTGCTCCAGCCCAGCTGCAGGACCCTGCACTTGCCGTTGTTGATCTTTATGAGGCTCTTCTGGGCCAAAAATCATCTTTCTTTGAAGTCTCCTTTGGAGATTTCATATCAGGGATTCAGGGAACCATAGAACGGGGTTGGGTTGGGAGGGACCTCAAAGATCATCGAGTTCCAACCCCCTGCCATGGGCAGGGACACCTCCCACCAGCCCAGGTTGCCCAAGGCCTCATCCAGCCTGGCCCTGAACACCTCCAGGGAGGAGACATCCACAGCCTCCCTGGGCAACCTGTGCCAGGCTCTCCCCAGCCTCACTCTAAATGTGGCTGAAAATTAGAGACTCTGTGCATTCATCAAGGTCCTGAAGCACAAAAGTGCTGCTAGTGTAGGGGGGTTGGGGGTAAGAGTTTGCCTATTTTACTGTCTTTATGCTTAACATTTCCCTGCATGTCTCAGGCTTGTGGGAGATGTGCAGAGAGAAGCAGAAGGATGCTCCAGAAGCCTGAGCTGCCCTCAAAGATTGCTGTAAAGGACAGGAAATCTTTGTGCTTCCTGATCTGTACTCAAAAGTTACTTTAAAGAAGGGCAGGAAAGCTCCAGATGAGGAAATTTCTGGACCTGTACTCACAAACTACTTTAAAGATGGAGAGGAAAGCTCCAGGATAAGGAAATTCCTGAGCTGCCCTCAAAAAGTGCATTAAAGGAAGGGAGGAAAGCTCCAGGATAAGGAAATTCCTGGGGCTACACTCAGGAACTACTGTAAAGGAGGAGAGGAGAGCTCCAGAATAAGGACATTTCTGCACCTGCCCTCACAAATGACTGTGAAGAAGGGCAGGGAAGCTCCAGAACAAGGAAATTCCTGGGCCTGCCCTCAACAAACTCACTTCCCAAAGCAGGCTCAGATTTGAGGAAGCCAAACTGCAAAGGGCAGTTTCCTTCCTCGCAGACACCAGGAGATGACCTCTCCTCCTCGTCCCCTTTCTTTGCTGCGCTCCCTTCTCCTCCTCCCCCTCCAGCCCCCAGCCCTGCTGCTTTCTTTGCTGGGAGCCTGGGACATGCCCAGCTCCTGGTGTCTGGTGGAGCATTAATGGGGTCAGCCAATCAGCAGGCAGGGATTAGCATAATGTACAGACAGCCTTAATGAGGGCTGCGATCCAGTTAATCATCTGGATGCTAATTGGCAGGGGGGGGATTAACCACTTAGGACACTGCCTTGCTGTTCCCAGGGGTTGGGTTTCCTACCTGTTCACTTTCCCTCTCTTCCTCTGCCTTTTCCTTTGGCTCTGGTTGGGGTTGGGGTTGCTTGGTTGCCTTTTTCTTTGCCTCCCTTTTCCTTTTTTTCCCCCTTTTTTTTTCCCTCCCACCCCAAAAATTGTGGAATTCAGGATGTCTTTAATCCCTGGAGAAGAAGGAACAGCAAGGCAGGGTGTGGGCAGGTTTGGGTGCACAGTGGATCAAAGCAGGAGTTTGTAGGGGAAAGAGGCTCAGAAGGTGACCTCAGGCTGATCAAAATAGGATTTTGTGAGGGAAAGAAGCTCAGAAGCTGACCTCAGGCTGACAAAAATGTGAATTTCTAGGGGGAAGAAGCACAGAAACTGACCTCAGGCTAATGAAAATATGATTCTTTTTAGGGGAAACAAGCACAGAGGCTGATCCCAGGCTGATCAGGGTCCTGCATCTGAGGAGGGATAACAGCAGGCACCAGGGCCGGGTAGAGGCTGCCCTGCTCCAGAGCAGCTCCATGGAGAAAGGACCTTGGAGTGCTGGGGGGCAGCAAGTTCTGCCTGGGACAGCAATGTGCCCTGGGGGCCAAGAGAGACAATGGGGTCCTGGGGGCAGCAGGAAAAGTGTGGCCAGCAGGGCTGGGGAGGTTCTGCTGCCCTTCTGCTCTGCCCTGCTCAGACCACAGCTGCAATCCTGTGGCCAGGTTGGGGCTCCCCAGTTGAAGAGAGACAGAGAGCTGCTGGAGAGAGTCCAAGGCAGAGCCAGGGGGATGAGCTGGGGACTTGAGCATCTCCCCTGTGAGGAGAGGCTGAGAGCCCTGGGGGTGTTGAGTCTGGGGAGGAGAAGGGTGAGAGGGATCTGATCAATGCCTATCAATAGCTGAGGGCTGGGGGGCAAGGGGAGGGGGCCAAGCTCTTTTGGGTGGTGCACAGTGATAAGACATGGAACAAGAGGTTCAAGCTTGAACAGGGAAGGTTTCAGCTCAACATGAGGAGAAACTCCTTTGGTGTGAGGCTGCTGGAGGCCTGGAGCAGGCTGCCCAGAGAGGTTGTGGAGTCTCCTGCTCTGGAGCCTTTCCAGCCCCACCTGGATGCCTTCCTGTGCAGCCTGCCCTGGGTGATGCTGCTCTGGCAGGGGGGTTGGACTGGATGGTCTCTGGAGGTCCCTCCCTACCTCTAATGTGCTGTGAGACTGTGAATCCCTCTTCCCCCAACACTCAACCAGGAGACAAGACACAGAGAGCTGCCCCTAGAACGAACTCTCAGCCCCCTCCCCTCCTTGCAGATAGTTGTCTGGGGCTTGTATGAGGATCAATTCTTGCCCCTGAAGCTCGGCTGATACATATTTGCCAACAGGGTTGCCAAGAGGAAGCACAAACCCAGCACAAACAGTATTGATCCCTTGCAAATGGGAAGCATCTCGGCGGAGAATCTATTCTGCAGAGCTCACCCAGCTCCGAGCTGGGGTCTGGAAGGTGCTACGGGGCGGGGGGCTGGGGAGGGGGGGCAGGGGAAATCAAACACAAGATGATTTGAGTAAATGGCTTTGAAAAGAGCCCACAAGAAGCCTCAAGTTCCTGCTGAAGCAGTAGTTTTGCTGCAGCTTCATTAGCGTCCCCTGCGTTCGATCGGTGCGGTCGGGAGGCTGTGCCTGCAGCGCAGCACCGCCGCGCCCGCGGCCGCCGAGCGCTGCCAGCCGCTGGCCGCCTGCTCTAAGGTGAAGGAAAGCTGCGGCCCTTGGCCTCCGCCCCTCACAACAGTCCCTCCGCTTCTTGCTTAGCTCTGCTTCTTTCTTCTTCTCTTCTTTTCTTTCTTCTTCTTCTTCTTTTCTTCTTGTTTTCTTTCTTATTCCTTCTTTCTTCTTTTCTTTCTTCTTCTTTTCTTCTTTTTTGTTTTTTTTATTCTTTCTTTCTTCTTTTCTTCTTTCTTCTTTTTTCTTCTTCTCTCTTCTTCTTTCTTCTTTTCCTTCTTCTTTCTTCTTTTCCTTCTTCTTTCTTCTTTTCCTTCTTTCTTTTCCTTTCTTCTTTCTCCTTATTTTTGTCTTTCTTCTTTCTTCCTCTTTCTCCCACCTTTCTTCTTCTTTCTTCTTTCGTCTTCTTTCTTCTTCTTTCTTCTTTCGTCTTCTTTCTTCTTCTTTCTTCTTCCTTCTTATTTCTTCTTCCTGTTTTCTTCTTTCTTTTCTTCTTCTATTTTTTCCTCTTTCTTCTTTTTTTGTATTTTCTTTCCTTCTTTTCATTCTTTCTTTTGTTCTTCCATCTTTCATTTCTTACTTATTTCTTATTCTTCTTTTTTCTTCTTTCTTCTTTATTCTTTTTCTTTACTCTTCTTCCTTTTTTTCTTCTTCTTTTGTTCTTCTTTCTTCTTCTTTTCTTTCTTCTCCTTATTTCTCCCTTCTTCTTTCTTTCCTCTTTCTTCCTCTTTCTTCTTCTTTCTTTTTTTATTCTTATTTTCTTTCTTCTTACTTCTTCTTTCTTATTTTCTTTCTTATTTCTCCTTATTTCTCCCTTCTTCTTTCTTTCCTCTTCTTTTTCTTTCTTTTTTTTTTCTTATTTCCTTATTTTCTTTCTTCTTCCTTCTTCTTTCTTATTTTCTTTCTTCTTCTTTCTCCTCCTTTCTTCTTTCTCCTTATTTCTCCTTTTTTCATTCTTCTTCTTCTTTCTCTTTAATTTTCTTCTTCTTTCTCTTTAATTTTCTTCTTCTTTCTCTTTAATTTTCTTTTTTCTTCTTCTTTCTTCTTCTTTTGTTGTATTCTTTCTCTTTATTCTTCTTTTACCTTTTTTTCTCTTCTTTTTCTTTCTTCTTTTTTCTCTTTTCTTCTTTTTTCTCTTTTCTTCTTTTTTCTCCTTTCTTCTTTTTTCTCCTTTCTTTTGTTTCTTTACTATTATTATTATTATTATTGTATTGTTTAGGACTCTCCAGGCACACAAAATGATCTTTTCGGTTATTATTATTGTTGTTTGTTTTTTCTGTTTAATTTCCAAACCATTAAAGCCTGAGGACTGGGCAAGAAGCTTAAGGAAGTCAGAGCTAAGTCTCCCCCAGCCCTGTCCTTAGCTCACCCTGCTGTGCTTAGGTATTATGGCACATATGGTATGAGACCCCCCCCAGCTCTGCAGGCCCCCTGATTAACTGCTGCCATACTGCACCTAGACACAATGTGGTGGGGTGCAGGGGAGGGGGGCTGGGGAGGGCTTAAGGAGAGAATTTCAGCTTTAACTCTGCCTGTCCTGGTTGATGGGAGGCTGTTAATGTTATTAGGACATAAAGTGGGTGGTTTAATACCTTCTAGACAGTGCTTAAAGGCAGCAGCAGCTGCCAGGGACTGGGTTCCTGTGCTGGTTTAGAGGGGTTTTGGGGTTGGCTTTGGGGTTTTTTTGTGGCTTGGGGGAGGGGAAATGAGTTGTTTTCCTGGCAGGAAAGATTGAGCAAGAGACTTCTCTCTGAATGATGAAAGGAAGTTGGATTCAGTGTGGATGAGCTGGAAGAAAGTGGTGAAATCAGCACAAGGGAAACAACCTTGGGAGGGGGAAGCTGAGAGAGTTGGGGCTGTGCAGGCTGGAGAGGAGAAGGCTCCCAGGAGACCTTCCTGTGGCCTTCCAGGATCTGCAGGGGGCTCCAAGAAAGCTGGGGAGGGACTTTGTAGGGTGTCAGGGAGGGATAGGAGCAGGGGGAATGGATCCAAGATAGAGGAGGGGAAATTGAGATTGGCTGTGAGGAAGAAGTTGTTGCCCATGAGGGTGGTGAGAGCCTGGCACAGGCTGCCCAGGGAGGTGGTGGAAGCCTCCTGCCTGGAGGTGTTTGCAGCCAGGCTGGAGGTGGCTGTGAGCAGCCTGCTGTAGTGTGAGGTGTCCCTGCCCATGGCAGGGGGTTGGAGCTGGCCACACTCTCCTTGAGGCACCCCAGGCTATTCAGCTGCTTCTCAGCTTTCAGCACAGTGCTGAAGCTTCTTGGCTAAACAAAACCCCAAACCATCAAGCTGGTGGCCAGTCCCTGCTTCCTGAGAGATCTGTCCCAGCAAGAGGGAGCAGATCCCCTCGTGTCACACAGCATGGAGGTGGCACTCAGGGCCAGGCTTTCATGGCCAATGCTGGTCTTAGATTGCTGCTTGGACTCAAAGATCTTAGAGGCCTCCTCTAACCAATACAGTTCTAGGATTCCATGGCAACCCATTTGCCAGACAGGTGCTCCCTGGTTCCTCCCTCCATGGCTCTCCTCTCCTCCCCAGCTCTCCCTGGCTCACCTGCAGCAAGCAGCTGGCAGCTGGCAGGCTGTGTGCCTTGCACAGAGGTGGGACAGGGCACAGCTTTGCCTGGCACTGCACAGCTGTTGACTTCCTCACCCTGCACTCAGCTGGCAGAAGGGTAGAAGGGAGAGGAGAAGAGGATTCTTTGCCCTTTTTAACTCCCCCTCCCCTGCCTCTGCTGCTTTGCTGGTTGATGAGGTGCCCCTTGGCAGAGATGGCCCTGGGCAGAGGGCTTGGATTGCAAGCAGCTTGGCAGTGACACTGATTCCATCTGCCTGCCCCCTCAGACTGTGCCTGCAAGGTCACCTCTGACATAGAATCACAGAATGGGTTTGGAAGGGACCTCTGGAGGTCATCCAGTCCAAACCTCCTGCCAGAGCAGGGGCACCCAGGGCAGGGCACACAGAGCACATCCAGGTGGGACTGGAAAGGCTCCGGAGCAGGAGACTCCACAGCCTCTCTGGGCAGCCTGCTCCAGGCTCCAGCAGCCTCACACCAGAGAAGTTTCTCCTCCTGTTGAGATAGAGCCTCCTGGAGGTGCTCAAGGCCAGGCTGGATGAGGTCTTCAGCATCCTGGGGCTGGTGGGAGATGTCCCTGCCCATGACTGGGGGTTTGGAACTGGATGATCCTTGAGGTCCCTCCCAACTCAAACCATTCTGTGATCTTCAAGGTCCCTTCCAAGCCATTCTATGATCTTTAAGGTCCCTTCTAAGCCTAACCATTCTATGATCTTCAAGTTCCCTTCCAACCCAACCCATTCCATGATTCCATGATCTTCAAGGTTCCTTCCAACCCAATCCATTCTCTGATTCAATGATCTTGAAGGTCCCTTCCAACCCAATCCATTCTCTGATTCAATGATCTTGAAGGTCCCTTCCAACCCAAACCATTCTCTGATTCAATGATCTTGAAGGTCCCTTCCAACCCAATCCATTCTATGATCTTCAAGTTCCCTTCCAAACCCAAAGCATTCTGGTCCCTTCCAAGCCAAACCACTCTGTGAACCTGTGACCAACCACCAGCCCAAGAGAAGAAATGTTTGCCCAGCCCAGGACAGGTGTACAGCAGTATTTTGCACTGTGGGGGGTGAACCCAATGTGCTTTATTATAACCTGGGTCTCTGGGGGGCAAGTGGTCATCACTGAGTCAGATTATGGCCATGCTGGTGCTGAGCTATGTTTGGACTCCCTCTCAGAGGTCTTTTCCAATCAAAAGAATTCTGTGGTTGGGCATGGAGCTGCTGGAGCTGGCCCAGAGGAGGCCACAAAGATGATCAGAGGACTGGAAAACCACCACAGGGACAGGCTGAGGGAGCTGGGGCTGTTCAGCCTGGAGAGGGAGACCTCAGAGCAGCCTTCCAGTAGCTGAAGGGCTCCAGGAGAGCTGGAGAGCGACTGTGGACAAGGGCTGGGAGTGCCAGGACGAGGGACAATGGCTTGGAGCTGGGAGAGGAGAGACTGAAAGTGGAGGTGGAGACTTCTCTACATTATTGACATGCAAAGTGTCCTTTTTTCTGCCTCATCTTCTCTGAAATCAGTGATCCCAAAGCCAAGATGAGGTTTGGACTTGTGGCAGAGCTTAAGGGAGACCTGAGGTTGCTCAAGTGCCTGCCAGGGCACTTCTGGGTTCAGGGGAGGTGATGCTAATGCTGGAGCAAGCAGAGCTTTGTCTGCCCATGCAAACAGCTGTGGGGGCCAACTACTGAGGCTGAGCAGAGCCATTTTAATTCCCTTCAAAGGTGGAGGGCTGAAGGCTGAAGTGACATCAAGGGGAGCTGGAGGTGGACCAGCTGCCCAAGCCTCTTAAATCATCTGTCCCAGCATCTCCCCCCGCTTGCCCTGCTGGGATTTTGCTTGCCAAGTGGCCACCTGAAAGTCCTGCAGGCTCCAAGGGCTTGGCCAGTGCGTGCCTGACCCTCAGAGGCCATGGATCAAGTATCAGCAATTCAATAACTTGGGTTGGATACTTGCAGGGGGTGAGGGGGGGGAACAAAAATTATTCACACTGAGGGGAACGAAGGAGATTAAATATTTCTGCTTGAGAGCATCTCTGAAAGGCTCTCAAGTGGCTGCTGTCACCAACCCCCTCCCCTGGACAGCTTCTCTTGGCTGCAGCCCCCTTGGGCTTTTCATCTCAGAAGGGGAAAACAGAAAATTGCTGTGGAGAAGAGAAGCAGAAAAAGCTTTTTGTAGCAGCCTGGGGAGGGGGGGGCGGGGGGGTGGTCACTGAGTGGCCTCTGTGGGGGGAGGAATAAAACCCAACCTGAGTGTTCCACACGGGAACCTGCCCCAGGAGGGGTCTGGAGTGGTCAGAAATTACCCAGATAGGGCAAAAGTTCCATTTTCTGCCTCTTTTGAGAGGGGAATGGAGGAAAAAACCCAACCTGAGTGCTCCACACTGGAACTTGTCTCAAGAAGGGTCTGGAGTGGTCAGAAATTACCCAAAATAGAGCAAAAGTTCCATTTTCTGCCTCTTTTGAGAGGGGAATGGAGGAAAAAACCCAACCTGAGTGCTCCACACTGGAACTTGTCTCAAGAAGGGTCTGGAGTGGTCAGAAATTACCCAAATAGGGCAAAAGTTCCATTTTCTGCCTCTTTTGAGAGGGGAATGGAAGAAGACCCAACCTGAGTGCTCCACACTGGAAGCTGCCCCAAGAGGGGTCTGGAGTGGTCAGAAATTACCCCAAATAGGGCAAAAGTTTCACTTTCTGCAAGTTTCTTTTCACTGATTGACCTCTTTTGAGGGGGGAATGGAGGGAAAAAACCCAACCTGAGTGTTGCACACTCGGGCAGGAGGACTTCTTGCTCTCCACAGCTACCTGAGAGGGCTAAGGCCAGTGTTGGTCTCTTCTCCCAGGTAACTAACAACAGGTCAAGAGGGAATGGCCTCAAGCTGCAGCAGGAGAGGTCTGGCTGCTCCTGGGTGTAGAATCCCAAGTGCTTGTGGACCTTAGCAGAGCAGAGAACAGAATCCCAGAGCCACAGAAAGGCTCAGGCTGGAGCAGAGCCTCAGGGTCACCAAGGCCAACCCAGAGCCCTGCTCTGCAAGGCTCAGCCCTAAACCACAGCCCCAAGCACCACAGCCAAACCACCTCCAAACACAGCCAGCCTTGGGCACTCCACCACCTCCCTGGGCAGCACATCCCAAGCCCTGACCACTCTGCAGGGGGAAAAACTCTTCCTGCTCTCCAGGCTGAACCTCCCCAGGGGCAGCTTGAGGCCATTGCCTCTTCTTCTGTCACTGCTGACCTGGGAGCAGAGACCAGCAGCAGCCTCTCCACAGCCTCCTTGCAGGGAGCTGGAGGCAGCCAGGAGGTCTCCCCTCAGCCTCCTCTCTTTCCCACTAACCATCCCCAGCTCCTTCAGCCTCTCTCCAGCACATTTCTTCTCCAGGCCCTTCCCAGCTTCCTTGTCCTGCTCTGCCCTGGCTCCAGCACCTCCACAGCTCTCTTGCCTTGAGCTGCCCAGAGCTGGACCCAAGCCTGGAGGTGTGGGCTGGCCAGAGCTGAGTGCCAGGGGACAATCCCCTCCCTGCTGCTGCTGGCCACAGCATTGCTGAGCCCAGCCAGGAGGCCTTTGGCTCTCTTGGCCCCCTGGGCACACTGCTGGCTCCTTTTCAGCTGCTTGGCCATTGGAGGCCCCAGGTCCCTTGGTGCCAGCAGCTTTGCAGCCACACTGCCCCCAGCCTGGAGCCCTGCTGGGGGTTGCTGTGCCCCAAGGGCAGGACCTGGCACTTGGCCTTGTTTGTCACTAAGCTCTTTCCTCATTTTCAAGGCAGAGGAATTTGCCAAAGCTTCCATCCCTGGAGCTACTCCAGGTGAGGCTGGGCAGGGCTCTGGGCAACCTGATCTAGCTGAGGAAGCTCTGCTGCCTGCAGGGGGGCTGGGATGGATGACCCTTGGAGGTCCCTTCCACCCCAGCCCATTCCATGATGCTGTGAAGCAGAGAGTCAAAGCTTCAGCAAGCCCTGCAGGTTTCTCTGGTGGGTTTGGGCTGTCTGCAGAGCTTGTGACAGAATCCCAGCAGCAGTGGTGGAAAAACCAAAGCAAGAAGAACTAAAACCAACAGAAGCTGAGACACCCCCCCAAGAAAACCCCCAACAATGTGCCAAGGCAATGATTTAGTGGTGTTCACTGCAGGGTAAATGAGGCAAGAGATCCCAAACTGAAGCAAAAGAAGCCACTCCAATATGATCTTCAAATTAATTCTGCTTCCCCCTTCTCCCCCCCCATAACAGACTTTAAATGGCTTTTAAATTGGCTGTGCAGGGCTTTGGCTCTGCTGTGTGCTGAAGGCAGCCCTTGTGCAGCAGCTGGGAGGTGCTGGGCTGCCTTGGTGGGATGCACCTGGGGTGAGCTTGGCACTCAAGGTGAAGCTCATGACAGCAGGGGTCAAGAGAATCATCCCAGGATGGGTCTGGGGTGGTGCAGAAGGAAGTCCTCACTTGCCCCCATGCCCTTCTCTTTCTTTGAATGCAGAATCATAGACCTACAGAGCCACAGAATGGTTTGGGTTGGAGAAGGCCTCTAAGGTCATCCAGGCCAACCAGCGACCCAACCCCACCATGGCCATCAAACCATGGCCCCAGGTGCCATGGCCATGACCTCTGCCCATGGCAGGGGGGTTGAGACTGGATGATCCTTGAGGTCCCTTCCAGCCTTGGCAATTCCATGATTCTATGACTCATCAACCAAACACCACCAAGGCCACCAAAGCCTGCCCCCAGGCACCATGGGCAGATGCCTCTTGAGCAGCACCTCCAGGCCTGGGGACTCCACCACATCCCTTATCAAGAGCCTGTAGCCTGACCTGGTGCCAAGAATGTTCATTCTGTTGTGTCCAGCCCTTGGTTTCTGCTCTTTGCTGTGCTCTACTGTTCATAGATTCACAGATTGGGTTGGGTTGGGAGGAACCCTAAAGATCATCCAGTTCCAACCTCCCCTCCATGCCCAGGGACACCTCCCACCAACCCAGGTTGCTCAAGACCTCATCCAACACCCCCAGGCAGGAGGCAGCCACAGCCTCCCTGGGCAGCCTGTGCCAGAGCCTCAGCAGCCTGGCACTGAAGAACTTCTTCCTCAGCTGCAGCCTGAGCCTGCTCTGCCTCAGCTCCAAACCATTGCCCCTGGGCCTGGCTCCAGCCCCCCTCAGCCAAAGTCCCTCTGCAGCCTTCCTGCAGGATGCCTTCAGGGGCTGGCAGCAGCTCTGAGGTCCTCTCTTGCATTCCTAACCAGAAGAGACTTCAGGAGGATTCTCATGGGAGAGCAGAGCCTCTGCCAGCACAGTTCCCAGCCCCTCTCTCTCTCTGCTTCCCTCCCTTCCTTTTCTCCCTTAAGTTAAGCATCTGGAAAGGGAGGTGTGGGGAAAGAGAGAAGCAAAGGAGAAGGCATGTGAGAGCCTGCAGCAGGGCCACACCACACCTGAGGGACCTGGCAGGCTCCTTGCACTGCTGTTCCCAGCTTGCTGGGCTGCTTGCACTGCTTTTGGTTTCCCTTTCAAAGAGGAGAAACCCAAACCCAAACCACCACCCTCCTGGGGAACAACTTCTTCCTCACATCCAATCTGAATCTCTCCACTTCATCCTCACAGCTGAACTCAGGCAGTGTGGTCTGGAGGGTCAGGGAGTGAGGTGGATGGGAAATGGTTGAAGGAAAGGAGTCAGAGAGCTGTGGTCAGTGGGGCAGAGTCTGGTTGCAGGCCTGTGTCCAGTGGAGTCCCTCAGGGCTCAGTCCTGGCACCAGCTCTCTTCAATCTCTTCCTCAACCTCCTGGCTGAGGGCACAGAGGGCACTGGCAGCAAGTTGGCTGATGGCACCAAGCTGGCAGCAGTGGCTGCCACAGGAGGGCTGTGCTGCCATCCAGCCTGAGCTGCACAGCCTGAGAGCTGGGCAGGGAGAAAGGGAAGGAAGCTCAGCAAGGGCAAGGGGAGAGGCTGGCACCTGGGAGACAACAACCTCATGGGGCAGGAGAGGTTGGGGACTGAGCTGCTGCAGAGCAGGGAAGGGGAAAAGGACCTGGGGGGTCCTGGTGGGTGGGAGGCTGACCCTGAGCCAGCAATGTGCTCTGGTGGCCAAGGAGGCCAAGGGCAGCCTGGGGGGGATTAGAAGGGCTGTGGTCAGTAGGTCAGAGAGGTTCTCCTCCCCCTCTGCTCTGCCCTGCTGAGGCCACAGCTGGAATCTTGTGTCCAGCTCTGGGCCCCTCAGCTCAAGAAGGAGCTCAGGGAAGTGCTGGAGAGAGTCCAGCACAGAGGCACAGAGATGCTGCAGGCAGTGGAAGATCTTTCTCAGGAGCAGAGCCTGAGGGAGCTGAGGGCTCTGCAGCTTGGAGAGGAGGAGCCTGAGAAGTGAGCTCCTTGCTGGGGCTAAAGCTGTGCAGGGGCAGTGCCCAGAGGCTGGAGCCAGGCTCTGCTGGGGGCTGCCCAATGCCAGCCCAAGGGGCAGTGCTGGAAGCTGAGCCAGAGGAAGTGCCATGGAAACAGGAGGAAGGATTTCTTCTCAGTGTGAGGGTGCCAGAGGCCTGGAGCAGGCTGCCCAGGGGGGCTGTGGAGTCTCCCTCTCTGGAGCTATTCCAACCCCACCTGGATGTGTTCTGTGTGCCCTGCTCTGGGTGCCCCTGCCCTGGCAGGGGCTTGGACTGGCTGAGCTCTGGAGGTCCCTCCCAGCCCCTAACCCTCTGTGATTCTGTGTGGCAAGATCCTTCCTGGAGCTGATGCTTCATGCCCTCACATTTCCTGCTGGCCAGCACCATCCTCCCACAGCTGCCCAGGCTTTGCCTCTGGCCAATCTGAACTCCCTTTTGGGCTTAGTTCTGGGGTTGGTTTTTTTGTGCTCTTTGGGTTTTTCTTTCTCTTTGCCAGGAACTATTTTTGTTATTATTTATTCTTCCTCCAGTGCCATAAAACCTGCCTGATGCTTTCCCAGGCTAATTAAGGAGACAGTTCTGTGCTCCAAGCAATTTGCAGTCTCCTTTGAACAATAGTTTACTGCTCTTGGCCTCCAAGCCAAGCTCTGGTTGGGTAATTATGAGGTAGATAGAGAGATGGAAAATGGGCAAACACATGGAGGTGGCAGCAGGAAAGAGAGAGAGGTGGGGGAGGGGGGATGGGATTGATTTTTTGTCTGATTGATTTGATTCTATGATTACTGAAAAAGCTGCTGTGAGAGCCTGGCACAGGCTGCCCAGGGAGGCTGTGGCTGCCTCCTCCCTGGAGGTGTTCAAGGCCAGGCTGGTGAGCCCTTGAGCTACCTGGGCTGGTGGGAGGTGTCCCTGCCCATGGCAGAGGGTTGGCACTGGATGATCTTTGAGGTCCCTTCCAACCCATGCTATGATTCTGTGATCTTCAAGCTCCCTTCCAGCCCAACCCATTCTGGGCTAGGAGGAGGTCTCCCTGGGCTAAGGGGAGGTCTCCCTGCCCACGGTAGTGGGGTTGGAACTGGATGGTTTTGAAGGTCCCTCGTTCAGCCTGGAGAGGAGAAAGCTCCAGGGAGACCTCAGAGCAGCCTGCCAGTAGCTGCAGGGCCCCAGGAGAGCTGGGGAAGGACTTCAGACAAGGGCTGGGAGTGCCAGGACCAGGGACAATGGCTTGGAGCTGGAAGAGGACAGACTGAGACTGAAGATGAGGAAGACATTCTTGGCAGTGAGGGTGGGGAGGCACTGGAAGAGATGGCCCAGGGAGGCTGTGGCTGTCCCCTCCCTGGAGGTGTTGCAGGCCAGGCTGGATGAGACCTGGAGCAACCTGGGTTAGTGGGAGGGGTCCCTGCCCGTGGCAGGGGCTTGGAGCTGGATGAGCTTTGAGGGCTCTCCCAGCCCAACCCACTCTGGGGTTCCATGGATTTAGCCCTTCAGTGGCAGTGTTTGTGGAGATGTTGCCCTGCTGCAGGACATGGAGGTGGGGGGTTTCCAGGGGGGGCTTGGGGACTTCTTCTGGCCAAGGGGGTGAGCAGCCTGAAGCCTTTGGGCAGAAGGGGGATTTGGCACAAGCCAAGCTGCCACTTCAAAGCCAAAGCAACACCAGAAGCCTCCTCTCCTCCCTGCCCCCCATCCAGCCTCATCCTTGTTTGCCTCAGGGATGACTTCTGCCCAGCCTGGGGAGGGAGCAGGAGGCTCTGAGAGCTGCACTCCAGGGCTCTCCTCTCCTCAGAGAAGAGTTCCAGGTGGGGACCCACAGCACCAGGGACTGCCTCCCGGTTTGATGCAAATGAGGAGCTGAATGCCCATGGGAACAATGCAGGAATGCTTCCACATGACTTCCCCTCACTGAAGTGCTGCTCTCAGGCCCCTCTCCAGGGCAGGGAAGGTTCCCCCTCCCCTCCCCCCTCCCTCCTGCCTCCTGAATAAAGTTATTAAAGCAGATCAGACTAATTAACAGTAGCTTATCCCTATTGATTGGACCCAAGCTCTGCTCTGGAGGTGCCTGAAGAATGCCTTTGCTTGGTGGTGGAGAGAAAAGAACCCACCAAAGCCTTGCCATGGGCTGGAGGAGCAGAGCTGCTTGGCTCCTGCTTGCTCCTGGGGCTTGGCTCCGTTATCCTCTGGGTCTCCCAGGCAGGCTGAAGCCATCTGTGAAGATCTCTTCTGCTGGAGCAGGGCAGCAAGGGGAAGGCTAAAAGCAAACCACAGCCCTCAGAGAGAGGCTCTGGGTGGCTGCTTTCCTCTTCTTCAGCCTTCAACGTTTCAGATTAGCTGAGGTTTGGTTTAACTCATGGCTCTGTCTTCCCCCTCCCACCCCCTTTTTAATCCTCCCTGTTTCAGTTTCTCAGCCCAAAACTCACTTCATGATTTAGTTTAACTCGTGGCTCTGCCTTTCTCCCTCCCTTTTTAGTCTTGAAGGTTTCAAATCAGCAGCATAAAACTCACCTAAAGACTTGCCTTAACTCAGGGCTCAACCCTGGAGGTGTTTGCAGCCAGGCTGGAGGTGGCTGTGAGCAACCTGCTGTGGTGTGAGGTGTCCCTGCCCATGGCAGGGGGCTGGGACTGGGTGATCTTTGTGGTCCCTTCCAACCCAACCCCTTCTGTGATGCCATGAGTTACCAGAGTAAGCCTGGCAGCCACTGCAGTGCTAAACCCTGACCCTTAGCTCCCTCTCCCCTCCACTCCCCTCTCCCATCTCCCTTTCACAGCACTCAGCATCTTCCCCTGGCAGGCTCCAGCAGCAGGTGATGCTGGTGGCCAGCAGTGGCCTTGCAAATCTGTGCCAGGGATGAAACTTTCCTTCCTTTTCACTTAACTAAAGTAGTTCTGCAGAAAACTGTCCCCAAACAGCAGCAGCTCTCACACTGCCTTGGCCACCAGCACTGCCAGCTGGGCAGAAACAGACCTGGGTGCAAACTGTTGCAGCAGAGGGGCTGCACCCTGACTCACCTCCTAAAGCCATGAAGTTATGATGCTCTTAGCCTCACCCATTTCAAAGCACTCTCCCTCAGCTTCTCACTCCCAGCCCCTGTCAAAAGTCCCTTCCCAGCATTCCTGTAGCCCTCTTCAGCTTCTGGAAGGATGCTATTAGGTCTCCCTGGAGCCTTCTCCAGGCTCAGCACCCCCAACTCACTCAGCCTTTCCCACAGGTGAGGTTCTCCAGCCCCTAACTGAGCTGAGCCCTTGGGAGGATCAGAATCCACCTAAGTTCTTTTCCAAGATCCTTCATCACACCAAGCAGTTTCACTGTGCTGGAGAGCATCAAACTGAGTGCAAAGCCACTTACTGAAGAGAACCATTTCAGGTCTTCCTTGGCTGGAGTGCATGCTCCCATGTCCAGTTTTGCCCCAGAGTCTGCAGAGTTCAGAAGGAAAACTAAATCTGCTTTGTGAGGCTCCATCCCCAATGCTGCAGCCAGCTCTGGTGTCCCAAGCACCCTGGGATTCAAGAGAGGGCATCCTGCCCCTGGGCTCTGCTCTGCTCAGACCTCACCTGCAGCACTGCCTCAGTGCTGGGTGCTGAGCAGCTCCCCAGGAGCCAGCAGTGCCTCCTGCAGCCCTCAGGCTGCTGTGTGCTGGCTGCAGCCAGAGCAGGGTGGGCAGAGGGCAGGAGAGGGCATCCTGCCCCTGGGCTCTGCTCTGCTCAGACCTCACCTCCAACCCTGCCCCTGGGCTCTGCTCTGCTCAGACCTCACCTCCAACCCTGCCTCCAGCCCTGCTGTCCCCAGCAGCAGCAGGACACAGAGCTGCTGCAGAGAGCCCAGAGGAGGCCACAAGGCTGCTGCCAGGGCTGCAGCAGCTCTGCTGGGAGCACAGGCTGAGGGAGCTGGGGCTGTGCAGCCTGCAGAGGAGAAGGCTCCAGGGGCACCTCAGAGCTGCTGCCAGCCCCTGAAGGCATCCTGCAGGAAGGCTGCAGAGGGACTTTGGCTGAGGGGGGCTGGAGCCAGGCCCAGGGGCAATGGTTTGGAGCTGAGGCAGAGCAGGCTCAGGCTGCAGCTGAGGAAGAAGCTCTTCAGTGCCAGGCTGCTGAGGCTCTGGCCCAGGCTGCCCAGGGAGGCTGTGGCTGCCTCCTGCCTGGGGGTGCTGCAGGCCAGGCTGGATGAGGCCCTGAGCAGCTGAGAGCTGTCCCTGGGCATGGAGGGAGGTTGGAGATCCCTGAGCTGCCCCCAGCCTGAGCTGCTCTGGCATTTTGTGTCTCCTTTTTGTGCACAGAGAGAGGGAAGGAGCAGGTTTTGCCTTGAATCAGTTGACTATTTGCCCCTCTCACTGGAACTGGTTAAACCCCCAAAGCCACACACTTCTTCAGCATTTTAGCAGTAGCTGCAACTCTGGAATCTGTTTCCATAAATAGCCTCCAGCTGGGGGGGGCTTTAATTGCAGAGTGACAGAGGACTGTTGGGCTCTCACTGTGTCATTGTAAGGGACTGTTGGCAGCCAGGAGGAGCCACTGGAATTTGTCAGGGCAGGAGTTAAAGACAACAGAGGGAAGGGGAAAGAAAGAGAGGGAAAAAAAACCACCAACAACAACAACAAAAAAGGAAAGAAAAAGGAAATAAAAGTCAGAATTATTCTGGGGTTGGGGGTGGGTTTTTTTTCCTTGCCTGCAAATGTGGAGCTCAAATTGTTGTTTTACCACCAGGCTTGTCACCTTGATCAGGCTGGGTGACAGGAAACCAGCTCCAAAGTGTAAATTTAGCCATTAAAGCTAATCATTAGCTAGGGCTCCCGAGTCAGGAGGCAGAAATGAGATGAAAACATTAAAAGAAGAGAAGAAAGGATAACAAACCCAACCAAAAATCAAATCAAAAGAGCATTTTGACTCTGTTTGGATCCTGTTTGAGTTGGGGGAGGTGGGGGTATGGGGGTGGGGGTGGGGGGTGTCTCTGTGTGTGTGGAGGGGATGGAAGTGCAGGGAAATTAACCTCCAGGGAAGTGCTGTGCTGGAAGGGATCTGAGGTGAGGAGAAAGTTCTTCACTGAGAGAGTCCTTGGCCATTGGGATGTGCTGCCCAGGCAGGTGGTGGAGTCCCCATCCCTGGAGGTGCTCAAGAGGGGATTGGATGTGGCCCTTGGAGCCATGGTTCAGGCATGAGGTCTGTGGTGACAGGCTGGACTGGGTGAGCTTTGAGGTCTCTTCCAGCCTTGGTGATTCTGTGTGATTTTTTCTTTTTCCCCAGCAGGGAATTGGTTAAAAGAAACTCTCCAGGATGGAAACATCACACAGAGAGAGGGCCAGGAGGATGAGCAGAGGGCTGGAGCTCCCCCAACCTCCCCTTCGTGCCCAGCGACACCTCTCAGCTAGACTCAGCTGCTCAAGAGCTGACCCAGCCTGGCCTTGGCTTCTCCTCTTTGCTGTGCTCTGCTATTCACTCTGAGGGAGTTGGGGTTGTGCAGGCTGGAGAGGAGAAGGCTCCCAGGAGACCTCCTTGTGGCCTTCCAGGATCTGAAGGGGGCTCCCAGAAAGCTGGGGAGGGACTTTGTAGGGTGTCAGGGAGTGACAGGAGCAGGGGGAATGGATCCAAGCCAGAGAAGGGGAGAGTTAGATTAGACCTTAGGAAGAAGTTGTTCCCCATGAGGGTGGTGAGAGCCTGGCACAGGCTGCCCAGGGAGGTGGTGGCAGCCTCCTGCCTGGAGGTGTTTGCAGCCAGGCTGGAGGTGGCTGTGAGCAACCTGCTGTGGTGTGAGGTGTCCCTGCCCATGGCAGGGGGCTGGGGCTGGCTGAGCCTTGAGCTCCCTTCCAGCCCTGACAGTTCTGTGAGTCAGAGATCATAGAATCAGAGAATGGTTTGGGTTGGAAGAGACCCCCAAGAGCATCCAGTCCAACACCAACCCAACCCCACCATGGCCACCAAACCCTGGCCCCAAGTGCCATGGCCACAGGTTCCTTGAACCCCTCCTGGCATGGGGACTCCACCACCTCCCTGGGCAGCCTCTGCCAGTCCCTGACCACTCTTGCAGCACAGAAATTTCTCCTCCTCTCCAACCTAGCCCTCCCCTGGCACAATTTCAGTCCATTTCTTCTCTTTCCATCACCTGGTACCAGGGAGAAGAGCCTAACCCCCACCCCTCAGGGTCTGTTGGGTGCAGCCAGAGCGATGCCTTCAACCCAGGGCTCACCCCCAGGCTGAATCTGTCTTGCAGGAAGACTGGGGAGGGGGGAGGGAAATAACCCAGAAGGCCAAAACCTTGCTGCCAACTGCACCTAAACAACTGCAAGTGACTTCAGTAGGAGTCTCCTGTGTGTGTGTGTGCATGCAGGAGCAGATTTGGGAGCTGGGAGCATGCATCAAAGTCCAAGCAGGCAGTGGTGCAGCATTGACATTCTGTTTATTCATTATTTCCAAGTGTCGATAGAGGTTTCTCTGCCTAATCTAAAATGATTTGCTTGTCACATTTTTAATGAAGGCTTTTAATTACCCCTGATATACAGGATTGTCCTGCCTTGCTTTTGCACCACTTGCTGTTTTCCTTTTCTCTCCCTGCTTTCTGTGTAGCTAAAAATCCTCTGCCTGGAAGAGAACAAAAAGCTGCCTGCATCAGGACTTTCACCCAGCAGCCCCTCTCTGGTCACCTTTGGTTCCTCTGTGCAGGAGGCTAAGGAGGCTCTGCAGAGGGGCTTGGAGAGGTTGGATCCATGGCCAGGAGGAGCTTCACCAAGGCCAGGTGCCAGGGGCACAACAAGCCCCCAGCAAGGCTCCAGGCTTGGGGCAGTGTGGCTGCAAAGCTGCTGGCACCAAGGGACCTGGGGCCTCCAATGGCCAAGCAGCTGAAGAGGAGCCAGCAGTGTGCCCAGGGGGCCAAGAGAGCCAAAGGCCTCCTGGCTGGGCTCAGCAATGCTGTGGCCAGCAGCAGCAGGGAGGGGATTGTCCCCTGGCACTCAGCTCTGGCCAGCCCACACCTCCAGGCTTGTGTCCAGCTCTGGGCAGCTCCAGGCAAGAGAGCTGTGGAGGTGCTGGAGCCAGGGCAGAGCAGGGCAAGGAAGCTGGGAAGGGCCTGGGGAAGAAATGTGCTGGAGAGAGGCTGAAGGAGCTGGGGATGGTTAGTGGGAAAGAGAGGAGGCTGAGGGGAGAGCTCCTGGCTGCCTCCAGCTCCCTGCAAGGAGGCTGTGGAGAGGCTGCTGCTGGTCTCTGCTCCCAGGTCAGGAGTGACAGAAGAAGAGGCAATGGCCTCAAGCTGCCCCTGGGGAGGTTCAGCCTGGAGAGCAGGAAGAGTTTTTCCCCCTGCAGAGTGGTCAGGGCTTGGGATGTGCTGCCCAGGGAGGTGGTGGAGTGCCCAAGGCTGGCTGTGTTTGAAGGTGGTTTGGCTGTGGTGCTTGGGGCTGTGGTTTAGGGCTGAGCCTTGCAGAGCAGGGCTCTGGGTTGGCCTTGGGGATGCTGAGGCTCTGCTCCAGCCTGAGCCTTTCTGTGGCTCTGGGATTCTTTCATCTTGGAGCAGAAAGCATGAGAGGAAAGAGTTGTGTTAGGCTTGCAGTGAAAGCAGGGTGGGAACAGACTTTGTTTTGTTGGAAGATTATCTGGTGGAAGGTGTCCCTGCCCATGGTGGGGAGACACTGGCACAGGCTGCCCAGGGAGGCTGTGGATGTCCATCCCTGGAGGTGCTCAAGACCAGGCTGGATGAGGCCTTGAGCAGCCTGTGCTGGTGGGAGGTGTCCCTGCCCATGGCAGGGGCTTGGAGCTGGATGGTCATCAAGGTCCCTTCCAACCCCAACCATGAATTACAGAGCAGACTGAAAGCAGCCTGCAAAGCACAGGCACCAGGAACTGGTGGCCAGTTTCTTCCAGCCCAGATAAAATCACCTCAGGTATTACAGCAGCTTTGATCTTCCACCTTCTATGTCTCTGCTGCCTCCACCCAGCAGGCCTCCTCCACTCTTGTTTGTGTGATGTGGAGGGGGCGTGGGGGTGGGGGCTCCCCTGTAACAAAAATCAACACAATGAATAAATAAACAAATAAATAAATAACAACCCCTCCCCTCCCCCAGTCTCCTCAGTACTAATTTGCCATGGATTGTATTTAAGTCCTCATCCATTATGTGAATTAGAAGTGAAACAAACACTGGCATCAATACTCCGCCGCAGCCCAGCGCAGCCTGGGATCCAAAGCCAGTGTGTGTGCGTGGTGTGTGTGGCCTGGACACTTTGTATTGATGCTGTCCTGAGGATCAAGCTCATCAATAATGGAAATAATTGCATTTTAATAATTAAAAACCCCTCCCCCACCCACCCCCCCAATCATTTTGCAGAGAGGTAGAAATGATGACTTTGTTTCCTCCCCTGTAGTTTGTCTACTTCCCAGGGACAGGAAGGGTTCAGCAGGTTTCTGAACACTCACACAAAGGATTCTGCCTTCTGCTCAGGTGGCAAAGGCTCCAACGTGCCTCAAACACTGACTCAGAGGATCACAGCACTGCCAGGGCTGGAAGGGAGCTCAAGGCTCAGCCAGCCCCAACCCCCTGCCATGGGCAGGGACACCTCACACCGCAGCAGGTTGCTCACAGCCACCTCCAGCCTGGCTGCAAACACCTCCAGGCAGGAGGCTGCCACCACCTCCCTGGGCAGCCTGTGCCAGGCTCTCACCACCCTCATGAGGAAGAACTTCTTCCTCACAGCCAATCTCAATCTATCCACTTCTGGTTTTGCTCCATTCTCCCTGGTGCTGTCTCTACCTGACACCCTAAAAAGTCTCTCCCCAGCCTCCTTGTAGCCCCCTTCAGGTACTGGAAGGCCACAAGAAGGTCTCCTGGGACCAGAGAAGGGCCACAAGGATGAGCAGAGGGCTGGAGCTGCTGTGCTGTGAGGACAGCCTGAGGGAGTTGGGGTTGTGCAGGCTGGAGAGGAGAAGGCTCCCAGGAGACCTTCTGGTGGCCTTCCAGGACCTGAAGGGGCTCCAAGAAAGATGGGGAGGGACTTTGGAGGGTGTCAGGGAGGGATAGGAGCAGGGGGAATGGATCCAAGCTAGAGGAGGGCAGGTTTAGATTAGAGCTTAGGAAGAAGTTGTTGCCCATGAGGGTGGTGAGAGCCTGGCACAGGCTGCCCAGGGAGGTGGTGGAAGCCTCATCCCTGGAGGTGTTTGCAGCCAGGCTGGAGGTGGCTGTGAGCAACCTGCTGTGGTGTGAGGTGTCCCTGCCCATGGCAGGGGGCTGGGACTGGATGATGCTTGAGGTCCCTTCCAACTCTGACACTTCAATGATTCTATGACCTAAAGGCTCCAGGACATTTTGCCATCTTTCACTTGACAGAAGGGTGCAGAGTGTCAGCCTTGCCCCAGCCCCCAGGCACCAAGACCACAGAAGCACAGAGTGTTAGGGGCTGGAAGGGGCCTCCAGAGACCACCCAGTCCAACCCCCCTGCCAGAGCAGGGGCACCAAAAGGATCATTCGAAGTCAGCTTCATTCAGCTCCACTTTTGCACCCCCGAAGATGTTTGCCTCGGTGCTGAGGTCCTGAGAGCTAGCAGCAGGTCCTTGCCTCGGTGCTGAGGTCCTGAGAGCTAGCAGCAGGTCCTTGCCTCGGTGCTGAGGTCCTGAGAGCTAGCAGCAGGTCCTTCCCTCCCTGCCCAGCTTCTCTTTCTTTAAAGAGGTGGTGGAGAGGGAAGGGTGGGGGGGTCTGAGGGGGGGAGAAATGAAGCTACCTGAAGAGAATAAAGAAGCAGGGTGCTGGGGTAAGATGGATTGCTCGAATTTCCCCACCAATCGGCGCCCCCCCGCCCCGGCTGCAGCATTGATGGATGAAGTCTTTAAGTCGTCAATCTCCCATCAGAAGCCTTTTTCCTAATGGCCGCGGAAGGGCTGCTGCCATCCAGGCGCTAAGCAGTGGAACTCGGCTCGCCTTACAAACTAGAAGCGAGACCTCGAAGGCCACGATTCGCTCCCCCCGCCCAGGAGCTTCGGTAACGGCTGCCGACGGCCGCTCCCCGCCGCCGAGCCTTTCGCTGCCGGCGCGGCCGCGGTTCAGCGCAGCGCCGCCGAGCGCGGCCAGCTGCCAGGGCCGCGTTCCCCGGCGCAGGGCACGGCGGCATCGCTGCCCCCCGCCCCGGCCAGGCTGCTCTGCCGCTTGCGTGGCTGGGCCCCGGGGTGGCTTTGACCAATGTTGGTGTCCTTGGGTTGTCTTCTTTTTTTTCCCCTTCTTTTTTTTCCCCTCTTCTTTTCCCCTCCCTTTTTTCTTCCTTTTTTCTTGTCCTTCTCATTTTTCTTTCCTCTTTCCCCTCTTTTTTCTTCCCTTCCCTTTTCCCCTTTTCTCTTTTTTATTGTTTATTTTTCCCTTCTTTTTTTCTTTTTCTTCATATTTTTTCTTTTTCCCCTCTTTTTTCTTCTTTTATTTCTTATTTTATCTTTTTCTTAATAATTTCCTTTAATTTTTTCTCTTTTTTCCTTTTTTCTTTCTTTTTTTTCTTCCTCTTTTCTCCCTTCTTTCTTCTTTTTTATTCTTTTATTTCTTCTTTTTATCATTTTTTTCTTTTTCCTCTTATTTTTCTTGTTTCCCCTCTTTTTTCTTCTCTAACTTTCCTCCCCTTTTTCTTCTTTTCTCTTTATTTCTTTTTTCCTCATTTTTTCCTCTCTTTTAATGTTATTTTGCCTTTTTTCCTTTTTCTGCTTATTTTTTCTGCCTTTTTTCTTTTCTTCCTTTTTCTTCTTTTATTTTTTACCTTCTTTTTTTCTTATTATTTTTCTTTCTTTTTCCTTTTTCCCTCTTTTTCCTCATTTTGCCTTCTTTTTCCCCAACCTTTTTTCCCATCTTTTTCTTTGTCACTTTTTCTTTTTTTCTTTCATCTTTTTCTTTTCTTCTTTTTCTACCTTTTCTTCTTTTTATTTTTTCTTCTTCTCTTTTTTCTTCTTTCCTTTTTCTTCCTTTTTTTCTGTCTTTTCTTTTCTTCTCTCTTTTTTGTCTTTTTTTTTTCTGCCTATTCCTTGTAAGAACTCCAAGCAGTTGTTTTCTCTTCAGTTGTGTTTTTGAAGCACTAAATTCACTGCCAGAAATGTTTGATTGCAAAACCAGTTTGCTCTGACCTTCACTTTCCTTCCTCTCCTTCACTTCCCTTCCCCTTTTTCACTTCCCTTCTCCTGTCTCATTTCCCTCTCCTCCTTCCCTTTCCTTCCCCTCCTTCCCTTCCCTTCTCCTCTCTCCCTTCCCTTCAGCATTAACCCCAAACTAAATGACCAAACCAGACTGGAGTTCAGCACCTGCAGAAGCTGATGCTGCAGGGACAGGTCGCTACTTGGATGCTGTCAGCATCATCCTGCAGTCCCCTTCCTCTCCTCCTTCCAGGGGAAGACAATAAACATAAGGAGCAGCTCAGACCAAGGGAAAGAGAGCCAAGAAATTAGGATTCACGGAAGGAAGGAACTTGGAAGGAATTTGGAAGGAGGGAGGGAGGGAGGAAGGAGAAAGAGAGAAAAAGAGAAAAAGGGAAGATGGAGAAAAAGAGAAAAAGGGAAGATGGGAAAAAAGAGAGAAAGAGAGAAAGAGAAGAGAAGAGAAGAGAAGAGAAGAGAAGAGAAGAGAAGAGAAGAGAAGAGAAGAGAAGAGAAAGAAGAGAAGAGAAGAGAAGAGAAGAGAAGAGAAGAGAAGAGAAGAGAAGAGAAGAGAAGAGAAGAGAAGAGAAGAGAAGAAGAAAGGAGGGAGGGAAGGAGGGAGGGAGGGAGGGAGGGAGGAAGGAAGGAAGGAAGGAAGGAAGGAAGGAAGGAAGGAAGGAAGGAAGGAAGGAAGGAAGGAAGGAAGGAAGGAAGGAAGGAAGGAAGGAAGGAAGGAAGGAAGGAAGGAAGGAAGGAAGGAAGGAAGGAAGGAAGGAAGGAAGGAAGGAAGGAAGGAAGGAAGGAAGGAAGGAAGGAAGGGAGGAAGGAAGGGAGGAAGGAAGGAAGGAAGGAAGGAAGGAAGGGAGGAGCCAACAGAAGAGAGTCCCTCCCCAGCATGAAGAGCATCTTGGTTTCAAGTTTTCTTTCAGGAGTCCTTAATATTTTATGAGACCACACAGAGAGTTCCTCCAGTGACAGTTCCCTAAATAATGTAATGTGCAGGAAAGTATCAGACAAAAGGAGGAGAAGGAGGAGGAGGAGGAAGAGAAGGAGGAGGGGAATTGCCTTGCTCAGATAAGGAAGAAAAGGGCATTTGAAACCAAATATTCTCCAAGCTGGCTGCTGCCTGCCTCCAAAGCACCCAACTCGGGGAGGGTCATCCCTGCCCAGGGCAGTGGTGCCCCAGGAGTAAGGAGAATGCTTCAGGGTTTTGTTGAGTTGATTCTTATTACTTTATTTTTTGGCTTCCCACCCTCCCCCACCCCTTTTTTTCTCTATTCCTTGAGGAAAACCTAAGAACAAGCTGCAGACCTTCAAGGTAGCAAGAGAAAGAGCTGGGAGCAGGAGGCAGCTCCCCACCGAAACACAAACCCCCTGCGGGCTGCAGGAGCGCTGGGGAGGGCAGGGAGGGAGGAAGGGGATGGAGGGCACCAAGCTGAGTGGTGCTGTCTGTGCACCAGAGGGGCAGGAGGGCATCCAGAGGCACCTGGGCAGGCTGCAGAGGTGGTGCCCAGGGGAACCTCCAGGAGGGTCAACAAGAGCAAGGGCAGGGCCCTGCAGCTGGGCTGGAGCAATCCTCACTGGCAGTGCAGGCTGGGAGAGGAAGAGGCAGAAAGCAGCCCTGAGGAGAAGGACTTGGGGGTGCTAGGGGGGAGAAGGACTTGGGGGTGCTAGGGGGGAGAAGCTGGCCAGGAGCAGGCAGGGTGAGACTGCAGCACAGGAGGCCAAGGGCAGCCTGGGCTGCATCCAAAGCAGCATTGCCAGAGAGCCAGAGAGGAGATTCTGACCCTTGGCTCTGCTGAGACCTCCCCTGCAGTGCTGTGAGCAGCTCTGGAGCCCTCAGCACAGGAAGGACCTGGAGCTGATGGAGAGGCTCCAGAGGAGGCCATGGAAATGCTCAGGGGGTTGGAGCAGCTCTGCTGTGAGCACAGGCTGAGGGAGCTGGGGATGTTCAGCCTGGAGAGGAGAGGGCTCCAGGGAGACCTCAGAGCTGCCTGCCAGGACCTGAAGGGGGCTGCAAGAAGGCTGCAGAGGGACTGTTCCCAAAGGCCTGCAGGGACAGGACCAGGGACAATGGCTTCAAACCAGAGCAGAGCAGATTGAGATTGGATGTGAGGAACAAGTTCTGCACCAGGAGGCTGCTGGAACCCTGCAGCAGGTTGCCCAGGGAGGTGGTTGAGACTCCATCCCTGGAGCCATTCAAGGTGAGGCTGGACAGGGCTCTGGGCAACCTGATCTAGTTGGGGATGTCCCTGCTGAGTGCAGGGGGTTGGGCTGGATGAGCTCTGGAGCTCCCTTCCAGCCTGAACCACTCTGTGACTCTATGAAATATCTGAGGACTTTTCCATGCTCTCCAGGGGTTTGGGTCAGACATTTTCTTGGTAGCTATTTTCTTGATGGATCTTTCACTCTGAAGCATGCAGAGGTTCTCCTGATGACTTAGAGAGGGATCATTGCTCAGATAACAAAAAGATTCAGGGTGGTGAGACCCTGGGGTGGGTTGCCCAGGGGGGCTGTGGATGCCTCACCCCTGGAAGTGCTGAAGGCCAGGCTGGGTAACTGGGCTGGTAAGAAGTGTCCCTGCCCATGGCTGGGGGGTATGGAACTGGATGATCTTTCAGGTCCCTTCCAAACCAAACCATTCTATGATTCTATGAATGAAACACAAGAAGGACCTGGAGCTGCTGGAGAGGGTCCAGAGGAGGCCACAAGGATGAGCAGAGGATAAAGAACCTCCCAGTGGGGACAGGCTGGGAGACTTGGGGCTGCTCAGCCTGGAGAAGAGAAGGCTCCAGGGAGACCTCAGAGCAGCCTTCCAGTACCTGAAGGGCTCCAGGAGAACTGGGGAGGGACTGTGGACAAGGGCTGGGAGTGCCAGGATGAGGAACAATGGTTTTGAGCTGGGAGAGGAGAGACTGAGAGTGGAGATGAGGAAGGAATTCCTTGCAGTGAGGATGAGGAGACTCTGGCACAGGCTGCCCAGAGAGGCTGTGGCTGCCTCCTGCCTGGAGGTGTTCAAGACCAGGCTGGATGAGGCCCTGAGCAACTTGGGGCTGGTGGGAGGTGCCCCTGCCCATGGCAGGGGGTTGGAGGTGAATGACCTTCAGGGTCCCTTCCATCCCAACCCATTCTGTGACTCCATGATCATTGAGCTGTGTGGGACCCAGAGTGGAGCAGCAGCAATGCATGGAGTGAATCAAACCCACCCAAAGCTGGGAGGCTGGAATTTATTGCCTTAAATAAGACTGCAGCTCACCAGTGCAGTTTTTATATGAGCAGTTATAAAATGGTTTGCCTCTTCCCATGACATGACAGCAGTAATCAATGGGATAAATCAGCAGCTGGCAGAACAGCCTCCCCTTGAAATATCTCCCACCCCTCCTCTGGCACAGCAGCAACCTGCAAGGGGGAAAATGCAGGGAGCTGAGGAGGCTGAGAAAAGGCTTTTGCAGAGGGGTTGGGGCTGAGAGTTGCAGCCAAGTTAGGGCTGAGGCTGAAGAAGCTTTGATCATCCAGACAGAAGAAGTGGAAGAGAAAATAAGTGACCAGGAACTTGCTGGAGAGGGGACAGCAAAGGGCTGTGAAGATTCAGAGGGGAATGGAAGGTGTCCAGAGCAGGGCCACGAGGAGGAGCAGAGGGCTGGAGCTGCTCTGCTGTGAGCACAGACTGAGGGAGTTGGGGTTGTGCAGGCTGGAGAGGAGAAGGCTCCCAGGAGACCTCATTGTGGCCTTCCAGGATCTGCAGGGGGCTGCAAGAAAGCTGGGGAGGGACTTTGGAGGGTATCAGGGAGGGATAGGAGCAGGGGGATGGATCCAAGCTAGACGAGGGGACATTGAGATTGGCTGTGAGGAAGAAGTTGTTGCCCATGAGGGTGGTGAGAGCCTGGCACAGGCTGCCCAGGGAGGTGGTGGAAGCCTGGAGGTGTTTGCAGCCAGGCTGGAGGTGGCTGTGAGCAACCTGCTGTGGTGTGAGGTGTCCCTGCCCATGGCAGGGGGCTGGGACTGGCTGAGCCTTGAGCTCCCTTCCAACCCTGACAGTTCTATGACTCTATGAAACACCTTGGTGTCAGTAAGACATTTGACTCTCTGCCACTTCATCCTCACAGCTGAACTCAGGCAGTGAGGTCTGGAGGGTCAGGGAGTGAGGTGGATGGGAAATGGTTGAAGGAAAGGAGTCAGAGAGCTGTGGTCAATGGGACAGAGTCTGGTTGGAGGCCTGTGTCCAGTGGAGTCCCTCAGGGCTCAGTCCTGGCACCAGCTCTCTTCAATCTCTTCATCAACCTCCTGGCTGAGGGCACAGAGGGCACTGGCAGCAAGTTGGCTGATGGCACCAAGCTGGCAGCAGTGGCTGCCACAGGAGGGCTGTGCTGCCATCCAGCCTGAGCTGCACAGCCTGAGAGCTGGGCAGGGAGAAAGGGAAGGAAGCTCAGCAAGGGCAAGGGGAGAGGCTGGCACCTGGGAGACAACAACCTCATGGAGCAGCAGAGGTTGGGGACTGAGCTGCTGCAGAGCAGGGAAGGGGAAAAGGACCTGGGGGGTCCTGGGGGGTGGGAGGCTGACCCTGAGCTGAGGCAGAGGAAGTGCCATGGAAACAGGAGGAAGGATTTTTTCCCTTTGAGGGTGCCAGAGGCCTGGAGCAGGCTGCCCAGGGGGGTTGTGGAGTCTCCCTCTCTGGAGCTATTCCAACCCCACCTGGATGTGTTTTGTGTGAGCTGCCCTGGGTGCCCCTGCCCTGGCAGGGGGGTTTGCTCACTCCCCCCCAGCACCACCAGTGAGTGTTTATTGCCTGGCCCAACCTTGCTCCCCACAGAGCCTGCCTGACCTGGGAGCTATTGAATGAATGTCTTGGGTGGCTTCTTCAGAGCCATTTCCATTCCTTCTTCTCCCCCATAAGTACTCAATAAGTAGTGATGAAATAAATAAATACATTGAGCTGGGAGCTCACTTCAGTGGCTCTTAATTGCTGTGCCCTGAGTGAATCCATGCCAATGGCTGATGGATCTCTATTGCTCTTCACAGAGCTCCTCCTGGCTCTGCCCTTCTGGCTCCCACACTCTGAGGTGCACAACCTGTGGACTACAGCTCAAAAGCTGCTAAAACTCGAGAGAGGCTGAATGGAGCAACCCAAAGAGTAGGAGGAATGAAGCCTTTCCTTGAACCTTGCACAGGGATTGCAGCTGCAGGGCAGGGGGAGAGGTTTGATTGGCAGCAGTGCCAGGGGCCCTCTTGCTTTTCCTTTTTGGAATCATGGAATTGTTTGAGTTGGGAAAGGCCTCTGAGCTCATCCATTCCAACCAGCAGCCAGAGGATGGCTTGGGTTGGGAAAGCTCTCTGAGCTCATCCATTCCAATCAGCAACCAGAGAATGGTTTGGGTTGGGAAAGCTCTCTGAGCTCATCCAGTCCAACCAGCAGCCAGAGGATGGTTTGGGTTGGGAAAGCTCTCTGAGCTCATCCAGTCCAACCAGCAGCCAGAGAATGGTTTGGGTTGGGAAAGCTCTCTGAGCTCATCCATTCCAACCAGCAACCAGAGAATGATTTGGGCTGGGAAAGCTCTCTGAGCTCATCCATTCCAACCAGCAGCCAGAGGATGGCTTGGGTTGGGAAAGCTCTCTGAGCTCATCCATTCCAACCAGCAGCCAGAGAATGGTTTGGGTTGGGAAAGCTCTCTGAGCTCATCCATTCCAACCAGCAGCCAGAGAATGGTTTGGGTTGGGAAAGCTCTCTGAGCTCATCCATTCCAACCAGCAGCCAGAGGATGGTTTGGGTTGGGAAAGCTCTCTGAGCTCATCCACTCCAACCAGCAGCCAGAGAATGGTTTGGGTTGGGAAAGCTCTCTGAGCTCCTCCATTCCAACCAGCAACCAGAGAATGGTTTGGGTTGGGAAAGGCCTCTGAGCTCATCCATTCCAACCAGCAGCCAGAGAATGGTTTGGGTTGGGAAAGCTCTCTGAGCTCATCCATTCCAACCAGCAACCAGAGGATAGAATGATTTGGGCTGGGAAAGCTCTCTGAGCTCATCCATTCCAACCAGCAACCAGAGAATGGTTTGGGTTGGGAAAGCTCTCTGAGCTCATCCATTCCAACACCAACCCAACCCCACCATGGCCACCAAACCATGGCCCCAGGTGCCATGACCACAGGTTTCTGGAACCCCTCCAGACATGGGGACTCCACCACCTCCCTGGGCAGCCTCTGCCAATGCAAATCTCCCATCTAGAACAGGTCTAGAAGCTCCCAACTGGCCATGAGGAGGATTCCCCTGCTGCCTGCTGGGGATGGCAAAGTTAAGAGCAGAAGGTGGCTAAGCCTGCTGAGAACACCTCAAGAGCTGACCTAACATTCAGCTGCCTGCCAGGGGCTCACAGAACCACAGAATGGTTTGGGTTGGGAAAGGCCTCTGAGAGCATCCAGTCCAACCCCAACCCAACCCCACCATGGCCACCAAACCATGGCCCCAGGTGCCATGGCCACAGGTTCCTTGAACCCCTCCAGGCATGGGGACTCCACCACCTCCCTGGGCAGCCTGTGCCAGTCCCTGACCACTCTTGCACCAAAGACATTTCTCCTCCTCTCCAACCTCAGCCTCCCCTGGCACAATTTGAAGCCAGTTCCTCTCCTTCTATCACCTGAGACCAGGGAGATGAGACCAGCCCCCAGCTCACTGCAGCCTCCTCTCAGGGAGCTGCAGGGAGCAAGGAGGTCTCCCTCAGCCTCCTCCAGGCCGAACACCCCCAGCTTGCTCAGCTGCTCCCCAGCCCTGTCACTGGGCATCACCCAGCAGAGCCTGGCTGCAGCTGCAGAGCCATGAAGCCATCAGCACCAGGAGCTCCCCAAGAACCACACTGGATTTTTTTTGGGGGGGAGAGGTAGTTGTTTCCCTTTGTCCCCCTGGCAGTGGGAATCAATTTGCTAACCCTTGCAGAAGCATCTCCACTGAAGCAGCCTTGTTCCTGCTCCTTCCTTGCTCCTTGTCAGCTTGCACTTCCTTCCAGGACATTGATTGCCAAGGATCTGCCCTGAGCAGCCCAGAGCCTCTGGCTGCTGTGAATAGTTGGTTGCAGCAACAACCAACCAAACAAACCCAACCCAACCAAGCAAACAACAAACATGTCCAGGAGGAGAAGGCAGATGGCACATCCAGGAGTAGAAGGCAGTGGAGGCTGTGATCTGCCCTGCTGTGCCTTCCCAAACTGGAGGTGAGATATTGTGTGAGCAGCTGTTCGAGATGTGGGAGGGGAGGCAGCAGGAAGTGAAATGGCTTCATAAAACCCACACAGAGAGGGAGGCACAAGGAGAGGTTTGCTGCTAATGAGAGCATAAAAACCTCAGCAGCTCCCCCCCTGTACCAAGCATCTTTCTCCCCCTCCCATCCTCCACATGCCCAGCACAGAAAATAGCTCTCCCCAGCCCTGGTGTGCTCCCTGCCACCAGGCACACACCAGCTGAAGCCTCCTGATTGCACATCAGGAAGGAAGAAGTGGCCCAGAGCGAGCTCTGGGGCTGTGGAAATCCACACCAACGCCTAGGACAGACCATAATACTCCCTCCTGCTTTTGGAGTTGGCATCTGATGGAAAAGAAAGGTGGCCCCCAGCTAAGGAGAGCTCCTTCCACTTCCCATCAGGCTGCCTGGGAAAGGAGCTGAAGGGAAGTCTCTGCTCTGCATTAAGGTCTGGAGGGCATCGAGGGGACTGTGGGCAGCAGGTCAAGGGAGGTCCTCCTGCCCCTCTGCTCTGCCCTGCTGAGGCCACAGCTGCAGCACTGTGCCCAGTGCTGGGCTCTCCAGTTCCAGAGGGACAGGGAGCTGCTGGGGTGGGTCCAGGGGAGGCTGAGAGGATGCTGAAGGGCCTGGGAACAGCTGGGTGAGGAGGAGAGGCTGAGAGCCCCGGGGGTGGTTAGCCTGGAGGGGAGAAGGATGAGAGGGATCTGAGCAATGGGTACAGAGAGCTGATGGGTGGGGGGCAAGAGGAAGGGGCCAGGCTCTTGTCAGGGGTGTCTTGGGATAGGATAAGGAGCAAGAGACACAAACTGGAACCCAGGAGGCTTCACCTCAACAGGAGGAGAAACTTCTTTGGTGTGAGGCTGCCAGAGCCTGGAGCAGGCTGCCCAGAGAGGCTGTGGAGTCTCCTCTGGAGAGGTTCCAACCCCACCTGGCTGTGCTCTGTGTGCCCTGCCCTGGGTGCCCCTGCTCTGGCAGGGGGCTTGGGCTGGATGGTCTCCAGAGGTCCCTTCCAACCCCTCCCATTCTGTGATTCTATGAAGTAGAGAATCCTTCATCCCTGCCCCAGCAAGGGATCACTGCAACCATTCTGCCCTTGGCAACCTTCCCTCCTCATGGAATCACAGAGTTGTCAGGGTTGGAAGGGAGCTCAAGGCTCAGCCAGCTCCAAGCCCCTGCCATGGGCAGGGACACCTCACACCACAGCAGGTTGCTCACAGCCACCTCCAGCCTGGCTGCAAACACCTCCAGGCAGGAGGCTGCCACCACCTCCCTGGGCAACCTGTGCCAGGCTCTCACCACCCTCATGGGCAACAACTTCTTCCTCACAGCCAATCTCAATCTCCCCACTTCCAGTTTTGCTTCATTCCCCCTGCTCCCACCCTTCCCCAACACCCTACAAAGTCCCTCCCCAGCTTTCTTGGAGCCCCCTGCAGATCCTGGAAGGCCACAAGAAGGTCTCCTGGGAGCCTTCTCCTCTCCAGCCTGCACAGCCCCAGCTCCCTCAGTCTGTGCTCACAGCAGAGCAGCTCCAGCCCTCTGCTCCTCCTCCTGGCCCTGCTCTGGACACCTTCCAGCCCCTCCAGAGCCTTCCTGGCACAGAGGCTCCAGAACTGACCCCAGAGCTGCAGCTGTGGTCTCAGCAGAGTGGAGCAGAGGGGCAGAATCCCCTCCCTGCCCTGCTGGCTCTGTTTCTCTCGATGGAAGTCTAGGGAGGGCCTCCCAAAGGGCACCAAGAGCACTCAGATTGCTTGGTGCCTGCCTTGGAAGCTGATTTTTGGTGGTGGTTGTTGTCTGGGGGTGCTTTGGCTTTTTGCTGTCTTTGCACTGCAACAATTGGTTGCTGTTGTGGCAGCCTTGGGCTGGGGCCACCACAGCTCCCCTCAGCCCCATTCACCCCCAAACCAAGAGGGTTTTTCCTCTCTAGGTCCTTCTGTGAGCAGGACAGCAGGGTGGGAAGTCCTCTCGTGGTGCTGGTTTGCAGGCAGAGCCCAGCTCACCACCCCAGGGACTGCAGCTCCTTCTTGGCTGCTGCTGGGGAGGTGCTTACTGAATTGTTTGGTCTTTAAGGTAGATCGGGGTGGGTTTGGTGGTGGTTTGGGGGTTTTTCCTGTGGATTTAATTTCTTGTGCCCCCTTTGTGTGCCCACTTCAGGCCAGGCAGCATTCAGCTGCCTGCCCACTGCCACACTCGGCTCTGGAAGCCTCTTGGAAAGCTTTATGTCTCCAGGGCAGGGTGCAACAGCTGCATTTGTGGAGGAGAAGGCAAATGTTTGCTTGCTCAAGTTTGGGGGCTCTTATTCATCTCCCAGCTGACTAAATCCATGAAGACAAACAGGGCCCTGGCCCCCCCAGCTCGCCACTGCCTGCTCTTTGTCTGCAGGACGCTGGCTCCGCACTTTGCTGCCCACTGGCAGGCTCTGAGAGGGAGCCCAGGGATGCCAGGAGGCCTGACACAGGCACTGCCCCCGGGGCAAAGGGAGGGAGGAGGGTTCAGGAGTCAGCTTGGCTTGGAGCCCTTCAAGGTTTATCTTCTCTTCTTCCTCTTTTTTCCCCCTTTTTAAAATTTCCTCTTTTTTGTCCCTTTTTTTTCTCTTTTTCCCCTTTTTTCCCCCTTTTTCCCCTCTTTTTCCCCTTTTTCCTCTTTGTTCCCTTTTTACCTCTTTTTTTCCCCTCTTTTTCCCTCTTTTCCTCATTTCCCCCTTTTTACTTCTTTCCCTTTTTTCCTCTTTTCCCTTTTTTAATGTTTTTTATCTTTTTTCTCTTTTTCCCAGTTTTCCTCTTTGTTCCCTTTTTACCTCTTTTTTTCTTTTTCCCTCTTTTTCCCCTCTTTTTCCCCCTCTTTTTCCCTTTTTTCCTCATTTCCCCCTTTTTTCTTCTTTCCCTATTTTCCTTTTTCCTTTTTTATCTTTTTTAACTTTTTTCTCTTCCCCCCTTTTTCCTCTTTCTTCCCTTTTTACCTCTTTTTTCTTTTTCTATTTTTTCCCTCCTTTTTCCCTCCTTTTCCCCTTTTTTCCCCTCTTTTTCCTCATTTCCCCCTTTTTTCTCTCTCCTTTCCCTTTTTTCCTCTTTTCCCTTTTTTATCTTTTTTTCTCTTTTTTCCCTTTTCTCTTTCCCCCTTTTCCCCTTGCTTTTGTTCCTTTTTGTCCCTTTTTTCCCTTTTATCCTCTTTTTCTCTTTCTTCCATCTTTTTTTCCTCTTTTTCCCCTTCTTTCCCTTCTTTCCCTCTTCTTTCCCTTTTTCCTTTTTTTCCCTTTTTTCCTCTTTTTTCCTTTTATTTACCTTTTTTTTCCTTTCCCTCCCTCTTTTTCTCCCTCTTTTTTCTTTTTTTTCCCCTTTCCCTTTATTTTTTTTCCTAATCTTCTTTCTCTTTTTCCCCCTCCCTCACTCCTCTAAACACCACTGAGGTCTCCTAGGAGCTCCCTGTCCTTTCACAGGGAGGTTAGGAAGCATTAAGTGGTTGCACTTTCCACTGGCTGAGTCTAATGACATTCCTCCAGAAGAAGTTGGCTGCCCTGAGCACCCACAGCCTGCCCTGAGCACTCACAGCCTGCCCTGAGCACTCACAGCCTGCCCTGAGCACCCACAGCCTGCCCTGAGCACTCACAGCCTCCCCCAGCACCCACAGCCTGGCCCTGAGCACCCACAGCCTGCCCTGAGCACCCACAGCCTCCCCCAGCACCCACAGCCTGCCCTGAGCACCCACAGCCTGGCCCTGAGCACCCACAGCCTGCCCTGAGCACTCACAGCCTGCCCTGAGCACCCACAGCCTGCCCTGAGCACTCACAGCCTCCCCCAGCACCCACAGCCTGCCCTGAGCACTCACAGCCTCCCCCAGCACCCACAGCCTGGCCCTGAGCACCCACAGCCTGCCCTGAGCACTCACAGCCTCCCCCAGCACCCACAGCCTGCCCTGAGCACTCACAGCCTCCCCCAGCACCCACAGGAAGCCCCATTCTGAAATGCAAGCTACACTGTTGGTAGGTGACCTTGTCTTGAGCAGTGGCAGAAAGAGGAGGAAGAGGACAGAGAGTGGCAGTAAGAGGAAGATGAGGACAGAGGGTGGCAGAAAGAGGAGGAAGAGGACAGAGAGACAGGAAGAGGAGGAAGAGGACAGAAAGTGGCAGAAAGAGGAAGATGAGGACAGAGGGTGGCAGAAAGAGGAGGAAGAGGACAGAGAGACAGGAAGAGGAGGAAGAGGACAGAAAGTGGCAGAAAGAGGAAGATGAGGACAGAGGGTGGCAGAAAGAGGAGGAAGAGAACAAAGGGTGGCAGAAAGAGGAGGAAGAGGACAGAGAGAGGCAGAAAGAGGAGGAAGAGGACAGAGAGTGGCAGAAAGAGGAGGAAGAGAACAAAGGGTGGCATAAAGAGGAGGAAGAGGGAAGAGAGCAGTCTGATGGTGTGGGGCAGGGCCACAGGAAGACTCCAAAAGCCTTGTGGGATGAGAACTATTTCAAGATCGATTCACAGAAGGTTTGGGGTTGGAAGGGTCCTCAAGGATCATCCCTGGGCATCCACCTCACACTCTGTCAGGTTGCTCAGGTGCCACAGCTGCAGCTGGGCTGTTGCCCTTGCAGCTGGCACGTTGCTGCCATGGCTAACTCTGGAAGTGCCTCCTCTGCAGACAGCATCTCACATGGAGACTTCCCATAGGATCACAGCATCAGAGAATCAAAGCTCATCCAGTCCAACCCCCTGCACTCAGCAGGGACATCCCCAGCTAGATCAGGTTGCCCAGAGCCCTGTCCAGCCTCACCTTGCAGATCTCCAGGGCTGGAGCCTCAACCACCTCCCTGGGCAACCTGCTGCAGGCTTCCAGCAGCCTCCTGGTGCAGAACTTGTTCCTCACATCCAATCTCAAGCTGCTCTGCTCTGGTTTGAAGCCATTGTCCCTGGTCCTGCCCCTGCAGGCCTTTGGGAGCAGTCTCTCTCCATCTTTGCAGCTCCCTTCAGGTCCTGGCAGGCAGCTCTGAGGTCTCCCTGGAGCCTTCTCCTCTCCAGGCTGCACAGCCCCAGCTCCCTCAGCCTGTGCTCACAGCAGAGCTGCTCCAACCCCCTGAGCATTTCCATGGCCTCCTCTGGAGCCTCTCCATCAGCTCCAGGTCCTTCCTGTGCTGAGGGCTCCAGAGCTGCTCACAGCACTGCAGGGGAGGTCTCAGCAGAGCCAAGGGTCAGAGTCTCCTCTCTGGCTCTCTGGCAATGCTGCTTTGGATGCAGCCCAGGCTGCCCTTGGCCTCCTGTGCTGCAGTCTCACCCTGCCTGCTCCTGCCCAGCTTCTCCCCCACCAGCACCCCCAAGTCCTTCTCCTCAGTGCTGCTTTCTACCCCCTCCTCCCCCAGCCTGCACTGCCAGTGAGGATTGCTCCAGCCCAGCTGCAGGGCCCTGCCCTTGCTCTTGTTGACCCTCCTGGAGGTTCCCCTGGGCACCACCTCTGCAGCCTGCCCAGGTGCCTCTGGATGCCCTCCTGCCCCTCTGGCACCACTCAGCTCGGTGCCCTCCATCCCCTTCCTCCCTCCCTGCCCTCCCCAGCGCTCCTGCAGCCCGCAGGGGGTTTGTGTTTCGGTGGGGAGCTGCCTCCTGCTCCCTCCCGGGCAGCGCCAGCCCCAGCCCTGCTAAACCTCTCCCTTCCTAGCAACATGTTTGAAGCTCCAGCTGCCTTGATATGGTTAATGAATTTTACAATCAAAAGCTAAAGTGAATTAGCTGCAGCAGATGTTTTTCACTCTGGGAACCACCAGACCTTTCTGGCCGCTCATTTATCCTTCAAGGGGATCAAAACTCTCCACCTCTATTATGTGTTGGCATTGGAGCATTGCACAACTTCATCAAACTTTGGGGTTGGGGTTTTTTGGGGGGGTTTAGTGGTGGGTTTTGGGGGGGAGGGTGTTGGATTTGGTCTTTTTTTTTTCCTTCTTTAATTATTCTGCTGGAAGCTGAATGCATTGGGGCTGGGGTTTGGGTTGGGGTTTGGGGTGGGGTGGGGGGTTTTGTGTGTCTGTCTGTGGCTCTTTAATCACATTTGCTGGGGAACATGTGTACTGTAAAGGTGGGAGAGGAGATTATGGCTGCCAGCAAAGGGCACTTTCAAAAGGAAGCTGCCCCCAGCTCTCCTGAGGCCTCCACTGGGAGGCTCTGAGGTTTTGTGAGGAGGAAAAAATTAATTACGATTTTAATAACGAAGCCAAGCCTGCTGAAAATCCTCTTAGAGAGGAGCTGGGTGAGGTAATGGTGAGCAGGAGGGAGATTGAAAGCAGTGACCACACAGCTTGCCCTTCACTCCCCCCCCCCAGCCACCGCCATTCAGGCCCTGTAAGCTGATAGGGGCTGCTGGGTCACACATGAGGGGATTGAAAGCAAAGTGCTGCTGGCTGGGGGAGAGGAGGCTCAGCCACAGGCTCACAGCGGCAGCAGCTCGGCTGAGAGTCAGCATCTGCCACCACTTGCCCTGGGAAATGGCCCTGGGAGCACACTTGGCCCCTCCACACCGCCCTGCCCTGCTGACCCAGCCACATTCCTGCTGCCCCAGGGGTGGAGGGAACCCAGAGGCCAGATCCCATCACCCCCAGGGGTGGAGGGACCCAGAGGCCAGATCCCATCACCCCCAGGGGTGGAGGGACCCAGAGGCCGGATCCCATCACCCCCAGGGGTGGAGGGAACCCAGAGGCCAGATCCCATCACCCCCAGTGGTGGAGGGACCCAGAGGCCAGATCCCATCACCCCCAGGGGTGGAGGGACCCAGAGGCCAGCCACTGGTCTTCAGGAGCCAAGTGGCCAAAGGGTGCAGAGCTGGGGTCTGTTTAGGCTGGAGAAGAGAAGGCTGAGAGGAGACCTGAGCAATGGCTACACTCACATTGGATATTAGGGTGCAAGAGTGGTCAGGGACTGGCAGAGGCTGCCCAGGGAGGTGGTGGAGTCCTCATCCCCAGGGGGGTTCAAGGAACCTGTGGCCATGGCACTTGGGGCCATGGTTTGATGGCCATGGTGGGGTTGGTTTGATGCTGATTGCTTTTTCTGCTTCAGCTGCAGCCCAAGGCTTTACCCATGCAAGGGAACAAGGATTTGCTCCCCCAAAAGCATGGAACCATGGCACAATTTTGGTAGGAAAAGCCCTTCCAGGTCATTGAATCCAACCACTGGACTCAATATTGCACTTGGTCCAGCTCTACCAACTCTGTTCTTGGTCTGGAACTGGCACAGGCTGCCCAGGGAGGTGGTGGAGTCCCCATCCCTGGAGGTGGTCAAGAAAGGTGTGGCCATGGCACTTGAGGCCATGGTTTGGTGGCCATGGTGGCGTTGGGTGGATGCTTGGATTGGATGATCTTAGAGGTCATGGATGTGGCCCCTTGGGATAAGGTTTGATGGCCCCAGTGGTGTTGGGTTGCTGGTTGGACTCCATGCCCTTAGAGGTCATGGCCATGGCACTTGGGGCCATGTTTGATGGCCATGGTGGGGTTGGGTTGCTGGTTGGACTGGAAGACCTTAGAGGTCATAGCCATGGCACTCTGGGCCATGGTTTGATGGCCATGGTGGCGTTGGGTTGCTGTTTGGACTGGGTGAGCTCAGAGGTCATGGCCATGGCACTCTGGGCCATGGTTTGGTGGCCATGGTGGTGTTGGGTTGATACTTGGACTGGATGAGCTCAGAGGTCATAGCCATGGCACTCTGGGCCATGGTTTGGTGGCCATGGTGGCGTTGGGTTGCTGGTTGGACTGGGTGAGCTTAGAGGTCATGGCCATGGCACTCTGGGCCATGGTTTGGTGGCCATGGTGGCGTTGGGTTGCTGGTTGGACTGGGTGAGCTTAGAGGTCATGGCCATGGCACTCTGGGCCATGGTTTGGTGGCCATGGTGGTGTTGGGTTGCTGGTTGGACTGGATGAGCTCAGAGGTCATGGCCATGGCACTCTGGGCCATGGTTTGGTGGCCATGGTGGTGTTGGGTTGATGGTTGGACTGGATGAGCTCAGAGGTCATGGCCATGGCACTTTGGGGCATGGTTTGATGGCCATGGTGGTGTTGGGTTGATACTTGGACTGGATGAGCTCAGTGGTCATGGCCATGGCACTCTGGGCCAGGGTTTGGTGGCCATGGTGGTGTTGGGTTGATACTTGGACTGGATGAGCTCAGAGGTCATGGCCATGGCACTCTGGGCCATGGTTTGGTGGCCACGGTGGTGCTGGGCTGCTGGCTGGCCTGGATGGCCTTTCCCAGCCCCACAGAACCCCTCTGCTCCTGGCAAGCCCCAGGGCACCGAGCGGCAGCTGCCCTCTCGGCCGGGCGAGGCGGGAGCGGCGGCAGGGCCCCCGAGCCCTGCAGCAGGGGCAGGAAGATGAATGCACATTGTAAACAGCTTCATTTCAGAAAGATCAACATCCATCAGGCAAAGCTCATTCACCATTTGCTTGATTTACCGCTGCTGGGCTGGGGAGTGATTTTTATCCTGCTTTTATGATGTGGGGAATGTATGCACAGCATTAGGGAGGGGGGGAGGCTGCCGGGGTGGGGGCTTGATGGAACGCAGCATCTGGCACCCAGCTCCTCAGGAGGAAGTGGGAGGTGCAGCACAGCCATCCCCTCACACCTCTCTTGTAGTTATTTAATCCCCTCCCTCCCTCCCTGCTGTGCTCCAAAACCAGAGGTTGGTGCTCCTCAGTGGCCAGAGCTGCCCTGATGATGGCCTGGAGCAAGCTGGTGCAGTGGAAGGTGTCCCTGCAGGTGGGGGTGTCCCCAGAGCTCCTCTCAGGAGGTGTCCCCTCAGCTCCAGCCTGCAGGGCATGGGGACTCCACCACCTCCTCCCTGGGCAGCCTCTGCCCATCCCTGACCTCTCCTGCAGCACAGAAATTTCTCCTCCTCCCCACCCTCACCCTCCCCTGGCACAATTTCAGGCCAGTTCCTCTCCTCCTATCCCCTGAGACTGGGGAGCAGAGCCCAACCCCCAGCTGGCTCCAGCCTCCTCTCAGGGAGCTGCAGAGAGCAAGGAGGTCTCCCTCAGCCTCCTCTTCCCCACACTCAACACCCCCAGCTCCCTCAGCTGCTCCTCCCCAGCCCTGCTCCCCAGACCCTTCCCCAGCTCTGTTGCCCTTCCCTGGCCCTGCTCCAGCTCCTCAATGTCCTTCTGGGAGTGAGGAGCCCAGACCTGAGCCCAGGACTCAAGGTGCAGCCTCAGCAGTGCCCAGCCCAGGGGCACCATCACCTCCCTGCTCCTGCTGCCCACACCATTGCTGCTCCAGGCCAGGCTGCTGGTGGCCTTCTTGGCCCCCTGGGCACTGCTGGCTGATGTTCAGCTGCTGTCACCCAGCACCCCCAGGCAGGTTCCAGCCCCTCAGCCCCAAGCCTGGAGCCCTCCTGGGGTTGCTGTGACCCAAGTGCAGCTCTCAGCACCTGGCTTTGGTAAACCTCCTCCCCCTGCCCTCAGCAATTGGCTCCAGCCTGGCCAGAGCCTCTGCAGAGCCTTCCTGCCCTCCAGCAGGTCACTGCCCCCCAGTTTGGTGTCATCTGCAGACTTCCTCAGGGTGCCTCAATCTCCTCATCCAGGTCACTGATGAAGGGGTCAAAGGGAGCTGGGCCCAGCACTGAGCCCTGGGCACTCTGTGGTTCTCTGACTGTGTCCTTAGCTCCCTTGCCCTACACTGCAGAAGTGCCATCAGGGTGGCCCTGAAGTGAGAGCTTGGCAGCAATCCTGAGGAAGTTCTTGAGGTGGTGCAGAAGGGAAGAGTCCAACCTCTGGCCCAGCAGTAATTCAATCTGTTGCATGGACCTTGGCTGCTGAGAGATTCATAGAATAGAGAAGGGTTTGGTTGGAAGGGACCTTGAAGGTCATAGAATCAGAGAAGGGTTTGGTTGGAAGGGACCTTGAAGGTCATAGAATCAGAGAAGGGTTTGGTTGGAAGGGACCTTGAAGGTCATAGAATCAGAGAAGGGTTTGGTTGGAAGGGACCTTGAAGGTCATAGAATCCTATTATGGGTTGGGTTGAAAGTTGGGTTTGGAGTCTTCTGCAAGCAGCCCAAGGGTGCCCTCAATCTCCTCACCCAGGTCATTGATCAAGATGTCCAACAGGCCTGGCCCCAGCACTGAGCCCTGGGGAAGACCACTTGTGACCAGCCAGCACCTGGATTTCGCTCCACACCTCACCACTCTTTGGGCCTGGCCAGCAGCCAGCTCTGACCCCAGCATCACCCAGCCCAGCAGAGGCTAACAAAGACTTTGCATGGCAGGAAGGGAGCAGCAGAAGTGAAGCTTTAAATCCTGAGTCCCCAGCTGGAAATCATAGGAGGTCAGCAGTGACCAAAGACATTTATCTTCACTGAGTGACTTGGTGGCATCAATGCATTTCCCAGGGGACCTGTGCCAGCTCCCAGCAACTGCCAGCAAGCAGCAGCAGCCTGAATGAGCCTCAAGAGAGCAGCAGCCTGAATAGAGCCTCACATGGGCTGCCCCATCCGGGTCAGCGTGGGGCCAGCACCGCCTGTCACCGGGGCAAGAAGTCCTTCAAACACAGCACAGAGCACAGAACCAGAGAGAGTTAGGGGCTGGAAGGGACCCTGAGAGATCCAACCCCCCCTGCCAGGGCAGGGGCACCCAGGGCAGCTCACACAGAACACAGCCAGGTGGGGTTGGAATAGCTCCAGAGAGGGAGACTCCACAGCCCCCTGGGCAGCCTGCTCCAGGCCTCTGGCACCCTCACACTGAGAAGAAATCCTTCCTCCTGTTTCCATGGCACTTCCTCTGGCTCAGCTTCCAGCACTGCCCCTTGGGCTGGCATTGGGCAGCCCCCAGCAGAGCCTGGCTCCAGCCTCTGGGCACTGCCCCTGCACAGCTTTAGCCCCAGCAAGGAGCTCACCTCTCAGGCTCCTCCTCTCCAAGCTGCAGAGCCCTCAGCTCCCTCAGGCTCTGCTCCTGAGGAAGATCTTCCACTGCCTGCAGCATCTCTGTGGCTCTGTGCTGGACTCTCTCCAGCACTTCCCTGAGCTCCTTCTTGAGCTGAGGGGCCCAGAACTGGACACAAGATTCCAGCTGTGGCCTCAGCAGGGCAGAGCAGAGGGGGAGGAGAACCTCTCTGACCTACTGACCACAGCCCTTCTAATCCCCCCCCAGGCTGCCCTTGGCCTCCTTGGCCACCAGAGCACATTGCTGGCTCAGGGTCAGCCTCCCACCCCCCAGGACCCCCCAGGTCCTTTTCCCCTTCCCTGCTCTGCCGCAGCTCAGTCCCCAACCTCTGCTGCTCCATGAGGTTGTTGTCTCCCAGGTGCCAGCCTCTCCCCTTGCCCTTGCTGAGCTTCCTTCCCTTTCTCCCTGCCCAGCTCTCAGGCTGTGCAGCTCAGGCTGGATGGCAGCACAGCCCTCCTGTGGCAGCCACTGCTGCCAGCTTGGTGCCATCAGCCAACTTGCTGCCAGTGCCCTCTGTGCCCTCAGCCAGGAGGTTGATGAAGAGATTGAAGAGAGCTGGTGCCAGGACTGAGCCCTGAGGGACTCCACTGGACACAGGCCTGCAACCAGACTCTGTCCCATTGACCACAGCTCTCTGACTCCTTTCCTTCAACCATTTCCCATCCACCTCACTCCCTGACCCTCCAGACCTCACTGCCTGAGTTCAGCTGTGAGGATGAAGTGGAGAGATTCAGATTGGCTGTGAGGAAGAAGTTGTTCCCCATGAGGGTGGTGAGAGCCTGGCACAGGCTGCCCAGGGGGGTGGTGGAAGCCTCCTGCCTGGAGGTGTTTGCAGCCAGCCTGGAGGTGGCTGTGAGCAACCTGCTGTGGTGTGAGGTGTCCCTGCCCATGGCAGGGGGCTGGGACTGGCTGAGCCTTGAGCTCCCTCCCAGCTCTGGCAGCTCTGTGTTTCTATGATGCTGTGGCAGACACACAGCTCTCTGCCCCCTTCCCTTCAGCCACTCCCCAGCTCCTCAGCCCCTGGAAGCTTCTGAGATGCAGCAGCTGCTTCACCAGGAACCCTTTGAATGTTTTCCCCCATTTCACTCTCTTTATTTGCATTGCTTTTGATTTCTTCTTCCATCAAGCAGCAGATTAAATAGAAACCCCACCCAAAGTGCCTCTGCAACTGAGAGCTCTGAGGGGGAAGGAGGAGATGCTGCAGAGGGGTTCAGTGCTGCCACGCTGCCAGGGCCCCTGCGTGGTGCAGCCAGGCTCACAGTGGCTCTGCTCCAGCACAGCTCTGGCTGTGCTGCCTTTGCCTTTCTGCTCTTGGGTTGGGTTTGTTTTATCCTTCCTCAGCTTTAGCAACACAATAAATAAATTAATGGAATGCCATCAGAAGCAAGGCACAGCCACCACGATGCCTGTGGAAGGAGAAATTGCAGCTTGGGGCAGGGGGAAGAAAGAAAGAAAGGAGAACAAATGCCAAAAAGCATCTGGGGGGGGGAGAGGGAAGCCAGGAGAGCTCCATGGATCAGCTCCAGTGCAGAAGGGGAGGGTGAAGGTGGAACAGAAGGGGCTGTGCACAGCCTTGCTCCCAGCCAGAGCCTGCAGGAAAAGCCTCTGCAGGAGAAGGAGGCAAGGGCTCAGCCACGGCTCTGGAGAGCAGGAGAGGATGCAGGCAGAGCTGGAGAGCAGAGCAGGTTTGTGCAGGGCTCCACATCAGAGGGGGAGACAGCTCAACCTGCAAGCTTCAAACCAGAATGACCAACAGCTGCTGTGCAGGGAGGCTGGGGAGGCACCGGAGCAGGCTGCCCAGGGAGGCTCTGGATGCCCCCTCCCTCCCTGGAGGTGTTCAAGATCAGGTTGGGTGAGGCCTGGAGCAGCCTGGGCTGGTGGGAGGTGTGGCAGGGGGTTGGAACTGGATGATCTGCAAGGTGCTTTCCAACCCAAACCATTCTATGATCTTCAAGGTCCCTTCCAACCCAGCCCTTTCTATGGCTCCATGATCTTCAAGGTCCTTTCCAACCCAACCCATTCTCTGCTTCTATGACCTCTGAGGTCCCTTCCAACCCAACCCATTCTCTGCTTCTATGACCTCTGAGGTCCCTTCCAACCCAACCCATTCTCTGCTTCTATGACCTCTGAGATCCCTTCCAACCCAACCCATTCTCTGCTTCTATGACCTCTGAGGTCCCTTCCAACCCAACCCATTCTCTGCTTCTATGACCTCTGAGGTCCCTTCCAACCCAACCCATTCTCTGCTTCTATGACCTCTGAGGTCCCTTCCAACCCAAACCATTCTCTGCTTCTATGACCTCTGAGGTCCCTTCCAACCCAACCCAACCCACTCTCTTTTTCCATGATCTTGAGGGTCCTTTCCAGCCTAAGCCATTCTGTGATTCTATGATCTTCAAAGTCCCTTCCAACCCAAACCATTCTCTGATTCCATGATCCTGAAGACAGTTTTAAAGCTTTCAGGATGCTCACACTGGAGGTGGACTGACTGAGGAAGGTGAAAGGATGAGCTGCTGCCTGAGGTAGGACAAAAAGTGATGGTTTTGCTTCTGGAACCCAGGGCCAGATTCTGCACCTGCTTGAGTTTTCCAAACCCTGGTGAAGCAAAAAATTCAGGCCCTGGGTGCCAAATCAGGAGCAGAAGCACTAAGAAGCTTTGCACAGAGTCACAGAATCACACAATGGGAAGGGTTGGAAGGGACCTCTGGAGACCATCCAGCCCAAAACCCCTCTGCCAGAGCAGGGGCACCCAGAGCAGGGCACACAGAACACAGCCAGCTGGGTCCTGAAAGGCTCCAGAGAAGACTCCACAGCCTCTCTGGGCAGCCTGCTCCACCACACCCTCACACCAAAGCTCTTCCTCATGCTGAGGTAGAACTTTCTGTGCTCCAGTTTGTGTCTGTTGCCTCTTGTGCTATGCCAGGGCAGCACTGAGCAGAGCCTGGCCCCTTCCTGCTCCTTGCCCCCCACCCTTCAGCTCTCTGTACCCCTCAGATCCCCTCTCAGCCTTCTCCCCTGCAGGATAACCACCCCCAGGGCTCTCAGCCTCTCCTCCTCACCCAGCTGTTCCCAGGCCCTTCAGCATCCTCACAGCCTCCCCTGGACCCTCCCCAGCTGTTCCCTGTCCCTCTCCAACTGGGGAGCCCAGAACTGGCCCCAGGGCTCCATGTCCTTATGTGCCACTGTTTTGTTGTATGGCTCCTCACACCCAGTGGGATTTTGGGGATCCAAGGTGCCAGGAATCCAGGGAAACCTCTCCCTGGAAGCAGCCTCAGCATTTGGGTAGAGAATCTTACAAAGGTCTTTGTATTTTTCCCCCTCTCTCTGTGTTGCATTCATGCATCTGTGGATGCACTGACAGAAAGAGCAGCTTGGAGCTGGAAATGATCAGGATCAGAAAAGTCAAACCCCAGCTTCAGCCTCCCTCCTAAAGGATCAAGTAAAGGTTAGGAAAACCAGCATCAACTGCAAGCTTCCTCCTAAAGGGTCAAGTAGGGACCCGGAAAATGAGCATCAGCTTCAAGCTTCCTCCTAAAGGGTGATGTAGAGGCTAGAAAAATCAGCATCAAGTTCAACTTTCCTCCTAAAGGGTCAAGAAAAGGCTAGGAAAATCAACATCCACTTCAACCTTCCTCCTGGAGGGTGAAGCAAAGGTTAGAACCATTCTCCCCCCCCCCAGCTTCAACCTTCCCCATCCTTTGGTCTTGCTTTTGGAAAGTCCCTGCTGCTTCCTGGCCATCCCTCCTCTGCCCTTGACCTGCTGCTGACCTCGGGCATGGCAATGTGTATCCAGTCCCAGCAGCCAGAGGAAGGCTTCCCCTCTTGTGAGCCACAGCCTCAAAGAGCATTAGAAGCTACAAGAGGCTTCCAGAGATCTTCCTGTGCCAGCCCCTGCCAGAGCAGGAGCACAGAGCCCAGCACAGGGCACACAGAACACATCCAGACAGGGCTGCGAAGGCTCCAGACAAGGAGACTCCACAACCTCTCTGGGCAGCCTGCTCCAGGCCTCTGGCAGCCTCCCAGGGCAGAAGTTCCTCCTCCTGGTGAGATGGAGTCCTCTCTGCTCCAGTTTGTATCCATTGGTCCTGGTCTGGTTACTGTGCACCACCCATGGGAGCTTGGCCCCCTCCCATTGCCCCCCAGCCCTCAGCTATTGATAGACATTGATCAGATCCCTCTCAGCCTTCTCCTCCCCAGACTCAACAGCCCCAGGGCTCTCAGCCTCTCCTCACAGGGCAGATGCTCAAGCCCCCAGCTCATCCTCCTGGCTCTGCCTTGGACTCTCTCCAGCAGCTCTCTGTCTCTCTTCACCTGGGGAGCCCCAACCTGGCCACAGGATTGCAGCTGTGGTCTGAGCAGGGCAGAGCAGAGGGGCAGCAGAACCTCCCCAGCCCTGCTGGCCACACTTTTCCTGCTGCCCCCCAGGACCCCATTGTCTCTCTTGGCCCCCAGGGCACATTGCTGTCCCAGGCAGAACTTGCTGCCCCCCGGCACTCCAAGCTCTTTCTCTGTGGAGTCAGTGGCACAAAGTCTCTCTCTCTTTCTCTCTGTATATATATATATAAAATAAAAGGGAGAGGAAAGGTTCAGAGAGGAGATGGAGGAGGGAAGGAAGGGGAATGGAAGAGGAGAAGGAAGAGGGAAGGGGAGAAGGGAGGGGAGGGAGAGGGGAGGGAGAGGGGAGGGAGAGGGGAGGGGAGGGGAGGGGAGGGGAGGGGAGGGGAGGGGAGGGGAGGGGAGGGGAGGGGAGGGGAGGGGAGGGGAGGGGAGGGAAGGGAAGGGAAGGGAAGGGAAGGGAAGGGAAGGGAAGGGAAGGGAAGGGAAGGGAAGGGAAGGGAAGGGAAGGGAAGGGAAGGGAAGGGAAGGGAAGGGAAGGGAAGGGAAGGGAAGGGAAGGGAAGGGAAGGGAAGGGAAGGGAAGGGAAGGGAAGGGAAGGGAAGGGAAGGGAAGGGAAGGGAAGGGAAGGGAAGGGAAGGGAAGGGAAGGGAAGGGAAGGGAAGGGAAGGGAAGGGAAGGGAAGGGAAGGGAAGGGAAGGGAAGGGAAGGGAAGGGAAGGGAAGGGAAGGGAAGGGAAGGGAAGGGAAGGGAAGGGAAGGGAAGGGAAGGGAAGGGAAGGGAAGGGAAGGGAAGGGAAGGGAAGGGAAGCAAGGCAAAGCTTCAGGGCAGCAGGGAAGCGCCGCCTGTGCGCTGAGGGCTGCGGCGGTCACCTGGGCTCGGCCCGGCCCCCGTTGTCGCCGCGGGCTCGGCAAGCCAGGCTCGGGGAAGCCTCCGACTCAGCGCAGGAGCATTTGTGTACAGGCAGAGCTCTTGAGCACCGAGGGGAGGGAAAGGAAAGAGAGAGAAAAACCAAGCAACAAAACCCAACAAAAGTAGGGGGGGGTGTGGGGGAAAAACCCCCACCCCAGCCCCCCAAAAAAGAGACAATTAGTCATATTTGTATGGCGGAATTAATTGAGAGTGAGATGCGGGAGGCAGCAGCAGAACAAAGGCTGCTTTCTGTCAGGTCCCTCCAACTGACAGGGATAATTAGATATATGAAATTGAAATTCCTCAGCAGGGGGGCTGCTGTTGACAATGAATTTGCTTTTGATTCCCCCATTCTGTTATTCTTTTATGCTGTCATCTGTGGCAATTTGTTATTCAGCTTGAAGCTTTGGGGGGGGGGGGAAGGGGGGGTGAAAAATGAAAACTCAAAAGAAGGCAAAGCGTTCAGGGCTTTTATGAGGGGATGATGTCAGTTTGTACACTGCTGGGAAATAGATATTCAATGTAATCTTTACACTAAAAAAACAGAGAGAGAGAGGAAAATCAAAGCAGTTAAAGAGACAGAGCTCTGCTCGCCCAGGCCTGGCAGGGAAAGTTTGGCTACTTGGAGAGAGACTTCAGAGGGGTTGGGAGAGGTGGCACAGAGTCAGCTCGGAGGGCTGTGGCTGGTGGTGGCCCCCAGGCAGCAGTGCTGGGCCCGGGTTGGGTCAATGTCTTTATTGACTACCTGGAGGAGGGCCTCGAGGGGACCCTCAGCAAGCTCCTGATGGTGCAGAACTGGGGGGTGGCTGACACCCCTCAGGCTGTGCTGCCAGCCAGAGCTGGGCAGGCTGAGAGCTGGCTGCAGGCAAAGCTCAGGAGCTTCAACCAGGACAAGTGCAGGGTCCTGCAGCTGGGGAGGGACAACAGCAAGTTAGAGGCTGCCCTGCTGGAGAGCAGCTCCATGGAGAAAGAGCTTGGAGTGCTGGGGGGCAGCAAGTTCTGCATGGGACAGCAATGTGCCCTGGGGGCCAAGAGAGACAATGGGGTCCTGGGGGCAGCAGGAAAAGTGTGGCCAGCAGGGCTGGGGAGGTTCTGCTGCCCCTCTGCTCTGCCCTGCTCAGACCTCAGCTGCAATCCTGTGGCCAGTTTGGGGCTCCCCAGGTGAAGAGAGACAGAGAGCTGCTGGAGAGAGTCCAAGGCAGAGCCAGGAGGAGGATTTGGGGACTTGAGCATCTCCCTTGTGAAGAGAGACTGAGAGCCCTGGGGGTGTTGAGTCTGGGGAGGAGAAGGCTGAGAGGGATCTGATCAATGTCTATCAATAGCTGAGGGCTGGGGGGCAAGGGGAGGGGGCCAAGCTCCCATGGGTGGTGCACAGTAACCAGACCAGGACCAATGGATACAAACTGGAGCAGAGAGGGCTCCACCTCACCAGGAGGAGGAACTTCTGCCCTGTGAGGCTGCTGGAGGCCTGGAGCAGGCTGCCCAGAGAGGTTGTGGAGTCTCCTGCTCTGGAGCCTTTCCAAGCCCACCTGGATGCCTTCCTGGGCAGCCTGCCCTGGGTGATGCTGCTCTGGCAGGGGCAGGTTGGACTGGATGAGGACCCTTCCAACCCCTCCCATTCCATGACTGTATGAAAGGAAAAGAACCAAGAGGGTCAAGATGAGCACTGGGTAAAGAGGAGACTTGCAGAGAGAGATCCCAGCCAAGGAGAAGCTTGCAGGGAATCCTCTCATGCATAAATCCTTCTCCATGGCACTTGCTGTGCCCTTTGGATCCAGCCCCCAGCAGCAGCTGGCTCCCACTGCTACCCCCAGCAAATGTCATGAGCTCAGCAAGTGGAGCTCCCCCACGTGAAGCAGCAGCTCACTGATTTATGCTCCCAGGCATCACTCCCTGAACACCTCCAAGAAGCAGATGGGGTGAGGAGAGGCCTCCCAGAGAAACAGGAGCTGGGAAGGAAAACCAACTCTGCAGGATCAGGGAAGCACTCTGGGTGCTGTCTCCAGAAGCTGAGCTCACCCTGCTGATTGGGAAGCATCTGCTAGGGGCAAAACTCATGGAGACAGAATGGGAGGGGTTGGAAGGGACCTCTGGAGATCATCCAGTCCAACCCCCCCTGCCAGAGCAGGGGCACCCAGGGCAGGGCACACAGAACACAGCCAGGTGGGCCCTGAAAGTCCCCAGAGCAGGAGGCTCCACAACCTCTCTGGGCAGCCTGCTCCAGGCTCCAGCAGCCTCACACCAGAAAAGTTTCTCCTCAGGTTGAGGTGGAACCTCCTGGGTTCCAGTTTGTGCCTGTTGCTCCTCATCCTATCCCAGGGCACCACTGAGCAGATCCTGGCCCCTTCCTTCCTCTTGTCCCCCACCCTTCAGCTGTCTGTAACCATTGCTCAGATCCCCCTCAGCCTTCTCCCCTCCAGGCTGACCACCCCCAGGGCTCTCAGCCTCTCCTCCTCACCCAGCTGTTCCCAGGCCCTTCAGCATCCTCACAGCCTCCCCTGGACTCTCCCCAGCAGTTCCCTGTCCCTCTTGAAGTGGATTAGCCCAGAACTGGGCACAGTGCTGTGGCCTCAGCAGGGCAGAGCAGAGGGGCAGGAGGATCTCCCTAGCCCTGCTGGCCACACTTCTCATGGTGCACCCCAAGATGCCATTGGCCCTCTTGTGCCAGCTGACCTCATCTCCAGAGGTGTGAGTACAGACCTCCAGGTGCTCCCTGACCACAGCAAATCTGTCAGTGGCTGTGGAGGCACTGGAGCAGGCTGCCCAGGGAAGGGGTGGTGGAGTCACCATCCCTGGAGGTGGTCAAGAAATGTGTGAAATGCTTTGATGGCCATGGAGGTGCTGGGTAGAAGGTTGCACCTGATGATCTTAGAGGTCTTTTCCAGCCTTCATGATTCTGTGTTTCTGTGATGCTGTGGTCTAAAGGTCATGGAGGTGCTGGGCAGAAGGTTGGACTTGATGCTCTGAGAGGTCTTTTCCAACCTCAGTGATGCTATGAAGTTAGTATCCAGCTGACCAGCAACCAATGAACCCAGCAAGTTGATTGCTGGGGTTTGTTCCCTCTGCTGATGTCCTCTGACCTTGCTTTGTCTTTTCCTTCTTCAGGCTCATTGCCTTCAGTGGAAGGTGAGGCACTTGGAGGGGTTCTTCCTTCTCCAGCCCTCCTGCACTCATCTCTTCTGCTGCTGTTGAAGTCAATCTTATCATCTAAAACTATGATTGCTTGGAGACCTCTCCCAGGGCTTTGTGGGAGCAGCCTGAGAGTCATGATCAAGAGGCAACTCAACCTTCATTTGCTACCCAGGACATCTCCTTCCCTTCCCCAGATACTTTTGAAGCAAGGCAAGCTTTGCCTGCAGGAGATAAGTTTGCAAGGGAGACTCAACCCAACCCTAGGTGCAGGAAAGAGCCAGGACCAAGACTTCAGAGAGGTAAAATCTGCAACCTGCTTTGATGTTTAGGCCTCAAACAGCATAAAGTCATCGTTAAAATCTGCTTCCAGTGTTTGATGGTGATTGTGGTAGTTGAAGCCTGACCTCACCTTTGAGGTTTTTCTTGGGTTAATAATGATTTTGTACTGGGACCAGGCTTGTTTGACATCTTTGTTGGTGCCATGGACAGTGGCAGGTTTGCTGATGACACCAAGCTGTGTGATGCTGCTGACACAGGCTGGAGGGAAGGGATCCATCCAGAGGGACCTGGGCAGGCTGCAGAGCTGAGCCCAGGACAACCTCAGGAGGTTCAACAAGACCAAGGGCAAGGTCCTGCAGCTGGCTCAGGGCAATGCCAGGCACTGATAGAGGCTGGGCAGGGGCTGGCTGGAGAGCAGCCCTGAAGAAAAGGCTTTGGGGGTGCTGGGGGAAGAGAAGCTCCACAGGAGCCAGCAGGGAGCACTTGCAGCCCAGAGAGCCAAGCAGAGCCTGGGCTGCAGCAAGAGAAGTGTGGCCAGCAGGGCCAGGGAGGGGATTCTGCCCCTCTGCTCCACTCTGCTGAGACCACAGCTGCAGCTCTGGGGCCAGCTCTGGAGCCTCTGTGCCAGGAAGGCTCTGGAGGGGCTGGAAGGTGTCCAGAGCAGGGCCAGGAGGAGGAGCAGAGGGCTGGAGCTGCTCTGCTGTGAGCACAGACTGAGGGAGTTGGGGTTGTGCAGGCTGGAGAGGAGAAGGCTCCCAGGAGACCTTCCTGTGGCCTTCCAGGATCTGCAGGGGGCTCCAAGAAAGCTGGGGAGGGACTTTGGAGGGTGTCAGGGAGGGATAGGAGCAGGGGGATGGATCCAAGCTGGATGAGGGGAGATTGAGATTGGCTGTGAGGAAGAAGTTGTTGCCCATGAGGGTGGTGAGAGCCTGGCACAGGTTGCCCAGGGAGGTGGTGGAAGCCTCCTGCCTGGAGGTGTTTGCAGCCAGGCTGGAGGTGGCTGTGAGCAACCTGCTGTGGTGTGAGGTGTCCCTGCCCATGGCAGGGGGCTGGGGCTGGCTGAGCCCTGAGCTCCCTCCCAGCCCTGGCAGCTCTGTGCTTCTCTGATTTTGGGGTTTCAAACCTAAGATCCACTTTGCTCTGTTTTTAATAACTCCTTTGATATCTGAAACCTGAAAATCCCTTTTGAGGGTTTTTTTGGGGGGTTGACTTTGCCATTCCAAACCTCACAGCAGCTTTGCCTCTCTGTAGGGATGATTTTGGCTATTTCAAACCTGACACCCACTTGGATTTCTTGAGGATGATTTTGCCATTCCAAACCTCAGACCCCACTTTGATGTTTGAAGAACTACTTTGATATTCCAAACCTAAAGTCCACTTTGATCTTTGCCCTTTCAAGCCTCACCTCTGACTCCTTTCACACCCGCTTTTTGCCACTTCCAACCTCTCCCTTCACTTCGTTTAGGGGGGTGTGGTGGGTTTTTTCCCCCCCACCCCTTCCCCTAAGCCCTCAGGAAGGTGATTAAGGCTTGGGAACAGTTTTTCATCCTCGGAGATGTTTTGTTGCTCAGGGGTTTGGGGCTGGGGGGGGGTGTGGGGTTCCCCCCTCTCCCTCTCTCTCCTTGCTCAAATAAAGCCAAGCAGGTGCAAGTCCTAGGAGTCAGTGATTATTTATGGCTTTTTAGCTACTTTGTGGGTTTTAGCTGGTGAGAAAAGTTTTCCTTCCACTCGCCTGGGCAAACCACAACCGACTGTCTGGGCTGATTAGCCTCACATTGTTGCGGCGGCACATGGCAGGCAGGGGGAGAGGGGGGAAAAAACCCACCAAAATTATAAAATCTCAGCGCCTATACCATGGCAACTGAGCAAACAGCTCCTGGGAAGAATGTGGCCGAGAGAAAATAGCAATATTTCTCTGGCTGCGCTCTCTCTCCCCCCCTGCCCCCCACCCCTTGACAGTTTTATCCCCGCATCTGCCCCGGCGGCCGAATGAAAAGCTGCTCCGCTCCTCCCCTGGGCTGGGACTCGCCCTGGGCGGCGAGAGCTGGCTGGAGGTGGTTGGCTGACTGCAACAGGTTGGGGAGGAGGGGGGAAAGTCTCAAAGGCCGCAGGATGAATCGCAGGTTCAGGTTGGAAGAGCTGCTGGCTTGGCCCCCCTGCTCCAACGCAGGATGCCGGAGGGCTGGCCTGGAAGCCACAGGCAATGCTCCTGCTGCAGGATTGATCTCCAGGAGCAGGGCTCTGGAACAGGGGCAGGGGACAGAGAAGAACCAGGAGGAAGGAGAGGGGAGCTGGCACAGGCTCCCTTCCACCTGGCATCTTCCTGACCTTAATCACACAGCAACACTCAGGCTGGAGCAGAGCCTCAGGGGCACCAAGGCCAACCCAGAGCCCTGCTCTAAACCACAGCCCCAAGCACCACAGCCAAACCACCTTCAAACACAGCCAGCCTTGGGCACTCCACCACCTCCCTGGGCAGCACATCCCAAGCCCTGACCACTCTGCAGGGGGAAAAACTCTTCTTGCTCTCCAGGCTGAGCCTCCCCAGGGGCAGCTTGAGGCCATTGCCTCTTCTTCTGTCACTCCTGACCTGGGAGCAGAGACCAGCAGCAGTCTCTCCAACCCACCTGGATGTGTTCCTGTGTGACCTGCTCCAGGTGACCCTGCTGTGGCAGGGGGGTTGGACTGGGTGAGCTTTCAAAGTCCCTTCCAGCCCCTAACATTCTGTGATTCTGTTTCTGTCTTTTCAGGGAGCTGGAGGCAGCCAGGAGGTCTCCCCTCAGCCTCCTCTCTTTCCCACTAACCATCCCCAGCTCCTTCAGCCTCTCTCCAGCACATTTCTTCCCCAGGCCCTTCCCAGCTTCCTTGCCCTGCTCTGCCCTGGCTCCAGCACCTCCACAGCTCTCTTGCCTGGAGCTGCCCAGAGCTGGACACAAGCCTGGAGGTGTGGGCTGCCCAGCACCAAGCACAAGGGGACAACCACCTCGTGTTCTTCAGCAGCCTCTGCAGGCAGCAGGGACACCTCCAGCTGGAGCAGGCAGCCCAGGGCCACAGCCAGCCTGGGTTTGAGTGTCTCCAGGATTGGGGCTTCAACCACATCCCTGGGCAGGCTCTCCCAATGTCTCACCACCCTCACTGTGCAGAGCTTCCTCCTGAAGCCCAAATCAGGAGCTCCAACCACATCCCTGAGCAACCTGTCCCAGTGCCTTACCACCTTCATGCTGCAGAGCTTCCTCCTGGTGTCCAACCTAACTCTGCCCTGCTCCAGTTTCAAACCACTGCCCCTGGTCCTATCACTCCAAGCCCTCCCAAACAGTCCCTCCCCAGCCTGCCTGCAGGTCTCCTGCAGATATTGAAATGCAGCTCTGAGGTCTCCCTGGAGCCTTCTCCTCTCCAGGCTCAACACCCCCAGCTCCCTCAGCCTGTCCCCACAGCATAGATTCTCCAGCCCCTGATCACCTTGGTGGCCTCCTCTGGACCCTCTCCATCAGCTCCAGCTCTTCCCTGTGCTGAGGGCTCCACAGCTGGACACAGCCCTGCAGGAGAGGTCTCCCCAGAGCAGAGCAGTGGGGCAGGATCTTCTCTCTCCAGCTCTGGCAATGAGCACTGGCAGCCCAGAAGGCCAAGGGCAGGGGGTTGGGAACTAGGTGATCTTTGAGGTCCCTTCCAACCCAAACCATTCTGTGATCTTTGAGGTCCCCTTTCTCACCCACCCCATTCTCTGCTTCTATGACCTTTAAAGTCCCTTCCAAGCCAAACCATTCTGTGATCTTTGAGGTCCCCTTTCTCACCCAACCCATTCTCTGCTTCTATGACCTTTAAAGTCCCTTCCAAGCCAAACCATTCTGTGATCTTTGAGGTCCCCTTTCTCACCCAACCCATTCTCTGCTTCTATGACCTTTAAGGTCCCTTCCAAGCCAAACCATTCTCATTTTCTATGATCCTGAAGGTCCTTTCCAACCTAAGCCATTCTGTGACTCTATGATCTTCAAGGTCCCTTCCAACCCAACCCATTTCATGATTCTGTCACCTCTGAGGTCCTTTCCAGCCCAACCCATTCTGTGATTTGATGCTGTTCAAGGTCCTTTCCAGCCCCAGCCATTCTCTGGCTCTGAAACAAAATGAAAGGCAGGAGAATTCTGGCCCCAGCTCTGTGCTGTGCCTTCCAACCCCAACCATCCTCTCATTCTGTGAATGAATCTCAGTCAAGGTTGGACATGTGCATCTTGGGGGGGGCTAGGGAGGAAGAAAAGAGAGGAAGGAGGAGGAGGAGGAGGGGAGGGCCCAGCCCCATCAGTGCTGCACAGCACATTTCTCTTTTGCAGGATATTTAATTGCAATTAATAGAGAGAGGGAAGTTGCTGCGAGGCTGAGCTGGCAGAAGCTGCTGCCTTAATTCCAGGCAGCGCATTGGGGAGGGATTAAAAACATTACCCAGCAGGGGCTATCATTTCCCAGGCTGCCATCTCTGGGCCACTCCAGCCCCGACACAAAGGAGGCACTGAACGTGTGCTGTGTCCCCCTGCCTGCTCCTGTCAAACAAGGAGGCTGCCTGCGGGCTCCCCCTGTGCCTGCGGCTCCCGGCGCAGCCTCTCCTTGCCCTTTGAAACGGCTCTCGGCAAAATAAACAAACTTCAGCAACCTGCTTGCAATTAGGGAGGTTCCAAGCCCGGTTCACTTGGCACTGCCTCTTGGCTGGAGCCCAGGCGAGGCAGCAAGATGTCAGAGGGAGGAGTCCATTCTCCTCTCTGTGTGGGATCGGCTCCCATTACGGGTAATGGAAGCCACAGGCACATCAGGGAATAATGGACCCCTTGGGGAGCAAAGCTCTCCTTGGAGCACTGGAGGTGGGGGCGGGTCGGGGAAGGGGTGTCGGGGGTGGGCTTTCGGGCCCTGGCTCTGCCGTTGTGTTTCTCCTCAGCCCATCGAAATGGCTTCCTGGGGACGAGTGGTAGGCAGGGCTTGGTCCTGCTCTCAGGACACCAACGGCAGAGCTCCCCTTTGCAGCGGGGCTGGGGCCAGAGCTGTCCTTCCTCTGATGGCTTTCAGGATGGGCTGGGTTGGAAGGGATCTTAAAGATCATGGAATCATGGATTGGGCTGGGTTGGAAGGACCTCCAAGGTCATCGAGTCATAGAATGGGTTGGGTGGGAAGGGACTTTCGAGGTCATGGAATCACAGAATGGGTTAGGCTGGAAAGGACCTTAAAGGTCATAGAATCCTGGAAGAGATTGGGTTGGAAGGGACCTCAAAGATCATGGAATCAAAGAATGGGTTGGGTTGGAAGGCACCTTCAAGGTCATAGAATCAGAGAATGGGTTGGCTTGGAAGGGACCTCGAAACTCATCCAGTTCCAACCCCTTGCCACGGGCAGGGACACCTCCCACCAGCCCAGGGTGCTCAGGACATTGTCCAGCCTGGCCTTGAACACCTCCAGGCAGGGGGCTCCTCAGTCTTGCTTCAGAAGAGCAGAGCTCTCGGTGCACTCACGCAGCACAAACCTCCAAAGGCAGGCTGGGTGCTGCCAAGCCAGAGGTCTGTGGCTGAGAGAGAGGAGGAAGCATCTGCTGAGCTCTGGTCACTGATTCATTGAATGGGTTGGGTTGGAAGGGACCTTCAAGATCATCCACCTCCAACCCCCTGCCATGGCCAGGGACACCTCCCACCAGCCCAGGCTGCCCAAGGCCTGGCCTGGAACACCTCCAGGGAAGGGACATCCACAGCCTCCCTGGGCAGCCTGTGCCAGGCTCTCCCCAGCCTCACTGCCAACAATTCCTTCCTCATCTCCAGTCTCAGTCTCCCCTCTCCCAGCTCCAGGCCATTGTCCCTCAGCCTGGCACTCCCCAGCTCTCCTGGAGCCCTTCAGGGCCACGGTCCCTGCTTTGCCAAAGGCAAGGGTGACACCCTGCTGAGCTTTGCTGGCTTAAAGTTAGAGCTCAGGGCAGGGGCAGCCTGGAGACCAGGAAAAATTTCTTCCCCAAACAGCTTCTCAGGCACTGGCCCAGCACCAGTGCCCAGGGATGCTCCCAAAGGCCCAGCACCAGTGCCCAGGGATGCTCCCAAAGGCCCAGCACCAGTGCCCAGGGATGCTCCCAAAGGCCCAGCACCAGTGCCCAGGGATGCTCCCAAAGGCCCAGAACCAGTGCCCAGGGATGCTCCCAAAGGACCAGCACCACTGCCCAGGGATGCTCCCAAAGGCCCAGCACCACTGCCCAGGGATGCTCCCAAAGGACCAGCACCACTGCCCAGGGATGCTCCAAACTGCCCAGCACCACTGACCAGGGATGGTCCACGAGGACCAGCACCAGTGCCCAGGGATGCTGTGGCACTGTCAGGATGGTAAGACACTGGCCCAGGCTGCCCAGAGAGGTGGCAGATGCCTCCCACCTCAGGATGCATTCAAGCTCAGGTTGGACATGGGACAGGAGGAACCTGGGCCACTGCAAGGTGTCCCTGGCCATGGCAGAGGGATGGAGCTGGATGATCTTGAAGACCCCTTCCAACCCAAACCATTCTAGGATTCTGAGCTCAAAAGGGATGCTCCACACTGCCCAACACCACTGCCCAGGGATGCTCCAAACTGCCCAGCACCACTGCCCAGGGATGCTCCAAACTGCCCAGCACCACTGCCCAGGGATGCTCCAATCTGCCCAGCACCACTGCCCAGGGATGCTCCAAACTGCCCAGCACCACTGCCCAGGGATGCTCCAAACTGCCCAGCACCACTGCCCAGGGATGCTCCAATCTGCCCAGCACCACTGCCCAGGGATGCTCCCAGAGGGCCATGCAAGGGTGAAAAAAACCCTAACCAAACAAAAAGGAGGCCAAGAAGTAGGAGGGAGCTGAGCCCCAGCAGTCTGCTATCAAGGCCACAGACTCCCAAATAGCTTTGAAATGAAGTTTCCTAAAGTCATTAAAGACTAAAGTCCCCCGGAGCCGCTTTTGTACGGGGCCTGAATTCCAAAGAACAGAGGGGGGAGGGAGGAAAAAAAGGGACAGAAAAACACCCAAAAGCTCCCCCCCAAAAAAAGCCCAACAACAACTCCCCCCTCTACCTCTCCCCCTCCCTCCTAAGTTCCGAGTAGAGAAAAATTAACCCTGGGAAAATGTGGCGAGCCTCAGATTACTGCAGACATTCATCCCCCCAAGCCCAGGGTTTTGTGGGTTTGGTTTTGTTTTGGTTGCTTTTTTTCCTCCCCCCTTTGGAGGTGGGGACGGGGCGGGGGGCGGGGGGGGAGTGGAGAAGGAGGTTTAGAGTCCTGTGTTGTGCTGCAAACAAAAATCCCCGGCGAATAACTCCTGAAAGCGGGGGGGGAGAAGGGGAAAAAAAACAAAGCTCAGCCCCGGCCATACATCTGTGAGCGTTGAAACAAAGGTTTGTTTGTGTGGCTGCCTCGCTCCGGCCGATGAAAGCAGACACTCACTTGAGAAACTTTTGCAAAGGAGGTTGTCGGGGAGGGGGTTGGAGGGGGGCGGTGGAGGGAAACCAACTCCGATCCCAACATCCTGGGAGAAAATTGGCGCAAGGGAGGCAAACACAGGCCCGCGATTGTCTGGGGAGAGGATGCGGGGCGCATACGAATGGCCCCCGCCCGAAACCCCAACGTCCCCCCGGGCACGGCTCCGGCTCCGGCGGCTCCCGGACAATTAAAGCCACAAAGGGGCTGGAGGAGGCCGGAGCGCGGAGCCGCCGCGCAGCGCCCGGCGCAGCTCTCCTCCGAGCGGAGGGCTTTGGGGCTGGCTTGTTTTATCCTCCAGCACTTAATTGGGAAGGGGCTGGGAGCTGCCCCCGCGGGAACTTTACCCGGCCGCAGGGCTGCCCAGCGCGGCCTAAGCACAGGCGGGGAAGAGCCATTCCCACACCGAGTTATTTGCCTTCCGCTCGCCTTTTCTTCCTTCTTTTTTCTTTTCATTTCTTTCTTTTTATTCCCCCTCTTCTTCTCTTTCTTGCTCTTCTTCTTCCTCCGCTTCTTCCTCTTCTTTCCCTTCACTTCTTCTTCCTCCTCTTTCCCTTCCTCCTCTTCTCCTTTCTCTTCTTCTCCTCTTATCATCTTCTTCTTCCTCATTTTCTTCTTCCTTTTCTCTTCTTCCTATTCTTCTTCCTCATCTTTTTCTTCCTCTTCTATTTCTCCTTTTTCTTCTTTCTCGACTTTTCTTTTCCCTTCTCTTTTGTTTCTTCTTTCTTTTTTCTTCTTGGTTCTTCTTTCTTCTTCCTCCTTTTCTTCTTATATATTCATTTTCTTCTTTTTAACCTTCTTTCTTCTTTTCTTCTTTATTCTTTCATTTCTCTTTTTTCTTTTCTCTCCTTTTTGTCTTTCTTCTCTTTTTTCTTCCTTTCTTCTTCTCCTTTTTTCCACCTTCTTAAATTTTCTTCTTTTTTTATTCATTTTTTCTTCTCCTTTCCCCCTTCTTTTTAATTTTCTTTTCTTTTTTTCTCCTTATATTTCCTTCTCTTTCCCCCCCCCTTCTTTTTCCCCTTCTATCTTTCCCCTTCTCATTCTATTTTTCCTTCTTTTCCCCCCTTCTTATTCTTTTTCCCTTTTCCCCCCTTCTGTTTTCCCCCTTCTCATTCTTTTTCCCCTTCTCATTCTTTTTTCCTCCTTCTTTTCCCCCCTCTATTTTTCCCCTTCTCATTCTTTTTCTTCTTCTTCTTTTTTCCCTTCTATTTCCCCCTCCATTTTCTTTTTTTCTTCTTCTTTCTTTCCTTCTATTTTCCCCCTTCTCACTCTATTTTCCTCTTTTTTTCCTTCTTTTCCTCCCTCTTCTATTTTCCCCTTCTCATTCTTTTTTCCTCCTCCTTCCCCACCTCTCTTTTTTCCCTTTTCATTCTTTTTTCCTTTTTCCCCTTCTATTTCCCCCTTCATTTTCTTTTTTTCTTCCTTCTTTTTTTTCCTTCTTTTTTCCCCTTCTCACTCTAGTTTCCTCTTTTTTCCTTCTTTTTCCCCCTTCTATTTTCCCCCTTCTCATTCTTTTTTCCTCCTTCTTTTCCCCCCTCTCATTCTTTTTTTTCCCTTCTCATTCTTTTTTCCTCCTTCTTCCCCCCCTGTATTTTTTCCCTTCTCATTCTTTTTTTTTCTTCCTTCTTTTTTCCCTTTTATTTCCCCCTTCAATTTCTTTTTCTCCTCCTTTTTTCCTTCTATTTTCCCCCTTCTCACTCTATTTTCCTCTTTTTTCCTTTTATTTTCCCCCTTCTCACTCTATTTTCCTCTCTTTTTTTCTTCCATTTTCCCCCTTCTCACTCTATTTTCCTCTTTTTTTTCTTCCATTTTCCCCCTTCTCACTCTATTTTCCTCTTTTTCCCCTTCTTTTTCCCCTTCTTTTTTCCCCTTCTCACTCTATTTTCCTCTTTTTCCCTTCTTTTTTCCCCCTTCTATTTCCCCCTTCTCATTCTTTTTCCCCTCTTCTTTTTTTTCCCCTTCTATTTCCCCCCCTTCTTTTTCTTTTTTTCCTTCTTTTATGTTTTTTTCCCCTCCTTCCCCTCCCTCCCTCCTCCTTCCAAGAGACCAACTTTGTGGCTTTGGGTTTTGGGTTGGTTTTTTTTTTTTCTTTTTCTCTTTTTTTTTTCCCCCCTCTTTTTTTTTTCAGAGGGAGAATAAAGTTACAAGTGTCTAGCATTTTGCTGAGGGAGAATGAAATTAGATGCTGAATGGAGCGGATAGGAAAGGCTGGGAAAATGCAAAGTTGGCAGTCATGCCAGGTCAGTCTAGAGCTCCCACTGTCCTTCCCCTGCACCAGGTGTCCGCTGCATTCAAATGATACTATTATTCATAGACTGAAGCAGAGTATTAAAACTCCCTCTCCCCCCTCCCCCCTCCCCACCCCCTCCCCTTCTCCCTTTCCCCCCCCACCCCCCTTAAAAAAAAATAATTTGCAACTGAATAAAGATATAATCCTGGAAATATAACTCTCCATTAAGGGTCCCCATTAGCAACACAAGAGCCCCATTGTGAAGGAGTTATGTATATTTATCAAGTTAAGAAGGGGGAAAGAAGAAGAAGAAGAAGAAGGAGGAGAAGAGGGGGAGAAAAAAATAAACCACGGCAGCACCACAACAAGACCCCAAAGAAACAACAACAACAGAAGTAAAAGGGAAGGGGGAAAGAAGGAGGAGGGGGGAAAAAAAGCCAGCAGCACCACACACCACAACAAGACCCAAAAGAAGCAACAACAACAAAAATAAAAGGAAAGGGGGAAAGAAGGAGGAGGGGAAAAAAATAAGCCAGCAGCACCACACACCACAACAAGACCCAAAAGAAACCAGCAAAAATAACAAGGAAAGAAGGAAAGGGGGAAAGAAGGAAAGGGGAGAAAGAAGGAAAGGGGGAAAGAAAGAAAGGGGGGAAAGAAGGAATGAGGGGAAAGAAGGAAAGGGGGAAAGAAAGAAAGGGGGAAAGAAGGAGGAGAAAAAAGAAACCCCAGCAACACCACACAACCACACACCACCAAAAAGGAACAACAAAAAAAGGGGGGAAGAAGGAAAGAAGCAAAGAAGGAAAGGAGGAAAGAAGCAAAGGAGGAATGAAGGAAAGGAGGAAAGAAGCAAAGGAAGAAAGAAGGAAAGGAGGAAAGAAGCAAAGGAGGAAAGAAGCAAAGGAGGAAAGAAGCAAAGGAGGAAAGAAGCAAAGGAAGAAAGAAGGAAAGGGGGAAAGAAACAAAGAAGGAAAGGAGGAAAGGAGCAAAGGAGCAAAGCTGAAAGCTCTCAGTCCTTCCACGTTAATAGAAAACTTTTATAGCCCCCAGCCTGGGGAGCAGCAGTGCAGAAAGTGTTCAGCCTCCATTCCTCTGAGGGCAAACTCTTCCCTGTTTGACAGGGAATGGCTAAACCTGGAGCGGTGCTGGAGCAAAGGGTTGGAGGATGCCAGCTCTGCTCTAACACCAAAGGGGCTGCAGACCCCCAGCAAGGGCAGGGCAGGCAAGCTTCATATTTGCAATGGTTTCTATCTTTAGTTTTCACAAACAGCTAGAGGTTGGTTGGTTGTTTTTATCACAACCCCCCCTCCTTTTTTCTTTCCTGACTCCTCTTTTTCTCTCTGCAGATGGGATCTGGTGCACAGGAGCCTGCTCTGATCCACCAGGAATGGGAATGCTGCAGGTCCAGGGAGGTTTCTGTCACTGGGGTCCTCATCTAGCCCCCCTCCAACCCCAAGTCATGCACAGGAGCCTGCTGTGCTCCACAGAAATCATGGAATCACAGCAGAACTGTCAGGGCTGGAAGGGAGCTCAAGGCTCAGCCAGCCCCAGCCCCTGCCATGGGCAGGGACACCTCACACCACAGCAGGTTGCTCACAGCCACCTCCAGCCTGGCTGCAAACACCTCCAGGCAGGAGGCTTCCACCACCTCCCTGGGCAGCCTGTGCCAGGCTCTCACCACCCTCATGGGCAACAACTTCTTCCTCACAGCCAATCTCAATCTCCCCTCCTCTAGCTTGGATCCATTCCCCCTCCTCCTGTCCCTCCCCAACACCCTACAAAGTCCCTCCCCAGCTTTCTTGCAGCCCCCTGCAGATCCTGGAAGGCCACAGGAAGGTCTCCTGGGAGCCTTCTCCTCTCCAGCCTGCACAACCCCAACTCCCTCAGTCTGTGCTCACAGCAGAGCAGCTCCAGCCCTCTGCTCCTCCTCGTGGCCCTTCTCTGGACGCTTTCCAGCCCCTCCAGATCCTTCCTGGCACAGAGGCTCCAGAGCTGGCCCCAGAGCTGCAGCTGTGGTCTCAGCAGAGTGGAGCAGAGGGGCAGAATCCCCTCCCTGGCCCTGATGGCTCTGCTTCTCTTGATGGAAATCTAGGGAGACTTCTGCCACTCATCTAGCCCCCCCTAAACCCCAAGTCATGCTTAGGAGCCTGCTGTGCTCCCCAGGAATGGAAATGCTGGGGGGGTTATGCCACTGGGATTCTCATCTACCTCCCCCCCTAAACCCTAAGTCTCATTCTCAGCCTCCCTCCCCCAGCCCTCCCTTGGACATCTCCCTCTGCAGAGGGCGGTGAGTGGAACTCCCCTGGCTGATGAAATGAGTGCTGAGAGCTGAGCTCCTTCATGGAGCACAGGGGAAAGCCTTTCCCTGCTGCTCTGGAAAAGGAACCCTTAAAGCCAAGGAGAAGTTAACCACCTGGCAAGACACAGGAGAGAGGTTTCCCAGGCAGGAGCTTGTGGGTGGCACTGTGAAAAACCTGAGAGCTTCAGAGAAGAGAGAAGCTCAGAGCAGTGGAAGCCAAGGGCAGGATGGAGCAGAAAGGAGATTTCAGCCTCTCCCTTCTCCCTGAGCAAAGCTCCTTGCCAGCTCCTTTCCAACCAGCCCTGGCACAAGGCTGCTTGGAGGGAGAACCCTTCAGAGCAGCCTTCATCCCCTGCTGGGTGAGGAGTGGCCTTGCTTGCTTCTTGGATGCTCTCAATCCTCTTACCACATCAACCCAACTGCCAGGGTCATGCCAGATCAATCCATCCTCCAGCCTTCATCACCTCCTAGTTGAAAGTGGGGCCTTCCTTTTTGGATGTTATCTCATCAATCCTGGAGGAATTTGGTAACTATTAGAGATTAGGAGGAAATTCCTGAGAGTGAGGCTGGGGAGAGGCTGGAACAGGCTGCCCAGGGAGGCTGTGGATGTCCCCTGCCTGGAGGTGTTCAAGGCCAGGCTGGATGAGGCCTTGAGCAGCCTGGGCTGATGGGAGGTGTCCCTGCTTATGGCAGGGGGGTTGGAACTGGATGATCTTTGAGGTCCCCTCCAACCCAAACCACTCTCTGTACCTATGATCTTCAGGGTCCCTTCCAACCCATTCTAGGATTCTATGCTCTTCCAGGTCCCTTCCAAGCCAACCCATTCTATGAATCCATGATCTCCAGGGTCCCTTCCAACCCAACCCCTTTGGTGGTTCCATGATTCTCATATCCAGATGGAAGGGGGTTAGGAAAAAAAGTGTGAATTTGAGCCTCCCTCAGCCAGGGGATTCTCCCTCTCTCTGCAGCTCTTCTATAGTAACCTCTGATTCCTTTTCTCCCATGGCCATGGGAGAATCCTCACCACACAGAGCTGAAACCCCCAAAATATCAGTTTCTGAGAGCTGCATTATTTATTTACCTATTTAGAGCTGCAACATGAGAACCTAACAGGAATAGAGGAGAAAGCACCAAGGAGCTCCACCAGCCAGCAAGCCCAACGTGGGAGCACTGCCAAACTCAGCTACAAACCAGCACAGAAAGGGACCTCAGCAGAGCTGCTCCAACCCCCCTGCCCCAGCAGGATCACAGAATCACAGAGCTGCCAGGGCTGGAAGGGACCTCAAGGCTCAGCCAGTCCCAGCCCCCTGCCATGGGCAGGGACACCTCACACCGCAGCAGGTTGCTCACAGCCACCTCCAGCCTGGCTGCAAACACCTCCAGGCAGGAGGCTTCCACCACCTCCCTGGGCAGCCTGTGCCAGGCTCTCACCACCCTCATGGGCAACAACTTCTTCTTTCTTCTCCTGTCTCAGCAGTGCCTCCAGGAGGTTCTGCTCCATGACCTCAGCAGGCACAGGGGTGATGCTGCCTGGCCTGCAGCTCCCAGGGTCATCCTTCCCCTTCTTGGCCATGGGGGTGATGTTTCCCCTTTTGCCAGTCAGTGAGGACTTCCTGCCAGGACTTTTGCACCCCAGTCCCCTAGAGTAGGTCACAGAATGCACCTGAGCAGGGCCTGAGCCTCCTCTTCTCACGCAGGTGGACTCCTGAACGAGGCAAGCAGCTCTGGTGCCCTTTGGGAAGCCCAAGCAGAACGCCACACAGCTGCCAGGGCTGGTGGCCTTGGAGCAGTGTGCACAGCAGAGCCTGAGAGCCAGGGTGTGTCAGTGCATATTAATTTCCTGCTTTAATGCTGTGCTTGCAGCTGGGCATGAAATGGACCCCTGGCTTCTACCAGGGCTTGGTGCTCCCAAGGGTAAGCAGAAGGCAGAGGCACCTTGGCTTGACTCACTCAAGGGTGTTTTTTTGGGGGGTTCCCTGCCCAAGCTGGCAATCAAAATAAGAGGAAAGGAAGAAGGGATGGAGGTGTCCTCAGGCTGGATTGGAGCCAGTGCAGCATTTTTCTCCTGGGGATGTTACTTTGTGGCCATCCCAGCCCTTCCTCACAGGCTGGCCTGCAAGTTTTGGGGGGCAAGTCCCTTAGGTGTGTTGGTTACTCAGCTGTTTAGACTGGGTTGAGACTTGGAACCATAGAACTGTTGAGGAGGGAAGAGACCTTTGAGGTCACCAAGGCCAACTGCTCACCTGGTTACAATCCCAACCCTACTGCTCAGCTACTGCCACTAGATCAGAGGATCCTAGAGCCATAGAGATGCTGAGGCTGGAAGAGACCTTTGAGACCATCAAGTCCAACTGCTCCTCTGCATGTAACCACACCACTACTGCTGAGCCACTGCCACTAGTCCATAGAGTCAGAGAGCCATAGAAATGTTGATGTTGGAAGAGACTTTTGAACCATCAAGCCCAGCTGCTCACCTGGAGCTCACAACCCACCAGTGCTGATAAGCCACTGGCAACAACCATAGGATCAGAGAATCACAACCTTGTTTGGGTTGGAAAAGCCCTCAGAGATCATCCAGCCCAACCAGCGACCCAGCACCACCACAGCCATCAAACCATGGCCCCAAGTGCCATGGCCACACCTTTCTTGATCACCTCCAGGGATGGGGACTCCACCACCTCCCTGGGCAGCCTCTTCCAACCCCTGACCACTCTCACAGCAACGATTTTCTTCCTCATGTCCAACCTAACCCTCCCCTGCCACAATTCCAGGCCATTTGCTCTCCTATCACCTGAGACTAGGGAGCAGAGCCCAACCTTCACCTCACTGCAGCCTCCTCTCAGGGAGCTGTGGAGAGCAATGAGGTCTCCCTCAGCCTCCTCTTCACCAGGACTGAACACCCCCAGCTCCCTGAGCTGCTCCTCATCAGAAGAGTGGCAGAAGCTCAGGTTGTACCTGCTGAGCAGCTGGGGAAAGTAGGACATGGTGGGGAGAGGAGAAGGAGAAAATTGCTGCATGAGCTTATGAGAAGGTAAAGAGAAGGAGAGCTGAGCAGCCCTTGCTAGGTCTGAAGCCTGGTGCCTGGAGCAGGCCAGATGCTTCCCTTGGTAAGCAGCAGTTTTAAGGATGTTAGCTAAGCAGCCACTTCTTTTAAGTGAGAAAAATTGATTCTCCTGCTTCAGCCAGAGCACAAATAAAACCCAGCAGCAGGCAGCTGGAGCCATGGATAAGCAAAAATATAAAAGAAGAAGAAAGAGAGAGAGCAAGAGAGGAGGGAAGGCTGCAGCAGAGTGCAAGGGAAGGCAGCAGCAGAGTGCAAGGGAAGGCAGCAGGAGAATGCAAGGGAAGGCAGCAGGAGAATGCAAGGGAAGGCAGCAGGAGAATGCAAGGGAAGGCAGCAGGAGAATGCAAGGGAAGGCAGCAGAAGAATGCAAGGGAAGGCAGCAGGAGAATGAAAGGGAAGGCAGCAGGAGAATGCAAGGGAAGGCAGCAGAAGAATGCAAGGGAAGGCAGAAGGAGAATGCAAGGAAAGGCAGCAGGAGAATGCAAGGGAAGGCAGAAGGAGAATGCAAGGAAAGGCAGCAGGAGAATGCAAGGGAAGGCAGAAGGAGAATGCAAGGGAAGGCAACAGGATGCGAGTGGTGTGCTCAGGAATCAGGAGCAAGAGAGGAGGGAAGGCAGCAGCAGAGTGCAAGGGAAGGCAGAAGGAGAATGCAAGGGAAGGCTGCAGGAGAATGCAAGGGAAGGGAACAGGATGCAAGTGGTGTGCTCAGGAATCAGGAGCAAGAGAGGAGGGAAGGCAGCAGCAGAGTGCAAGGGAAGGCAGCAGGAGAATGCAAGGGAAGGCAGCAGGAGAATGCAAGGGAAGGCTGCAGGAGAATGCAAGGGAAGGCAGCAGGATGCAAGTGGTGTGCTCAGGAATCAGGAGCAAGAGCAGAGGGAAGGCAGCAGCAGAGTGCAAGGGAAGGCAGAAGGAGAATGCAAGGGAAGGCAGCAGGAGAATGCAAGGAAAGGCTGCAGGATGCAAGTGGTGTGCTCAGGAATCAGGAGCAAGAGCAGAGGGAAGGCAGCAGCAGAGTGCAAGGGAAGGCAGAGTGCAAGTGGTGTGCCCAGAAAGCAAGAGAGGAGGGAAGGCAGCAGCAGAATGCAAGGGAAGGCAGCAGCAGCAGGATGCAGGTGGTGTGCCCTGGAAGCAGAGCTGCCTCTTCCAGCAGCCTGCAGAAGGAGCTGCAAAGTGGCACTGTTGGATACACCTGAAAGCTCGGTAGGAAATTAAAAGGCAATTAAGTGTGAGCTAAGTGGTGGAGCACGTCCTGCCGAGGCTTGGATGGCCCTGCTGTTGTGCTGGGCAGTTGGTTTCTTCTGTCCTTGGTGCTCTCCAAGCATTGAGCTATAACCTAGCGCGGGGCTGAGGAGGAAATAACCTTCCCCCTCCCCCGGATAATCTACACCCCAGCAACAGCTGCTTTGGTCGGGCAGAAGGCTAAATATAGTCATCTGCCACGGAGCCAGCACATCAAAAAGAGATTCTGGGCCGTAGCAGGGATCCCTAATGTGCAGGGGATGATGGATGGACGGCTCACACCCCTCACACGGCGCTGCTGCTCCTCGGGATGGGGCCGCGGCGTCTGCCGCCGTCCGCGGCCGAGCGCTGAGTTCTTGGCTGCTGCCCCCACGCCTCTGCGCTGGCCAACTCCTAGGGTGGAGAATTGCTCTGTTCTGGTGGCAGCTCTGATGAAAGAGCCATCAGCAGCACGGCTTTGCCCGGGGAAAAAGAAGGCTCTGAAGGTTTTACAGGTGACAGGAGCAGGGACCCGAGGTAAGGCAAAAGAGAAGCAGAGAGCCGTGGGACCAGTCCTAAAACCAGGGAATCATGAACCCACGGAATCATGGAATCAATGAATCACAAACCCACAGAATCACAACATCCTGAAATCATGGAATCACAACATCCTAGAGCCCTAAAATCCTGGAATCACAAAAGCATAGCATGATAGAATCAGAGAGTCACAGAATTGCTCAGGCTGGAGAGGACCTCCAAGACCACTGAGTCCAACCATCAGCCTAACCCCACCACGGCTGCCAAACCACAACCCCAAGTGCCAAGTCCACAGGTTTCTTGGTCACCTCCAGGGATGGGGACTCCAGCACCTCCCTGGACAGCCTGTGCCAGTCCCTGACCACTCTTGCAGCAAAGAAATGTTTCCTAATCTCCAACCTCACCCTCCCCTGGCACAACTTCAGGCCATTTCCTCTCATCACATCCCCTGATACTAGAAAGACTTATGTCCACCTCGCTGCAACCTCCTCAGGGAGCAATGAGGTCTCCCTTCAGCCTCCTCTTTCCCACACTAAACAAATCCAGTTCCCCCAGCTGCTCCTCCAGTGTTTGCCCACAGGTATGGCTATGCATACAACCACTTTTTACACCTGATGCCATCAAACACAGAGCTGCACAGGCTGTGTGCTGCTGCACAGGCCTGCAGGACTCAGCATTAAAGGCTTGCTTTTAGGTCTGAATCCCAAAGGAGCACACAAAGGGGGAGATGCTACACCATCAGGGACAGGGGGCAGGAGAGGGGATTCTGCCCCTGGGCTCTGCTCAGACCTCACCTCCAACCCTGCCTCCAGCTCTGCTGTCCCCAGCAGCAGCAGGACACAGAGCTGCTGCAGAGAGCCCAGAGGAGTGATGCCCCTCAGCCAGGCTCAGCTGCTCAGGGCCTCATCCAGCCTGGCCTGCAGCACCCCCAGGCAGGAGGCAGCCACAGCCTCCCTGGGCAGCCTGTGCCAGAGCTTCAGCAGCCTGGCACTGAAGAACTTCTTCCTCAGCTGCAGCCTGAGCCTGCTCTGCCTCAGCTCCAAACCATTGCCCCTGGGCCTGGCTCCAGCCCCCCTCAGCCAAAGTCCCTCTGCAGCCTTCCTGCAGGATGCCTTCAGGGGCTGGCAGCAGCTCTGAGGTGCCCCTGGAGCCTTCTCCTCTGCAGGCTGCACAGCCCCAGCTCCCTCAGCCTGTGCTCCCAGCAGAGCTGCTGCAGCCCTGGCAGCAGCCTTGTGGCCTCCTCTGGGCTCTCTGCAGCAGCTCTGTGTCCTGCTGCTGCTGGGGACAGCAGGGCCGGAGGCAGGGCTGGAGGTGAGGTCTGAGCAGAGCCCAGGGGCAGGGTTGGAGGTGAGGTCTGAGCAGAGCAGAGCCCAGGGGCAGGGTTGGAGGTGAGGTCTGAGCAGAGCCCAGGGGCAGGGTTGGAGGTGAGGTCTGAGCAGAGCAGAGCCCAGGGGCAGGGTTGGAGGTGAGGTCTGAGCAGAGCAGAGCCCAGGGGCAGGGTTGGAGGTGAGGTCTGAGCAGAGCCCAGGGGCAGGATTGGAGGTGAGGTCTGAGCAGAGCCCAGGGGCAGGATGCCCTCTCCTGCCTTCTGCCCACCCTGCTCTGGCTGCAGCCAGCACACAGCTGCCTGAGGGCTGCAGGAGGCACTGCTGGCTCCTGGGGAGCTGCTCAGCACCCAGCACAGTGATCAGGAAGATGATTTGTTGATCTGCTTTGCCCTTCAAATACCAAAAGTTTATCTTTAGAAACACCAGAACTGGAGGCAGGATTGGAGGTGGGGCTCTCACGAGAACATCAGAGGTAATTGAGCAAAGTGAAAGTGAACTTAACCTGGGGGTACTGGTGGACAGCAGCTGAAGAGGAGCCAGCAGTGTGCCCAGGGGGCCAAGAGAGCCAAAGGCCTCCTGGCTGGGCTCAGCAATGCTGTGGCCAGCAGCAGCAGGGAGGGGATTGTCCCCTGGCACTCAGCTCTGGCCAGCCCACACCTCCAGGCTTGGGTCCAGCTCTGGGCAGCTCAAGGCAAGAGAGCTGTGGAGGTGCTGGAGCCAGGGCAGAGCAGGGCAAGGAAGCTGGGAAGGGCCTGGGGAAGAAATGTGCTGGAGAGAGGCTGAAGGAGCTGGGGATGGTTAGTGGGAAAGAGAGGAGGCTGAGGGGAGACCTCCTGGCTGCCTCCAGCCCCGTGCAAGGAGGTTGTGGAGAGGCTGCTGCTGGTCTCTGCTCCCAGGTCAGGAGTGACAGAAGAAGAGGCAATGGCCTCAAGCTGCCCCTGGGGAGGTTCAGCCTGGAGAGCAGGAAGACTTTTTCCCCCTGCAGAGTGGTCAGGGCTTGGGATGTGCTGCCCAGGGAGGTGGTGGAGTGCCCAAGGCTGGCTGTGTTTGAAGGTGGTTTGGCTGTGGTGCTTGGGGCTGTGGTTTAGGGCTGAGCCTTGCAGAGCAGGGCTCTGGGTTGGCCTTGGTGCCCCTGAGGCTCTGCTCCAGCCTGAGTGTTGCTGTGTGACTAAGGTCAGGAAGATGCCAGGTGGAAGGGAGCCTGTGCCAGCTCCCCTCTCCCTCCTGGTTCTTCTCTGTCCCCTGCCCCTGTTCCAGAGCCCTGCTCCTGGAGATCAATCCTGCAGCAGGAGCATTGCCTGTGGCTTCCAGGCCAGCCCTCCGGCATTGGAGCAGGGGGGCCAAGCCAGCAGCTCTTCCCTTGCCACCAAAGGTGAAAAGGTTCCCCAGGACATCAGGTTCCTTCTCCTTTTTCATCTGTTGCCTCTGCCTTTTCCAGAGGGTAGGAGGGTGTTCAAGGAGGTCTCTGTGGGTGCTTCATCAGTGTGATTAACCTGTTGGCATTATGGTTAGCAAATTACAGCAGGAGCACTCAGAAAGTTAGGAACAAATCTGCTTTGGGGCTGGGGGGTTCTTGTTGTTGTTATTATTGTTATTTATTACTTTATCTTTATTTAGGCATTTTTACTTTATTTTTATTTTATTTATTTTTATTCATTTTAATTTTATTTTTATTATTTTATTTATTTATTTATTTATATTTTATTCTTTTTTATTTTATTCCTATTTATTTTAAATTTTATTCATTTTAATTTTATTTTCATTGGTTTTTTCTTATTTTCTTATTTTTTATTTTGATTTTATTCCTTTTTATTTTATTCCTTTTTATTTTATTCATTTTATTTTTTTTTACTCCTTTTTACTTTATTTTTATTTTATTCATTTTAATTTTTTTTACTCCTTTTTACTTTATTTATTTTTATTTTATTCATTTTTATTTTTTTTTTTTACTCCTTTTTACTTTATTTATTTTTATTTTATTCATTTTTATTCCTTTTCATTTTTATTCTTTTTTTTACTCCTTTTTACTTTATTTATTTTTATTTTATTCATTTTTATTTTTATTCTTTTTTTATTCCTTTTTACTTTATTTTTATTTTATTCCTTTTTATTCATTTTCATTTTATTAATTTTTATTTTATTCTTTTTTTACATTTTTTATTCCTTTTTATTTTATTCCTTTTTATTTTATTCATTTTTATTTTATTCGTTTTTATTTTTATTCCTTTTTATTTTTATTCTTTTTTTATTCCTTTTCACTTTATTTATTTTTTCTTTATTCATTTTTATTTTAATCATTTTAATTTTATTAATTTTTATTTTCTTTCTATTGTTTCTTTATTTTTATTATGATTTTATTTGTTTTTATTTGATTCCTTTTTATTTTCTTTCTTTTTATTCTATCTATTTTTGTTTTATTTATCTTGATTCTGTATTTATTATTTTCTTTAGTTTATTATTTAATTTATACTTTTTGTTTTAATCCACGGAAAGCAAAAGAGAGAAACCCTTAGGAGGAGGCTGCCCTGTGAATAGCCTCTCCATAGCCGGTGGGGAATCGCCGGCAGGGTGGAGCTGTCCTCCAAACGCAACCTGCAGGGCGAGTCCAACAGCTCCCAAGGGATTCCAGGTCCAGCCTGTGCGGGGCCAGCCTCTCAAGCCAGAGTTTTACTGCTGACCCCATTAAGGAGCCTCCAAGCTGAGAGAGATTGCAGCAGGGAGGTTGGAAGAGATGTGCTGTAGGCAGCTCCACCACCAAACGTTCACCTGGGGGCTCCGGGTCCCTGCGGCTGAGCTAAATGAGTGTCCCAATTCCAGCAGCGGGGCTGCAGCAGGCTCCCGCTGTGCCATCAATCCAGGCAAGTGCTTTGACCTCTTTTATTCATTGGCACCGCGGCTCCTGCAGTTGTCCCTTCCAGCAAAGGGCCCTCAGGAGTTTCACAGAACTGCCAGGGCTGGAAGGGACCTCGGGGATCATCCTTTTGCAGATGGGATCTGGTGCACAGGAGCCTGCTCTGATCCACCAGGAATGGGAATGCTGCAGGTCTAGGGAGGTTTCTGTCACTGAGATCCTCATCTACCTCCCCCTAAACCCCAAGTCAGGCACAGGAGCCTGCTGTGCTCCACTAGGAACGGGAATGCTGCAGGTCTAGGGAGGTTTTTGTCACTGAGATCCTCATCTACCTCCCCCTAAACCCCAAGTCAGGCACAGGAGCCTGCTGTGGTCCACAGGAATCATGGAATCACAGAACTGCCAGGGCTGGAAGGGACCTCAAGGATCATTCAGTCCCAACCCCCCTGCCATGGGCAGGGACACCTCACACCACAGCAGGTTGCTCACAGCCACCTCCAGCCTGGCTGCAAACACCTCCAGGCAGGAGGCTTCCACCACCTCCCTGGGCAGCCTGTGCCAGGCTCTCACCACCCTCATGGGCAACAACTTCTTCCTAAGGTCTAATCTAAACCTGCCCTCCTCTAGCTTGGATCTATTCCCCCTGGTTCCATCCCTACCTGACACCGTAAAAAGTCCCTCTCCAGCTCTCTTGGAGCCCCCTGCAGATCCTGGAAGACCACAAGAAGGTCTCCTGGGAGCCTTCTCCTCTCCAGCCTGCACAACCCCAACTCCCTCAGTCTGTCCTCAGAGCAGAGCAGGGGCATCCAGGGCAGGCTGCACAGGAAGGCATCCAGGTGGGGCTGGAAAGGCTCCAGAGCAGGAGACTCCACAACCTCTCTGGGCAGCCTGCTCCAGGCCTCCAGCAGCTTCACACCAAAGAAGTTTCTCCTCCTGGTGAGCTGAAACCTTCTCTGCTCCAGTTTGTATCCATTGGTCCTGGTCTGGTTACTGTGCACCACCCATGGGAGCTTGGCCCCCTCCCCTTGCCCCCCAGCCCTCAGCTATTGATAGACATTGATCAGATCCCTCTCAGCCTTCTCCTCCCCAGACTCAACAGCCCCAGGGCTCTCAGTCTCTCCTCACAGGGGAGATGCTCAAGTCCCCAGCTCATCCTCCTGGCTCTGCCTTGGACTCTCTCCAACAGGTCTCTGTCTCTCTTCACCTGGGGAGCCCCAACCTGGCCACAGGATTGCAGCTGTGGTCTGAGCAGGGCAGAGCAGAGGGGCAGCAGAACCTCCCCAGCGCTTCTGCCCCCAGGATCCCATTGTCTCTCTTGGCCCCCAGGGCACATTGCTGTCCCAGGCAGAACTTGCTGCCCCCCAGCACTCCAAGGTGGTTGGGGGTCAGAAGGGGTCTGTAGGCATCAGGCACCTGGCAGCAGATGAGTGGAGGAAGTGCTGCCTGGTGGGAAAAGCTGAACTTGCTTCTAGTGTCTGTTTGGGATGGGGTTTGGTTGGGGGGTTTATTTTTCTCACATGACCAGAGCCCTCCTCCTCCTCCTCCAATGGACCTCTGGAGCTAATTTAATCTCATCTGCCCAGTAAAAGTCAAATAAGGAAGAGACACAACCCCCCCAAAAACCCCTGCCCCCCCGTCCTCCCCTTCCTCCCCTTCCCCAGCCCCTGCAATTGTCAGGGATATGATAAAGCTAATTAAGCCCTGCCCAGGCTCTAACAGTTTCATTAGAGGAGATAATATTGCAGAAGAAGGGGGGGGGGGGGGAAGAAAAAATAAGAAATCATTATGATGAATGCCTGGAGATTACATTCCATGTTAATGAAGTGTAAATGATCTAATTATTTTTGAAAGGATCCCGGATTCGATTAAACTGTGGGAATTAAATTGGAAAGGACAAGGCCCATTGTACTTTTTTGCTGCTGTTTGTTGTTGTTGGGGCGGTTTGCCTCTCTCCCCGCTCCTCTTCTTCTTGTTGTTGTTGTTGTTTTTATGTACAGACAAGTTAGCGTTAATTAGGCACAATCTACAGGAACAAATGAGCCACAACCCTCGGTGAACAATCGCGGAGCTCTCGTCGCTCAAGGCAGGTTTCATAAAGGAATATATTAAGGGGAAGGGGAGGGGGGGGAGGACAAAAAAATATTGTGAGTCAATTAAATACAGTGCTTTTAGCAGTGGGAGGGAGAATGAGCAAGGGGGAGGGAAGAAAAAACCTTCCCCCCCGCTTCTCCTCCCCACATCCTCCTCCCCTTCCTGCGTTTCGGAGCGGCTGGGATGCGAGGGAGGGCTCCGCCGGCTCGGCTCCAGCCCTGCCTTGGCGAATGCTAACGCTGCCGCTGAGCCGCTGCCTGACGGGGTTCGCCTGCCACAGGCAGCTTGCTGGGGGCGCTGGGGGGCAGGTTGGGTTGGGTTTGGATGGGGTTCACAGGGCGTCAGAGGTTGGAAGGGACCTCCGGAGGTCACCCAGTCCAAGCCCCCTGCCAGAGCAGGGGCACCCAGGGCAGGCTGCACAGGAATGCATCCAGGTGGGCTTGGAAAGGCTCCAGAGCAGGAGACTCCACAACCTCTCTGGGCAGCCTGCTCCAGGCCTCCAGCAGCCTCACACCAAAGAAGTTTCTCCTCATGCTGAGCTGAAACCTTCTATCATAGAATCACAGAATGGTCCAGGCCAGAAGGGACCTCCAGAGCTCATCCAGTCCAACCCTCTGCCCTCAGCAGGGACATCCCCAACTAGATCAGGCTGCCCAGAGCCCTGTCCAGCCTCACCTGGAATATCACCAGGGATGGAGCCTCAACCCCCTCCCTGGGCAACCTGCTGCAGGGTTCCAGCAGCCTCCTGGTGCAGAACTTGTTCCTCACATCCAATCTCAATCTGCTCTGCTCTACTTTGAAGCCATTGCCCCTGGTCCTGTCCCTGCAGGCCTTTGGGAACACTCTCTCTGCATCCTTCATCCTTGATCCTTCATTCTCATTCTTGCTGAGGTGGAACATCCTGGGTTCCAGTTTGTGTCCATTTTCCCTATGGGGCAGGCTGGGAGGGTTGGAGCTGTTCAGCCTGGAGAAGAGAAAGCTCCAGGGAGACCTTAGAGCAGCCTCCCAGTACCTGAACTAGGCTCCAGGAGAGGTGGGGAGGGACTTTGGACAAGGGCTGGGAGTGCCAGGATGAGGAACAACCTCTTGGAGGCTCCCTGCCCAGAGAGGTTCTGGAGCCTCCTTCTCTGGAGACTTTCCAGCCCCACCTGGATGCATTCCTGTGCAGACTCCCCTGGGTGCCACCACAGTGCCCTTGCTCTGGCAGGGGGCTTGGACTGCATGATCCCTGGAGGTCCCTTCCAACCTCTAATGTTGTGTGAGACTGTAACCAAAGAGTGAATACTTGATCTGTCTGAGCTGTCTCTGCAGCACATCTACAGCCTGGAAAGGACAGCAGAAAGATGGCTGTGGAAGAGGCAGGAAGCCTGCAAGCACTCAGCCTCAGCAGGTTTGTGGTGACCCCAAGCTGTGTGGCCCTGCTGGAGTGCAGGGATGGCATCCAGAGGGTGAGATTGAGACAGCTTAGAGAGGTGGACCCAAGCCAACCTCCTGAAGATCAGCAAGGCCAAGGGCAAGGCCCTGCAGCTGGCTCAGGGCAATTCCAAGCACAGAGCCAGGCTGGGTGAGGAGTGGCTGAGAGCAGCCTGCAGAAGGCGGCCTTGGGGGTGCCAGGTGGTGACAAACTCCCCAGGAGCCAGCACTGGTCCCTGGCAGCCCAGAGCCAGCTGAGTGCTGAGCTGCAGCCAGAGCAGGGAGAGAGCAGCACAGGGAGGGGATTCTGCCAAGCTTAGTGTTTGTCTCAGTCCTCTTCAGAACTCTCCATTTGAAGCTTCTCTGGGCAAGGAAAACATCAAATCCAAGTGGTGAAGGAACTCCTCCCCTTAGCCTTCACCATCTTGTGGTGGTTGATTTCTTATTTTCTTGGGGGGGGGGGGAATGTGCAAGCTGAAAATAGATAAAAAAGAGGTGGGGAACTCTTTCCTTGCCCTCCTGCTGCTGCTCTCCCAAGGCCTGGGTCGGTGGAATGCCAATTCATTTGGTTTGTTATGGGTTTTAACCACAGCAGCATCAAGAAGCCTGAATCCCAACATTGCCACTGAGAAAAGCAAACCCAAAGCACAGCTCCCTGGGCTGAGCACGAGCAATGATGCCTTAAAAGAGGGAAAACAGGAGTGGGGAAACTCAAAGCTGCTTGAGGCTAGCAGGGAAGGGTCAGGAGCTCTGTGGTGGCCGTGGCTGGTGGCCAGGTGTATGAAAATGTATGGAAAGCGCTCTGCTGCCTTGCCTTCTCCAAGGCTGATGGCACCTCTGGGACCCAGGGATGCTTATCATTATCAATTGTGGCAGTAATGGTCCAACAGGCTTCCTACAACAACCTTTGACAGGGCATAAATAAAGAGGAATGAATACAATTAGCCCTGCTTGGGGGTTGCCAAGAGAGTGGAAGGAGTCAGATTAATAGGGCTGATTAATTCAGCCTTCCAGCTGGCCTAGGAGTGGGTTTCAGGTGGACTCTCATCTTTACAAGAGCTCTTGCTTCTCCAGAACTGGGAGAATCAAGGGATGGGTTGGAAGGGACCTGGAAGATCATAGAAGGAGAGAATGGGTTGGGTTGGAAGGGATCTCAAAGATCATAGAAGGAGAGAATTGGTTGGGTTGGAAGGGACCTGGAAGATCATAGGAGAGAATTGGTTGGGTTGGAAGGGACCTGGAAGATCATAGGAGAGAATTGGTTGGGTTGGAAGGGACCTGGAAGATCATAGGAGAGAATTGGTTGGGTTGGAAGGGACCTTCAAGATCATAGAATCCTAGAATGGGCTGGGTTGGAAGATCATAGAATGCTGGCATGGTTTGACTTGGAAGGGACCTGGAAGGTGATAGAATCCTAAACTGGAGATAAGGAAGAAATTCTTGACAGTGAGGGTGGTGAGACACTTGGCACAGGAGGTGGTGGAAGCCTCATCCCTGGAGGTGTTCAAGGCCAGGCCTTGAGCAAGCTGGGCTGGTGGGAGGTGTCCCTGCCCATGGCAGGGGTTTGGATCTGGATGACCTTCAAGGTCCCTTCAAGCCATTCTATGACAGAGGATAACAAAGGCATAACATTCAGGGCACCTTCTTCTCTTCATTCAAAAGAGGTTGCCAGGGAAGCTCTCTTTGTGCTCTTTGCCCTGCTGGGTGCAGAGTAACTTGTCCCCAGTCTTGCAGGCTGGACACTGCTGCTCTGAGATGTCCTCTTCCCAAAGGAAAATAAACCTCACACCTTGCAGATATCCCAGAGCAGGCCAGGAGCTAAAGGACTTCAGTCTGCTGCACCTCCTTCTCCTCCTGTCTGGAATGGCACTGGAGGCTTTCCCAGCTGGCACCTGCTCTGTACTCCCTGCACCAGGCTGCTATGCCAGAGTAATGCTAGAGTAAACCAGAGTGATGCTGCCACAGCTTTATGTTTGTCTGAGGGTTCGCTGCCCAGGTGTGAAGGGGAGAGACAGAGTCCAGCACCACTGGCTGCAGGAACTGGTGAAGTCCAGGCAGGAATCCTAAGCTGGGCACAAAGAGAAGCCTGAAAAAGCCTTTTTGGTTGTTGTTTTATCACAGTGATCCTGCGAAGCTCAGGTGCCCAGTTGTGATGCTGCCAATGGAAGGTGTCTGATGCCCCAGGGAGGTTGTGGGTGAACCCCTCCTGGAGGTGTGCAGGGCCAGGCTGGATGAGGCCTTGAGCAACCTGGGCTGGGGGTAGGTGTCCCTGCCCATGGCAGGGGGTTGGAACCAGAGGATCTTCAAGGTCCCTTCCAACTCAAACTGTTCCATGGTTCTATGATCTTCAAGGTCCCCTTCCAATCCAAACCATTCTATGGCTCTTTGATAAGATAGGATATAGGATAGGATAGGATATAGGATAGCAGATAGGATACAGGATATAGGATAGCATATAGGATATAGGATAGGATATAGGATAGCATATAGGATACAGGATACAGGATAGCATATAGGATACAGGATATAGGATATAGGATAGGAGATGGATAGGATAGGATAGGACAGGATAGGATAGGATAGGATAGGATAGGATAGGGGATAGGGGATAGGGGATAGGATAAGATATAGGATAGGATATAGGAGAGGATAGAAGAGAGGATAGAGGAGAGGATAGGATAAGATATAGGAGAGGATGTAGGAGAGGATAGAGGAGAGGATAGAAGAGAGGATAGGATAAGATATAGAATAGGATAAGATATTATATTATATATTATGAGATCTGATCTGATCTGAACCGATCTGCTCTGTGATATGCTAAGATCCTCCAGAGGGAAGCCAGCAGCAGCACGTCGGGAGCAGCTCCCTGCTCCTCAGTGTGGGCTGCAGGGAACTAAACGTGCCTGGGGGCGTGGGGGGCCGGGCTCGGGAGGGCTGAGCCGGCTGCCGGCTGAGGAGCCGGGCTTCACGGCCTGTTTACACACATTGTTGAATCCAGAGCATTGATTCTACGCTTGATGTGAAAAGAAATTAAAGCCCTGGTCTCATTAGATAACCAGTTCTGGTTAAAGATCAGAGGGAGACTCTCTCTCCTTTTGTGCGCCGCTGAATGGGGGCTCAGCAGGCAGCTCCTGGCGCACAATTGATTTCCAGCAGAGTTTTGTCTTGCAAGATGCTTCTAGATTATGGCAAGAAAGCATTCTATAATCCTTCTGCCAATGCAGTTATGTTTAACAGACGTTCAACTCTTATCACTGATTGATAACACTTAACTCAAAACATATTTAAGCTTTAGGAATGTCAATATTCTGCCGCCAAGTGAAGGTGACCCTTGCTCTCCTTGTTTGCTAAGTGTGCGCCGTGGCCTGCTGGTAAATTTGTAAGGGTGGTTATGTGGGCAGGCTGCTATGGATTTGCTATCTTAGCCTGAAGTGTTTGCTGCTGATTATGTGATTAAATCAATAATAATTTCTCTTTGGATCCTGCTCTTTCTGGATTCATCTTCCCTCTCCTCCTTTCTTTTTCCTTTGTGCCACGCCGCGGAGCAGAACAATGGAGGCCCAGAGAGCTTTGGGAGAGGGGGGGAAGAAATGCCAGTGGTATGGCAGGTGGCTTCCAAACCCAAGGGAAAGGCTCCAAATCCAAAGGGAAGTCTTCCAAACCCAAAGGAAATTCTTCCAAATCCAAAGGAAATGTTTCCAAACACAAAGGTTTCCAAATCCAAAGGAAATTCTTCCAAATCCAAAGGAAATTCTTCCAAATCCAAAGGAAAGTCTTCCACATCCAAAGGAAAGACTTCCAAACCCAAAGGAAAGGTTTCCAAACACAAAGGTTTCCAAATCCAAAGGAAATTCTTCCAAATTCAAAGGAATGACTTCCAAATCCAAAGGAAAGGTTTCCAAATCCAAAGGAATGACTTCCAAATCCAAAGGCAAGGTTTCCAAACACAAAGGTTTCCAAATCCAAAGGGAAGTCTTCCAAATCCAAAGGAAATTCTTCCAAATCCAAAGGAAATTCTTCCAAATCTAAAGAAAAGGCTTCCAAATCCAAAGGAATTTCTTCCAAATCCAATGAAGATTCCTCCAAATGCAACGTAAATTCTCCCACATCTAAAGCAAAGGTTTCCAAATCCAAAGGAAATTCTTCTCAATCCTGTGAAAATTCTTCCAAATGAAGAGGAAATTCTTCCAAATCCAAAGAAAAGGTTACCAAATTCAGAGGAAATTCTTCCAAAGCTGAAGAAAATTCTTCCAGATGCAAAGGAAATTCTGCCAAATCCAATGAAAATTCTGCCAAATCCAAAGGAAAGTCTGGCAAGGCCAAAGATAATTCTTCCAAATCTAAAGAAAAGGTTTCCAAATGCAAAGGAAATTCTTCCAAATCTAAAGGAAGTTCCTCCAAATGCAAAGGAAGTTTTGTCCAAATCCAAATTCTTCCAAATCCAATGAAAATTCTTCCAAATGCATGGGAAATTATTCCAGATCTAAGGAAAATGTTTCCAAATCCAAAGGAAACTCTTCCTAATCCAAAGAAAAGGCTGCCAAATCCAAAGACAATTCTTCCAACCCTCCAAAAAAACCCCAACCCTCTTCCAAATCCACAGCAGCCTCTTCCAAATCCACAGCAACCTCTTCCAAATCCACAGCAACCTCTTCCAAATCCACAGCAACCTCTTCCAAATCCACAGCAACCTCTTCCAAATCCAAAGCAACCTCTTCCAAATCCAAAGCAACCTCTTCCAAATCCACAGCAACCTCTTCCAAATCCAAGCAACCTCTTCCAAATCCAAAGCAACCTCTTCCAAATCCAAAGCAACCTCTTCCAAATCCACAGCAACCTCTTCCAAATCCAAAGCAACCTCTTCAAATCCAAAGCAACCTCTTCAAATCCACAGCAACCTCTTCCAAATCCACAGCAACCTCTTCCAAATCCACAGCAACCTCTTCCAAATCCAAAGCAACCTCTTCCAAATCCACAGCAACCTCTTCCAAATCCACAGCAACCTCTTCAAATCCAAAGCAACCTCTTCCAAATCCACAGCAACCTCTTCCAAATCCACAGCAGCCTCTTCCAAATCCAAAGCAACCTCTTCCATATGCACAGCAACCACCAAGAAAGCCAAACTGTGCTAAAAGCTCTGCAGGTAGATGCAGCAGGGAGAGCTTTGTGGTGAGGAGGACAGGTGCAGAGCAGGGGTCAGGGCAGGGGGCAGGGGGCGGGGGGAGGCCTCCTTTTGAATCAGTGTCGCTGTTCACCCTGCCATACCTGCGGCAGGGCAGCCCCTGGCCAAGTGCCGCGGCTCCCTGTCAAACAGATCTCCTTTTCTTCTGCTGGGGAAGGGATTTCCATTGAAGCAGGCACAGCGCTCCCGGCCCCAGCATATGCTCATCCTGGCCACCCCCGCTGGAGGAGGTCTGTGTGATGCACTTCACAGGACAAAGAGGATTTCCTCTCTCTTGCTTTTTTCTCCCTCTCTCTCTTTTTCTTTCCCCCTTGCCCTCTTCCCTTCCTCCTTGCCCTCCTCCCTTCCCCCTTATACACACAAACCACCCCAGAGCAAAGCAGAGCAAGGATTCATCCTGCACTTCTCTCTTGCTTTCTTTCTCCCTCTCTCTTTTTCTTTTCCCCTTATCCTCCTCCATTCCCCCTTAGAATCACAGAGTTGTCAGGGCTGGAAGGGACCTCAAGGCTCAGCCAGTCCTAACCCCCCTGCCATGGGCAGGGACACCTCACACCACAGCAGGTTGCTCACAGCCACCTCCAGCCTGGCTGCAAACACCTCCAGGCAGGAGGCTTCCACCACCTCCCTGGGCAGCCTGTGCCAGGCTCTCACCACCCTCATGGGCAACAACTTCTTCCTAATGCCTAAACTAAACCTGCCCTCCTCTAGCTTAGATCTATTCCCCCCAGTCCTATCATTCCCTGACACCCTTGAAAGTCCCTCCCCAGCTTTCTGGGAGCCCCCTGAAGATCCTGGAAGGCCACCAGAAGGTCTCCTGGGAGCCTTCTCCTCTCCAGCCTGCACAATCCCAACTCTCTCTGTCCTCAGAGCAGAGCAGCTCCAGCCCTCTGAAGAGCAGGGTCCCTGAGGTCGCTTTGCCACCTCAAAAGGTGCTGTTTGACTTGGCCACAGGCAAGGTGTTGCTTAGCAGAGCTGTGGGCCAAGCATGGCCCCCAGGCTGCTGTCCCCCACACACCACCCTCCCGGTGTGACAAACATCAACCCCAGTGCTAAACCATCCCCTTGAAACCACCTGCACTGCAAGCAGGTTTCCAGCACAGCCCTGCTCAGCCAAGGCCTCTTGGCTCCAGGGGGATAAGGAGGCTGAGCAGATGTCCTGCTGGGAACAGAGCCTTTGGTGTCCCCAGGGGCTTCCGCTGGGACCTGCAATGGGCTCAGGGCTCCCTGCGGAGAGCTTGGGCGGCACAGGAGCTGCCGGCGAGGAAAAGCTGCTGGGAGCCCCTGAGGGGATGGGGAAGGAGGATTTGGGGTGGGAGGGGAATGGAGGATTCAGGGTGGGAGGGTTGGAGCCAAGGTGGCTTCAGGTTGTTAGAGAGATTAGGAATGAGCCTGAATATTAGGAATCATTAGAAATATCAGGGATTGGGTTTATAAACATTAAGAGCCATTAGAAAGGTTAGGAATTAGTCTGAATATTAGGAATTAGTCTGAATATCAGGAATTAGTCTGAATATCAGGAAGTGCTCTAAAGATCAGGAATTATTCTAAACATCAGGAATTCATCCAAATACTAGGAATCAGGAGAGACATCAGGGATCATTAGAAACATCAGGAATTCATCTGAGTGCTGGAAATGGCTAGAAATGTTAGGAATTATCCTAAACTTTAGGGAAGTTTTAGATACATTAGGAATGATTCCAAACAAAAAGGATGATTAGAAATAGGAGGAATTAGTCTAAATGTTAGGAAGGTGTCCAGAGAAGGGCAACAGAGCTGGGGAGGGGTCTGGAGCACAGCCCCAGGAGGAGAGGCTGAGGGAGCTGGGGTTGCTTAGCCTGCAGAAGAGGAGGCTCAGGGGAGACCTTCTTGCTCTCTCCAGCTCCCTGAAGGGAGGTTGGAGCCAGGTGGGGGTTGGTCTCTTCTCCCAGGCACCCAGCAGCAGAACAAGAGGACACAGTCTCAAGCTGTGCCAGGGGAGGATCAGGCTGGATGTTAGGAACAAGTTCTTCCCAGCAAGAGAGACTGGCCCTTGGGATGTGCTGCCCAGGGGGGTGGTGGAGTCACCATCACTGGAGGGGTTTAGTGCCACTGGATGAGGCACTTGGTGCCATGGTTGAGTTGATCAGATGGTGTTGGGTGACAGGTTGGACTTGATGATCTCAAAGGTCTTTCCCAACCTGGTTAATTCTATCCTATCCTATCCTATCCTATCCTATCCTATCCTATCCTATCCTATCCTATCCTATCCTACCCTATCCTAAATATTATGATTAGAAATATTAGGGATTGTTATGAACATTAAGAATGATTAAAAATATTAGGAATTAGTCCCAGTATTAGGAATTAGTCTAAACCTCAGGAATTATTAGCAACATTAGGCATTATCCTCACCAGTGGGAATCAATTCTAAACAGGAGGAATTGTTGGGTTATTAGGAACTCTTCTGAATATTAGCAATGATTAGAAGTGGAGGGAAACATTAGAGGTACCAGGAATTCTTGCAGGGGGGTTGGAGCTGGATGATCCTTGAGGTCCCTTCCAACCCTGACACTTCTGTGATCCTGTGACTCTTCTCTGCTTGGAAAAAATGCCTTCCAGGATGGGAAGGAGGCCCCCAGGGGAGCTGGAGAGGGAATTGTGACCAGGGTTGGTTTGATAGGATGAGAGGCAAGGGATTGAAGCTGGGAGAGGGGAGACTGAGAGTGGAGATGAGGAAGAAATTCTTGCCAGGCAGGGTGGGGAGGCTCTGGCACAGGTTGCCCAGGGAGGCTGTGGCTGCCCCCTCCCTGGAGGTGTTCAAGGCCAGGCTGGATGAGGCACTGAGCAACCTGGGCTGGTGGGAGGGGTCCCTGCCCATGGCAGGAGCTTGGAGCTGGGTGAGCTTGAAGATCCCTTCCAACCCAACCCATTCTATGAATCTATGCCCTTCAAGGTCCCTTCCAACCCAAACCCTTCTCTGATTCTATGACCTTCAAGGTCCCTTCCAACCAAACCCTTCTCTGATTTTATGACCTTCAAGGTCCCTTCCAACCAAACCCTTCTCTGATTCTATGACCTTCAAGGTCCCTTCCAACCCAAACCCTTCTCTGATTCTATGACCTTCAAGGTCCCTTCCAACCAAACCCTTCTCTGATTCTATGACCTTCAAGGTCCCTTCCAACCAAACCCTTCTCTATTCTATGAATCTCTCAGCAGCCAAGGTCCATGCAACAGATTGAATTACTGCTGGGCCAGAGGTTGGACTCTTCCCTTCTGCACCACCTCAAGAACTTCCTCAGGATTGCTGCCAAGCTCTCACTTCAGGGCCACCCTGATGGCACTTCTGCAGTGTAGGGCAAGGGAGCTAAGGACACAGTCAGAGAACCACAGAGTGCCCAGGGCTCGGTGCTGGGCCCAGCTCCCTTTGACCCCTTCATCAGTGACCTGGATGAGGAGATTGAGGCACCCTCAGGAAGTCTGCAGATGACACCAAACTGGGGGGCAGTGACCTGCTGGAGGGCAGGAAGGCTCTGCAGAGGCTCTGGCCAGGCTGGAGCCAATTGCTGAGGGCAGGGGGAGGAGGTTTACCAAAGCCAGGTGCTGAGAGCTGCACTTGGGTCACAGCAACCCCAGGAGGGCTCCAGGCTTGGGGCTGAGGGGCTGGAACCTGCCTGGGGGTGCTGGCTGACAGCAGCTGAACATCAGCCAGCAGTGCCCAGGGGGCCAAGAAGGCCACCAGCAGCCTGGCCTGGAGCAGCAATGGTGTGGGCAGCAGGGGCAGGGAGGTGATGGTGCCCCTGGACTGGGCACTGCTGAGGCTGCACCTTGAGTCCTGGGCTCAGGTCTGGGCTCCTCACTCCCAGAAGGACACTGAGGAGCTGGAGCAGGGCCAGGGAAGGGCAACAGAGCTGGGGAAGGGTCTGGGGAGCAGGGCTGGGGAGGAGCAGCTGAGGGAGCTGGGGGTGTTGAGTGTGGGGAAGAGGAGGCTGAGGGAGACCTCCTTGCTCTCTGCAGCTCCCTGAGAGGAGGCTGGAGCCAGCTGGGGGTTGGGCTCTGCTCCCCAGTCTCAGGGGATAGGAGGAGAGGAACTGGCCTGAGATTGTGCCAGGGGAGGCTGAGGGTGGGGAGGAGGAGAAATTTCTGTGCTGCAGGAGAGGTCAGGGAGTGGCAGAGGCTGCCCAGGGAGGAGGTGGTGGAGTCCCCATGCCTGGAGGTGTCCCAGAAATGTGTGGCCAAGGCACTTGGGGCCATATTTTGGTGGCCATGGTGGGGTTGGGTTGCTGGTTGGATTGGGTGATCTCAGAGAGCTTTCTTCTCAACCCAACCCAATTCTCTGGCCCTCTGTGTGCTTCCTTTTGTCACCCTCCACACCCCCAAAGGCCTCACCTTCCCTTCCTGGTGGCTCAGAGGCAGGCTCAGGGTGCTCAAGGATTCCCCACACCCCCTCCACACCCCCTCCTTTGGGTGTCTCCTTGGTGTTATGCTCATTTTACTCTGAGCAAGCTACTTTGTCCCTGTCCTCTGAGGAAGTTCAAGGTATAATGAGCGAAGCATCCGGATTAATTAAGGCACCCGGTGCACTTCCCCCATCCCCCCAGCCCAGCTCCTCCTCCTCCTCTTCCCCTGGGCTCGATTGGACCTCATCCAAACGGAGGCAGCCCTCAAAGTCAGGCCCCAGGCAAGAGGCAGTCCCGGTTCTGCTGACAGCCGGGGAATGGCCTTTGCTCTGGGGATGACAAAGGCAAGGAGCCCTCCAAAGACATTCCTCTCACCTTCTCAAATGTTTGCAGTGACTCCAGGCTGTTTCCAGCTCCTCTACAGCAAACTTCTGCCGTTGCCAAGCATCCCAGCCAAAGGTGAATGCTTCCAGGAGCCTGGCAACTGGATGCCCACAGCCTCTGGCTCTGCCCCACCGGGCAGAGCAGCCCCAGAGCAGCCCCAGAGCAGCCCCAGCGCAGCCCAGGCAGAGGCTTTCCCTCTTTTTGCATTATTTCCAGTCCCCTCCCAGCTTGGGAGGCTCCAGGCCTGTCCAAGTGCCCTGCTGGTGAATCTTCAGGGCATCATTGCCCTCTGTCCTTTCAGATGGCCACGGTGAGGGTGAGGCAGGAGGAGGGCACTGTGCTCCCAGCTGGGCAGGTGGTGTTTTTTCACTGCAATCCTGGTGGATGCCCTGAGCAAGGGTTTGCAGCCAGCAGGAAAAGGAGATGTTAGCAGGGTGGGGGGGAATGGACTTCCATCCTTTTCCTTACCAGTCCAGCCCTCTGCCACCTCAGCAACCAGCTCAGGTAGCTGAGGGAGGGTTGGGGACTGCTGGAGTCTCACCTAAAGGCTGTCATGGAATCATGGAGCAATGGAATCACAGAATCTTGGAATCATGGAGCCATGGAAGCACAAAATCATAGAATCAAGGAATCAATCACAGAATGGGTTGGGTTGGAAGGGACCTCCAGAGACCACTCAGTCCAACCCCTCTGCCCTCAGCAGGGACATCCTCCCCTAGATCAGGTTGCCCAGAGCCCTGTGCAGCCTCACCTTGGATAGCTCCAGGGATGGAGCCTCAACCACCTCCCTGGGCAACCTGCTGCAGGGTTCCAGCAGCCTCCTGGTGCAGAACTTGTTCCTCACATCCAATCTCAATCTGCTCTGCTCTAGTCTGAAGCTGTTGCCCCTGGTGCTGTCCCTGCAGGCCTTTCCCTTCTCTGTAGGTCAATGTGCAGAACAATTTGACAGAAATCTCCTTTCTTTGTTGTATATTTTTCCTTCCTATCCTATCCTATCCTACCCTATCCCATCCTACCCTACCCTATCCCATCCTACCCTACCCTATCCCATCATTAGGCTGTGAGTTGTGAATAAACTCAAGCTGAGGGCAGCCACCCCCTCAGACTTGTCCAGAAGCCCCCTGCATCTGTTGTGGTGCTTGCACTGAATCCCAGAGTCACAGAATCAACATCCAGGTTGGAGCAGAGCCTCAGGGGCACCAAGGCCAACCCAGAGCCCTACTCTGCAAGGCTCAGCCCTAAACCACAGCCCCAAGCACCACAGCCAAACCACCTTCAAACACAGCCAGCCTTGGGCACTCCACCACCTCCCTGGGCAGCACATCCCAAGCCCTGACCACTCTGCATGGGGAAGAAGTCTTCCTGCTGGCCACTGCTTGCTTGCTGCCATCATCCTTCCTCCTTTTGCACTTTGGTTTAGTTCAGCTGTACTTCTGTTTGGCTTTCCCCCCAGTGCCTCTGGGGTATTTCCAATGAAGAGGAGATTCAGTTTGGAATCACAGATTTGGGGGGGGGGAGGGCTCAATGCTAACGAGTAAAGATGGGAGGAGTCTGGAGCAAGGATTCATGAAGGGAAGCGCAGGGTTTGTCGGGCAGGGCTGGCTGGAGGTGAGTCATGGGAGAGAAGGTCAGCAAGCAGCGCTCCAGAGGCTTCCCACAGCCCTCACAAAACACCCTTGGTTCTGTTTTCCTTTCGTCCTCAGTTAGCTACTTTCTTGCATTTTCTTATTTATTGCAATTTTTCTCTAATTAATTAATTACTTTAAAAGGTTATTTACTTTCTTATTTCTTGACTTTTTTATTTCTTCACATTTTTAATTTTTAAATGTTTTATCGCTTTAATTTTTTATTTATTTGAATTTCTGCTTTTTTTATTTAATTCTTTATTGCTTTAATATTTCTCTCTTTATTTATTTCTTTTAAATGTCTTTACAGTTTTATTTTTTTCCTTTACTTTTTAATTTTTTCTTTCAATTTATTTCATTTTTTTAAATTCATTTGTTTTTTCAATTTTTCATTTCTTTCATTTTCATTTCTTTCATTTTCTTTTCTTTCATTTTCTTTTATTTCATTTTCTTTTCTTTCATTTTCATTTCTTTCATTTTCATTTCTTTCATTTTTATCTCTTTACTTTTAATTTCTTTTATTTATTTGATTTTTATTTAGTTAGGTTTTTGTTTCTTTAATGTTTTAATTTCTGCATTTTTTATTATTTCTTTAAATGTTTTTATCTGGTTAATTTTTAATTTATTTTTTATTTCTATAATTTTTTTCCCTTTATTTTTAAAATTCTTTATTTCATTATTTTTTTCTTCAATTTTGATTTCTTTAATTTTTTATTTCATTTTTTCTTCAATTTTGATTTCTTTATTTTTTTTATTTCATTTTTTTCTTCAATTTTGATTTATTTTTTTATTTCATTTTTTTCTTCAATTTTGATTTTTTAATTTCATTAAGTTTTTTCCTTCAATTTTTATTTCTTTAGTTTTTTTATTTCCTTAATTTTTTCTTTATTTTTTTATGTCTTTCATTTTTCAGTTAATTAATTTTTTCTTCACTTTTTTATCTATTTACTTTTTTATTTCCTTAACTTTTTCTTTATTTTTTTACCTATTTCATTTTTTATTTCATTGACTTTTTTCTTTCATTTTTTTTATCTCTCTAATTTTTTTTTTCTTTAGTCAATTATTTTATTTATTACTAATTTTTTTTAATTGCCTTCTGTCGCTCTCCGGAGTTTATTCCTTAGGCGGAAGCCTCTCTGTGCTGCGAAATCCCTTACTAACCAGCTCAGGCCCCTGTCATGCCACTGTAATTTAACTGGAATGTAACAATAATCCAGCCTGATTGCCCGGCTCACTGCTTAATGTGAGGATATTTGACTCTGTTAATCACCACAATAGCCAGGTCACATTTCCCCCCCTGCAGAAGTAAACAGATTAAGCGGCGGTGCGCTGCGGCCCCAACAAACGCCTCTGGCTGCGGAGCTTCGCCGCCCGGCAAAGCCGCAGCCTCGCCGCGAGCAGGGGGAAATCGGCTCCGGGGTTAGCGCAAAGCCAGGGAAGGAAGGGCGAAAGGAAGAGGAGGAGGGGAAAGGAAGAAACGAAGGGGAATGGAAGAAAAGGAGGGGAAAGGAAGAAGAGAAGGGAGAGAGAGAAAAGGAGGGAAAAGGAAGAAAAGAAAGAAACGAAGGAGGAAGAAAAGAAAGGAAAGGGAAAGAAGGAAAAGGGGGGGGAAAGGGAAGAGGAAGAAAATAAGGAAAAAGAAGAACAGAAGGAAAAGCAGGAACAGAAGGAAAAGGAGGAAAATAAGGAGAAGAAAGGAAAGAAGGAAAAGAAAGGAAAGATGGAGGAAAGAGGGAGGGAGGGAGGGAGGGAGGGAGGGAGGGAGGGAGGGAGGGAGGAAGGAAGGAAGGAAGGAAGGAAGGAAGGAAGGAAGGAAGGAAGGAAGGAAGGAAGGAAGGAAGGAAGGAAGGAAGGAAGGAAGGAAGGAAGGAAGGAAGGAAGGAAGGAAGGAAGGAAGGAAGGAAGGAAGGAAGGAAGGAAGGAAGGAAGGAAGGAAGGAAGGAAGGAAGGAAGGAAGGAAGGAAGGAAGGAAGGAAGGAGAGAGAAGGAGTGGAGAGAAGGAAAGAGGGAAAGAGGGAAAGAGAAAGAGAAAGAGAGAAAGAGAGAAAGAGAGAGAGAGAGAGAGAATGAGAGAAAGAGAGAAAGAGAGAAAGAGAGAGAGAAAGAGAGAAAGAGAGAAGAAAGAGAGAAAGAGAGAAAGAGAGAAAGAGAGAAAGAGAGAAAGAGAGAAAGAGAGAAAGAAAGAAAGAAAGAAAGAAAGAAAGAAAGAAAGAAAGAAAGAAAGAAAGAAAGAAAGAAAGAAAGAAAGAAAGAAAGAAAGAAAGAAAGAAAGAAAGAAAGAAAGAAAGAAAGAAAGAAAGAAAGAAAGAAAGAAAGAAAGAAAGAAAGAAAGAAAGAAAGAAAGAAAGGGAGAGCGAGAGAAAGAGAGAAAGCAAAAGCCAAGCCAAGTGCAGGAGCGCTGGGAGCTGCCCAGACCCCACCAGAGGAGCTCTCAGCCCTGCTGCCGCTCCGCAGTTTCTCTGCCCTGCCCTTCCCTCTCCTCGCCCCTGCCCGCGGGACCGGAGCCGCAGCACCGTGACGCTGCCAGGGGCCGGCTGCGCTTTTTCCTCCCGGGAGATCACCCCGAGGCGCTAGGCAGGAGATCTGTTTCGCTACTACCAGGAGAGGAGGACTGGGAGAGCTGAGGTCTTGGAGCTACATCTTAGGCTCGCTGCGATCTGCTTTGCCCCTCCCGGAGCTTTGCCTGCCGAGGAGCTGCTGCCTTCTGGCAAGGAAAGATTTCTCTGTGTGTGTTTTACACCTCTGGACTCCTGCTTTGTGCCTCTCACGGAGGGTCCGAAGCCATCCTGGTGTCACCACATCAAACCTGCCACCACTTGTGCTGCAGAGCAGGGTTACAGCCCAGCAACAGCAGCTCTCATTGGATTGGTTTTGTTGGGTTGGGTTTTTTCCCTCCCTCCTCCTCCTGTCGACTTTTTTTCCCCTCCTGTTGTTTATTTTGAGGGACAGCAAAACACAAAGAGAGACCGGGGGGAAAAAACACCCAGGAGACATTACTGCTCAGGCAGTAGTAAAACTTCTTTTATGGGCTGGCCTTGTAGCCCAGCACTCCTGACACCAAGGATTTGAGGATGGAGCCCCCGGGGGAAGCAATAGACACAGCCCTGCCTCGACTCCTCCTGACCCGAGCCAAGCCCTGAAGGAGCTCTCTTCATCTCCTGGCTGCCAGAAAAATGATTGGCTCAATAGAGGTTCAAGGCTGAGAGACACCAAGGCAGGCAAAGGGGAGGGACTTTGCTTACTGAGTAAAGAGGCTAGGAGGACAAACCAATTTTTCTTGCAGGGTAAGACGAGCAAGGAAGGAAGGGGGGGGGGGGGGGGGGGGAAAGAAGGAGAAACCCAAACAATAAAAAGCTAAGAGGAGAATCTGTCAGCAAGATGCAGGCAGAGACCCCAGGGAGAAAGTTCTGCCATCATTTTCATTGCCTTTTCCCTTTCCCCCCGAGAAAATGTTTACAGTTCACACCACAGCTACACCACTGCCACTGCTGAATGAGGCTGAAGGGAACAAAACCACCCCAACACCAGACCCAAGCTGCCTTCAGTGGCTTTTGTGGAAGCCTATAATTTTATTTTCTTTCCTTTTTGTTGTGGTTTGGTTTGGGTTTTTCTTTTTTCCCAGGCACTTTTGTTTCATAAAATGAACTGATGCAGGCAATTAAGGGCTGTGCTGTGCACTAACCCCTGGTATGCCTTGGCTGGGGAAGGGGATTGAAAAGAGCAGAGTGATTTCACCTCAGGAACAGCTTTATTGTGTGTGCCCTGCAAGCTCTTCCTTCCAAACTCCTCCATTCAGCACAAAGGAAAAACTGAATTATTCCAGGGAACTGTCAGGGCTGGAGGCAGCTCAGGGGAGAGCCACAGACAGCCCTCCAGAAAAGGCCAAAACCATTCATAGAGTCGTAGAACTGGAGAATGGGTTGGGTTGGAAGGCAGCTTTGAGATCACCCAGCTCCAAAACCACCCTGCCATGGGCAGGGACACCTCACACCAGCCCCAGGTTGCTCCAGGCCTCATCCAGCCTGGCCTGGAACTCCTCCAGGGATGGACATCCACAGCCTCCCTGGGCAGCCTGTGCCAGTGTCTCCCCAGCCTCACTCTCAAGAATTTCTTCCTCATCTCCACTCTCAGTCTCCCCTCTCCCAGCTCCAAGCCATTGTCCCTGGTCCTGGCACTCCCAGCCCCTGTCCACAGTCCCTCCCCAGCTCTCCTGGAGCCCCAGGTTGCCCAGAGCCACATCCAGCCTGGCCTTAAAAGAGGCACTGGAAAAGGTTGTCCAGAGAAGTGGTGGATGCCCTCTCTCTGGAGGTGTTCAAGGGCTGGGTGGATGAGGCCTGGGGCACCTGGTCTAGTAGGTGGTGTCCCTGCTCTTGGCAGGGGTGGGTTGGAAGGAACCTTGAGGATTGTCTAGTTCTAGGGTTGGAACTGGGTGATCTTTGAGGTCTCTTCCAAACCAACCCAACCCAACCCAACCCATTCCCTGATTCTGTGATTCTGGGTTGCCAGCCAAGTTCTGAACTTGTCTGGGGCACATTCCTCTGCAAGCCCTTCCTAGGCAAGAAGTTCTTCCTCATCTCCAGTCTCACTCTCCCCTCTTCCTGCTTCAATCCATCCCTCCTCACCCTATCACTACAGAACCTAGCAGCCAACAACTGGAAACAGAAGAACACAGTGGAGAAAGAGGAGGATGCCAAAGAAGAGTGTGGCCAGCAGGTCAAAGGTTCTCCTCTCCCTCTACTCTGCCCTGGTGAGACCACATCTAGAGGATTGTGTCCAGCTCAGAGCTCCCCAGTTCAAGAGGGACAGGAGAGAGTCCAGCAGAGGCTATAAGGATGCTGAAGGGCCTGGGAACTTGTGTGTGAGGAGGAGAGGCTGAGAGCCCTGGGGGTGGTTAGGCTGGAGGGGAGAAGGCTGAGAGGGGATCTGAGCAGTCATGTAAACATCTGAAAGGTGGAGATCAAGAGGCTGGGGCCAGGCTCTTTCCAGGGGTGCCCAGGGACAGGGCAAGGAGCACTGGGTACAAACTAGAAGCCAGGAGGTTCCTTCTGAAAAGGAGAAACCTCTTTGGTGTGAGGCTGCTGGAGGCCTGGAGCAGGCTGCCCAGGGAGGTTGTGGAGTCTCCTGCTCTGGAGAGCTTCCAACCCCACCTGGCCATTGTGATCCTGGGCAACCAGCTGTGGCTGTCCTGGCTTTAGGAGGGAGCTTGGACTTGATTGAACTCCAGAGGTCCCTTCCAACCCCTACCACTCTGGGACTCTGGGGTCAGCTCTAAGGGACCGGACGGTGCTGTCCGTGGTGCTGGACAGCCATGGAACTGTCCCTGGTGCTGGGGACAACACCTCCCGGAGTGCCTTGGCTTGGCTGGAGACAACCTGTTCTGGAGCCCCTATTACAGGAGGGGTCTGGAGGTGCTGGAAGGTGTCCAGAGCAGGGCCAGGAGGAGGAGCAGAGGGCTGGAGCTGCTCTGCTGTGAGCACAGACTGAGGGAGTTGGGGTTGTGCAGGCTGGAGAGGAGAAGGCTCCCAGGAGACCTCATTGTGGCCTTCCAGGATCTGAAGGGGGCTCCAAGAAAGCTGGGGAGGGACATTTGAGGGTGTCAGGGAGGGATAGAAGCAGGGGGGCTGGATCCATGCTGGAGGAGGGGAGGGTTGGATTAGACCTTAGGAAGAAGTTGTTGCCCATGAGGGTGGTGAGAGCCTGGCACAGGTTGCCCAGGGAGGTGGTGGCAGCCTCACCCCTGGAGGTGTTTGCAGCCAGGCTGGAGGTGGCTGTGAGCAACCTGCTGTGGTGTGAGGTGTCCCTGCCCATGGCAGGGGGCTGGGACTGGCTGAGCCTTGAGCTCCCTTCCAGCCCTGGCATTGCTGTGATTCTAACCAGAAAGAGGTGAACCACTTTGAGGTCCTCAGCTGCACTGCTTGCCACCTTTGGGCACCAAAGGGACTGAGCAGAGGTTGTGGACATTTTAGAGCAGGATTTTATGCAAGAGTTGAATTATTTTACTGAAAATGATCTGTGGGAATTTTGCTGGACTAAAGAAGGCTTTTCACCCAAAGCAGAACCTCTGAGGTGTGCAGGGAGTGTTAAAAACCACCCAGTAAGGACAGAAAACTCCATCCTGTGAGCAGGCTTCCCAACAGGATGGTGCTGGGTGAGGAAACTCTTGATGTAGTGTGCTCTGGTGGCCAAGGAGGCCAAGGGCAGCCTGGGGGGGATTAGAAGGGCTGTGGTCAGTAGGTCAGAGAGGTTCTCCTCCCCCTCTGCTCTGCCCTGCTGAGGCCACAGCTGGAATCTTGTGTCCAGCTCTGGGCCCCTCAGCTCAAGAAGGAGCTCAGGGAAGTGCTGGAGAGAGTCCAGCACAGAGGCACAGAGATGCTGCAGGCAGTGGAAGCTCTTCCTCAGGAGCAGAGCCTGAGGGAGCTGAGGGCTCTGCAGCTTGGAGAGGAGGAGCCTGAGAGGTGAGCTCCTTGCTGGGGCTAAAGCTGTGCAGGGGCAGTGCCCAGAGGCTGGAGCCAGGCTCTGCTGGGGGCTGCCCAATGCCAGCCCAAGGGGCAGTGCTGGAAGCTGAGCCAGAGGAAGTGCCATGGAAACAGGAGGAAGGATTTCTTCTCAGTGTGAGGGTGCCAGAGGCCTGGAGCAGGCTGCCCAGGGGGGCTGTGGAGTCTCCCTCTCTGGAGCTATTCCAACCCCACCTGGCTGTGTTCTGTGTGAGCTGCTCTGGGTGCCCCTGCTCTGGCAGGGGGTTGGACTGGCTGAGCTCTGGAGGTCCCTTCCAGCCCCTAACCTTCTGTCTCTGTGATTCTTTCCTCCTCTCAGTGCCCACTGGAGAATCCCACAACAGACCCAAAGCGGTGCAGACCACCTCGAGCACAGACCCCCAGCCCCCATTTCTAGAGCAAAGAGCTGGTTTAGAAGAAGCTGCTCCCCAGATCCAGGTTGGATGCCCTGCAAAATGCAGAGGGAGTGGCAGGATCCAGGAGCAGGGCCCTTGGACCTGGCTGTGTTGACCTTGCTGGAACCACAACCTCAGGAAGACCAAGCGGCACCATGGATGATTGATCCCCAGCTCTGTTTACATTCACAGGATGCAGTTTGGTTTCTTCCTACCCAGACACATTTGATATTACTTCTTGCATCTGAGCTCTCCTCACTGACTGTATTCACCTTTTGCATTGAGCAAGAGCAGAGAATCATCCTCTGGGTTTGTCAACTCTCCGCCCTGAAACGTTCCTCAAACTCTGATCCCAGCGCAGGGAAGAGCAGAGCAGAGCAGAGCTGCTCAAGGGCCAGCCCAGGTCGGGGGCAGAGACCAAGCTGGGAGGCTTGGCTGAGACCCCTGGAGGCTGTGAGGCCATTCAGAGACCTGGACAGGCTGAGAGCTGGGCAGAGAGGAACCTAAGGAGGCTCAGCAAGGGTCAGTGCAGAGCCCTGCAGCTGGGCAGGAAGAGTCAACTGCAGCAGCACAGCTGGGAGGGGATCTGCTGGGGAGCAGCCCCAAGGAGAAGCACCTGGGAGTGCTGGGGGGCAGCAAGGGCTGCATGGGGCAGCAATGTGCCCTGGGGGCCAAGAAGGCCAAGGGGGTCCTGGGGGCATCCAGAGGAGTGTGGGCAGCAGAGCCAGGGAGGGTCTCCTCCCCCTCTGCTCTGCCCTGCTGAGACCTCCCCTGGAATATTGCATCCAGCTCTGGGCTGCCCAGCTCAGGAGGGACAGGGATCTGCTGGGGAGAGGCCAAGGGAGGCTCCAAGGATGAGGAAGGGACTGGAGACTGCCTGGGGAGGAGAGGCTGAGAGCCCTGGGGGTGGTTAGTCTGCAGAGGAGAAGGCTGAGAGGGATCTGATCAATGTCTATCAATAGCTGAGGGCTGGGGGCAGGAAGGAAGGGACAGGGCCAGGCTCTGCTCAGCTGCACCCTGGGACAGGACAAGAGGCAATGGATGGAAACTGCAGCCCAGGAGGTTGCAGCTCAGCAGGAGGAGGAACTTCTGCCCTGGGAGGCTGCCAGAGCCCTGGAGCAGGCTGCCCAGAGAGGTTGTGGAGTCTCCTTGCCTGGAGCCTTTGCAGCCCTGTCTGGATGTGTTCTGTGTGCCCTGTGCTGGGCTCTGTGCTGCTGCTCTGGCAGGGGGCTGGCACTGGAAGACCTCCAGAGCTTCCTCCCAGCTCCTAACATCCTGTGAACAGTGTCAAGGACTCTGCTAAGCTCATCCCTTTAGATGTTCTAGGATCTCTAGGGTCTATCAACACCCTCCAGAGTGCTCTTTTCATAGCAGCTTTCCAGCACCTCAAATTCTGGGTTGGATTTGTGACACTCACTCCCAGAAGGACATTGAGGAGCTGGAGCAGGGCCAGAGAAGGGCAACCAAGCTGGGGAAGGGTCTGAAGAACAGGGCTGGGGAGGAGCAGCTGAGGGAGCTGGGGGTGTTGAGTGTGGGGAAGAGGAGGCTGAGGGAGACCTCCTTGCTCTCTGCAGCTCCCTGAGAGGAGGCTGGAGCCAGGTGGGGGTTGGGCTCTGCTCCCCAGTCTCAGGGGATAGAAGGAGAGGAACTGGCCTGAGATTGTGCCAGGGGAGGCTGAGGTTGGAGAGGAGGAGAAATTTCTGTGCTGCCAGAGTGGTCAGGGAGTGGCAGAGGCTGCCCAGGGAGGTGGTGGAGTCCCCATGCCTGGAGGGGTTCAAGAAATGTGTGGCCATGGCACCTGGGGCCAGGGTTTAACATCCATGGTGGTCTTAGCTTGATGGCTGGACTGGATGATCTTGGACGGCTTTTCCCACCCGGAGCCGATGAGGCTTCCACCACCTCCTGGCAGGCTCTCACCACCCTCATGGGCAACTTCTTCCTAAGGTCTAATCTAACTCTCCCCTCCTCCAGCCTGGATCCATTGCCCCTTGTCCTATCCCTACCCAACACCCTACAAAGTCCCTCCCCAGGTTTCTTGGAGCCCCCTTCAGATCCTGGAAGGCCACAATGAGGTCTCCTGGGAGCCTTCTCCTCTCCAGCCTGCACAACCCCAACTCCCTCAGTCTGTGCTCACAGCAGAGCAGCTCCAGCCCTCTGAAATGCTCAAAGCTGACTTGAGCAGGGGGAGTGGATCCAAGCTAGAGGAGGGCAGATTTAGATTAGATGCCCCCCAGGACTCCATTGTCTCTCTTGGCCCCCAGGGCACATTGCTGTCCCAGGCAGAACTTGCTGCCCCCCAGCACTCCAAGCTCTTTCTCCATGGAGCTGCTCTCCAGCAGGGCAGCCTCTAACTTGCTGTTGTCCCTCCCCAGCTGCAGGACCCTGCACTTGTCCTGGTTGAAGCTCCTGAGCTTTGCCTGCAGCCAGCTCTCAGCCTGCCCAGCTCTGGCTGGCAGCACAGCCTGAGGGGTGTCAGCCACCCCCCAGTTCTGCACCATCAGAGGGTCCCCTCGAGGCCCTCCTCCAGGTAGTCAATAAAGACATTGACCCAACCCGGGCCCAGCACTGCTGCCTGGGGGCCACCACCGGCCACAGCCCTCCGAGCTGACTCTGTGCCACCTCTCCCACCCCTCTGAACTCTGCTGTGCAGCCAGCTGAAGCCTTTCCAAAGTGTTCTTGCACTCCCAAGGACGTTGGGGAAAGCCCCACATCCAATCAGTCACTGCGTGGTGTCAAAACAAGAGCAGGCTCAGGTTGCAGTGTGTGACAGGCTGCATCCTTCCCTGTGTCCCTAGAAGTCCTTGCAGAGAAAGATGGGCAGGAGAGCTGCCCCAGGCAGGTCCATGTGGCTAAAGCATGTGGATGTAGACATGGAAATCGATGTAGCCTCCTGGGGGGCTCCAGTTTCAGACAATGAGACTTCAATACTGAAGCCTGGAGGAGTGAGGCTGTGTTTGCACAGCCAGGGCAGCCAGGGCTGGGGGGAGGAGGAAAAACACAGCCACTGGTGATAAAATGCATTGAAATGGTGAACAAGCAGAGAAATGTTGTCAAGTCCTGCATGGCTCCCTCCAGCCTCATCCAAAGCAACGCAGGGACAGGGCAGGGGAAGCTCAAATCCTGCATCATTTACCCAACCTCCTTTGAAAAGAAGCCAAAACACAGAGCATGAAGTGCTCAGATCTGCTGTGGCTTGTTCAGTCTCACCAGCCACACACAGAGGCAGGGCACAAACGCTCAGCTCCTGTGTGCTTTATCCAACTGAATGCTCCAACCTTGCAGCACTTCATCCACCCTCCCCCAAGCCAAAGCACAGAGCACAAAATGCTCAAACCTTGCAGAGCTGATCCAACAAAATGCTCAGATCTTGCAGAGGTTTTCCAGTCTCTCTCACACACAAAAACCATAACAGCAGAGAACAAAATGCTCCAATCTTGTGTAATTTAGCCAATTAAATGCTTAAATCTTGCAGAGTTTATCCAACCTTACCCCCAAAAAATACAGAGAAGGAGGAGAAAAGGCTCAAATCCCACAGAGCTCAGCCAACCTCACCCCAAAACCAGAGAGAAGGAGCAGGGAAGGCTCCAACCTTGCACAGCTCAGCCAACCTCACCCCAAAACCAGAGAGAAGGAGCAGGGAAGGCTCCAACCTTGCAGAGCTTAGCCAAGGAGCAGGGAAGGCTCCAACCTTGCAGAGCTTAGCCAAGCTCACCCCAAAAACAGAGGGAAGGAGCAGGGAAGGCTCCAACCTTGCAGAGCTTAGCCAACCTCACCCCAAAACCAGAGAGAAGGAGCAGGGAAGGCTCCAACCTTGCACAGCTTAGCCAAGCTCACCCCAAAACCAGAGAGAAGGAGCAGGGAAGGCTCCAACCTTGCAGCTTAGCCAATCTCACCCCCAAAAAAAATGGAGAGAAGAAGTAGAGAAGGCTTAAATCTTGCAGAATTTGTCCAATCTCAGCCCCAAAATACAGAGAAAGATGAGAAAAGGCTCCAGTCCTGCAGGGTTTAGCCAGCCTCGCCCCAAAAATAGAGAGAAGGAGGAGAAAAGGCTCCAATCTTGCAGAGTTTATCCAATCTCACCCCAAAAGCACAGAGAAAGACGAGAGAAAGCTCCAATCCTGAAGGGTTTAGCCAATCTGACCCCAAAAATAGAGAGAAGGATCAGGGAAAGCTCCAATCTTGCAGGGTTTAGCCAACCTCAACCCAACAATCCAGAGAAGGGGCAGAGAAGGCTCCAATCTTGCAGAGCTCAGCCAATCTCACCCCAAAACTACAGAGAAAGAAGAGGAAAGGCTCCAATCCTGCAGGGTTTAGCCAGTCTCACCCCCCAAGAAACACAGAGGAGGAGCAGGGAAGGCTCCAACCTTGCAGAGTTTTGCTCCAATCTCGTAGAGTTTATCCAATCTCACCCAAAAAACAGAGAGAAGGAGCAGGGAAGGCTCCAATCCTGCAGGGTTTATCCAACCTCACCCAAAAAACAGAGAGAAGGAGCTGAGCAGGCTTCAGTCCTGCAGTTTATCCAATCTCACCCCAAAAATAGAGAGAAGGAGCAGGGAAGGCTCCAATCCTGCAGGGTTTAGCCAACCTCAACCCAACAATCCAGAGGAGGAGGAGGGAAGGCTCCAACCCTGCACTTTATCCAATCTCACCCCAAGAACACAGAGAAGGAGCAGGGAAGGCTCCAACCCTGCACTTTATCCAATCTCACCCCAAGAACACAGAGGAGGAGCAGGGAAGGCTCCAACCTGGCAGATTTCAGCCGGTCTCACCTAAAAGAAACAACCACCCCAGCCCCAGGGCATAAGAGCCGGCCCAGGCCCCGCTCCTGGGGGCTGTAGGAAGGTGTTTAATTAAGCACTGCGAGCAGCTCCTGGAGGATTAAAATGCAGGCTGTGTGTGAGGCTCCTGGTGACGGCATCCACGGGGCAGAGGAGCCCCAACACGGCCCAGAGGGGTCAGAGGGAAGGTGGGAGGAAAGGAGATGTGGGTTCATTAGCACTTTTCCACCCTCCCCTTCACTCGGCTGGGTCTGGGGTGGCCTCGGCTGGGGGATGAGAGGGGAGGCTGCAAATCGGCCGTCCAGGAGTGGTGGTGCTGGAGGCGAGAGGGAGCTGAGGTCACTGCAAGGCTTCTCTGCCCCTGCACGCAAGCAGGCAGAATGCAAACACGGCCAAGGCAAGAAACTTTCTGCTGCTGGGAAGAGCTGCCTGGGCTGCCTCCCCTCTCCTCTCCTCTCCCCTCAGCACTATTGATTCTGCTCCCCAAAGGTCATAAATGACTGCAGGAGTTATTTTTAAGAATATTTGCTGAGCCTGACCTGTCAGAAGAGGTTAATCTCATGGCTCCTGCTAGCTCCAGCCTGCAGGGCGTGGGGACTCCACCACCTCCTCCCTGGGCAGCCTCTGCCCATCCCTGACCTCTCCTGCAGCACAGAAATTTCTCCTCCTCCCCAACCTCAGCCTCCCCTGGCACAATTTCAGGCCAGTTCCTCTCCTCCTATCCCCTGAGACTGGGGAGCAGAGCCCAACCCCCAGCTGGCTCCAGCCTCCTCTCAGGGAGCTGCAGAGAGCAAGGAGGTCTCCCTCAGCCTCCTCTTCCCCACACTCAACACCCCCAGCTCCCTCAGCTGCTCCTCCCCAGCCCTGCTCCCCAGACCCTTCCCCAGCTCTGTTGCCCTTCCCTGGCCCTGCTCCAGCTCCTCAATGTCCTTCTGGGAGTGAGGAGCCCAGACCTGAGCCCAGGACTCAAGGTGCAGCCTCAGCAGTGCCCAGTCCAGGGGCACCATCACCTCCCTGCTCCTGCTGCCCACACCATTGCTGCTCCAGGCCAGGCTGCTGGTGGCCTTCTTGGCCCCCTGGGCACTGCTGGCTGATGTTCAGCTGCTGTCAGCCAGCACCCCCAGGCAGGTTCCAGCCCCTCAGCCCCAAGCCTGGAGCCCTCCTGGGGTTGCTGTGACCCAAGTGCAGCTCTCAGCACCTGGCTTTGGTAAACCTCCTCCCCCTGCCCTCAGCAATTGGCTCCAGCCTGGCCAGAGCCTCTGCAGAGCCTTCCTGCCCTCCAGCAGGTCACTGCCCCCCAGTTTGGTGTCATCTGCAGACTTCCTCAGGGTGCCTCAGTCTCCTCATCCAGGTCACTGATGAAGGGGTCAAAGGGAGCTGGGCCCAGCACTGAGCCCTGGGGACTCCAGAGACACAAAGGACAATATCCTAGCAAACCACCTTGCCACAGCTGTGTGTCCACATCTGCCCTCACAGCAGAGAGGTTCTCTTGACATGGCCTCAACTATACCCATGGGGGGGGGGGGGGATCATAGGAAATCTGGAATCACAGAATGGGTTGGGTTGGAAGGGACCTTTGGGATCACAGAATGGGTTGGGTTGGAAGGGACCTTGAAGATCATAGAGTCATGGAAGGGGTTGGGTTGGAAGGGACCTTGAAGGTCATAGAGTCATGGAAGGGGTTTGGTTGGAAGGGACCTTGAAGGTCATAGAGTCATGGAATGGGTTGGGTTGGAAGGGACCTTTGGGATCACAGAATGGGTTGGGTTGGAAAGGACCTTGAAGATCATAGAGTCATGGAAGGGGTTGGGTTGGAAGGGACCTTGAAGGTCATAGAGTCATGGAATGGGTTGGGTTGGAAGGGACCTTTGGGATCACAGAATGGGTTGGGTTGGAAGGGACCTTGAAGGTCATAGAGTCATGGAAGGGGTTGGGTTGGAAGGGACCTGGAAGACCATAGGCTCACAGAATATATCTGGTTGGAAGAGACCTCAAAGATCATCCAGTCCAAACCTCAACCCAGATCATCCAGTTCCAACCCCCCTGCCATGGGCAGGGACCCCTCCCACCAGCCCAGGTAGCTCCAGGCCTCACCCAACCTCCTCTTGAACTCCCCACAAGGAGGGGGAATCCACAGCCTCCCTGGGCAACCTCTCCCTGTGTCTCCCCCCTCACTCTCAGGAATTTCTCCCTGATCTCCAGTCTCAATCTCCCTTCTCCCACCTTCAATCCCTTCCCTCCCACTCTGTCATCCAACCCAAACTGCTTTTCCCTGGCCCACTCCTCTCAGAACCCCAACCCCAACCCGAATGTTGTGCTGGAATTCATCTCCCAAGCTTGAGAGCAGCCCTGGCAGGGCTGCCCCAGGGCTGCTCAGTGCTGCTCCCACTTGGATTTGTGGTGGTTTCCCCCCCCACCTTTACTCATTTATCTATTTATTTACCTTGGAGGCAGCTCAGATTCATTTTGCTGCAGTTTGGAAGTCATGCAAATAAAATTTGGCACCAAAGGAGGAAGGGGGATGAAATAAAAGGAAGAAAAGAGGCTTTCAGTTCTTGCTTGCTCTTGCACACAGCACCAGCAGCACCTCCAGCACCAGCACAGCTCAGTGCCTTGGGTTTTATTCCACACCCTGCAGCACAGCACACCCTGCATTTGCTGCACCACTTCTGTTCCCTCCCCAGCCCAGAGTGCACAGCAGAGAGAAGGAAAAGACCCAACCCTAAACTGTTGGTAATTACACTGCAAGGCAGGACAGACTGCACCAAGAGGTCTTTTTAGTGCCTTTTTTGGGGTGGTTTGGGGGTTTTTTTTGGTTGTTAGGGTGACCAAGGCCAAGGTCCTGCAGCTGGCTCAGGGCAATGCCAGGCAGTGGTAGAGGCTGGGCAGGGACTGGCTGGAGAGCAGCCCTGGAGAAAAGGCCCTGGGGGTGCTGGGGGAGGAGAAGCTCCACAGGAGCCAGCAGGGAGCACTTGCAGCCCAGAGAGCCAAGCAGAGCCTGGGCTGCAGCAAGAGAAGTGTGGCCAGCAGGGCCAGGGAGGGGATTCTGCCCCTCTGCTCCACTCTGCTGAGACCACAGCTGCAGCTCTGGGGCCAGCTCTGGAGCCTCTGTGCCAGGAAGGCTCTGGAGGGGCTGGAAGGTGTCCAGAGCAGGGCCAGGAGGAGGAGCAGAGGGCTGGAGCTGCTCTGCTGTGAGCACAGACTGAGGGAGTTGGGGTTGTGCAGGCTGGAGAGGAGAAGGCTCCCAGGAGACCTTCCTGTGGCCTTCCAGGATCTGAAGGGGGCTCCAAGAAAGCTGGGGAGGGACTTTGGAGGGTGTTGGGTAGGGATAGGAGCAGGGGGAATGGATCCAAGCTGGAGGAGGGGAGATTCAGTTCGGATGTTAGGAAGAAGTTGTTGCCCATGAGGGTGGTGAGAGCCTGGCACAGGTTGCTCAGAGCAGAGCAGAGGGGCAGCAGAACCTCCCCAGCCCTGCTGGCCACACTTTCCTTGCTGCCCCCCAGGACCCCATTGTCCCTCTTGGCCCCCAGGGCACATTGCTGTCCCATGCAGAACTTGCTGCCCGCCAGCACTCCAAGCTCTTTCTCCATGGAGCTGCTCTCCAGCAGGGCAGCCTCTGACTTGCTGTTGTCCCTCCCCAGCTGCAGGACCCTGCACTTGTCCTGGTTGAAGCTCCTGAGGTTTGCCTGCAGCCAGCTCTGAGCCTGCCCAGCTCTGGCTGGCAGCACAGCCTGTCAGGAGGGCGCTGCTGCTGCTGCTGCTGCTGCTGCTGCTGCTGCTGCTGCTGCTGCTGCTGCTGCTGCTGCTGCTGCTGCTGCTCTGAGCACCTTCCCTTCCTTACCAGCCACCTCTGGCTCCTGTCCCGTTGCAGTGACAGCATCCACAGAGGTTCCCCAGGCTCCCTCATGAACTGGAAGATGCAGTCCTCAGGGCCTGGTGGCAAACCCTTGTGCCGGGGCTGAGCTGTCCCTGCCCAAGGACCCCCAAGAGACAAAAGGTCTCCATTGTGCCACATCTGCTGAAGGTATCAAGGAGCACTAAAGGTGCAAATCGCCGTCGTAAGGAACCCTTTATTGCTTTTCCTTTCCACTTTGGGACCCCCACCCCCTCTCAGCCTCCCCCCAGCCTGCCTCCCCCCAGCCTGCCTCTCCCTTCTGCCTGCTCCGAGGAGGAAAGAGGAGCAGCTCTTTATGCCCTTCAGATGTTTGCCTTCAGCCCCAGCCACTTCAAAGCCTGCTCCCGGGAGTCTCCTCTGCCCCAGCAGACACTTCAGCCCCGTTGCTGTGATTGATTTGCTCTTCCTGCAGGTCTAATAAGTACAAGCAGAAGCCAGAGCCAGCTGCCTTGAATAACAGGGCAAGGAGCTCCTGGGTGGCCAGGGCAGGCAGGACTCTCCAGGAAACGCCTCCTGGGGGCTTGAGAGCCTTTTGTGTGCCTGTGTTGGCAGAGTTTATGGTTGGGGCTGGTTGGGTTTTCCTCCATGCTTGGTTGTATTCCCTGTGGCTGTGGATGGCAGCTCCCAAAAGAGGTCCTACAGGGAGCTGTGGGGATGAGAGCTGGGTAGGAGGCAAGGCAGCCTCATGCTTATTCAGATTTAGATCCAGGCTGCTGCTTAACCAGATCCTACAGGCCTGTGCTGGGAGCTTTGGGGATGAGAGTTGGGTACAAATCAAGACAACCTCAAGCTTGTTCAGATTTAGATCCAGGCTGCTGCTTAACCAGATCCTACAGGCTTGTGTTGGGAGCTTTGGGGATGAGAGCTGGGTAGAAGGCAAGGCAGCTTCGTGTTTGTTTAGATTTGGATCCAGACTGCTGCTTAACCAGATCCTACAGGCTTGTGTTGGGAGTCCCAGGGCTGAGGCTTGTGTAGAAGACAAGAAAGCTTTATGTTTGTTTAGATTTAGATATAGATTGTTGCTTAAATAGATCCTACAGGCTTGTGTTGGGAGCTTTGGGGATGAGAGCTGGGTAGGAGGCAAGGCAGCTTCGTGTTTGTTTAGATTTGGATCCAGACTGCTGCTTAACCAGATCCTACAGGCTTGTGTTGGGGGTTCTGGGGGTGAGAGTTGGGCAGGAGGCAAGGCAGCCTCCTGCTTATTCAGATTTGGATCCACACTGAACTGGGAGACCTTCCAAACAGGCTGGAGAGGTGGCTGAGGAGACCCTCACGAGGTTCAACAAGGCAAAGAGCAAGGTCCTGCACCTAGGTCAGGGCAGCCCTCAGTACCCACCCAGCCTGGGGGTGATGGGGCTGAGAGCAGCCCTGCAGAGAAGTGCTTGGGGGTGATGTGGTGGGGGAGAAGCTGGGCAGGAGGCAGCAGTGGGCACTGGCAGCCCAGAAGGCCAAGGGCAGCCTGATTGTGAGGTCCCTTCCAAGTTCAGCCATTCTGTGATTCTCTGATCTTTAAGGTCCCTTCCAACCTCCAACCCCATGGCCAGCAAACTTGCTGAGGCTCCACTCCACCCTTTTCATCCAGCCTGCTCCATGAGGACATTGAGCAACACCTTCTAAGACCTGGAGCAAGCCAGAAGTGCTTTGGACACGGTGACAGACCCAGGGCAGCAGCTGGAGGAGGGGATCAGGTGAGGCTCAGCCCTGGCCTGCGTTGATTTCTTCTGCTGGCTTTGGTTTTCCTCACACTTCAGCTCTCCAGCAGCTGATGACAATGAAATGTATGGAGGCAGAGGAGTCACCTCAGCCCACTCTGCTGTAATTATAACTTCAGTGCTGACTTCCAGCTCTGCCAGGCTCCGTCTTGTCTGCCCCTGGACGCCCTGGCATTTATTTACCAGCTCAGTAACATCTCCTGGAAAATGAATTGTGCTGGTGCCAAGGGAGCAGAGATGGATGGGGGGTGGGGGGGAAACGTTAGGAGGAGCAGATCTTGAGAGGCAGGAGGAGAAGGGGCTAAGGTAATGGACCAGTGAGGGTAATGGTGGGAAGGTCTTTAAGGAGGTGACCTCCTTTGCACGTGGAGGGGGGGGTGGAAAATAATAATCAATTCAGCACTGCAGCATCAGATGCAGAGAGAGGAAATGACCATCCAGAAGGACTGAGGGACTCCCTTCCCCTGCCACTGGAGTGGCTTTGCTCTTTATTCAACAAATCATCGACTTGAGCCCTCAAAGGCATCTTCTGAGCAAAATGGGTTAGGTCCTGCTTGGGGGGTTGGGTCCTGCTTGGGGGGTTGGGTCCTGCTTGGGGGGTTGGGTCCTGCTTGGGGGTTTGGATCCCGCTTGGGGGGTTGGATCCTGCTTGGGGGGTTGGGTCCTGCTTGGGGGGTTGGGTCCTGCTTGGGGGTTTGGGTCCTGCTTGGGGGGTTGGGTTCTGCTTGGGGGTTTGGGTCCTGTTTGGGGGGTTGGATCCTGCTTGGGGGGTTGGGTTCTGCTTGGGGGTTTGGGTCCTGTTTGGGGGGTTGGATCCTGCTTGGGGGGTTGGGTTCTGCTTGGGGGTTTGGGTCCTGTTTGGGGGGTTGGATCCTGCTTGGGGGGTTGGGTCCTGCTTGGGGGTTTGGGTCCTGCTTGGGGGTTTGGGTCCTGCTTGGGGGGTTGGGTCCTGCTTGGGGGTTTGGGTCCTGCTTGGGGGGTTGGGTCCTGCTTGGGGGTTTATAACTTATTTGTGGTTTGGGTTTTGGTTTGGTTTCTTTCTCCAGGAAGACCTTTTTGTGGGCAATTCATAACTGAAATAGTGCACTCCTGGGAGAAGAAGGGAGGGCAGCACCACTGCACTCTGCTTTCTGAGGGCAAACCTCAGAGCATCTCAAGGGGGGATGGCTTCCATCACTCAACCTCACCCTGAGAACAGCAGTTTGTGCTCCACAGGCTTGATGAGGCTTCCAAACTCTCAGTTCCATGTCTGCAGCCTCACTGCATCCCAATCCCAGATCAAACTCTCAGCTCCATGTCTGCAGCCTCACTGCATCCCAATCCCAGATCAAACTCTCAGCTCCATGTCTGCAGCCTCACTGCATCCCAATCCCAGATCAAACTCTCAGCTCCATGTCTGCAGCCTCACTGCATCCCAATCCCAGATCAAACTCTCAGCTCCATGTCTGCATCCTCACTGCATCCCAATCCCAGATCAAACTCTCAGCTCCATGTCTGCATCCTCACTGCATCCCAATCCCAAACCAAGCTCCAGAAGACTCCAAGCCATCTCCAAGCCCTCACAAAACGTCCCTCAGCACACTGAGCGCCCTGGTTGCTGCCAGGAGGGAACTCAGCTCTACAGAGAGAGGACAGCATCTAAGGCACACAGCTGCTGGTGGTGGTCTTGGCTCCCAAACCCTCTGCTGCCGCTGCAGAAGGTGCCAGGAGGTGAGGCCTGCTCTGGTGGTCTGTTCCTCCAGCTGGGACCAGCATCCTGTGAGGTATCCATCAGGATGAGCATTTCTGGGAGGGGCTTTGACAAATGCAAAGGGCCTGAACAATATCTGCTGGAATGTCTCCTTGGAAAGCTGTCCTGGTGGATAATGTTCAGCCCAAGGGCTGGCATCGCTCTGTCTAGCTCCTTTTGAGCACCTCCCTGGGTAATCCAGTTCACAGAATCAATGTTAGGGGTTGGAAGGGACCTCGAAAGCTCATCCAGCCCAACCCCCCCTGCCAGAGCAGGGTCACCCAGGGCAGGTCACACACAGGAACACATCCAGGTGGGACTGGAATGTCTCCAGAGCCGAGTGGTGCAGCCAAACCAAGGCAGTGTGTCCTTTTCTGCAGAGTTTTGCTCCACGTGGAGCTGGTAGCTGTCAAATAGGTTCCCTCATCACTAAACCTCCTCAGGCCTTGTAGACAAAGCTTAGTGGTGGCTCTGCCATCCCCCTGGGGGCAGCAGAAACTGTTTCTGCCTTGCCAGGCACCGCTGGGGTTCCTGCAATGCCACCTCCCCACTGCACTAATCCTCACAGACTCTGGTTTTGGCAAGAAGGAGGAACTCTGAAGTAGGATAAGAGCTTAAAAGGAGAAGTTTTCAGTTCTCACAGTGAAAATATCACACACACCCCCCCAAGAAATACAACAAATCCCCCCCAAACCCCAGAGGAGCTTCCAGGAGATGTCAGCTTGTGCCATTTTCCTCTCTGTAAAGCTCTTTGATCCAGGGAAGGCAGCAGGGCTGGGGGCTGAGCTTGGTTGGGATGCTGTACATCAGGGCAAGGCCACTGCTGGAGCTGGTGGACAGGGGGGTTGAGTGATCATAGAATCACAGAACTGCCAGGGCTGGAAGGGACATCAAGGCTCAGCCAGTCCCAACCCCCTGCCATGGCCAGGACACCTCACACCACAGCAGGTTGCTCACAGCCACCTCCAGCCTGGCTGCAAACACCTCCAGGCAGGAGGCTGCCACCACCTCCCTGGGCAGCCTGTGCCAGGCTCTCACCACCCCTTGCCCATCGCCTGCCTGAGCTGAGCTCTTGGGAACAAGAGGATTCACACAGTCATGGAGTGGTTTGGGTTGGAAGGGACCTTCAAGACCATCCAGTTCCAACTCCCTGCCGTGGGCAGGGACAGCTCCCAGCAGCCCAGGCTGCTCAAGGCTTCAACCAGCCTGGCCTTGAACACCTCCAGGGAGGAAGCAGCCACAGCCTCCCTGGGCAGCCTGTGCCAGTGCCTCCCCACCCTCACTGCCAGGAATTTCTTCATCTCCAGTCTCAACCTGCCTTCTCCCAGCTTCAATCCACTGCCCCTGCTGTTATCCCTCCCAGCCCTTGTCAAAGCCCCTCCCCAGCTTTCCTGGAGGCCCCCACTTGGCCATGGAGCCTTTGACCTCAAGCCTCTGAGTGCAGCCAAGCAGCCCAAGGGCTTAACACCCTCTTGCCGCTGCTGTGTGGTGGGAGCAGGCTTGATTTATTTTATTTCTGTTTAATTGTAGGAAGCTAAAGAGCAATTTCCTGCTGCCAGCGCTCCGGAGGAAGTTCTGGTGTGAGCCCATCAGGCTGACCTGTGAGGAGACTCAGTCATGGGCTGGGGGAGAATAACTGGGGGGGGGAGGGAGCGGGGAGAAAATGCTGCTGAAAGAGAAAGGATAGAGAGAGGAATTTCTTCTCACAAGGGTTGGCAGCAGAGCCCTGGGGCTGTGCTTGCTGGCCCTGAACGCAGGCAGGCAAAGGGGAAGAAGAGAAGGGAGGCAGCTGGAGGTGCTCACACAAGCAGAGAGCGTGTAGTGCTCCCAGACAAGACCCAGCCCTGGCCACCTTCTCAGCAGGCTCAAACCCACCGAGCCCTGGCCAAAACAATCCCCCCCCCGCACCCCCTACCCCAACCCTCGGACCTAATTTCGGGGTGGGTTTTGTTTCGCTGGCGAAGCGGCCGCGGTGGGGAAGGCAGAGCCCAGGAGGAGCGACCCCCGCTCCGATTCGGGGGGCGGTCAGGGATCCGCAGGTCGGTGCCTTCCTCGCAGGGCAGCGGAGCGCCGCGGGTGGCACAGCGGCGTTGGGAGGGAGGGGGCCGCTAATTGCTGTCTAGACGCCTGATTACTGCGCCGGGCAGCCGCCGCGGGCCAGCTCCGCCGCCCTGCTCTGCGCAGGGATCTGGCTTCTGGCCTTCGCAGCCTTGCGCGGGGTTTGTTCTCCTTTTTCTCTTCCTTTTCCTTGTTTCATTTCTAGTTTTGCTGCTCCCGTTATTTATTTCCTTTTTCCTTTTTATTTTATTTCTTTTTCTCTCTTGCTTTTCATTTTCCTTTTCCTTCTCCTTTTCCTTTTCCTCTTTTCCCTTTCTACTTTTTATTTTCCTTCTCTTTCCCTTTTGTTTTTTCCTTTTTTTCTCTTCCTTTTCCTTTTTCTTTCCCTTTTCCTTCTCCTGTTTCCTCTCTTTATTTTCCTTTTCTATTTTTCTTCTTTTCCCTCCTTTTGTTTCCTTTTTTCTTTTCTCCATTTATTTTCCTTCCTTCTTTCTTCTTTTTTTCCCTTTTCTTTTTCCTTTTCCTTTTTATTTTCTTCTTCCTTTCTCTTTTCCTTTTCTTTTTCCTCTTTTCCTTTTCTTTTCCTTTTTTCTTTTCATTTTCCTTCTTTTTTCTTTTTTTCCTTTTAATTTTTCTTTCCTTTTCTTTTTCCTTTTCATTTTCCTTTTTCTCTTCCTTTTGTCTTTTCTATTTTTCTTCTTTTTCTTCATTTTCTTCCCTTTTTCTTCCATTTCTTTCCCTTCTTTCTTATTTCCCTTCCTTTTCCTTCCTTTTCCTTTCCTCCATTTCTTTCCCTTCTTTCTTATTTCCCTTCCTTTTCCTTCCTTTTCCTTTCCTCCATTTCTTTCACTTCTGTCTTATTTCCCCTTTTTTCTTTTCTTTCTTGTTTTTCTATTTCATTTCCTTCTTTCCTTTTCCTTTTTTCCCTTTTCCCTTTCCCTTTTTCTTTTCCCTTTTCCTTTTTATTTTTCTTTGTCCTATTTCCCTTCTCATTTTTCCTTCCCCCCTCCCCCTTTTTTTCTTCTTTCTCTTTTATTTTCTTACACCTTAACCTACTCACCAGCCCCAGATTGTGTGCCTGTGGGTGCAGGAGACAACCAAGTGGTTTCAGGCTGGCAAACACAAGTGAGGACTCTGAGCCATACCTCTTCCAAGAGGCACGCAGCAGGAAAGCATCCCAGTGACAAACATTCCACCCTTTTCCCTGCTGTATTTTATCCTCCTGCACAAATGGAGACATTTTAAAGGCTCCCCCTCTTTTTTTTTCCACACAGTGCAAACACTCACCAAAGTCCTCTCTCCTCTACCTTTGTCCCCCTCCTCTCCCCGCCTTGGAGCACAGAGGAGCAATTGTTTAAGCGGCCCCAGCCCCGGCTGGGAAGCTTTGGGTTTTGCATACATAAAAATGCCACAGCACCACCTTGCCACTTCCAGCCAGTGTCATATTTTGCTGAGAGGAGAAGGCTGGTGGCTGTGTGCTCTGCTTCCCTAGCAAGCAAGCAGTTAAAGATTAATTCAGGATGAAATGTGAGACTCTCCAGTGATAGCCCTCAAGACAGGAGAACAATACTTCAGCCTGATTCCGATCTTACCTCAGTTTTGCATCAGTATAAATCTGTCACAGTCAGCCAGCTCGGTCCTGATTTACACCCAGGTAAGCCAAACAAGATCATTGTTCCCACAGGCTTCAGCCATCCTGCTAAGTGATGCTGATTTCCTCTAATGAGGATGCAAAGGCAGGTGAGAGGATTCCCAGAATCCCATGATTGGAAAAGATCTCTAAGAACAAGTCCAACCATTCCCTGCCTCCACCAGGGCCTCCACTGCACCATGTCCCTGAGCACCATCTCCAGACAGCTTTTCAATCTGTTAGGAAAGACCTTTGAGATCAAGTCCAACCATCCTCTGCCTCCACCAGGCTTCCTCTAAACAGTATCCCTGAGCACCATTTCCAGACAGCTTTTAAATCCACTGGGAAAGACCTTCAAGATCAAGTCCAACCATCCTCTGCCTCCACCAGGGCCTCCACTACACCATATCCCTGAGCACCATAGCCAGATGGCTTTAAAGTCCATCCAGGGATGGGGATCCAACCACTCTCCTGGGCAGCCTGGTCCAGCTTTTCAGAACCCTTTTGGCAGAGAAGTTTTTCCTCATGTCCAACCTAAAGCCAACTTGCAGCAGCCTTTGAGACCAATTTGATAGTCCCAGCAGTTGAACTTCCAAGAGGAAAACAGTGAGGAAGGGATGGGAATAAAAGTGTGGAGGCTCAAAGGCTCACACTGGTGGTTCCACCAGCACTGGAGCCTGAGGAGAATGAGAGCAGAGGGCACAGCACCCACCTGGGCCCAGCACGAAGTGACAGCCTTCAAGCCTGGCAGGTTCATTGTCTTTAAATGAGGGCAGAGAGGCTCTGCAGAGGGACTTGGAGAGGTTGGATCCATGGCCAGGAGGAGCTTCACCAAGGCCAAGTGCCAGGTCCTGCCCTGGGGGCACAACAACCCCCAGCAAGGCTCCAGGCTGGGGGCAGTGTGGCTGCAAAGCTGCTGGCACCAAGGCACCTGGGGGCTCTAATGGCCAAGCAGCTGAAGAGGAGCCAGCAGTGTGCCCAGGGGGCCAAGAGAGCCAAAGGCCTCCTGGCTGGGCTCAGCAATGCTGTGGCCAGCAGCAGCAGGGAGGGGATTGTCCCCTGGCACTCAGCTCTGGCCAGCCCACACCTCCAGGCTTGGGTCCAGCTCTGGGCAGCTCAAGGCAAGAGAGCTGTGGAGGTGCTGGAGCCAGGGCAGAGCAGGGCAAGGAAGCTGGGAAGGGCCTGGGGAAGAAATGTGCTGGAGAGAGGCTGAAGGAGCTGGGGATGGTTAGTGGGAAAGAGAGGAGGCTGAGGGGAGACCTCCTGGCTGCCTCCAGCTCCCTGCAAGGAGCTTGTGGAGAGGCTGCTGCTGGTCTCTGCTCCCAGGTCAGGAGTGACAGAAGAAGAGGCAATGGCCTCAAGCTGCCCCTGGGGAGGTTCAGCCTGGAGAGCAGGAGGAGTTTTTCCCCCTGCAGAGTGGTCAGGGCTTGGGATGTGCTGCCCAGGGAGGTGGTGGAGCTGATCCAGGGGCAGGCTCCGTGAGCCCCTAGCTGCTTGCTCATCTCGGTGTGCATCACTCTGGGAGCAGAACCGCTGTGCACAAAGCTTTTTGTCTTCCCTTGTCTGTTCAAAGCAGAGAAAGGCTACAGCTGGGCACAGGCTGCCATGGAGGGGTGGTGAGGATGAGCGGGGAGGGAATGGGTCTCCATTCAGCCATCTCCCCTTGAGGCAAGCCAGCCTGCTGAGCTACCTGCTGCGGCTGGGGCAGCTTCGGCTTCACCTCCACCTCACCTCAATGGCTGCTGCTGCGGAGGGAGATGCTGCCTGGTGGGGCCGAGGCATTCTGCTGCATTAGCAGCCGAGGGGACCCCTGGGGCTCTTTTCTCTGGAAGAATAGGGGTAATTAGAGACAATCATTTGTCCATCCGGACACAGCACCTGTAAAGAGATTGTTAAAGTGGCAGCGTTCCATAGGCACCGCCAGCTACCCGCGGGCAGGCTGGGAGCAGCGCTCAGACGTGGCTCTTCCAGTGCCAAAAGCCATTTTGCCGGCTGAAGCAGCCTCCCCCTGCCCCTCCCTGGCTCTGATCTGTTTCCTTCCCCCAGCCACCACTTGATTTTCCATATCCCACGCAGGACATTTCAAGGCTGGACAGCTGGACTTGATGACTCCTAGGTTGGAAGTGACCTTCAAGAGCATCTAGTTCCAAGAGCCCTGCAGGGGCACCTCCCACCAGCCCAGGTTGCTCAAGGCCTTGAACACCTCCAGGGAAGGAGTATCCAGGGCCTCCCTTGGCAATCTGCCTCCCTATCCTCACTGCAAAGAATTTCTTCCTCACCTCCAGTCTCAAGCTGCCCTCCTCCAGCTCCAATCCACTCCCTCTCATCCTATCACACCAATTCTGTGACTCTCTGGTAAGGTCTTTCCACCTCTTCCAGCTGTTCACTCAAATGCTGACCCAGTGCTCTGCTTGGCTCTTGGCCATGTGGAGAACCAAAGCTTCACAGAAAGACTGTTGGGATGTGGAAGGTTTAAGAGTGCACAGCACAAGTGCCACCTGTTCTACAGGTGACACTGAGGGGAGCATCTGAGGTGACCCAGGGGAGCCAGCTCCTCCTCCTCACTCTTGTGAGAAGCAGCTGAACACTGAGTGCTCTGATTTCTGTCTCTGTGGGCCACAGAATTGACCACTAACAGGAAAATGACCTCTTGGATAGGATGAACCAATTCCTGCCAGCTCTGCACAGCACTGAGGTTGAGCAGACATTGCAGAGAGAAAGCTCTTGGAGCAACCTGGTTCATGGCAGGGGGGGTGGAACTAGGGCACCTTTAAGATCCTTTCTAAACCAAACCATTCTATGAATGGATGAGCTTGGAGCTCCCTTCCAACCCAAACCATTCTATGAGTGGATGATCTTGGAGCTCCCTTCCAACCCAAACCATTCTATGAATGGATGAGCTTGGAGCTCCCTTCCAACCCAAACCATTCTATGAATGGATGAGCTTGGAGCTCCCTTCCAACCCAAACCATTCTATGAGTGGATGATCTTGGAGCTCCCTTCCAACCCAAACCATTCTAGGATTCAATGATCTCAAAGCTCCCTTCCAACCCAAACCATTCTATGTATGGATGATCTTGGAGCTCCCTTCCAACCCAAACCATTCTAGGAATGGATGATCTTGGAGCTCCCTTCCAACCCAAACCATTCTATGAGTGGATGATCTTGGAGCTCCCTTCCAACCCAAACGATTCTAGGAGTGGATGATCTTGGAGCTCCCTTCCAACCCAAACCATTCTATGAATGGATGATCTTGGAGCTCCCTTCCAACCCAAACCATTCTATGAATGGATGATCTTGGAGCTCCCTTCCAACCCAAACCATTCTAGGAATGGATGATCTTGGAGCTCCCTTCCAGCCCAAACCATTCTAGGGTTCTATGGCCTGGAATCTTCCTTCCAGCCCAACCTGATCTATGAAGCAATGATCTCGAAGCTCCCTTCCAACCCAACCCATTCTGGGATCCTATAATCTTCAAGGCCCTTTCCAAACCATTCTATAAATCCATGAGTCAGGACCTGCTACTAGTTTCCTGCATGTGCTTCCCATCAGGGTCACTGTCTTAAACTGGCATCAGAAGCAGAAGGTGCATCAGTCTTGAGGAATAGATTTGACCTCCTCTCCAGCTAGCTGCCAGTGGAGAATGCTAAAGCAACCAGAGGGAGGAAAAAAAGGAGAGAGGAAAAAAACCCTCTTAAAGCTCAGGAAAGAGGAGAGAAATTGCTCTTGTGAAACCCATCCTGAATTAGGTCTCACAGCATCAATTGCAAACTCTCCCTGCCCCCCCCCCCCCCCCCCCCAAAATTAAAAGCTCTGAGAGGTCTGTTGGGAAATGGGGACTGGGCAGCAGTCCAGCAGAGCTGCTGCACATCCTAAGCGCTGCTGCAGCAGCCACCTGACCCTCCCCTTCCTTCCCCATCCTCCTGCCTCAGCCATCCAGCACCAGGAATGGAGAGGCACAAATCCTGCCACAGCAGCAGCAAAGCTGATGGACTTTTGGCCCTCAGGCATGGGAAGGTCTCCAACTACCTTCAGCTATGATCATGACCTTTCCTCTCAGTTGGTCCTAGGCATAGACTCACACAAGCACAGAATGGGAGGGGTTGGGAAGGGACCTCTGGAGATCATCCAGCCCAAGCCCCCTGCCAGAGCAGGGGCACCCAGGGCAGGGCACACAGAGCACAGCCAGGTGGGGTTGGAAGGTCTCCAGAGCAGGAGACTCCACAACCTCTCTGGGCAGCCTGCTCCAGGCTCCAGCAGCCTCACACCAAAGAATTTTCTCCTCCTGCTGAAGCAGAACCTCCTGGGTTCCAGTTTGTGTCCATTGTCCCTTGTTCTGTGTTGGGGACCACCAAGCAGAGCCTGGCCTCTGCTCCTTGCCCCCCACCCCTCAGCTGTCTGTAACCATTGCTCAGATCCCACTCAGCCTTCTCCCCCTCCAGGCTGACCACCCCCAGGGCTCTCAGCCTCTCCTCCTCACCCAGCTGTTCCCAGGCCCTTCAGCATCCTCACAGCCTCCCCTGGACCCTCCCCAGCAGCTCCCTGTCCCTCTGGAACTGGAGAGCCCAGCACTGGGCACAGTGCTGCAGCTGTGGCCTCAGCAGGGCTTTAGGAGAGGCAGGGGAGAACCTCCCTTGACCTGCTGGCTGCACACAACCTGGAACCCAGGAAGTTCCACCTCAGCATGGGGACAAGCTGTGAGGGTGCTAGAGTCCAGACCAGGCTGAAAACAGGACATCAGAGTTTGTGTGTCCTCTCTCTCTCACTTCCCTCCTTTTTTGCCTCTTTCTTTTCCCTTTCCCCTCATATTTTTCCCTTCTTCAGCCTTTTTTCAACCTTTTTCCTCCCCTTTATTTTCCTTTTTCCTCCTTTTTCTCCTCTTTATTTTTCCTTTTCCCCCTTTGTTGTCCCTTCCCCCCCTTTATTCCTCCTTTTCTCTTTAGTGTTGTTTTTCCTCCCTTTCAACCACCTTTCCTTTTGCCCCTTTCCCCCCCTTTTTCTTCCATCCTTCCCTTTTTTCTCTTCCCCCTCCCTTCTTCCATTCTTTCCTTTTTCCTTGTTTCTTTCTCCCTTTTTCCCCCCACCCACTTCCCCCCCCTCCAATTCTCTCCCTCCCCCCCTCCCCCTTTCAGTCCACCAGACACTCACTCAGTGATTAAAAAAATTCCCGGCATTTTATTTAGGGTTTTTTTTGGGGGGGGTTGTGGGGGGCAGAAGAGGGATGGAGGGGGAGGGGGAAGCTGGGAACCTCCAACTTCCGAGTGTGGCAAAGTAAATCTTCTGGCGGCGCGATCAAGGCAGGAGGATGCCGCAGTCGCCCCGAGGGGGCTTTGTGCCCCGGCACAATGCAGGGCGCAGCACTGTCCCTTACTTGTCCTTTCATCTCGCCCACCGACTGCAAAGCGGCTTCGCTCCCCGGCAGCGGCGGTGAGCCTGAGAAGCGCTGCGAGGGGAGGGGGAAGGCGGCAGAGAGGCTTAGCATACCTCAGCGCCGCAGATTAAGTGCCTCTTCAAAGATGTCACCCCAGATGTGGCAGCCTACATTCCTCCTTTCCCCTGGCAACAGCTGGGGAGCCGCATCGGCGCTCCTCCTGCCTTCTGTTCCCCGGCTCGTCGGGAGGAGGAAGGCGAAGCTGCCTCTCCCAGGGCCCGGCCCGGGGAGCCGCAGCGCTCAGCGCCGTTTGCCTTTCCAAAGGGCAGAGCTGCTGCTGCCGTTTGCGCTGCCGGCAGCGAGAGAGGAGCTGCTGGCAGAGGGAGGAAGAGGCTCGGAGAGTGGGTTGGAAGGGACCTCCGAGATGACCCAGCTCCAAGCCCTCCCCTGCCACGGGCAGCTCCCACCAGCCCCAGGTTGCTCAGGACCTCATCCAGCCTGGTCTGGAACACCTGCACAGAGGTGATAGCCACAGCCTCCCAGGGCAGCCTGTTCCAGTCCCTCCTCATCCTCTCTGCCAACAATTCCTTCCTCATCCCCACTCTCAGTCTCTCCTCTCCCAGCTCCAAGCCATTGTTCCTCATCCTGGTATTCCCAGACCTTGTCCACAGCCCCTCCCCAGCTCTCCTGCAGCCCTTCAGGTACCAGAAGGCTGCTCTAAGGTCTCCCTGGGGCCTTCTCTTCTCCAGGCTGAGCATCCCCAAGTCCCCAACAGCCTGAGGGGTGGCACCTACCTCACCCCCCCCTGCCCGGTTCTGTGCCATCAGGAGCTTGCTGAGGGTACTCTCAATGCCCTCCTCCAGATCACTGATAAAGATATTGACCAAAGCTGGACCCAGCACTGCTCCCTGGGGACCACCACTGGCCACAGGCCTCTGAGCTGACTCTGTGCCACTGATGACAACCCTCTGAGCTCTGCTGTGGAGCCAGTTTGCAATGCACCTCACTGACCAACCCTCTGTGCCACATCTCCTGAGCTGTTCTGCGAGGATGTTATGGGAGGCAGCATCCAAAGCCTTACTGAAGTCGAGGCAGATGGCATCCAGAGCTCTCCCCTCCTCTCCCCATTCGGTCATGGCTTCACAGAAGGCTGTCAGACTAGTCAGGAAGGCTCTCCCCTTGGTAAGTCCATGTTGGCTACTCCTGAGGACCTTCTTGTCTTCCACGTGGTGAGAGAGGAGATCCAGGATGAGCTGCTCCATCATCATCCAGGGGTGGAGGTGAGGCTGACTGCTCCGGGGGTGCCTGGGGTCTTCCTCCTTGTCCTTGTTGAAGGCTGGAGTGACACTGGCTTCCTGGCAGTGGTCAGGCACCTCTCCTGCTCTCCAGGGCTTCCCAAAGAGGAGGGGGAGAGGCTAAGCAGCAGTGCCAGCAGCTCTCTCAGGTAACTACAAACAAATGCCTCCCTGGCTCCCCCCTGCCTCAGCAGCTCCTGCTCCCTCTACCCCTGGCTCCCCCCTGCCTCAAGCAGCTCCTGCTCCCTCTACCCCTGGCTCCCCCCTGCCTCAGCAGCTCCTGCTCCCTCTACCCCTGGCTCCCCCCTGCCTCAGCAGCTCCTGCTCCCTCTACCCCTGGCTCCCCCCTGCCTCAGCAGCTCCTGCTCCCTCTGCCCCTGGCTCCCCCCTGCCTCAGCAGCTCCTGCTCCCTCTACCCCTGGCTCCCCCCTGCCTCAAGCAGCTCCTGCTCCCTCTGCCCCTGGCTCCCCCCTGCCTCAAGCAGCTCCTGCTCCCTCTACCCCTGGCTCCCCCCTGCCTCAGCAGCTCCTGCTCCCTCTACCCCTGGCTCCCCCCTGCCCCAAGCAGCTCCTGCTCCCTCTACCCCTGGCTCCCCCCTGCCTCAGCAGCTCCTGCTCCCTCTACCCCTGGCTCCCCCCTGCCTCAGCAGCTCCTGCTCCCTCTACCCCTGGCTCCCCCCTGCCCCAAGCAGCTCCTGCTCCCGCGACCCCTGGCTCCCCCCTGCCTCAGCAGCTCCTGCTCCCTCTACCCCTGGCTCCCCCCTGCCTCAGCAGCTCCTGCTCCCTCTGCTCCTGGCTCCCCCCTGCCCCAAGCAGCTCCTGCTCCCTCTACCCCTGGCTCCCCCCTGCCTCAGCAGCTCCTGCTCCCTCTACCCCTGGCTCCCCCCTGCCTCAGCAGCTCCTGCTCCCTCTACCCCTGGCTCCCCCCTGCCTCAGCAGCTCCTGCTCCCTCTACCCCTGGCTCCCCCCTGCCTCAGCAGCTCCTGCTCCCTCTACCCCTGGCTCCCCCCTGCCTCAGCAGCTCCTGCTCCACCACTACCATTCTCCACCCATCCCAGGGCCAGGGGCAAGAGCCTCACCCAGCCAAGGCACCACCCAGAGCAGCTCAGCCCCAGCCCACACCCGTGCAGGGGAGGGGGAAAGGCAGCAATGTAAGCCCTAACAGCCGGGGGGCCACCAGGCCCCCCGGCCTTTGTGTCACCACCACCATCACCCAGTGTGCGCTGTGGGCACTCACCTGAGATCAGAGGAGGATCCTCCAGCCCCGAAGGGCTCAGCTTAGGGCTGCTGCCCCTCCTGCTGGGGAATAAATGGAGGAGTGGGTGGGGAGGGCCAAGTGGCCACAGCTGGGGTGGGAGGAGACTCCAAGAGAGCACAGCTGCCCTGGGTTTGAGGGGAAAAAGGGGGAAATTGGGGCAGGTGTGGGGGGAAGGGGGGCAGAGAGTGAAACCAGAGCTGTTGAGAATGAATGGAGATGGAAATCACAGAATCCCAGCGCTGCCAGGGCTGGAAGGCACTGGGAAAGGCTTGCAGGGGGGACTGGGACACCTGCAGCCTTTGCTCTCACAGGAGGGCTTCACATTCACTGCAGGCAGAAGCAGGCAATGGGTTGGGTTGGAAAGGACCTTCAGGATCAGACAACCATGGAATGGTTTGGCTTGGAAGAGACCTTGAAGATCACAGAACCAGAGAAGGGTTTGGGTTGGAAGGGACCTCAAGGCTCATCACCCTCAGCTCCCTCAGGCTCTCCTCCTGAGGAAGAGCTTCCACTGCCTGCAGCATCTCTGTGGCTCTGTGCTGGACTCTCTCCAGCACTTCCCTGAGCTCCTTCTTGAGCTGAGGGGCCCAGACCTGGGCACAAGATTCCAGCTGTGGCCTCAGCAGGGCAGAGCAGAGGGGGAGGAGAACCTCTTTGGACCTACTGACCACAGCCCTTCTAATCCCCCCCAGGCTGCCCTTGGCCTCCTTGGCCCCCAGAGCACATTGCTGCCTCAGGGTCAACCTCCCACCCACCAGGACCCCCCAGGAGCTCTTCCCCTTCCCTGCTCTGCAGCAGCTCAGTCCCCAACATCATCCAAGTGCCAGGCTCTGCACATCGACCACAGCAACCCCAGGCAGGGCTGCAGGCTGGGGGCAGAGGGGCTGAGAGGGACCTGGGGGTGCTGGTGGACAGCAGCTTAACAGGAGCCAGCAGTGTGCCCAGGGGGCCAAGAAGGCCAAGGGCATCCTGGCCTGCATCAGGAGCAGTGTGGCCAGCAGGAGCAGGGAGCTCATCCTGCCCTGTGCTCCGCACTGATTAGGCCACAGCTTGAGTCCTGTGTCCAGCTCTGGGCTCCTCAGGTTAGGAAAGAGGTTGAGCTGCTGGAAGGTGTCCAGAGAAGGGCAACAAAGCTGGGGAGGGGTCTGGAGCACAGCCCTGTGAGGAGAGGCTGAGGGAGCTGGGGTTGCTTAGCCTGGAGAGGAGGAGGCTCAGGGGAGACCTTCTTGCTCTCTCCAACTCCCTGAAGGGAGGTTGTAGCCAGGTGGGAGTTGGGCTCTTCTCCCAGGAACCCAGCACCAGAACAAGAGGACACAGTCTCAAGCTGTGCCAGGGGAGGTTTAGACTGGAGGTGAGGAGAAAGTTCTTCCCAGACAGAGAGATTGGCCCTGGGGATGTGCTGCCCAGGGAGGTGGTGGAGTCAGTGTCACAAGAGTGAGCAGAGGGCTGGAGCTGCTCTGCTGTGAGCACAGACTGAGGGAGTTGGGGTTGTGCAGGCTGCAGAGGAGAAGGCTCCCAGGAGACCTCATTGTGGCCTTGCAGGATCTGCAGGGGGCTGCAAGAAAGCTGGGGAGGGACTTCTGAGGGTGTCAGGGAGGGAGAGGAGCAGGGGGAACAGAACAATGGTAGAAGTGGGGAGACTGAGATTGGCTGTGAGGAAGAAGTTGTTGCCCATGAGGGTGGTGAGAGCCTGGCACAGGTTGCCCAGGGAGGTGGTGCCTCCTGTTCAGCTGCTGTCCACCAGCACCCCCAGGTCCCTCTCTGCCTGGCTGCTCTCAGCCCCTCTGCCCCCAGCCTGCAGCACTGCCTGGGGTTGCTGTGGCCAATGTGCAGAGCCTGGCACTTGGATGATGTTGGGGACTGAGCTGCTGCAGAGCAGGGAAGGGGAAAGGACCTGGGGGGTCCTGGGGGGTGGGAGGCTGACCCTGAGCCAGCAATGTGCTCTGGTGGCCAAGGAGGCCAAGGGCAGCCTGGGGGGGATTAGAAGGGCTGTGGTCAGTAGGTCAGAGAGGTTCTCCTTCCCCTCTGCTCTGCCCTGCTGAGGCCACAGCTGGAATCTTGTGTCCAGGTCTGGGCCCCTCAGCTCAAGAAGGAGCTCAGGGAAGTGCTGGAGAGAGTCCAGCACAGAGGCACAGAGATGCTGCAGGCAGTGGAAGATCTTCCTCAGGAGCAGAGCCTGAGGGAGCTGAGGGCTCTGCAGCTTGGAGAGGAGGAGCCTGAGAGGTGAGCTCCTTGCTGGGGCTAAAGCTGTGCAGGGGCAGTGCCCAGAGGCTGGAGCCAGGCTCTGCTGGGGGCTGCCCAATGCCAGCCCAAGGGGCAGTGCTGGAAGCTGAGCCAGAGGAAGTGCCATGGAAACAGGAGGAAGGATTTCTTCTCAGTGTGAGGGTGCCAGAGGCCTGGAGCAGGCTGCCCAGGGGGGCTGTGGAGTCTCCCTCTCTGGAGCTATTCCAACCCCACCTGGCTGTGTTCTGTGTGAGCTGCTCTGGGTGCCCCTGCTCTGGCAGGGGTTGGACTGGATGAGCTCTGGAGGTCCCTTCCAGCCCTTAGCATTCTGTGATTCTGCAGGAGAGTTCAACTCTGTGAGCTAAACCTCTCCCCCACACACAGAGGGGCAGGAAAGCATCCCCAGAAACCCCCTCTGGGTTGAGATCAAGAGTTCCTCAGATGCTCACACTGGGTACAAGCAGCTGAGCAGAGCTCTGTGGGGTTTAGTGTTGCTGATTGAGCTCACTGCTGGCCCTAACAAAACCATGTTTGGGTTTGTCAACAAATCCTCGACCATCCCAGAGTGGGGAACACCCTGAGGCTCGCCAGAGCCAGCATCCAACAGCCACTGAAGGGCAATAATTGGTAGAATTGGTGGAAGCCTCCTGCCTGGAGGTGTTTGCAGCCAGGCTGGAGGTGGCTGTGAGCAACCTGCTCTGGTGTGAGGTGTCCCTGCCATGGGCAGGCTGCAGGTGTCCCAGTCCCCCCTGCAAGCCTTTCCCAGTGCCTCCCAGCCCTGGCAGCGCTGGGATTCTGTGATTTCCATCTCCATTCATTCTCAACAGCTCTGGTTTCACTCTCTGCCCCCCTTCCCCCCACACCTGCCCCAATTTTCCCCTTTTTCCCCTCAAACCCAGGGCAGCTGTGCTCTCTTGGAGTCTCCTCCCACCCCAGCTGTGGCCACTTGGCCCTCCCCACCCACTCCTCCATTTATTCCCCAGCAGGAGGGGCAGCAGCCCTAAGCTGAGCCCTTCGGGGCTGGAGGATCCTCCTCTGATCTCAGGTGAGTGCCCACAGCGCACACTGGGTGATGGTGGTGGTGACACAAAGGCCGGGGGGCCTGGTGGCCCCCCGGCTGTTAGGGCTTACATTGCTGCCTTTCCCCCTCCCCTGCACGGGTGTGGGCTGGGGCTGAGCTGCTCTGGGTGGTGCCTTGGCTGGGTGAGGCTCTTGCCCCTGGCCCTGGGATGGGTGGAGAATGGTAGTGGTGGAGCAGGAGCTGCTGAGGCAGGGGGGAGTCAGGGGTAGAGGGAGCAGGAGCTGCTGAGGCAGGGGGGAGCCAGGGGTAGAGGGAGCAGGAGCTGCTTGAGGCAGGGGGGAGTCAGGGGTAGAGGGAGCAGGAGCTGCTGAGGCAGGGGGGAGCCAGGGGCAGAGGGAGCAGGAGCTGCTTGAGGCAGGGGGGAGCCAGGGGTAGAGGGAGCAGGAGCTGCTGAGGCAGGGGGGAGCCAGGGGTAGAGGGAGCAGGAGCTGCTGAGGCAGGGGGGAGCCAGGGGCAGAGGGAGCAGGAGCTGCTTGAGGCAGGGGGGAGCCAGGGGTAGAGGGAGCAGGAGCTGCTGAGGCAGGGGGGAGCCAGGGGTAGAGGGAGCAGGAGCTGCTTGGGGCAGGGGGGAGCCAGGGGTAGAGGGAGCAGGAGCTGCTGAGGCAGGGGGGAGCCAGGGGTAGAGGGAGCAGGAGCTGCTTGAGGCAGGGGGGAGCCAGGGGTAGAGGGAGCAGGAGCTGCTGAGGCAGGGGGGAGCCAGGGGTAGAGGGAGCAGGAGCTGCTGAGGCAGGGGGGAGTCAGGGGTAGAGGGAGCAGGAGCTGCTGAGGCAGGGGGGAGCCAGGGGTAGAGGGAGCAGGAGCTGCTGAGGCAGGGGGGAGCCAGGGGTAGAGGGAGCAGGAGCTGCTGAGGCAGGGGGGAGCCAGGGGTAGAGGGAGCAGGAGCTGCTGAGGCAGGGGGGAGCCAGGGGCAGAGGGAGCAGGAGCTGCTGAGGCAGGGGGGAGCCAGGGGTAGAGGGAGCAGGAGCTGCTGAGGCAGGGGGGAGCCAGGGGTAGAAGGAGCAGGAGCTGCTTGGGGCAGGGGGGAGTCAGGGGTAGAGGGAGCAGGAGCTGCTGAGGCAGGGGGGAGCCAGGGGTAGAGGGAGCAGGAGCTGCTGAGGCAGGGGGGAGCCAGGGGTAGAGGGAGCAGGAGCTGCTGAGGCAGGGGGGAGCCAGGGGCAGAGGGAGCAGGAGCTGCTGAGGCAGGGGGGAGCCAGGGGTAGAGGGAGCAGGAGCTGCTGAGGCAGGGGGGAGCCAGGGGTAGAGGGAGCAGGAGCTGCTTTAGGGAGGATTCCTTCTTCCACCCCCTCCTCTGTAGGGACAAAAATGTTCTCCTCTGGGCTTTGTTGCTTGCCTAATGCAGGCAGCCTCAGTGTTCTCTCTGCAGCTGGCTCTGAGCAGCACCAAGAAGCCTTCACCTGGGTCAGAAAGAGCTTCTGGATGGAAGTCTTAGCTCCCAGCCACATCTGCTGGGGGGCTGGCCCCATGGGTAAGACAGAGCTGCTACCTGTGTGGGCTTGGATGGTTCAGGGCTCCCCAGGGAGCTGCTGGAGCTCCCCATCCTTGCAGGTGTGGAAGGAAGCTGTGGCCATGGCTCTTGGGGCCATGGCTTGATGGCCATGGTGGGGTTGGGTTGCTGGCTGGGCTGGCTGCTCCTGGAGGGTCTTTCCACCCCAACAATTCCCTGACTGCATGCTCTACTTCCTCCACCCACTGCTGCAGCCCCCCAGTTCGAGCTGTGTGACCCCAGGACATCCTCTTCCCAAGGAGCTGTTGGAGGCTCCTGGATGGCTCCAGTTCACCCCAGTATGGTTAAAGACTCCTTCTCATTTCTGCCTGTGGTACAACTCTCTTCAGCTCACCCTGGGGACAGAGGTAGGGAGGGGGGAACATCCTCATCATCAACAACAGAAGAGGCCTTGTTAGGCTGTCTCTGTTACCCAGAACTGATTTGTCCTGGAGCTAATGCAGAAGATGCAGTTTTGTTTCCAGGCTGTGTCCTCTGCATCGAGGTCATCCCAGGCCTGGCCACTGAATGGCTCCAGCAGCTCCACCTGCTCCTGGAAGGTGATGGCCACACAGGTGAGCCAAGGGCTGGAGCAGCTCTGTCATCAGCAGGAGCCAGCAGTGCCTCCTGCAGCCCTCAGGCAGCTGTGTGCTGGGCTGCAGCCAGAACAGCTCCTGAGCCTGGCTCTGCTCCCTGCAGAGCCTGTTGCTGCTCGCTCTGCTGTGAGGAAGTGTCTGAAGCAGCAGCTCCACACCTCACACCCCCTGACACCTGAGCCCTCTCTTCCAGGCCAGCAGGTGGATGCTCAGCTAATGAGCCTCCTGCCCCTGTGGACATGGATGAAGGAAGGACTCAGACCAGAGAATCACAGAATGGTTTGGCTTGGAAGGGACCTCAAGGCTCATCCGGTCCCAGCCCCCTGCCATGGGCAGGGACACCTCCCAGCAGAGCAGGTTGCTCACAGCCTCGTCACAGGGGAGTGATGCTCAGCACTGGGGAGGCCACACCTGAAATCCTGGGCTCAGTGTTGGGCTCCTCACTCCCAGAAGAACACTGAGGGCCTGGAGCAGGGCCAGAGAAGGGCAACCAAGCTGGGGAAGGGTCTGGAGAGCAGGGCTGGGGAGGAGCAGCTGGGGGTGTTCAGTGTGGGGAAGAGGAGGCTGAGGGAGACCTCCTTGCTCTCCACAGCTCCCTGGGAGGAGATGGGAGCCAGGTGGGCTTGGGCTCTGCTCCCCAGTCTCAGGTGACAGAAGGAGAGGAAATGGCCTGGAATTGTGCCAGGGGAGGCTGAGGCTGGAGGGGAGGAAAAACTTCTTTGCTGCAGGAGTGGTCAGGGACTGGCAGAGGCTGCCCAGGGAGCTGGTGGAGTCCCCATCCCTGGCTGGGTTCAAGGGAGCTGTGGCCGTGGCACTGGGGGGCAGGGTTTGGTGGCCATGGTGGGGCTGGGTTGCTGGTTGGACTGGATGGTCCTGGAGAGCATTTCCAGCCCTAACAACTCCGTGCTGGCTGTGTCAGCTCTCTGCTGGGATGTTCCAACTGCCCCTGTGGTGGATTGGTTTCTTTTCTTGCTGTTGCCCTGCCAGGCACGTTCCTGTGAGCTGCTCCAGGTGATCCTGCCCTGGCAGGGGTGGTTGGGCTGGCTGACCCTTGGAGGTCTCTTCCAACCCCTCATGCTCTGTGGTTCTCTCCCACAGCCTGCAGCTGAAGCCTCCTGGCCTCCAAGCCCCTCCAGCAAACCAGCAGGCACTGCTTGTCCATCTTCCCCACCCAAGTGCTTCACAAGCCCCCCTGACAAGCCACATCATTCCCAAGGCTCTCAAAAGCAGCTGAAGCAATGTTCATAGCAGCAATCATTAGCAAGCAGCCCCTCTATGACTAATCACAGCCATTCCCACCCAGATCCCTTGTTTTCACAGCCCAATCCATTATCTGCTTCAATGAACCGGCCTGCTGTTAATTTGCAGCGCTCTCAGCCCTAGGTGATGGAAATACCTGCCCCCTTCCCAGCCTCCCATTAAGTGTGGTGCTCACTGAAGATGTATAATTCATGAGGAAAGGGGGAAAACCCACTGAGGTTTGGTTTGTCAAGCGTTCCAGACAGGTCACTGAGACCCCAGATCCATCGATAATGTTCACACCCAGGGGGGAGGAATGGAAATCACCCTCCCAGGGAGAGCTGCTGCAGGGCTCCCTCCAAGCAAAGGCAGCCTGGCCTGCCCCAGCAGCAGGGAGCTCATCCTGCCCTGTGCTCAGCACTGGTTAGGCCACACCTGGAGTCCTGTGTCTGGCTCTGGGCCCTCTGTCCAAGAGGGACAGTGAGAGACTTGAAGGTGTCCAGAGAAGGTTGATCAGATGGTGTTGGGTGATAGAATAGAACAAACCAGGTTGGAAGAGACCTTTGAGATCACCAAGTCCAACCTCTCCCCCAGCACCACCGAATCAGCTCAACCATGCACCAAGTACATAGAATGCATCTAGAAGTGTATAGAACAAACCAGGTTGGAAGAGACCTTCAGGATCATTGCATCCAACCCATCAACCAATCCCACACCACCTAAACAACTAACCCATGGCACCAAGCACCCCATCAAGTCTCCTCCTGAACCCCTCCAGTGATGGAGACTCCACCACCTCCCCAGGCAGCCCACTCCAATGGGCAATCACTCTCTCTGTGTGGAACTTCTTCCTGACATCCAACCTAAACCTCCCCTGGTGCAGCCTGAGACTGTGCCCTCTTGTTCTGGTGCTGGCTGCCTGGCAGAAGAGACCAACCCCCCCCGGCTACAACCTCCCTGCAGGGAGTTGGAGAGAGCCAGAAGGTCTCCCCTGAGCCTCCTTCTGCAGGCTGAGCAACCCCAGCTCCCTCAGCCTCTCCTCCCAGGGCTGTGCTCCAGACCCCTCCCCAGCTGTGTTGCCCCTTCAGGTAGTTGTAGAAGCTTTTAGCTTCTCATCATGGAATCAGGAACCTGGAATCATGGATTCCTTGGATCACAAGGCATTAGAAGTGTGGAAGCATAAAAGCTTGGCACCCTGGACTCTGGATGGGGGAGATGGTTCAGGTGGCCTTCAGCTTCCATAGGACCATGGAATCATAAAGCTATGGAATCACAGGCTGTGGGTGGGGGAGAGGTTGTAGGTGGCTTTTAACTTCCAATCATGGAATCAGGGAATGGTAGAAGCATGGAATCCTAAAAGCATAGGATCACAGACTTGGAGAATCATGAAGCCATGGAACTGTGGAATCACAGAGCCATGGGATCATAAACCCATGGAAGCACAGACTCTGAATGGGGAAGGTATTCCAGGTGGCTTTTAGCTTCTAATCAGAGAGGGATGGAATCATGGAATCATCAAACCATAGACCCACAGACTCCTAGGAGCATGGAGTTATACAAGCATGGAAGCATTGAATCATAAAGACATAGAATCATGGAGCCATGGAATTAGGGAATCATGAAAGCATAGAATCATAGACTGGGTGGGGAAGATGTTTCTGGTGGCTTTTAGCCTCTAATCATGGAATCAGAGACTGATAGACTGATGGCATCACAAAACCATGGAGTCATGGAACCCTGAGACCATAGACTCATGGATTCATAGACTCCCAGGATCATGCAACCAGAGAATCATTCAAGCAGAGAATGGGTTGGGTTGGAAGGGAGCTTCAAGACCACCTAGCTCCAGCCCTTGCAGACCACCTAGCTCCAACCCTTGCAGACCACCTAGCTCCAGCCCTTGCAGACCACCTAGCTCCAGCCCTTGCAGACCACCTAGCTCCAGCCCTTGCAGACCACCTAGCTCCAGCCCTTGCAGACCATCTAGCTCCAGCCCTTGCAGACCATCTAGCTCCAGCCCTTGCAGACCATCTAGCTCCAGCCCTTGCAGACCATCTAGCTCCAGCCCTTGCAGACCATCTAGCTCCAGCCCTTGCAGACCACCTAGCTCCAGCCCTTGCAGACCACCTAGCTCCAGCCCTTGCAGACCACCTAGCTCCAGCCCTTGCAGACCATCTAGCTCCAGCCCTTGCAGACCACCTAGCTCCAGCCCTTGCAGACCACCTAGCTCCAACCCTTTCAAGACCACCTAGCTCCAGCCCTTGCAGACCATCTAGCTCCAGCCCTTGCAGACCATCTAGCTCCAACCCTTGCAGACCATCTAGCTCCAGCCCTTGCAGACCATCTAGCTCCAGCCCTTGCAGACCATCTAGCTCCAGCCCTTGCAGACCACCTAGCTCCAGCCCTTGCAGACCATCTAGCTCCAACCCTTTCAAGACCATCTAGCTCCAGCCCTTGCAGACCATCTAGCTCCAGCCCTTGCAGACCATCTAGCTCCAGCCCTTGCAGACCATCTAGCTCCAACCCTTGCAGACCATCTAGCTCCAGCCCTTGCAGACCATCTAGCTCCAACCCTTTCAAGACCATCTAGCTCCAGCCCTTGCAGACCACCTAGCTCCAGCCCTTGCAGACCATCTAGCTCCAACCCCCCTGGCAATTTGGGACCTCCTCCACTGGACCAGATTGCTGAAGGTCTCATCCAAGCAGACCCTGAGGCACTGAGCAATCTGGTTGATGAGAATCATAGAAGAGAATCCATTAGGTTGGGGAAAACCCTTCAGGATCCTGGAGCCCAAAGGTGCCACAGAGAGATGTGATTTTAAAGGCCATTGGACTTGATGACCTCAGAGCTCCTTTCCAGCTGAAGCAGTTGGATGGTTCTCTGCAAGCTGTGCAGCTGATGGCTCTGAGCTTGCTCCTTGCACAGAGGGTGGCACTGGTGATAAGGTTTGCTTCGGGACTGCACTCCTGGCCATCATTTAAAGGCTAATTGGATGATGTGGAGGTTCTGCCCAGCTCAAAACCCAAACAAGACTGTCCTGAGGACCTGGAGGGGGCCTGCCAGAAAGCTGGAGGGGGCTTTTTACAAGGGCTTGCAGTGATGGGATGAAGAACAATGGGCTGAAGAGTGAGGAGAGCAGATTGAGGCTGGAGGTGAAGACCTTCCTGACAGGGAGCGTGGGGAGGCACTGGAATAGGTTACCCAGGGAGGCTGTGGATGCCCCTTGCCTGGAGGTGTTCAAGGCCAGGCTGGATGAGGCCTTGAGCAGCTTGGTCTAGTGGGAGGTGTCCCTGCCCGTGGCAGGGGGGGTTGGAACTGGGTGATCCTGAAGACCCCTTCCAAGCCCTTGTCTGAGTCTCTGAGTTTCCTTTGCTGTGCAGTGCACCGAGCTCCTCGCACGGCGACTTTCAAACCCCACCCGGACGTGTCCCTGGGCACCCTGCTTTAGGTGACCAGACTTCATCAGGGGATTCTGGGCTAGGTGGTCTCCAGAGGTGCCCTCCAACCCTCAGCACGCTGTGATCCCATGTGTAAGCTGCACCCATTAGTGTCACCCTTCCTACCCCTCTTGAGGAGCAGCCCTAGGAACCTCTCCCCCTCCGCTCGGTCTCTCTTGTCCTTGCGTGGTCATGGTCAAGGGTAAAGCTCTGGCTTCCTAGGTTGGGTGGCACCAAGGGGCAGTGAGGTGGAACATAACCAGGTAGAAGTCCTGTATGAACTGATTTTCATCCAGTATATCATATCCTGAGAGAGGCAGTTGCACATTAACCAGGCTTGTGACTCGGCGCCCGCCGCCGCCTTGGCTCGGGATAGCCAAGGGCCTTTTGCTGGGGATTAATAAACATTACTTTGATTTTCCATCCTTCCTGGCCTTCCAGATATCACAGGTCACAGCCAGAGCCCTTATGGATCCCCCCCTGGAAAACAAAGCCCAAACCCCAAATGCTCCTCTTGGGTCAGGAAGTGATGTCAGCAGCCGGAGCTTTGCTTCCAAACCTCCTGTTTCCCTCTGCAAAGCTTCCAGTCCTTGTGGGAATGACAGAGGGAGAGCATCTCCCAGGCCTGGCCTTCCTGCCTCTCCATGGGTCATGCTTGGGCAGACTGTTAACAATCTCTTGGCCTAGGTAGGAAAAAGAAAGAAGGAAAGAAAAGGCAAAGAGTTTGAGGGAGTGGAAGGCCAGGGGGGAAGCTGCTGGCTGCACCGCAGCGAGCTGCTCGCCCTGCACACATTCAAGCCTCTGCTTCCTGCCAGTATCTGTCCCAAGCCCAATGATTCATGCTCCAAAGAAAATGCTGCTTGCAGGGTTCTCTGGGTCTTTTGGCCTTTTGTCTCCCCCCAGCCAGCCCAGTTCCCTCAGCACACAGCCAGGGAGACTTTTCCTCCCCCCAGCCACTGCTCTCCATCTGGGTGACAAGAGAGATAATTGCAGGAGGCTTGCAGGCCTGATAAACTTTGCTTCCCCCCTGCCCTGCAGCCCTTTGAGCTTGCAGACAGTTTCATGATAATTGAGGAACTAATCTCTCCCCAGCCTGCCTTGGGCATTTGTTCATATTTCCCCCCCTTATTTGTTTTGGTTTTGGGGGGGTTGTTGTTTTTTCAAGCAGGGGAGAGAGTGCAGCACAGGGATGGATTGCTGCAAGCAGAGCTGGCCAGGGGGTGCTGGCAGGGGGTCAGGCCTTTCAGCACGAGGCTCTTGTGAAAGGTGAAGGGTTTGGGGGTCTTTGTTTTTGGCAAGGTCCTGCCAAGAACTGTGGAGTGCTGGGGGAAAAGCAAGGGGCAAGGGGAAGAGGTTGTTGCCCATGAGGGTGGTGAGAGCCTGGCACAGGCTGCCCAGGGAGGTGGTGGAAGCCTCCTGCCTGGAGGTGTTTGCAGCCAGGCTGGAGGTGGCTGTGAGCAACCTGCTGTGGTGTGAGGTGTCCCTGCCCATGGCAGGGGGCTGGGACTGGCTGAGCCTTGAGCTCCCTTCCAGCCCTGGCAGTGCTGTGATTCTGTGAAGGGGAGGAAGATGATTTTTTGTATTCACAGTCTCACAGCACGTTGGAGGCTGGAAGGGAGCTCCAGAGATCAGCCAGTCCAAGCCCCTGCCAGAGCAGCATCACCCAGGGCAGGCTGCACAGGAAGGCATCCAGGTGGGGCTGGAAAGGCTCCAGAGCAGGAGGCTCCACAACCTCTCTGGGCAGCCTGCTCCAGGCCTCCAGCAGCCTCACACCACAGAAGTTTCTCCACATGTTGAGCTGAAACCTTCTGTGTTCAAGCTTGAACCTCTTGTTCCATGTCTTATCACTGTGCACCACCCAAAAGAGCTTGGCCCCCTCCCCTTGCCCCCCAGCCCTCAGCTATTGATAGACATTGATCAGATCCCTCTCAGCCTTCTCCTCCCCAGACTCAACACCCCCAGGGCTCTCAGCCTCTCCTCACAGGGGAGATGCTCAAGTCCCCTATGCCTCCTCCTGGCTCTGCCTTGGACTCTCTCCAGCAGCTCTCTGTCTCTCTTCACCTGGGGAGCCCCAACCTGGCCACAGGATTGCAGCTGTGGTCTGAGCAGGGCAGAGCAGAGGGGCAGCAGAACCTCCCCAGCCCTGCTGGCCACACTTTTCCTGCTGCCCCCAGGACCCCATTGTCTCTCTTGGCCCCCAGGGCACATTGCTGTCCCATGCAGAACTTGCTGCCCCCCAGCACTCCAAGGTCTCTCTCCATGGAGCTGCTCTGCAGCAGGGCAGCCTCTACCCTGCCCTGGTGCCTGCTGTTATTGCTCCCCAGATGCAGGATCTGAGTCCCTCAAGGCTATACACAGCAATTACTATTGCACAGGCAATAAAGGAGTTGTTAATTACAGGTTTTATACCCTTGTAGCCCAAAGTAAGAGGGAGAGGACTAAAGGTTATGAGTGGCACTGAGGAAAGAGAAGGCAGAAGTCTTGCTGGAGAGGGTTTGTCCTGGGCAGTGGAACCAGTGCCTGAAGTTACAGCAGGATGAGAGCTGACAGAAGGGCAATTTCCATTGGGCTGGGACTGAGCTTGGCCTGCTGGGGTGGTCCTGCTGTGAGCAGAGAGAATCAGAGGCTGGCTTGGGTTGGAAGGGACCTTCAAGGTCATAGAATCACAGAATGGTTTGGGTTGGAAGGGATCCTCAAGATCATCCAGCTCCAACCCCCTGCCATGGGCAGGGACACCTCCTGCTAGCCCAGAGTGCTCCAGGACTCATCCAGCCTGGCCTTGAACACCTCCAGGGAGGAGGCAGCCACAGCCTCCCCGGGCAGCCTGTGCCAGGCTCTCCTCACTCTCAAGAGTTTCTTCCTCATCTCCACTCTCAGTCTCCTGTCTCCCAGCTCAAAGCCATTGTCCCTGCTTCTGGCACTCCCAGCCCTTGCCCACAGTCCCTCCCCAGCTCTCCTGGAGCCCTTCAGCTACTGGAAGGCTGCTCTGAGGTCTCCCTGGAGCCTTCTCTTCTCCAGGCTGTCCCCATAAGGGCTTCACCCCTCTGATAATCTTCATGGCCTCCTCTAGACCCTCTTCAAGAGCTCCAGGTCCTTCTTGTGCTGTTGACACCAGAGCTGGACACAGTACTGCAGGTAGGGTCTCACCAGAGCAGAGTGGAGGGGGAAAATCACCTCCCTTGTCCAGCAGGTCACAGCTTCCTGATGCATCCTCACTGACTGCTGCCATCCATGGGAGCAAAGGCACTGCATGAGGACAAGGTGAAAGATGCTTCCTGCCTGGAGGTGCTCCAGGCCAGGCTGGATGAGGCCTTGAGCAACCTGGGCTGGTGGGAGGGGTCCCTGCCCATGGCAGGGGGTTGGGGCTGGATGAGCTTGGAGGTCCCTTCCAACCCAACCCATCCTATGGGTCTATGACCTTCAAGGTCCCTTCCACCCCAACCCATCCTATGGATCTATGACCTTCAAGGTCCCTTCCACCCCAACCCATCCTATGGATCTATGACCTTCAAGGTCCCTTCCACCCCAACCCATCCTATGGGTCTATGACCTTCAAGGTCCCTTCCACCCCAACCCATCCTATGGATCTATGACCTTCAAGGTCCCTTCCACCCCAACCCATCCTATGGGTCTATGACCTTCAAGGTCCCTTCCAACCCAACCCATTCTATGATCTTTTAGGTCCCTTCTAACCCAAACTGTTCCAGAACTCTGTGGTCTTAAAGGTCCCTCCCAAACCAAACCATTTTCTGGATCTATGATCTTTAAGGTCCCTTCCAAGCACAACCATTCCAGGATTCTCCTCAACTATTTTGGTGTCCTGGGATCCTCTGAATCATTTTAGTGCCTTAGGATTCTCTGAATTGTTTTGGTGCCTTAGGATTCTTTGAATCATTTTAGAGCCTTAGGATTCTCTGCTGTATTTTGGTGTCCTGGGATCCTCTGAATCATTTTAGTGCCTTAGGATTCTCTGAACTGTTTTGCTGTCCTAGGGTTCTCTGAACTATTTTGGTGGCTGGCAGTGGTCTTCCCAGGGACTCTCTCTGTGGAAGGGCAGGAGTGGAGCTTTACAAACCCCACAGGAGGAAGCAGAGATGGCAAACATGGCAGAGGCCTTTTGCCTGAGCTGAGGAAAGCTCCTGCCCCGTGGGATGGGTTCCTGCTCTGTGCCAAGGGGAGCCCATGAGAGCTGGTGGCACTGCTCACCACCTTACCCAGGGGCATGCCACCTCCTGAGTGCTGCCAGGGCTAAAGATATGCAGCAGCACACACAGCCCCCAGACTCCCACATAGCTAATGAGGGCTCAGCTCAAGGCTTCTGAAGTGAGGCTGATGGACTGCAGCCCAGCAGACCTGAGCTCTGCTCACGCCTCATAAAGTGCCTTCAGAGCACAGCTTGGCAAGGGGCAATGCAAACTGCTCACCAGAGCCAGCCCCCAGCTGGGCCAGACAAGAAAAGGGCTAGCTGGTGAGGCAGAGCTGCCTCCAGCCTCCTTTCTGCCTCCTTCCCTTGGTTACTCTTTCTTCCCTGGTTGGGCACAATAGCAAACTGAAGCTCTGCAGGACATGGGCTGGTGGCCATGGAGGTGCTGGGGAGAAGGTTGGGCTTCAGAGAGTCATGGAGTGCCTCAGGCTGGGAGGGAGCCCAGAGCTCCTCTCCCCCAACCTCCTCTCCATGCCCAGGGACACCTCTCAGCTGAACTCAGCTGCTCAAGGCCTCATCCAGCCCGGCCTTGAACACCCCCAGGGAGGACACAAAGATGATCTTGAAGGTCTGGACATTAGGAAAACAATTCTGTGCTGCAGGAGTGGTCAGGGACTGGCAGAGGCTGCCCAGGGAGCTGCTGGAGTCACCACCCCTGGAGGTGTTCAAGAAATGTGTGGCCATGGCTCCTGGGGCCATGGTTTGATGGCCACACCTTGAGTGCTGGGTTCAGTATTGAGCTACTCACTTCCAGAAGGACACTGAGGAGCTGGAGCAGGGGCAGGGAAGGGCAACCAAGCTGGGGAAGGGTCTGGAGAACAGGGCTGGGGAGGAGCAGCTGAGGGAGCTGGGGGTGCTCAGTGTGGAGGAGAGGAGGCTGAGGGAGACCTCCTTGCTCTCTGCAGCTCCCTGAGAGAAGGCTGCAGTAAGGTGAGGGTTGGGCTCTGCTCCCTCATTTCAGGTGATAGAAGGAGAGGGTTTGGCCTCAAGTTGTACCAGGAGAGGTTTAGTTTGGAGATGAGGAGGAATTTCTGTGCTAGAAGAGTGGTGAGAGACTGGCACAGGCTGCCCAGGGAGGTGGTGGAGTCACCATGCCTGGAGGTGTTCAGGAAACCTGTGGCCATGGCACCTGGGGACAGGGTTTGGTGGCCATGGTTGGGGGCTGGGTTGGTATTGGACTGGGTGAGCTCAGAGGTCATGGCCATGGCCCTTGGGGACAGGGTTTGGTGGCCATGGTGGGGTTGGGTTGATGGTTGGACTGGGTGAGCCCAGAGGTCATGGCCATGGCTCTGCAGGACATGGTTTGATGGTCATGGGGGTGATGGGTTGATGGTTGGACTGGGTGAGCCCAGAGGTCATGGCCATGGCCCTTGGGGACAGGGTTTGGTGGCCATGGTGGGGTTGGGTTGATGGTTGGACTGGGTGAGCCCAGAGGTCATGGCCATGGCCCTTGGGGTCAGGGCTTGATGGCCAGGGTTGATGTTGGACTGGATGCTTCCAAGCCAACCCCTTCTATGCTCCTACAGAGCAGCCCTTCCCAGCTCCCCTCAGCCACAGGGAGAGGGTTGAGCTCTGCACTGGAGGCTCTTCCCAGCCCTTCTTTTCTTAACAAGATGCTTTGGGGCTGTTGCTTGGTTGCTTGGTTGGTTTTTCCCCTCTCTCCCTTTTCACTGAGCAGATTTGGGTTGGGTTCCCCCCTCCCCCCCCCTTTCTTCTGCTCCTTCAAGTGAACACTTATGAATTGCAATAACTGTTTTATCCTGCCAGGATGGAGAGCTCTCCCCCAGGGCCACATTAGCAGCGCTGCTCCTGCGTGTGTGTGGCTTCCCCCCCACCCCTGCCTAGGACTGCAGCTGGTGCAGGGCAGGCTCTGAGTAATGTCTCTAATCGGCAGCTCTGCAGAGCTCTCAGCAGCTAATTATGGAAGGAGGGAATCACTCCTAAAGCCTCTGCATCCACCTGAATGCAGACGCTGAGCCCCCAGCCCCCTGGCAGCGGGGCAGGGGGATGGGGACTGCGGTGCTGCTCGCACCAGGCGCTCGGCTCTGTGCCGGGGCCGCGCCGGAGCAGCGCTGCCTGGCACCCAAATATCGCTGCAAGCAAAGCTGCAGGGAAGGCTTAAAAAGCTTCAGGAAAGGGAAGGAAAGGGGGAAAGGAAAATCCTGCCTCTGGCTGCCTGCACACGGGGCTGGGAGGGGACCTCAGCCAGCCTGGGAGCTCGGGGCTGGAAGTTTTCCCGACGAGGCTTTGGGCTTTTCTGGCTGCTCTTGGGGGAAGGGATCTGAGGAGCTGTGGCTTCAGCAGGGCCAGAGAGAGAGGCAGGGAATCGTGGAGGCATGGAGGCATGGATCATAGAGGCATGGAGTCCTGGAGGCATGGAATCATGGATCATAGAGGCATGGAAACATGGAGTCATAGAGGCATGGAGTCAGAGGTATGGAATCATGGGGTCATTGAGGCATGGAAACATGGAACTATGGATCATAGAGGCAGGGAGACATGGAGTCATGGATCATAGAAGCATGGAACCATGGAGTCATAGAGGCATGGAAACATGGAATCATGGATCATAGAGGCATGGAGACATGGAGTGATGGAATCATGGATCATAGAGGCATGGGATCATGGAATCATGGAACCATGGAATCATGGATCATAGAGGCATGGAAACATGGAGTCATGGAGGCATGGAGTCAGAGGTATGGAATCATGGGGTCATTGAGGCATGGAAACATGGAATTATGGACCATAGAGGCATGGAAGCATGGAGTCATGGATCATAGGGACATGGACCCATGGAATCATGGAGGCATGGAGTCATAGAGGCATGGAAGCATGGAGTCATGTATCATAGAGGCATAGAAACGTGGAGTCATGGACTCATGGAAGCTTGGAGTCAGAGGCATGCAATCATGGAGGCATGGGGTCATGAAGGCATAGAAACCTGGAGCCATGGAATCACAGAACCAGAATCACAGCATGGGCTGGGTTGGAAGGGACCTTCAAGATCATCCAGTTCCAACCCCTCTGCCATAGGCAGGAACACCTCACACCAGCCCAGGTTGCTCAAGGCTTCATCCAGCCTCCATAGAGGGACAGCCACAGCCTCCCTGGGCAGCCTGTGCCAGAGTCTCCCCAACCCTCACTGCCAACAGTTCCTTCCTCATCTCCACTCTCAGTCTCTCCCAGCTCCAAGCCATTGTTCCTCCTCCTGTCCCTCCCAGCCCTTGCCCACAGTCCCTCCCCAGCTCTCCTGGAGCCCTTCAGCTACTGGAAGCTGCTCTGAGGTCTCCCTGGAGCCTTCTCCTCCCCAGGCTGCACAGCCCCAGCTCTCCCAGCCTGGCCCCACAGGGGAGGTTCTGCAGCCTCTGATCCTCTTGGTGGCCTCCTCTGGAGCCTCTCCAGCAGCTCCAGGTCCTTCCTGTGCTGGGGGCCCCAGGGCTGGAGGCAGTGCTGCAGGTGGGGGCTGAGCAGAGCAGAGGGGGGAATGACCTCCCTGTGCTGCTGGCCTCACTTCTCTTGCTTCTGTGATTCTGGAGCCCCAGCCTGTCCCACGGCTTTGCTCTGTGGCCCTTTCAGCCCACCCCCGGCACGGGCAGGCACAGATTGCCCACGGTGCTTGCACCATTAGGAGAGTCAGGAGCAGGGGGATGGACCTTTGAGGTTTCCCCCCCTCAGAGACCTGCTCCTCCCTTTTGCAGACCATCCCCAAGCTCTGTGACTCCTTCCACGTGGACCAGTGGAGCCCCAGGCCGTGCCTGTGGCTGGTGAGATCATCTGAGCTGCAGGGAAGGTTAAGTGACTCAGCTCCAGTCATGCCTCAGCAGGCTGGGGGCAGCCTGTCCAGCAGAGCATCCAGGTGTCCTGAGTCACAGAGCCCCAGAATGCCAGGTGGGGAGGGACCCCCAGGGACCACCTGGGCCAACCTCCCTGGGCAATAGCCTAGCCCAGCACCCTGCCAGGCTGAGTGGGAACTGCCCAGGGGAGGGCAAGCCCCTGCTTGCCTTGGGAGATGACTCCAAGGTCCAACTCTTCCCATGGGCAACAACCTCATAGACTCACAGCACATTAGAGGCTGGAAGGGAGCTCCAGAGATGAGCCAGTCCAGCCCCTGCCAGAGCAGCATCACCCAGGGCAGGCTGCACAGGAAGGCATCCAGGGGGGGCTGGAAAGGCTCCAGAGCAGGAGACTCCACAACCTCTCTGGGCAGCCTGCTCCAGGCCTCCAGCAGCCTCACACCACAGTTTCTCCACATGTTGAGCTGAAACCTTCTCTGTTCCAGTTTGTATCCTTTGTTCCTTATCACTGTGCACCACCCATGAGAGCTTGGCCCCCTCCACCTGCCCCCCAGCCCTCAGCTATTGATAGACATTGATCAGATCCCTCTCAGCCTTCTCCTCCCCAGACTCAGCCCCTGGGCTCTCAGCCTCTCCTCACAGGGGAGATGCTCAAGTTCCTTCCTGCATTCCTTCTTCAAAGCTCTTTCTCCTCTCAGTGTTGAAGGTGTGCTGGACCAGAATGCTCTGAGAACCACCAGATGTGGACCCACACAGCTCTAGGTGCTCACAAGAAAATGCTGCCCATAAAGTGATGTTTCTGGAGATGAACCTCTGCTACTTGAGCAGCAAAGCAGAGCAGCAGATCTTCATCATTATTGTGCTGGGTGCTGAGCAGCTCCCCAGGAGCCAGCAGTGCCTCCTGCAGCCCTCAGGCAGCTGTGTGCTGGCTGCAGCCAGAGCAGGGTGGGCAGAGGGCAGGAGAGGAGATCCTGCCCCTGAGCTCTGCTCTGCTCAGACCTCACCTCCAGCCCTGCCCCTGGGCTCTGCTCTGCTCAGACCTCACCTCCAACCCTGCCTCCAGCCCTGCTGTCCCCAGCAGCAGCAGGACACAGAGCTGCTGCAGAGAGCCCAGAGGAGGCCACAAGGCTGCTGCCAGGGCTGCAGCAGCTCTGCTGGGAGCACAGGCTGAGGGAGCTGGGGCTGTGCAGCCTGCAGAGGAGAAGGCTCCAGGGGCACCTCAGAGCTGCTGCCAGCCCCTGAAGGCATCCTGCAGGAAGGCTGCAGAGGGACTTTGGCTGAGGGGGGCTGGAGCCAGGCCCAGGGGCAATGGTTTGGAGCTGAGGCAGAGCAGGCTCAGGCTGCAGCTGAGGAAGAAGTTCTTCAGTGCCAGGCTGCTGAGGCTCTGGCACAGGCTGCCCAGGGAGGCTGTGGCTGCCTCCTGCCTGGGGGTGCTGCAGGCCAGGCTGGATGAGGCCCTGAGCAGCTGAGCCTGGCTGAGAGCTGTCCCTGGGCATGGAGGGGAGGTTGGAGATCTCAGAGCTCCCTCCCAGCCTGAGCTGTTCTGTGACTCCATGATTTCAGCATTAGAGCAGAAGTTTAGGACACTCAGCCTGGGTCTGCTCCCTGCAGAGCATTTTGCTGCCTGCCCTGCTGCAGGAAGGTCATTGGGATGTGCTGCCCAGGGGGGTGGTGGAGTCACCATCCCTGGGGGTGTTTAGGAAGAGCCTGGATGAGGCCCTTGGTGCCTTGGTTGAGTTGATCAGATGGTGCTGGGTGAGAGGTTGGGCTTGATGATCTCAAAGGTCTTTTCCAACCTGGTTAGCTCTGCTCTGCTCTGCTCTGCTCTGCTCTGTTCTGTTCTGCTCTGCTCTGCTCTGTTCTGCTCTGCTCTATTCTGTTCTGTTCTATTCTGTTCTGTTCTGCTCTGCTCTGTTCTGTTCTATCTCCCCACCCATGCCAGGGAGGTTGGTGGAGGTGATCTCTGGTGTCCCTTCCAACCTGAGCCAATCCTAGGCTTCTTAAACCATCCCCCAGCTGCAGAGCTGGCAGAAAACTCCACTCCACAACATCTCAACTCACCAGAAGCTAATCAACCTCACATCAAGATCCTGGTCCTAGGAGGCAGCAGCAGGAGGAAGGGAAAGCCTGGGCTGAATCTGTGAGGGGTTCCAACCTTGGCCAAGCTCCTGGCACAAGCCCAAGCTCTGTGCCCTCCTGGCCCCACCACATCAGCCTGAAGCTCCCTGAGCTGCAGAAGAAGGCTGTCAGTTGTCCTCAGCCATTCCTTTCATCCCCCCAACCCCCAAACCCACCCCTGATGGCTCTCATCTGTGGCCTGAGCCAAAGGCATGGTCAAGCCCAGCAGTGTTTACAGAGGCAGAAGCCTTTGTCTGGGGGAGACAGGGAAGGATCAGAGGGAGGTTGGGGGAACACACAACCCCTGGGGGCTGGTGCACCCTCACCAACAAACCAACCAGCAGGACCCTGGGGGGGGTCCCACAGCCCTCTGCAACTTCCTGAGGCTCTGCTAGCAGCCCCTCCTCGTGGGGAAGCCCTCCCCCAGCCCAGCCCCCCTGCTCCCCAGCAGCCTCCTCTGATGAGGTTCTGTCCATGCCCTCACTGCCATGCTCCAGGTGTTTGCTGCAGGGATTTATGACTGGGCTGTAAAGCTTCCTCTGAGGGCTGTGCCTGGCAGGCAAGGTCTCAGCCTGACAGCAGAGTGGGGTTTTATGACATTGCTTTCAAAAGAAGTGACTCTTTTTAACCTTAAGGAAGATGCAAGAGGCATGGAAGTTAACCACTTGCAGGAGGGAGGGGGCCTGGCTGCTGCTATAACTCAAACCACAATGTGGTGGCCTTGTTTTATTCCTTCCCTCCTCCTCCCCACCACCACTCCTTGCAGAGCCTGAGTGCTTCTGGGAGAGTTTCAGAGCAGGCATCACAGCAGCAGCTATGGGAGACCCACAGGCAGCCCTCAGAGAGACTGCAATAATTAACTGAGAGTCACAGGATCCTGGAATGGGTTGGGATGGAAGAGACCTTCAAGGTCATCCAGTTCCAAGCCCCCTGCCATGGGCAGGGACACCTCCTGCTAGCCCAGGCTGCTCCAGGCTTCATCCCACCTGGCCTTGAACACCTCCAGGCAGGAGGCAGCCACAGCCTCCCTGGGCAGCCTGTGCCAGGCTCTCCCCACCCTCACTGCAAGGAATTCCTTCCTCCTCTCCAGTCTCAGTCTTCCCTCTCCCAGCTCCAAGCCATTGTTCCTCACCCTGGCACTCCCAGCCCTTGTCCACAGTCCCTCCCCAGCTCTCCTGGAGCCCTTCAGCTACTGGAAGGCCACTGGAAGGTTTCACCAGAGCCTTCTCCTCTCCAGGCTGCACAGCCCCAGCCCCCTCAGCCTGTCCCCATGGCAGAGGCTCTCCAGCCCCCTGATCATCTTTGTGCCTTCCTCTGGCCCCTCTCCATCAGCTCCAGGTCCTCCCTGTGGACACAGCCCTGCAGGAGAGGTCTCTCCAGAGCAGAGCAGAGCAGAGGGGCAGGATCCTCTCTCTCCACCTCTGGCAATGGGCACTGGCAGCCCAGAAGGCCAAGGGCAGGGGGTTGGGAACTAGGTGATCTTTAAGGTCCTTTCCAACCAGCTTCTCCCTCTCTGTCCTCCTCTGCAGAGCTGCTCTCACTCTCCTCACCCCCAGCCTGGATGGACACCAAGGACTGCCCTGCCCTAGGTGCAGGACCTTGCACTTGGACCTCAGTGAACCTCGTGAGGTTCTCCTCAGCCACCTCTGCAGCCTGCCCAGGTCCCTCTGGATGGATTCCATCCCTCAGTCTCATCAGCCAGGGCGCAGAGCTGTTGTGCTCCTTCAGCCTCCTGTGCCAAGCCACTTGCAGATGCTGGTTTCAAGCCCAGGTGTTGATGCCTGGGAAGGGAAAACTGCAGTGGGGCTGCTGGCAGGGCTCAGCCTGCAGAGCTCTGGGCAGCCACTGTCAGCTGCAGCCAGCCCTGCTGGACAGCACAGAACCATTTGAAGGTCAGAGGAGACAATGGGTTGGGGGTGCCTGTGAGGAGCCCATCTGGGGGGGGATTGCACTGTGCTAAGGTGAGAGGGCTCTGAAGGACAGGAGAGACCCTTCCAGCAGCACTGATTTGCTTGCAGGAGGGGTAAAGGCCAATCAGCTTCATCCTCCAGTCCAGGGTAAGGTGAGAGCAGCACCAAAGTCAGGGAAGGTCCACCAGGAAAAGAGGAGTTGGGCTAAGAGGGGAATTAAACCTAATGGGGAAGCCCAGAGGGTTATTCAAGTGCTCCTGTCTGAGCTGTTTCTGTTTACCAACAGCAGCAGCCACGGTGCAAGGAGCAGGGCTGCAGAGCTGCCAGAGCCCTGCTCTGCTGCAGGCAGGAGAGAGGCTTGCAGTGAGGGGAGCAAGAGAGGGGGAAAGAACAGGAAAGGGAAAGAAACAACAAAGGGAAAAGGGGGAAAAGAGAAAGGGAAAGAGAAAGGGGAAGGGGAAAGGGAAGGGGAAGGGGAGAGAAAGAGAGGGAAAGGGAAAGAGAAAGAGAGAAAAAAGAAAAAGAAGAAGAAAAAGAGAAAGAAAAGAGGGAAGGGGAAGGGGAAGGGGGAAGGAAGAAGGAAGGGGAAGGGAGGAGGAGACGGAAGGGAGAGGGAGAGCAAAGTGCTTCCCCCGTAGCAGTGCTGTGAGCAGCGAGATGCCTCGGGAGCGCTGCCCAGGTGCCAGCCCTGCCTGGGCTAATGAGTTGAGACACTTTGATTCAGTGCCCACCTGTGTGCACTGCACCTTGTTAGCTGCTCTGCTCCCATCACCTGCTGGCTGTCAGCCAGCACCCATCCATCCCTGCCCTCAGCAGCCGCTCTCAGGGACGTCAAAGGCTGTTTCTGCCACTCCAGGCTCTGCCTCCCTGCTGCTGCACGAAGCCAGAGAGATGCAAGGGCAGGGAATGGAACAGAGAAAGCATTTTCCAGCTCCACTGGAGTCTGTTTCTGCTCTCCTGCTCTGCTCACCACTTCTGTCCACTCTCTTCTCTTTCTGTCTGTCTAACTCCTCCTGACACTGCTGGCAGGGCTGCTCCTGTGAGCAGAGGACAATCAAACCTCAGCTGTCTCCTTCCCTTGACAGCTAAATCCCTGGCTCTGGGAAATTCCATGTTTCATGTCAGCAGTTCCAGCAGCTTGGATTGCCTCTGATATTTCACTTTAAAACCCCCCAGGAGCTCTCTGTCTTCTCATCATCATTCATAGATTCAGAGACTCTTGGACTGATTTAGGTGGGAAGGGACCTTCAAGAGCACCCACTCCAACCCCCTGCCATGGGCAGGGACACCTCCACCAGCCCAGGCTGCTCCAGGCTTCATCCCACCTGGCCTTGAACACCTCCAGGGAGAGGACATCCACAGCCCCCCTGGGCAACCTGTGCCAGTGCCTCCCCACCCTCGCTCTCAAGAGTTTCTTCCTCATCTCCAGTCTCACTCTGCCCTCTCCCAGCTCAAAGCCATTGTCCCTGGGCCTGGCACTCCCAGCCCTTGTCCACAGTCCCTCCCCAGCTCTCCTGGAGCCCCTGCAGGTACTGGAATTCTGCTCTAAGATCTCTCTGGAGCCTTCTCTTCTCCAGGCTGCACAGCCCCAACCCTGCCTGCCTGTCCCCCTCCCCAGCTCCCCCTCCAGAGCTGCTCCATCACCTGCCCAAGCACTCACTGCCCCTCATTTTCCCCAGCCCTGCTTTCTCCATTCAGCCTTCAGAGCCAGGGTTCCTTTCCCATCTGTGGGAACCTCATTTTCTCAGCCATTCAGCTTTGTTCCTTCCAAAGCCTGGAATCCATCAGGGTGGACCTTCACCCCGCTGTTAATCAAGGGAATCAACACCAGGGCTGAGGAGTCCCCGTGCTGGATGGGGCCCAGAGCAAGCAGGAGCTTGTTTGCTTTGCTGGGGAAGAGTTTTGGTTGGCAGGGAGCGAGGGAGGGATGCAAGCGGCTTTGGGAGCCATGAGGACTGAAATGCACCCAAGGTGGAGCTGTGAATGCTGGACTTGCTGTGGAAGGATCTCTGTGCTTTAGGGTGGCAGCAACACAAAGCTGTGCTTAGCTGAGGGAGGGCTGGGGGTAAAACACCACCAGCGAGGCCAAGAAGGTGCCTTCTGCTGCTGGTCCTTCAGGGAATGGTCTGGTTGGAAGGACCTCCACAGGTCACCCAGTCCAACCCCCTGCACTCAGCAGGGGCATCCTCCCCCAGAGCCCTGCCCAGCCTCACCTTGAGCATCTCCAGGGATGGAGCCTCAGCCACCCCCCTGGGCAACCTGTAGCTCCCTGCAGGCACTGGGAGGCTGCTCTGAGCTCTGCCTGGAGCCTTCCCCTCGCCAGGCTGCACAGCCCCAGCTCCCACAGCCTGTCCCCATGGCAGAGGTTCTCTAACTCCCTGATCAGCTCCGTGGCCTCCTCTGGACCCTCTCCATCAGCTCCAGGTCCTCCCTGTGCTGAGGTCTCCACAGCTGGACAGAGCCCTGCAGGTGAGGTCTCCCCAGAGCAGAGCAGAGGGGCAGGATCCCCTCTCTCTCTCTGGCTACACTGCTTTGGATGCAGCCCAGGCTGCCCCTGGCCTCCTGTGCTGCCATCTCCTCTCTAGCTTGAAGCCTTTGCTCCTCATCCTTTGTTCAGCTCTGGAAGGCCAGGAAGGCCCAGGTGAGAGGATGGTTCTTGGCTCTCCACACCACCCACTTCCATCCAAGTGAGCTGGGAGCACCACATCCATCCCCCTGCTGCTTTTCTTGTCGGTGTGGCTGCTTTGTTTTGTCATTTGGGGGTGGGGGTTGTTTTGTAGCCTGCATGTGAGTTTGGGTTTGTTTCTCCCTCCCCTTGTCTAAAGCCCTGCTAAGTGTGACAGTGAACATATGCTGCTAGTGTGCAATAATTGTCCTTTAGCTCCTTGTTGCCTGGATTTATTACCCAAAGTAATCATGCTGCAAAGAGAGGCACAAGTAAATCAAACCTTGATGACGAGTGGCAAACCCTCTCCCTCTCCCTCCCTCCCTCCCTCCCTCTCTCTCTCTCCTCTGAAGTCTGGAAAGGGTGGAATGATCTCAAGGGCCAAAAATGACCTCCCCCCCCCCCTTAAAACCAAACAAAAAAAGCTCTCCCTGTGCCTGGCTGTTTGCTTTGGCCTGGCCACCTCCAGCTGATTCTCACCAGGAGCCTGCTCCCCAGCCAAGAATCACAGGGCCGGAGCCGAAGCAGATAGCAGGCACGGACGCTGCCGAGGCCAGCACTGCCTGCAGCACCCAGCAGGTTTCTGCACCCCCCCGGCAGCTTGCCAGCAGCAGCTCCTCCTCTGGGGGCTGTTCTGTGGGGGTTTATTCACAACACCTCTTAGAAAGGCAGAAATGTAATGGAAGCAGAGTGCTGCTGCTCAGAAGTTCCTTCTCCTCCCCAAGAGTTCCTTCTCCTCCCCAAGAGTTCCTTCTCCTCCCCAAGAGTTCCTTCTCCTCACCAAGAGTTCCTTCACCTCCCCAAGAGTTCCTTCTCCTCACCAAGAGTTCCTTCTCCTCCCCAAGAGTTCCTTCTCCTCCCCAAGAGTTCCTTTTCCTCCCCAAGAGTTCCTTTTCCTCCCCAAGAGTTCCTTCTCCTCCCCAAGAGTTCCTTCTCCTCCCCAAGAGTTCCTTCACCTCCCCAAGAGTTCCTTCTCCTCCCCAAGAGTTCCTTCTCCTCCCCAAGAGTTCCTTCTCCTCCCCAAGAGTTCCTTCTCCTCCCCAAGAGTTCCTTCTCCTCCCCAAGAGTTCCTTCTCCTCCCCAAGAGTTCCTTTTCCTCCCCAAGAGTTCCTTCTCCTCCCCAAGAGTTCCTTCTCCTCACCAAGAGTTCCTTCACCTCCCCAAGAGTTCCTTCACCTCCCCAAGAGTTCCTTCTCCTCCCCAAGAGTTCCTTCTCCTCCCCAAGAGTTCCTTCTCCTCCCCAAGAGTTCCTTCTCTTCACCAAGAGTTCCTTCACCTCCCCAAGAGTTCCTTCTCCTCCCCAAGAGTTCCTTCTCCTCCCCAAGAGTTCCTTCTCCTCCCCAAGAGTTCCTTCTCCCCAAGATTTCCTTCTCCCCAAGAGTTCCTTCTCCTGCCAAGATTTCCTTCTCCTCCTCAAGAGTTCCTTCTCCTTCCTAAGATTTCCTTCTCCTTCCCCAAATGTCTTTTTTTCCCCAGGAGTTCCTTCTCATTACCCAAATTTCCTTCTATGATTCCTTGATTCTATGATTCCCTGATTCCATATTTCTATGATTCCATGATTCTGTGGTTCCATGTCTGTGGTTCCATGTCTTTTGTTCCATGATCCTACGGTTCCATGATTCCATCTCTCTGATTCCACAGCCCTCTGATTCCATCATTCCATGCCTCCAAGCTTCTACAGCTAACCCCCAACCCAGCTCCCTCCTCCCCACCTCCACCACCCATGTGAATTATTTCCCTCTTCCACCTCCCTCTGGATCATTTTGCCTCTTCCCCAGCTCCATCCCCCAGGGGCTGTCAGTGCCGCCCTGGTCCCTGCCCCCTGCAGGCAGCTGCCAGCTGCTGCCCTGGCTGCCTGCAGCACTGTGGTGGCAGCAGGAGCCCTGCATTTGGTAGCTCAATGGCAGTGAAGTTGTTGTGGTGCTAATCCCATCTGGATTTGGCAGGGCTTGCATGGGGCTCAGATCCCTTTGCCTGCATCAGGATCCCTCTCGTTTCTCCCAGCACTATTGGTCTGATCTGCTTTGTTCTTTCTTGGGGAAGGGTCTGTACCTGGGTCTCCACTGATGGCTCTGGAGACTTTTGGCCTTCCTGTGGGAATCAGCTGGAAACGTTTCTTGCATTCATTTAGCTTCTTGCCAAGCAAAACATCGGGGAGAGGGGAGAGGGAGAGGGGAGAGGGAGAGGGAGAGGGAGAGGGAGAGGGAGAGGGAGAGGGAGAGGGAGAGGGAGACCTATTCATATGTGATCCACTTGCAGAGTACTTTACTAACTTCATCCCTTCAGAGCATGGAGGTTTCCTTCCTTGTTGGCAGTCCTGATGAAGTGGAAGGAGTTTCCCTTGGGAAGGCAGGACTGCTGCTGCGATGGGAGGATCCTCTCCTGCACAAGCAGCAGTCTGGGGCAGGAGGAAGGTGCAGGGAAGATCCAGACTTGCTGCCGGCTCCACAGCTTCGTCTGCCTGCACAGCCCAGGCTGAGCTCAGGGGAACAGGGGGAAGCCTGCGCTGGGCAGGCTGCTGCTGGCCCAGCTCAGGACAGCTCGCCTGCCACCTGCACCGCTGGGGCCAGTGGCCCCTGGGGGCCCTCCCTCTGCTAATTAATATCTGCCCTCATCATTGCTCTCGTCATTAATATCTGCCATTCATTGATACCTGCCTTGAACATTTTCCTGTTCATTAAGGCCCACCTTGAACGTTTCTCCATCAATTAATATCTACCTTAAACCTTTCCCTACTAATATCTACCTTAGACATTCCTCTGCCAGTTAGTATCTACCTCAAACATTCCTCTGTTGATTAATGTCTGCCTTAAACATTTCCCTATTAATTAATATCTACCTTAAATATTTCTCCATTTATGCTTACCATTAATTAATATCTACCCTAAACACTTCCTTATTAATTAGTATCTACCTTAGACATTTCTCTATTCATTAATACTTCCCAATTAATATCTACCTTAAACACTTCCCTATTAATTAATATCTACCTTAGACATTTCTCTATTCATTAATACTTCCCAATTAATATCTACCTTAAACACTTCCCTATTAATTAATATCTACCTTAGACATTTCTCTATTCATTAATACTTCCCAATTAATATCTACCTTAAACACTTCCCTATTAATTAGTATCTACCTTAATCATTTATCTATTCATTAATACCTACCATTAATTAATATCTACCTTAAACATTTCCCTATTCATTGGTATCTACCTTAAACATTTCTCTATTCATTAATATCCACCTTAATCATCTCTCAATTAATTAATATCGACCTTAAACATTTCCCTGTTTATTAAAATCTACCTTAAATGTTTCTCTACTAATTAATAGCTCCCTTAAACATTCCTTTATTAATTAATATCTCCCTTAAACATCCCTTTATTAATTAATATCTCCCTTAAACATTCCTCTACTGAGCTCTACCTTAAACATTTCTCTATTGATATCTCCCTTAAACATTCCTCTATTGATTAATATCTCCCTTAAACATCTCTCTGTCAATTCCTACTTTAATCATTCATCTCCTCATTCATATCCACCTTAATCATTTCTCTTACTAATTAATATCTACCTTAAACATGTCTCTATTCATGACCCCCCTCCATCATTGCCCTGTTGATATCTACCTCCAACCTCTCCCTGCTCCCCCCTGGGCACATCCCTATTGATTAACACCTGCCTCACCCATCCCTCGACTCACATCTGCCTTAACCATTTCTCTCTTGCTCTGCCTTTATTTCTGGGGGGGTGCTGGCAGAACCCCAACCCCCCCTCCCCTGAGCCCCTGCTTCTCCTCCTTGCTCTCCTGGGTGGCTCAGGAGCTGTCCTGCCTGCTTCTGGCTCCTTCAAAGCAATGCTCTTATCAAGCTCGCTGCACCTAGGACACTTTTTCCTCTACCTCTGCCTTCTTTTTCCCTTCTCCTTTCTCTCCCCCCCTCCCCCCCTCCCCTTTTTCTTTTTTCCTCCCTATTTCTCCCCTTCACTTTTCTCACTTTCTTGGCTGCCTCTTTTCTCCTTTTCTCTCTCTCTTTTTTTTCTCCCCTCTCCCAATCTCTCCCATCTCAGCCTTTCCCCCCATTGTTATTCACCGCCGTTTATTGCTTCAAGCAAGCCCTTGACATACTGGACATCATCTGAAACCACAAACGACAGGATGCAATAAGCTGGAGAATAGGCAGTAATCTGAGGAAAGTTCTTCATTCACTCTTGCTCCTAACTCTCTGTCTTCCTCTCCTGCACAGAGAATAACAAAATCAATAGCACCGCGGAGGGGGCTCTGATAAAAGCGCTGGGAGGGAGGCCGGCCCCGCCGGCCCCGGGCGGCACTAAATTAAAGGCATCAAACTGTTCCACTCTGCTCTCGCCTGTAGCCCCCTACACAAACTAACAGCCCTGTCTGCACGCTGCCTGTCACTGCTGCACCTCCACTGCTGCTTCTTGCCGCCTGCTTTTTCTCTCTTTAATCTGGGCTCTCTGATTACCCAGCAGAGAATGCAGCCAGGCAGCGCCGGGCTCCCCGAGCCTGGAGGGCACCGGGCCGGCTGGGGAGGAGAGAGGCAGCCTGGCTGGGGAGCGAAGAGCTCCTCTGCACCTGGTGGCAGAGGTGGAATGGGCTAAAGGTTTCCTTTTCAGATGGGGAGAGGAAGTTCCTGAGCATTTCCCATCGCGGATGGGTGTAGGAACGAGCCAAAGATCCCTTTTGGGTGGGCAGAAGAACTTCCTAAGTATTTGCCTGTTGGAGGGGCTGTTAGGATCAGCTAAACACTTCCCTTTGGGATGGGCAGCTTGAGAATTGACTAGATAGCTCCCTTTTGGGGGGGCATTTCTTAGGCCTGACTAAATAGCTCCCTTTTGGAGAGGCATTTCTTAGGCCTGACTAAATATCTCCCTTTTGGAAGGGCATTTCTTAGGCCTGACTAAATATCTCCCTTTTGGAAGGGCATTTCTTAGGCCTGACTAAATATCTCCCTTTTGGAGGGGCATTTCTTAAGCTTGACTAAATAGCTCCCTTTTGGAGGGGCATTTCTTAGGCTTGACTAAATATCTTGCTTTTGGAGGGGTATTTCTTAGGCTTGACTAAATAGCTCCCTTTTGGAGGGGCATTTCTTAGGCTTGACTAAATACTTCCCTGGCTCTGGCCAGCCTGATCTAGTGTGGGGTGTCCCTGCCCATGGCAGGGGGGTTGGAGCTAGATGACCCTTGTGGTCCCTTCCAGCCCTGACTGATTCTATGATTCTATGGTTCTTTAGGAGGGCTATTCATTAGGCTTGACTAAACATCTCCCTCTTGGAGGGGCATTTCTTAGGCTTGCCTAAATACCTCCCTTTTGGATGGGTATTAGAACTTCCCAAACATTTCTCTTTTGGATAAGACATTCCTGAATATTTCCCTTCTGGATGGGTAGCTTTAGGACAGCCTAAATGTTTCCCTTTTGAATGGATATTGGAGCTGACTAAACAGTTCCCTTTTAGGTGGACATCAGCATTGATTAAATATTGCCCTTTTAGGTGGATTTCAGCATTGATTAAATATTTCCCTTTCAGGTGGCTGTAAGACTTGGCTAAATGTTTCCCTCGTAGCTGGAAGGGGAGGTGGTGGAGTGCCCAAGGCTGGCTGTGTTTGGCGGTGGTTTGTCTGTGGAGCTTGGGGCTGTGGTTTAGGGCTGAGCCTTGCAGAGCAGGGTTCTGGGTTGGCCTTGGGGATGCTGAGGCTCTGCTCCAGCCTGAGTGTTGCTGTGGTTCTGTGCTATTAGAACTTGTTAGCTATTTCCCTTTGGGAGAGGTAGCTTTAGACTCTGCTAAACACTTCCCCCCTTTTTTTTGCTGGTGGTTAGAACTCACTGGAGATTTCCCCTTGGGTGGCTGTTAGAATCCATTAGAGATTTCCCTCCTGGCTGGGTAGCTTTTAGAGGTTACCAAATGCTCTCATTTGCAGTGGGCAGCTGGAGGCTTTGCTGGGACTTTTCCCTCTCAGGTGCGGATTAGAACTTGCTGAACCTTTCCCTTACAGGTGGGCAGCTTTGGGATCTCCTCACTGATTCCCTCTGGGGTGTGAGGATTTCCTCAGCATTTCCCTTGTGGATGGGTAGAAGAAATTCCTAAGCATTTGCTTTTGGGGTGGGGAGCTCTAGGATGGACTAAATCCTTCCCCTTGGGGTGGGGAGCTCTAGGATGGACTAAATCCTTCCCTTTGGGGTGGGGAGCTCTAGGATGGACTAAATCCTTCCCTTTGGGGTAGGGAGCTCTAGGATGGACTAAATCCTTCCCCTTGGGGTGGGGAGCTCTAGGATGGATGAAACATTTCCCTTTTCCTTTCACACCTGGGATTTCCCAATGAGCTTCTAAACACAGCATGTGGGGGGGAAAACCCTTCTGCTATGGGAGGGGTTACAGAGCCATGAGCAAAACTTCCTGCATCATGTTTAGTTTTCACTGTGTCATCCATCCCTGCCAGGGGAGGGAAGAAGGAGGGCAGGGCAGGGCAGGGCAGGGAAGGGAGAGGGAAGGGAAGGGAGAGGGAAGGGAGAGAGAAGGGAGAGGGAAGGATGTTGTGTGAGAGTTGTAATCCTTTGCTCCTTCCCTGGCGCAGCAGAGGGCAGGGTTGGCTGATTGGGTGATTGGGTGATTGTCTTTCAGTCTCATTCTGATTGATGCTCTCCACAAAGGCTCTGTTCTCTCTCTGCCTTCTGCACAGACTCATGGAATGCTCTGGGTTGGAAGAGACCTTTAAAGGTCACCCAGCCCCAAGCCCTGCAGTGAGCAGGGACACCTTTAACTCACACAGGTTCCTGCAGCGTTTCTCCCTCCTAGCTTCATTTTTCTTCCCAGCTTCTCTCAGCATTTCACCTCCCACTTAGTTCCATCCTGCAGAGCTCCTTTTCCCCTCCCTCCACATCCTCTCCAGCCCCTGGCACCCAGCTGGAAGCCACCCCTTGGCCTCACCTAGAAGCCAAAAGCTTCCTTACTGAAACGCTGCTCAGAGCAGGTCACAGAATCCCAGAATGGGTTGGGTTGGAAGGGAGCTGAAAGATCATCCAGTTCCAACCCCTGCTGAGCTGCTCCAGGTCATAGTCCCAGAGTCACTTTGGTTGAAGCATCACAGAATCCCAGAATGGGTTGGCTTGCAAGGGACCTCCAAAGGCCAGGGAGGCTGTGGATGCCCTCTCCCTGGGGGTGTTCAAGGCCAGATTGGATGAGGCTTTGAGCAGCCTGGCCTGGTGGGAGGTGTCCCTGCCCACAGCAGGGGGTTGGACCTGGATGGTCTTTAAACTCCCTTCCAACCCAACCCATCCTATGAATCTATTAAAGAAGCTGATCCCACCTTCAGCAGGCCCATGTTGAAGATGAAGGAGCTGCAACCCAACTAAAGGGAGAGGGGAAGCTGCTGAGCCCACCTTCAGCAGGCCCATGTTGAAGATGAAGGAGCTGCTACCCAACTAAAGGGAGAGGGGAAGCTGCTGAGCCCACCTTCAGCAGACCCATGTTGAAGATGAAGGAGCTGCAACCCAACTAAAGGGAGAGGGGAAGCTGCTGAGCCCACCTTCAGCAGGCCCATGTTGAAGATGAAGGAGCTGCTACCCAACTAAAGGGAGAGGGGAAGCTGCTGAGCCCACCTTCAGCAGGCCCATGTTGAAGATGAAGGAGCTGCTACCCAACTAAAGGGAGAGGGGAAGCTGCTGAGCCCACCTTCAGCAGGCCCATGTTGAAGATGAAGGAGCTGCTACCCAACTAAAGGGAGAGGGGAAGCTGCTGAGCCCACCTTCAGCAGGCCCATGTTGAAGATGAAGGAGCTGCTACCCAACTAAAGGGAGAGGGGAAGCTGCTGAGCCCACCTTCAGCAGGCCCATGTTGAAGATGAAGGAGCTGCAACCCAGCTGAGGCAAAGAATACTGGCAGGGAAGCTCAGGGGAAAGCCGAAGTGCTGCACCTTATCTGCATAAACACGCAAGAGGACGAGGCTAGGGGCTCCCCAACAGCCCCAGGCAGGCAGGCAGACAGACCTCTGGTTTGTGTCTGGGCAGAAAGGAGCAGCCCTGACAGCCAGGAGGTCCTTGCATGGAAGGGAAAGCAGTGGCTGCGTCATAGATAAGGGCCAGCAGCATCCTGTTCCCTTATCGCCACAATCTCCCCCTCCAGCCCTGGGCAGCCTCACTGCAGCCCATGGCCTGCCAGAGGGAATGAGCTCACAACCTGCCACGCCAGCAGCACCCCGAGGAGCCCAGCTGCCCTCCAGGCTCAAGCCACCCTACACAGCAGGCCAAACTCAGTGCCAGCAGCAAAGCTCTCCTCCGGAAGGCTTTCCCCCATGGGAACAGTCAGGCACTGGGATAACCTCCCGGGGGGGTGCTGGATTCCCCTGCGCTGGGCACTAGGCTCAGCTTAGGAGGTCCTCAAGGCTCATCTTGACTGGCTGGTGGCCACCTCCTGCCAGCTTCAGTGCCACCTGGAAAGGTTGGGATGGAGGATCCTTGAAGTCCTTTTTGACCTGGAATTCCAGGATTCTCTGCTTCTGGGATCCCAGGATCCCAGTCTCTAGGATTCTGTGCTTTTGGGATCCCAGGATCCCAGTCTCTAGGATTCTGTGCTTCTGGGATCCCAGGATCCCAGTCTCTAGGATTCTGTGCTTTTGGGATCCCAGGATCCCAGTCTCTAGGATTCTGTGCTTTTGGGATCCCAGGATCCCAGTCTCTAGGATTCTGTGCTTCTGGGATCCCAGGATCCTAGTCTCTAGGATTCTGTGCTTCTGGGATCCCAGGATCCTAGTCTTTAGGATTCTCTGCTCCTGGGATCCCAGGATCCCAGTCTCTAGGATTCTCTGCTCCTGGGATCCCAGGATCCCAGTTTCCAGGATTCTGTGCTTCTAAGGCTCCAGTTTTCTAGGATTCTCTGTCTCTGGGCTCCTGGGATTCCATGATCTGATGACTGTAGGATTCTATGGCTCCATGGCTGTGGTGCTCTTCTGGGATCACTGGAGCCCTGTCCACTTGCTCTGGGAGGATCAACCTCTCTGTTGCAGAATAACTTCTACCATCCAGAGGAGGCCACAGGCTGCTGCCAGGGCTGCAGCAGCTCTGCTGGGAGCACAGGCTGAGGGAGCTGGGGCTGTGCAGCCTGCAGAGGAGAAGGCTCCAGGGGCACCTCAGAGCTGCTGCCAGCCCCTGAAGGCATCCTGCAGGAAGGCTGCAGAGGGACTTTGGCTGAGGGGGGCTGGAGCCAGGCCCAGGGGCAATGGTTTGGAGCTGAGGCAGAGCAGGCTCAGGCTGCAGCTGAGGAAGAAGCTCTTCAGTGCCAGGCTGCTGAGGCTCTGGCACAGGCTGCCCAGGGAGGCTGTGGCATTAGATTTCAGCATTAGAGCAGAAGTTTAGGACACTCAGCCTGGGTCTGCTCCCTGCAGAGCATTTTGCTGCCTGCCCTGCTGCAGGAAGGTCATTGGGATGTGCTGCCCAGGGGGGTGGTGGAGTCCCTATCTCTGGAGGTGTTTAGGAAGAGCCTGGATGAGGCTCTTGGTGCCATGGTTGAGTTGATCAGATGGTGTTGGGTGAGAGGTTGGGCTTGATGAGCAGCTGAGCAGCTGAGCCTGGCTGAGAGCTGTCCCTGGGCATGGTGGGGAGGTTGGAGGAGCTGAGGTCTGAGATCTCCTCCACCCTGAGCCATTCTATGGCTCTATGACTTCAAAAAGCCTGTCATAGAATCACAGAGGCACAGAATGCTCTGGGTTGAAAGGGAGCTCCAGAGCTCATCCAGTCCAACCCCTCTGCACTCAGCAGGGACATCTCCAACCAGATCAGGTTGCCCAGAGCTCTGTCCAGCCTCACCTTGAACAGCTCCAGGGCTGGAGCCTCAACCACCTCCCTGGGCATCCTGCTGCAGTGTTCCAGCAGCCTCCTGGTGCAGAACTTGTTCCTCACATCCAATCTCAATCTGCTCTGCTCCAGTCTGAAGCCATTGCCCCTGGTCCTGGCCCTGCAGCCCTTTGGGAACAGTCCCTCTGCAGCCTTCTTGGAGTCCCTGCAGGTCCTGGCAGGCTGCTCTTAGGTCTCCCTGGAGCCTTACCCAGGCCGAACACCCCCAGCCCCCTCAGCCTGTCCTTGCACCAAAGCTGCTCCAACCCCCTGAGCATTTTTGTAGCCCTCCTCTGGACCCTCTCCATCAGCTCCAGGTCCTTCCTATGCTGAGGGCTCCAGGCCAATACCTGAGGAAGGGGAAGTGCTCAATGTTCTCTGTGTCAAAGAATACAGCAAAGGAGGAGGGGAAATGGAAGGGGGAAATAAAATCTTTGTGGTGATTTTGCTCTGGATGGAATTAGCTGAAGGAGGCAGGGAAGGAAGCCCATGGCACCATGCCCCACTGTGCCCAGGCAGAGCACTTCAGCTGGCCAAGAGTGGGGGGTGCAAAGTGAACATCTTGTGGAGGAGCTGCCAAGTGCAGCAGGGAAGGAGTTAATCCTCTGGCTGGCTTAAAGGAAAGCTCAGAGTTGCCAGCTTGTATCCAGGCATTTGCAGGTTGGAGGGGCTGGGCTGGCTCTGGGGAATTAACTAATTCCTTCATCTTCTTCCAGTGTATTATAGGATGTCTGAGCTGGGGGAAGTGGAGCCTGAGACCGGTGGGGAAGAATCAGTCAGCAAATAATGAGGAGAACGCTGGGAGGGAGAGGAGGAGGCAGAAAAGTTCTCCTAACGCTGGAGTTGCAGAGCAGTGCTCCTCCTGTGGCCTGGCAGCTTCATTTGGAGCCTCCAGGCAGAGCTTTCTGCTCCTGCTTGCAGGGGGCAGGACAGGCTTTGTGGCTGTGCAAGGTGGCATCCACCAGACTGCTGGCACAGCTTGCAGCCAAGCCAGCCCAGACGTGTCAGGGTCCTGGGTTCTGTGCTTCCAGGCTCCTGGGTTCTGTGCTTCCAGGGTCCTGGGGTTCTGTGCTTCCAGGGTCCTGGGTTCTGTCCTTCGAGGGTCCTGGGGTTCTGTGCTTCCAGGGTCCTGGGGTTCTGTGCTTCCAGGCTCCTGGGGTTCTGTGCTTCCAGGCTCCTGGGGTTCTGTGCTTCCAGGCTCCTGGGTTCTGTGCTTCCAGGGTCCTGGGCTTCTGTGCTTCCAGGCTCCTGGGCTTCTGTGCTTCCAGGCTCCTGGGTTCTGTGCTTCCAGGGTCCTGGGCTTCTGTGCTTCCAGGCTCCTGGGTTCTGTGCTTCCAGGCTCCTGGGTTCTGTGCTTCCAGGCTCCTGGGTTCTGTGCTTCCAGGCTCCTGGGCTTCTGTGCTTCCAGGCTCCTGGGTTCTGTGCTTCCAGGGTCCTGGGCTTCTGTGCTTCCAGGCTCCTGGGTTCTGTGCTTCCAGGCTCCTGGGCTTCTGTGCTTCCAGGCTCCTGGGTTCTGTGCTTCCAGGCTCCTGGGTTCTGTGCTTCCAGGCTCCTGGGGTTCTGTGCTTCCAGGCTCCTGGGGTTCTGTGCTTCCAGGGTCCTGGGTTCTGTCCTTCGAGGGTCCTGGGGTTCTGTGCTTCCAGGGTCCTGGGGTTCTGTGCTTCCAGGCTCCTGGGTTCTGTGCTTCCAGGGTCCTGGGGTTCTGTGCTTCCAGGCTCCTGGGTTCTGTGCTTCCAGGCTCCTGGGTTCTGTGCTTCCAGGATCCTGGGGTTCTGTGCTTCCAGGCTCCTGGGTTCTGTGCTTCCAGGTTCCTGGGCTTCTGTGCTTCCAGGGTCCTGGGGTTCTGTGCTTCCAGGCTCCTGGGGTTCTGTCCTTCCAGGGTCCTGGGGTTCTGTCCTTCCAGGGTCCTGGGGTTCTGTGCTTCCAGGCTCCTGGGTTCTGTGCTTCCAGGCTCCGGGGTTCTGTGCTTCCAGGCTCCTGGGTTCTGTCCTTCGAGGGTCCTGGGTTCTGTGCTTCCAGGGTCCTGGGGTTCTGTGCTTCCAGGGTCCTGGGTTCTGTGCTTCCAGGCTCCTGGGTTCTGTCCTTCCAGGCTCCTGGGGTTCTGTTCTTCCAGGCTCCTGGGGTTCTGTGCTTCCAGGCTCCTGGGTTCTGTGCTTCCAGGGTCCTGGGTTCTGTGCTTCCAGGGTCCTCGGGTTCTGTGCTTCCAGGCTCCTGGGTTCTGTCCTTCCAGGCTCCTGGGTTCTGTCCTTCCAGGCTCCTGGGGTTCTGTGCTTCCAGGCTCCTGGGGTTCTGTGCTTCCAGGCTCCTGGGTTCTGTGCTTCCAGGCTCCTGGGCTTAGCAGCTCCTCTGCTTTGGGTGCCCCTGGCCTGCAGGCTGTGTCCCCAGCCTCAGGAGCTGCGTTTCTCCTCCTGCAGGTGCCCCAGCACTGGCCCTGCTCCTGCTGGAGCGCTGCTGCAGGGCTGGACTCGGTGCTCAGCAGCTCCTCAGCTTTGGGTGCCCCTGGCCCCCGAGGTGAGCAGCTTTGCAGAGGGAGATGCCTGCGCCGTCCCCACTTGGTTCCTGCTCTTGTCTGGGGCTGCTGGGGGGAAGGTTTTAATCCCAGCAGCAGATTGATCCATGCCAGATAGGAGCAGCAACTTGGGCCTGCAGAGAGCAGAGGGATGTTTTTGCCTCCTTTAATTTTGGGGGGGGGGTGTGTGTGCTGTTTTTCATCTGAGCTAATATTTCTCCCTTAAAAGGCCTTCTGCTTTGCTATGTATTAATTAAAATCTCAATACTCCTTATTGATTGATGCGTTATCAGGCCGCAGCAGTTGGCTCCTGCCACATCGATTGCTGGGCTGCTGCTTTTCTGTCCGTGCTGGGTTCCTTGCTTTCTTTTTTCTGCTGCTCCCCGGCCAAGTGATTTATTATCATATTTAAGGGGGGGAGGGGGGGAAATAATCATTTTGTGTGATTACAGGCAGGAAATAGGCTTTAGTGAGGGTGTAAATTCTTTTGTATCCCTTTGGTTGTTGGTTGTTTGTTGTTGTGCAGAGGGGAAAGGAGGGGGGGGGGGGGGGGGGGGGCCGGAGCCAATTCCTCAAGCACAGCCAAGATTGCTGATATCCTTCATTGCTTCTTCTCTTTGGGGCCCTAATGCTTTAAGCCTGCTTGGTCTTGTCATTAGGAATAATGGGCATTAGGATTTACCTCTTTAATCACAACGAAGATTAACAGATGGTATGAACCCAACATCTTAAAATTATCTGGTTATTAACAAGTGTTTCCTGGGAGCACATCAATAACCTTTGGCTTTCCCTGACTGCTCAGGCAGAAAAACGCCGACTCCAGCCTGGACCAGCAGAGAATTCATCACTTTTTGGTTCTGGGGGTGGGGGAGTGGGGGGAGGATGCTCCTACCCCTTTTGGGGCAGAAAGCCTAAATGAAGAGCATCGTGCGGGGGGGGAGGGAGGGAAATGTGGTCGGTGTCAGAGGAAGAAGTTTGCGTGGTTAGAAAGGAAAAGTGAAGGACTGTGAGGAGATTGGAGTGGTCAGGAAGAAATCTGTGTGGTTGTGAAGAAAAAGCTGATTGGTCACCAAGAAACTGGAGTCACTGGGAAGATATTGGAGTGATTGTAAAGGAAACTGAAGAATCAGAAAGAAAACTGGATGGCTACAAAGAAATTGGTGTGGTTGTAAAAGAACCTGAATGATTGTGAAGCAAACTGAGTAACTGGGAAGAAATTGGAATGGTTGTGAAGGAAGCTGAAGAATCAGAAAGAAAACTGAGTGATTGCAAAGAAATTGGTGTGGTTATAGAGCAAATTTGTGGGGGGGTAAAGGAATTGGTGTGGTTATAGAGAAAACTTGTGTGGGTGCAAAGAAATTGGTGTGGTTGTAAAAAAACCTGAATGATTATGAAGAAAATGGAGTAATTGGGAAGGAATTGGAATGGTTGTGAAGGAAACTGAAGAATCAGAAAGAAAACTGAGTGATTGCAAAGGCATTTGTGTGATTGTGAAGAGAATTTGTGTGGGTGCAAAGAAATCTGTGTGGTTGTGAAGAAAAAGCTGATTGGTTATGGAGAAAATGGAGTCACTGGGAAGAAATCTGAATGATGGGAAAGGAAACTGAAGAATCAGAAAGGAAACTGAGTGACTACAGAGAAATTGGTGTGGTTGTAAAAAAAAATGAATGATTATGGAGAAAATGGAGTAATTGGGAAGAAATTGGAATGGTTATGAAGGAAGCTGAACAATCATGAAGAAATCTGTGTGGTTAGACAGAAATCTGTGTGGTTATTAAAAAACTGATTGATTATGATGAAAACTGAGTCATTGTGGAGACATTGGAATGATCATAAAGGAAATGGAACAATCTTAAGGCAATCGGTGTGGTTATGAAAACACCTGAATGATTGTAAAGCAAATGGAGTAATTATGAAGAAATTTGAATGATTGTAAAGGAAATTGAATAATCACATAGAAAGTCAGGTGATGATAAAGACATTGGTGTGGTTGTAAAGAAAATTGGTGTGGTGATAGAGAAATCTGTGTGGTGATAGAGAAACCTGTGTGGTGATAGAGAAATCTGTGTGGTGATAGAGAAACCTGTGTGGTGATAGAGAAATCTGTGTGGTGATAGAGAAATCTGTGTGGCTACTAAAAAACCTGAGTTATTAGAAAGAAAGTGAAGCAGTTGTGAAGAAATTGGAATGATTAGAGAGGAAATTGAAGAATCACAAAGAAAACTGAGTGATTGCAAAGAAATTTGTGTGATTGTGAGGAAAATTGGTGTGGGTGTAAAGAAATTGGTGTGGGTGTAGAAAAACACCTGAATGATTATGAAGAAAATGGAGTAATTGGGAAGGAATTGGAAGGACTATAAAGGAAATTGAACAATCATGGAGAAAATTGAATAATCATAAAGAAAATCGAATGGCTCTAAAGAAATTTGTGTGGGTGTAAAAAAACCTGAATGGTTATAAAGGAGAATCCTGCAGGAAGGCTGCAGAGAGAGTTTTCCTGAGGGGGCCTGGAGCCAGGCCAAGGGGGAATGGTTTGAAGCTGAGGCAGAGCAGGGTCAGACTGGAGCTGAGGAAGAAGCTCACTGTAGGTGTGGGGGCCTGCAGTTGTGCCTGGGGAGGGTGAGGCTGGGTGTTAGGAGGAATTTCTTCATGGGAAGTGTGAAACAGGCTGCCCAGGGAGGTGGTGGAATCTTCATCCCTGGAGGTCTTTGAGAGAGGCAGAGATAGACTAGACTAGACTAGACTAGAATAGAATAGAGTAGAATAGAATAGAATAGACCAGACCAGACCAGACCAGGTTGGAAGAGACCTTCAAGATCATCGCGTCCAACCCATCAACCAATCCAACATCACCTAAACAACTAACCCATGGCACCAAGCACCCCATCAAGTCTTCTCCTGAACACCTCCAGTGATAGTGACTCCACCACCTCCCCAGGCAGCCCACTCCAATGGGCAATCACTCTCTCTGTGTGGAACTTCTTCCTGACATCCAACCTAAACCTCCCCTGGCACAGCCTGAGACTGTGTCCTCTTGTTCTGGTGCTGGGTGCCTGGCAGAAGAGCCCAACCCCCACCTGGCTACAACCTCCCTTCAGGGAGTTGTAGACAGCAGGAAGGTCTCCCCTGAGCCTCCTCTTCTGCAGGCTAAGCAACCCCAGCTCCCTCAGCCTCTCCTCACAGGGCTGTGCTCCAGACCCCTCCCCAGCTTTGCTGCCCTTCTCTGGACTCGCTCCAGCATCTCAGCCTCCTTCCTAACCTGAGGAGCCCAGAACTGGACACAGGACTCCAGGTGTGGCCTAACCAGTGCTGAGCACAGGGCAGAATGAGCTCCCTGCTCCTGCTGGCCACACTGTTCCTGATGCAGGCCAGGATGCCATTGACCCTCCTGGCTGCCTGGGCACACTGCAGGCTCATGTTCAGCCTACCATCAATCAGCACCCCCAGGTCCCTCTCTGCCTGGCTGCTCTCCAGCCACTCTGACCCCAGCCTGTAGCTCTGCATGGGGTTGCTGTGGCCAATGTGCAGAACCTGGCACTTGGATGTGTTCAATCTCATGCCATTGGACTCTGCCCCTCTGCCCAGCCTGTCCAGGTCCCTCTGCAGAGCCTCTCTACCCTCCAGCAGATCAACTCCTGCGCCCAGCTTGGTGTTGTCAGCAAATTTACTGCTGATGGACTCAATGCCCTCATCCAGATCATCAATACAGATGTTAAAGAGCATGGGGCCCAGCACCAGATGTGGTGCTGAGGGCCACGGTCTAGCCTCAGCCTTGGCTAAAGGTAGAGACTGGCTGGACTGGATGCTCTTAAAGGGCTTTTCCAACCCAAACCATGAGCCTAATATTCTAAAGTGAGCAGTTGTGAGGAGATGTGAATGGTGATAAAGAAAATTGAATGACCATACAGAAATGGGTGTGGGTGTAAAAAACCCTGAACTGTTATAAGGAAAAGGGAGTAATTGTGAAGAAATGTGAATGGTGATAAAGAAAACTGAATCATCATAAAGAAAATCAAATTATTATGAAGAGATTGGTGTGGGTCCAAAGAAATTGGTGTGGTTCTAAAGAAAATTGGTGTGGTTCTAAAGAAATGAATGATTATGAAGCAAAAACTGTGTGATTGTAAAGAAAATTGAGCAATTACGAAGAAATTTGACTGATTTTACAGCAAATTGAATGATCACAAAGAAAAGGGAATGACTGCAAAGAACTTTGTGTGATTGTAAAGAAAGGTGTGTGGCTGTGAGGACAAATGACTGACTCTGCAGCCCTTTGGGAGCAGTCTCTCTACATCCTCCCTGTAATCCCCTTCAGGTACTGGAAGGCTCCAAGGTCTCCCTGGAGCCTTCTCCTCTCCAGTTGAACACCTCCAGCCTCCTCAGCCTGGCCTCACAGCAGAGCTGCTCCAACCCCCTGGGCATTTTCATGTCCCTCCTCTGGCTCCTCTCCATCAGCTCCAGGTCCTTCCTGTGCTGAGGGCTCCAGAGCTGCTCACAGCCCTGCAGGTGAGGTCTCAGCAGAGCCAAGGGTCAGAATCTCCTCTCTGGATCTCTGGCAATGCTGCTTTGGATGCAGCCCAGGCTGCCCTTGGCCTCCTGTGCTGCAGTCTCACACTGCCTGCTCCTGCCCAGCTTCTCATCCCCCAGCACTCCCAAGTCCTTCTCCTCAGGGCTGCTTTCTATCCACTGCATCAGGACATGGAGTCATCTCCAAGCAGCTTTTGAGTGATTCCAGAGGTTGACTACCAACATCCAGAGCAGGGCCACAAGGAGGAGCAGAGGGCTGGAGCTGTGAGGACAGACTGAGGGAGTTGGGGTTGTGCAGGCTGGAGAGGAGAAGGCTCCCAGGAGACCTCATTGTGGCCTTCCAGGATCTGCAGGGGGCTCCAAGAAAGCTGGGGAGGGACTTTGGAGGAGCAGGGGGGATGGATCCAAGCTAGAGGAGGGGAGATTGAGATTGGCTGTGGGGAAGAAGTTGTTGCCCATGAGGGTGGTGAGAGCCTGGCACAGGCTGCCCAGGGAGGTGGTGGAAGCCTCCTGCCTGGAGGTGTTTGCAGCCAGGCTGGAGGTGGCTGTGAGCAACCTGCTGTGGTGTGAGGGGGTGGGGATGGCAGGGGGGTTGGGACTGGATGATGCTTGGGGTCCCCTCCAGCCCTGCCAGTTCTGTGATTCCAATGAATGTGAATCTTCTGAGGTTTTTCCTCAGCCAGCATCTCCTTTCTCATCTTCTGGAAGTTGCTTCTCACTTTGGGTCCTCTGGCAGCCTAATCCCCAGGCTGATGTCCCTCGTGGCAGGCAGCCTGCAGTGTGACAGGATCAGCTGGGACATGGAGCTCTAATAAGATTAAGACCCAGCAGCAAGGGTTTAGTCCTTTCCTTTTCTGAGAGGCACAGAAAGCACTCAAAGACTTCAGCAGCAGCTCCAAGCACCTGCTGGAGGTTCCCTTCCTCCTTTCTCCTCCGAGGGAGCTGACAGAGAGCTTGCAAGATTGGCATCAAGACTTTAATGGAAGAGCCCAAAATGGCCAAAGGTGGTTGGTGGTTTGCTTGGAAATAACTTTAGGCACCAAAGGTGTTTGCAGTTAGTTCCTGAAGTCAAGTCTTGGATTCATCAGGACCAGCTCTGGGCCTTCAGGAATGAGTTTTGCAGAGGTAGGAACTGATGCAGGGGTCCTTCCCAGGAGGACACCTACTCTGCAAGCAGAGAATGCCCTGAGCTGGAAGGGACCTTCAACATCATCCATGTGCAGGGACACCTCCCACTAGACCAAGCTCCTGAAGGTGCTCAGAGCAGCAGCAGCAGCAGCAGCAGCAGCACCCTCCTGACAGGCTGTGCTGCCAGCCAGAGCTGGGCAGGCTCAGAGCTGGCTGCAGGCAAACCTCAGGAGCTTCAGCCAGGACAAGTGCAGGGTCCTGCAGCTGGGGAGCAGTAACAGCAGGCACCAAGACAGGGTAGAGGCTGCCCTGATGGCGAGCAGCTCCATGGAGAAAGAGCTTGGAGTGCTGGGGGGCAGCAAGTTCTGCATGGGACAGCAATGTGCCCTGGGGGCCAAGAGAGACAATGGGGTCCTGGGGGGGCAGCAGGGCTGGGGAGGTTCTGCTGCCCCTCTGCTCTGCCCTGCTCAGACCACAGCTGCAATCCTGTGGCCAGGTTGGGGATCCCCAGGTGAAGAGAGACAGAGAGCTGCTGGAGAGAGTCCAAGGCAGAGCCAGGAGGAGGATTTGGGGACTTGAGCATCTCCCCTGTGAGGAGAGACTGAGAGCCCTGGGGGTGTTGAGTCTGGGGAGGAGAAGGCTGAGAGGGATCTGATCAATGGCTATCAATAGCTGAGGGCTGGGGGGCAAGGAGAGAAGGCCAAGCTCTCATGGGTGGTGCACAGCAATAAGAGAAGGACCAGTGGAGACAAACTGGAACAGAGAGGGCTCCACCTCAACTTGAGGAGAAACTTCTGTGGTGTGAGGCTGCTGGAGGCCTGGAGCAGGCTGCCCAGAGAGGTTGTGGAGTCTCCTGCTCTGGAGCCTTTCCAACCCCACCTGGATGCAGCCTGCCCTGGGTGATGCTGCTCTGGCAGGGGCTTGGACTGGCTGATCTCTGGAGCTCCCTCCCTGCCTCCAATGTGCTGTGAGACTGTGACAAGATGATCTTGAAGACCTTTTCCAAGCACAGTGACTCTGTGACTCTTCTCTTGGTGCAAGTTCTTACACCTCAGGTGAGGAAATTCCAAAGCCTGGTGGCTTGGGACATGGGATCTGGGATTGTCCAAGGGATGTGTTGGAAGCAGTCAGCAGGGCCAAGCTCACCACTGCTCTGCTAAGCTCTGTGTTGGTCTCCTCTAGGAGCACTTCTGGGACCTTTCATGTGAGGATGCTTCTCCTTTCTGTGGTAAATGGCTGCTGGGTGGCTGCCACAGAAATCCAGGCAGGCATTCCCCCCACTTCCCATAGGGAAATCCACTCCCACACCTCCCCTGCCACCCAAATCCCAGCTCCTGGAGCTCTGAGTGCCAGCTGGGTTGGAATGCCGTGGGGAGGCTCAATGCCTGCTGATGGATTGGTTGTGACACTGCCCAGACACTGCCCAGGCAGCTCTGCTTGCCACATGGCCACATCAGCTAATTGGCTTCTCAGCCCTTTTCTGATGGACACCAGGGAGACCCCAGCCAGCAGAGGACTGAAGCAGCATCTTCAGCCTGCAGCCTCCCCTGCTCCAGGAGGCCACCAGGTACTAGAAACCTGCTGGACCAATTGGTGGACAATGCAAGGAACTGAGGAGGAGAAAGGAGAGAGCAGAGCAGTGGCAAATGCAGAGGTAGAGGCTGGCAGCCAGGGTCATGTTCTCCTGGTGGCTGAAGAGCTTGGACCTCCCTGGCAGCCCAGAGAGCCCAGCAGAGCCTGGGCTGCAGCAAGAGAAGTGTGGCCAGCAGGGCAGGGAGGGGATTCTGCCCCTCTGCTCCACTCTGCTGAGACCACAGCTGCAGCTCTGGGGCCAGCTCTGGAGCCTCTGTGCCAGGAAGGCTCTGGAGGGGCTGGAAGGTGTCCAGAGCAGGGCCAGGAGGAGGAGCAGAGGGCTGGAGCTGCTCTGCTGTGAGCACAGCCTGAGGGAGTTGGGGTTGTGCAGGCTAGAGAGGAGAAGGCTCCAGGGAGACCTTCTGGTGGCCTTCCAGGGTCTGCAGAGGGCTCCAAGAAAGCTGGGGAGGGACTTTGGAGGGTGTCAGGGAGGGATAGGACTGGGGGGGATGGAGCAAAACTAGAAGTGGGGAGATTGAGATTGGCTGTGAGGAAGAAGTTGTTCCCCATGAGGGTGGTGAGAGCCTGGCACAGGCTGCCCAGGGAGGTGGTGGAAGCCTCCTGCCTGGAGGTGTTTGCAGCCAGGCTGGAGGTGGCTGTGAGCAACCTGCTGTGGTGTGAGGTGTCCCTGGCCATGGCAGGGGCTGGGACTGGCTGAGCCTTGAGCTTCCTTCCAACCCAAACCCTTCTCTGGTTCTGTGATCTTCAAGGTCTCTTCCAAGCCAAACCATTCCATGGTTCTCTGATCCTGAAGGTCCTTTCCAACCCAACCCATTGCCTGCTTCTGCCTGCAGTGAATGTGAAGCCCTCCTGTGAGAGCAAAGGCTGTGGGTGTCCCAGTCCCCCCTGCAAGCCATTCCCACCCCACCAGAGCCATTTCCTCTGCTGGGTGCTTCCTTTTTTCCCTTTATGACCCTAATGTCATTTGGAAAGAAACTTCTATTTGTCTCATTTTGTCATCTGCTGAGCAGCCTCCAGGCTTCCCAGCAGCTAGGTGCTGGCAGCAGGATCCCTGCCACAGGCAGCTGCCACTCGGTGAAGCCTCCCAAGCCTCCCAGTGCTCTGCTTTATGGCCCGGCCCGGGTGGGAGCCAGCAGCCCTGTGCCCAGGCAGCCAAAGAGGTCAGAAGTCAGCCTGGGAGCAACGGCCAGGAGCAAGTCAGCAAGGGAGATGAGTTCTGACCTCACTGGCAGCTCCTCCTCTGCCCTGCTGCCTGGCTCCTGCTTTATGGGACCATGGCATGGAGGAGGTTGGAAGGGACCTCAGAGACAGATCCTTCCTTCCTTCCTTCCTTCCTTCCTTCCTTCCTTCCTTCCTTCCTTCCTTCCTTCCTTCCTTCCTTCCTTCCTTCCTTTCTTCCTTCCTTCCTTCCTTCCTTCCTTCCTTCCTTTCCTTCCTTCTTTCTTTCTTTCTTTCCTTTTTTCTTTCTCTTTCTCTCTTTCTCTTTTTCTTTCTCCCTTTCATTCTTTCTTTCTCTTTCTTTCTCTCTCTCTTTATCCCTTTCTTTCTCACTCTTTCTCCCTTTCTTTCTCACTGTATTTCCCTTCCTTCCTTCCAAATTCCTTCCTTCCTTCCTGAATTCCTTCCTCACTCCCTCCCTTACCTCCCTCCTTCCCTTCCTTCTTTCCTCTTCCTTCCTCCCTTCCTCCTTCTCTTCCTTCCCCCCTTCCTCTTTTCCTTTCTCTTCCTTGCTTGCCTCCTTCCTTCCTTCCTTTCACCACATCTACCTCTCAGGCAAGCAAACCACCAAGCAGACAAACATTACTTTGGGGCAGAAAAAAGTCCCTCCCCAGCTCTTAACACTTCAGAAAGGCAGGGAAGGAGCTCTGGGTGGGCTCCCAGGCTCCTTCTGGCTGCTCAGGCAGCGGCTGCAACATGTGAGACAATTGCAGACCGTAAGGGGGGGGAAGCTGCTTAGGTCATAGCAGAATTGGCACACTCAGCACACTGCAGCTCTGAGTTGCTTTTAATTAAACAGCTTCCCCCCTTCCAGGTTTTCAATCAGCAGTTCAGGGAAGTGGGGTTTGAAATGGCTGTGGAAGAGCTCTGGAGAGCGGCTGAGGCCTCGCACTCGCCTGCAGCCAGGAGAGGCTGTTAGGGGAATGGCTCCTGAGAGTGCAGGAAAGCCTCCCTTGGTCCTCCCTCTGTTGTGGGCATGATGGAAAACGTCACAGCTCCCAGCAGAGCTGCAGGAGCCTCCTGCAGAGCCTGCTTGGTGCTGGAGGGCTAGAAACGACCTCCAGGGTTAGTGCAGCTCCACAGCTGGGAAAGTGTGAGACCAACACTGGATCACAGGAGGGGCTGGGTTGGAAGAGGAATGGTTTCAGCTGGAAGGGACCTTTGGGATCATAGACTCAGAGAGAGGGCTGGGTTGGAAGGGACCCTCATGAAAAGTCCCTCTGCAGCCCTCCTGCAGGATACCTTCAGGTGCTGGCAGCAGCTCTGAGGTGCCCCTGGAGCCTTCTCCTCTGCAGGCTGCACAGCCCCAGCTCCCTCAGCCTGTGCTCCCAGCAGAGCTGCTGCAGCCCTGGCAGCAGCCTTGTGGCCTCCTCTGGGCTCTCTCCAGCAGCTCTGTGTCCTTTTTAGGATGGGGACCTCAGCAACACACAGCACAAGATTGTGAAATTAATATTAAATGAGGGTAGGGAAGTGATTCTTCCTCTGACTGAGCCCAACCCTCAGACTGAGCCCAACCCTCAGACTGAGCCCTCTCCTCAGACTGAGCCCAACCCTCAGACTGAGCCCTCTCCCTCAGACTGAGACCTCCCCTCAGACTGAGCCCAACCCTCAGACTGAGACCTCTCCTTCAGACTGAGACCTCCCCTCAGACTGAGACCTCCCCTCAGACTGAGCCCTCTCCTCAGACTGAGCCCTCTCCTCAGACTGAGACCTTCAAGAAGAAGAAGAAGAAACACTGTAGTGTTTGGACTGAAAGCTGCCATGGATGACTTTTAAGGTCAGGGGAAGGCAATCTGAGTGGGGCTAAAATCTTTTAATCTTATTTGCAAGATTATTCCATCAGAGGCTCCCTGGAGCTGCAAACAAAGAGAAAAGAAAGGAAAAGAGGGGGAAAAGCAACCCCAAAGCCACCCAACCACAACAGGCCCAGAGAAACTAAAAGGATTTTAATTCTCCTAGCTTATTTTATCCTTTCTTTAATTGAAGGGTGGGGAGTGGAACATCTTGCAAATTGCTCTCCCATTTCAGGCAAGTGCTTTCCTTTTTGTCTCAGCATCACCCGGGGTTGGCTGAGCCTCAGGAGTCCTGAGCCAGAAACCTACCTGGGCAGATTGGAGAGCAGCAGAGGAAGGGGGCTGGGTGCCATTAGGTGAGGAGATGACTCTGGGAGGGGGGAGCTTGGGAAGTGCATCATCAGCCTTCCTGGTGGCTCAGCAGATGTTCAGCACCGCTGCTCAGCCTGCACCAAGTATAGGATGCAGTGCTCACTGGAAGCAGGGAGGCCAAGTCATCCAAGGTGTCACAGGATCAGAGGGTGTTAGGGGTTGGAAGGGACCTCTGGAGATTATCCCAGGATGGAAAGGGTTGGAAGGAGGCTCTGGAGATGCTCACAGGATGTTAGGAGTTGGGGGGAAGCTCTGGAGGTCTTCCAGTGCCAGCCCCCTGCCAGAGCAGGAGCAGAGAACCCAGCACAGGGCACACAGAACACATCCAGGCAGGGCTGGGAAGGCTCCAGACAAGGAGACTCCACAACCTCTCTGGGCAGCCTGCTCCAGGCCTCTGGCAGCCTCCCAGCGCAGAAGTTCCTCCTCCTGCTGAGCTGCAACCTCCTGGGCTGCACTTTCCATCCATTGCCTCTTGTCCTATCCCAGGGTGCAGCTGAGCAGAGCCTGGCCCTGTCCCTTCCTTCCTGCCCCCCAGCCCTCAGCTATTGATAGACATTGATCAGATCCCTCTCAGCCTTCTCCTCTGCAGACTGAACACCCCCAGGGCTCTCAGCCTCTCCTCCCCAGGCAGTCTCCAGTCCCTTCCTCATCCTTGGAGCCTCCCTTGGCCTCTCCCCAGCAGATCCCTGTCCCTCCTGAGCTGGGCAGCCCAGAGCTGGATGCAATATTCCAGGGGAGGTCTCAGCAGGGCAGAGCAGAGGGGGAGGAGACCCTCCCTGGCTCTGCTGCCCACACTCCCAGCACAGCTGCTCTCAGGGGGAGCTGCTGAAGCCAACTTAGATCCTTAAAATGATCAGCTTTGTGAGGAGCTGTGGGGGGAGGGAGGCAGGGAAGGAGGGATGGGTGGGTGGATGGATGGATGGATGGATGGATGGATGGATGGATGGATGGAATGATGTGTGGAGGGATGGCGGGAGGGAGAGATAGAGGGATGGAGAGATAGAGGGATGTATTCATGGATGGATGGATGCAGGGAGGGATGGAGGCAGGGATGGAGGGATGTGTGGAGGAGTGAAGAGAGGAAGGAAGGGAGAGAGGGATGGAGAGATAGAGGGATGTACTCATGGATGGATGGATGCAGGGAGGGATGGAGGGAGGGAGGGAGAGAGGAAGGGAGGGAAGGAACATTGAAATCCATCCCTGTGTGCATGAAAGAGGGAAAGTGCAGTTTCCAGGTCTAGATGGCTGCAGCTGAGCTCTGCCTGCAGCCCTCAAGTAGCAAATATCTGTAACAGAGAGACTGAAAAGTCAGAGCCTGCAGGAAGCAGATTCCAAAGTGGGCAGGAAAGCTCTGCCCTGACTCTCAGAGAAGAGCTTCTGCAGCATCATCCCTGTCAGCAGGCAGAGAGATTGATTGATTGATTGATTGATTGGTTTTGATCACAGCACTGGCAGGGAGTTCTCCATAACAGCCAAAATCACAGGCTGGGGGTGGGGGGAGGATATTGTTGCCCTCTTTCAGTAAATGTTTGCAGCTCCAAGGTGAGACTTGATTAATCTGAGCCTCCCTCCCCTCCCCATCCCCATCCCCACCCCCACCCCCACCCCCATCCCCACTGGTTTCTTACCTCCTAGTGGTGAAAAAAAGAAACCAAGCAGCAAGTCACTGAGCCTCCCACCAGCCCCCTGCCCTCTTGGCTCCCCTGGAATGAAAGTGCTGTCAGGAGGCATCAGCCAGGGAGCCAAATGCCCATGGCTGAAGCAGGGGTGGTGCTGGATGGCCTCATCAGGAGCTTTGGAAGCCTTTGTGCCAGCTTATGCCCAGAAACTTCTCAAGCTGCTGCTTCCTTTCTGCATTAGAAGAGGTTCTCAAGGGGAGCCACAGGCTTCAGCTACCTTCAGGATCTTGGTCTGATGCTGTCTAAAGCTTTAATGTTTTTGTTCTTCAGAGCTCTGTTGTGCAAAGCTCCTCGTGACAAATAAATGCTGTGGGCTTTTCATTCAGGGAATCACAGAATCACAGAATGGGAAGGGTTGGAAGGGACCTCTGGAGGTCATCCAGCCCCAGCCCCCTGCCAGAGCAGGGGCACCCAGGGCAGGTCACACAGAACACCTCCAGGTGAGGCTTGAAAGTCTCCAGAGGAGACTCCACAACCTCTCTGGGCAGCCTGCCCCAGGCTTCAGCAGCCTCACACCAAAGAAGTTTCTCCTCACATTGAGCTGGAACCTCCTGGGTTCCAGTCTGTGTCTGTTGCTCCTCATCTTATTCCAGGACACCCCTGACAAGAGCCTGGCCCCTTCCTCTTGCCCCCCACCCATCAGCTACCTGTTACCATCACTCAGATCCCCACTCAGCCTTCTCCCCTCCAGGCTAACCACCCACAGGGCTCTCAGCCTCTCCTCCTCACCCAGATGTTCCCAGGCCCTTCAGCATCCTCACAGCCTCTGTTGGACTCTCTCCAGCAGTTCCCTGTCCCACTGGAACTGGAGAGCCCAGAACTGGGCACAGTGCTGCATCTGTGGCCTCAACAGGGCAGAGTAGAGGGGGGCATCGAGTCCATCATCAGTAAATTTGCTGACGACACCAAGCTGGGGGCAGGAGTTGATCTGCTGGAGGGTAGAGAGGCTCTGCAGAGGGACCTCGACAGGCTGGGCAGGTGGGCAGAGTCCAACGGCATGAGATTGAACACATCCAAGTGCCAGGTTCTGCACATTGGCCACAGCAACCCCATGCAGAGCTACAGGCTGGGGTCAGAGTGGCTGGAGAGCAGTCAGGCTGAGAGGGACCTGGGGGTGCTGGTCGACGGTAGACTGAACATGAGCCTGCAGTGTGCCCAGGCAGCTAAGAGGGCCAATGGCATCCTGGCCTGCATCAGGAACAGTGTGGCCAGCAGGAGCAGGGAGGTCATTCTGCCCCTGTACACTGCACTGGTTAGGCCACACCTCGAGTCCTGTGTCCAGTTCTGGGCCCCTCAGTTTAGGAAGGAGGTTGAGCTGCTGGAGCGAGTCCAGAGAAGGGCAACAAAGTTGGTGAGGGGTTTGGAACATAAGCCCTACGAGGAGAGGCTGAGGGAGCTGGGGTTGCTTAGCCTGGAGAAGAGGAGACTCAGGGGTGACCTTATTACTCACTACAGCTACCTGAAGGGAGGTTGTAGACAGACAGATGTTGGTCTCTTCTCCCAGGCAAGCAGTACCAGAACAAGAGGACACAGTCTCAGGCTGCGCCAGGGGAGATTCAGGCTGGATGTTACAAAAAAGTTCTATACAGAAAGAGTGATTGCCCATTGGAATGGGCTGCCTGGGGAGGTGGTGGAGTCGCCATCACTGGAGGTTTTTAGGAGAAGACTTGACAGGGTGCTTGGTGCTGTGGGTTAGTTGCTTGGGCGGAGTTGGATTGGTTGATGGATTGGACGCGATGATCTTGAAGGTCTCTTCCAACCTGGTTTATTCTATGTATTCTATGTATTCTATTCTATTCTCCCCAGCCCTGCTGGCCACACTCTTCTTGATGTCCCCCCCAGGATGCCCTTGGCCTTCTTGCCCACAAGGACACTTTGCTGACCCCCTGGAGAGCTTCTTGTCCACCAGGGCTCCAAGTTACTTCTCCATGGAGCTGCTTCCCAGCCTTGCTCCCTGGAGAAAGGGGGCAAGGGCAGGCAGGGCCAAACCTGCCCGGTCAGGACAGCGTGGTGATAGCAGAGAAGATAAGAGAGATGGCACTGGAGCATGGCCGAGCTGGGGCCAGCTCCGCCACACACGTGTGTGCCCAGGCTGGCACGGCAGGGACCTGCCAAACCAGGGCCGTTCCAAGGCCCCCTCAGAGCAGCTCGTCCCCGGCCGGCAGCTGCCGCTCGGCGCTGCCCCTGCCTCGGCGCTGCCCCTGCCTCGGTGCTGCCCCTGCCTCTCCGCTGCCCCTGCCTCTCCGCTGCCCCTGCCTCGGTGCTGCCCCTGCCTCGGTGCTGCCCCTGCCTCTCCGCTGCCCCTGCCTCACCGCTGCCCCTGCCTTGGTGCTGCCCCTGCCTCACCACTGCCCCTGCCTTGGTGCTGCCCCTGCCTCGCCGCTGCCCCTGCCTTGGTGCTGCCCCTGCCTCGCCGCTGCCCCTGCCTCTCTGCTGCCCCTGCCTTGGTGCTGCCCCTGCCTCTCCGCTGCCCCTGCCTCTCCGCTGCCCCTGCCTCGGTGCTGCCCCTGCCTCTCCGCTGCCCCTGCCTCACCGCTGCCCCTGCCTCACCGCTGCCCCTGCCTCGGTGCTGCCCCTGCCTCGGTGCTGCCCCTGCCTCGCCGCTGCCCCTGCCTCTCCGCTGCCCCTGCCTCGGTGCTGCCCCTGCCTCTCCGCTGCCCCTGCCTCTCCGCTGCCCCTGCCTCTCCGCTGCCCCTGCCTCGGTGCTGCCCCTGCCTCGGTGCTGCCCCTGCCTCTCCGCTGCCCCTGCCTCGGTGCTGCCCCTGCCTCTCCGCTGCCCCTGCCTCGGTGCTGCCCCTGCCTCGCCGCTGCCCCTGCCCCGCCGCTGCCCCTGCCTCGGTGCTGCCCCTGCCTCGGTGCTGCCCCTGCCTCTTCGCTGCCCCTGCCTCGGTGCTGCCCCTGCCTCTCCGCTGCCCCTGCCTCGGTGCTGCCCCTGCCTCTCCGCTGCCCCTGCCTCGGTGCTGCCCCTGCCTCTCCGCTGCCCCTGCCTCGGTGCTGCCCCTGCCCCGCCGCTGCCCCTGCCTCGGCGCTGCCCCTGCCTCGGTGCTGCCCCTGCCTCGGTGCTGCCCCTGCCCCGGCGCTGCCCCTGCCTCGGTGCTGCCCCTGCCTCTCCGCTGCCCCTGCCTCTCCGCTGCCCCTGCCTCGGTGCTGCCCCTGCCTCGGTGCTGCCCCTGCCCCGCCGCTGCCCCTGCCTCGGTGCTGCCCCTGCCTCGCCGCTGCCCCTGCCTCGGTGCTGCCCCTGCCTCAGCGCTGCCCCTGCCTCGGTGCTGCCCCTGCCTCGGTGCTGCCCCTGCCTCGCCGCTGCCCCTGCCTCGGTGCTGCCCCTGCCTCGGTGCTGCCCCTGCCTCGCCGCTGCCCCTGCCTCGGTGCTGCCCCTGCCTCGCCGCTGCCCCTGCCTCGGTGCTGCCCCTGCCCCGCCGCTGCCCCTGCCTCTCCGCTGCCCCTGCCCCGCCGCTGCCCCTGCCTCGGCGCTGCCCCTGCCTCGGTGCTGCCCCTGCCTCACCGCTGCCCCTGCCCCGCCGCTGCCCCTGCCTCACCGCTGCCCCTGCCCCGCCGCTGGGGGAAAGCTGCAGCCCCGCTGGTCCCAAGGCCGTGCTGAGGTTAAACGGCAGCTGCTCCACCGAGCAGGCCCCCCCTGCATCCAGCTCCAGCGGCCCTGGTGGCTTCTTCCAGCCCTCTCCATCTCTTCCCTTCCCTCTCCTTCCCTCTCCATGCTTTCCATCCTTTCCATCTGTCTCCTTCCTTCTCCTTCCTTTTCCATCCCTCCCTTCCCCCTCCATCCTTTTCATCCCTCTATTTCCTTCTCCACCCCTTTCAAGCCTCTCCATTCCTTCAGCCTGTCCATGCCTCTCCATGCCTGTCCATCTCTCTCTATCCCTTTCATCCTTCTCCTTTCCTCACTTCCCTCTCCATCCCTTTCAAACCTCTCCATTGCTTCCAACTCTCTCCATCCCTTCTTTCCTCTCAATTCCTTCCAACCCTGTCCATGCTCTCCATCCCTCTCCATCCCTCCCCATCCTTCTCCATCCCGTCTATCCCTGCCCATCCCTCCCGTGCTCCGCGGCTCTGAGCAGCCCGCGGACGGCGCTGCCCCAGGCGCCGCTGGCAGGGAACGGAGCCTTTTCCCTTCCCGATCGCTCCAGAGGGGAATCCCTTCCTGCCTCCCACCTTTCCCAGTCCGCTCTCCTTCTGGTGGTTACTGGGGGCTGCGTTAGCAGCAGCCTGCGAGTGCTGGGGGTGGCGAGGGGAGCACCCTGCACCACCGGCTGGCTTCCCACGCTCCCCTTCTATTCCCGAGGGCTTTTTTCCTTTCTTTCTCTTTTTATCCTCCATCTTATTTTATTTCCCCTTCCCTTTTTTCCCTTTACCTTTTCCCCCTTTCCCTTTTTTCTTTCTTTCCCTTTATTCCTTTTCCCTTCCCCTCCTTTTTTCCCTATTTTCCCCTATTTTCCGTACCTTTTTCTCTTTCCCTTTATTTTCCTCTTTCATTTCTCACCCCCTTTTTTCTTTCCCTTTATTATTTTCCTTCCTTTTATTATTTCTTTCTCTTTTATTCCCCTCTTTGTACTTTCCCTTTCCCCAATTCTTTTGACATTCCCTTCCCCTCCCCCTTTAATTTCCTTTTTTTCCCCTTTCCCCTCCCCTCCTTTTTTCTTCTTTCCCTTTCCCTCCTTTTTCTTCTTTGCCCTGGAGTCCCTTCCTATCCTGCTCTCCCTCCTGTTCTGCTGTCCGTTCTGCCCTGCTCTCCCTCCTGCCCTGGTATCCTTCTTGCTCTGGTGTCCCTCCAGTTCTGCTCTCCCTCCTGCTCTGGTATCCCTTCGTCCCTGTTGTCTCTCCTGCCCTGCTGTCCCTCCTGCCCTGCTGTCCCTCCTGCCACGCTTGCTCCTTGCCTAACTCCATGTCCCAGCGCTGCACTGGGGTCAGGGGTGGGAAAGGAGTGGATGGAGTCAGGGGTAGGAAAGGTGTGAATGGGGTCGGGGGTGGGAAAGGAGTGGAGGGGGTCGGGATTGGGAAAGGTGTGGATGGGGTCAGGGGTGGGAAAGGAGTGGAAGGGGTCGGGATTGGGAAAGCTGTGGATGGGGTCGAGGGTGGGAAAGGAGTGGGATGGGGTGGTGGGTGGGAAAAGGACGGGGTCGGGATTGGGAAAGGTGTGAATAGGGCCAGGGGTGGGAAAGGAATGGATGGGGTCGGGATTGGGAAAGCTGTGGATGGGGTCGGGGGTGGGAAAGGAGTGGATGGGGGGTAGGGGGCAGGGTGTGAGCGCAATGCCACAGCACTCAAGTCCCCTCCTTCAGGAGCTCGGCGCCGTCATTAACTCGGTGCTCATCCTCGGGCAGGAGGCTGAAAGGATCTTTTTTCCTCCCCTCTTCCTAATTTGGCAGGGTTTTGTCCTGCTGACATTCCCCGTTCCGCTCGCTCCCGCGGCGTGCGCGCACCCCCCCCCCCCCCAGCCCCCCTCCCATCCCACCCCGCACCTCCCCACCCCCTCCCCCACCCCTCCTTTTCATTTTTTTTTCCTCCTTTTTCTTTCCCTTTTCATCATCAGCAAATAAAGATTAGGTGAGCAGATTATAGCCAAGCCCTTCCCCAAAGTCCCCCTCCCGCCCCCCCCCCCCCCCCCCCCCCCCGCTCTGCTCGATGCTTTTATTCCCCTTCAAAGCCTTTTGTGATGATATTGATGATGATGATGGTCAAGTGGACAGTTTGATTTTTGGCGTCGGGGAGCTAGTTATAAAGAATCAATATTATATCAAGGGGTAACTTTCGTGATAAAGGACTTTAACCACTCTGGCTATTCATCATAAGTCTGTAGCAAGCAGATAGGTCAAAAGAAATTATATTGCACTAAAGACTGTGTCTCCTTATCTCTGCTCCACCAGGGGAATAAGGGACAAGGCGATCGATACCGGGAGCTGCTGTATACTTCTTGCAATTATCAATAGCTGATTTCAGTCTTTTGAGGCCTGCATCTATTAATACAAACTAATAATCATCTTCTGAGCAATAGCTATAAGCCAAAGCTGGGGGAGGGAGGGGAGAAGGGGGGGAGAGGGAAGAAGGAGGGGGAGGAAGAGGAGATGGGGGGGGTGGAAGTTTTGATACCTGACAGCGCTATTTATCCAGGTGAGGAGCACTGGGTGGGGGTGGGGGGTGGCATTTAAATCATGGAATTGTCAGGGCAGATCATCCAGCCCCAGCCCCCTGCCGTGGGCAGGGACACCTCACACCACAGCAGGTTGCTCACAGCCACCTCCAGCCTGGCTGCAAACACCTCCGGGCAGGAGGCTTCCACCACCTCCCTGGGCAGCCTGTGCCAGGCTCTCACCACCCTCATGGGCAACAACTTCTTCCTCACAGCCAATCTCAGTCTCCCCACTTCTAGTTTTGTTCCATTACCCCAGTCCTATCTCTACCCAACACCCTAAAATGTCCCTCCCCAGCTTTCTTGCAGCCCCCTGCAGATCCTGGAAGGCCACCAGAAGGTCTCCCTGGAGCCTTCTCCTCTCCAGCCTGCACAACCCCAACTCCCTCAGTCTGTCCTCACAGCAGAGCAGCTCCAGCCCTCTGCTCCTCCTCCTGGCCCTGCTCTGGACACCTTCCAGCCCCTCCAGAGCCTTCCTGGCACAGAGGCTCCAGAGCTGGCCCCAGAGCTGCAGCTGTGGTCTCAGCAGAGTGGAGCAGAGGGGCAGAATCCCCTCCCTGCCCTGCTGGCCACACTTCTCTTGCTGCAGCCCAGGCTCTGCTTGGCTCTCTGGGCTGCAAGTGCTCCCTGCTGGCTCCTGTGGAGCTTCTCCTCCCCCAGCATCCCCAAGTCCTTTTCTCCAGGGCTGCTGGAGCCTGCCCAGCCTGTGTTGGTGCCTGGGAATGCCCTGAGCCAGCTGCAGGACCTTGCCCTTGGTCTTGTTGAACCTCATGAGGCTGTCCTGGGCTCAGCTCTGCAGCCTGTCCAGGTCCTTCTGGACGGATCCCCTCCCTTCAGCTTGGTGTCAGCAGCAGACTTGCTGAGGGTGCAACTCAATAGGCAACCCTCTCATTTTGGGAAGTGTGGAGGCTTTGGCAAAGGTTTGTCTGTTTGTTTGTGGGGTTTGCAGCTTCCTGTAGGTTGACAGACATATATTGCAATAACAAGCCAGTGGGTGGATGTCTCCAGCACCTCTGCATCTATACAATGAGTGGTTTAACATCTCCAGCACCTCTGCATCTCTAGGATGAATGGTTTGAGACCTCCAGCACCTCTGCATCTATACAATGAGTGGTTTGAGACCTCCAGCACCTCTGCATCTATACAATGAGTGATTTGAGACCTCCAGCACCTCTGCATCTATACAATGAGTGGTTTGAGACCTCCAGCACCTCTGCATCTATACAATGAGTGGTTTGAGACCTCCAGCACCTCTGCATCTATACAATGAGTGATTTGAGACCTCCAGCACCTCTGCATCTATACAATGAGTGGTTTGAGACCTCCAGCACCTCTACATCTATACAATGAGTGGTTTGAGATCTCCAGCACCTCTACATCTATACAATGAGTGGTTTGAGATCTCCAGCACCTCTACATCTATACAATCAGTGGTTTAACATCTCCAGCACCTCTGCATCTCTAGGATGAATGGTATGAGACCTCCAGCACCTCTGCATCCCTAGGATGAGTGGTTTGAGAGCTCCAGCACCTCTGCACCTATACAATGAGTGGCTTGATGTCTGCTGCACCTCTGCATCTATACAATGAGTGGTTAGAGAGCTCCAGCACCTCTGCATCTATACAATGAGTGGTTTGATGTCCACTGCACCTCTGCTTCTATACAATGAGTGGTTTGACAGCTAGAGGTGCCTCTCAACGTGTGTATGAAGATGCTCCTCCAGCTTTGCTAGAGGATTTCAGGGAACACAGCCGGGATAATTGCAGGAATAAAGTTGCTGAGCAAATGAAGGGCTCTAAAAAGAGCGCCTGACGTGTATACTGCGAGCTTCAATCAGCCTCCCCTCGCTAACACCCCCACCCCCACCCCCACAACCCGGTGCAAAGCAAACATTTCACCGAATATCGGTTCAATTGATGCATCATCTGCTAGGTTAAGGACCGGGAGTGGCTGGTAATTGGAGTTTGCTAAGTGTGAACAGAAGCTTTTGTTGCATGCGAATCGATGTTTGTTTAGAGCTAAGGGCAGCCTGATATTAAATAAAGAAGGGGGGGGGGGGGGAGGCAGAAGCAGCTTCAACATTTAAAGCAAAAAATAAACGTTGAGGGGGTTGGAGGTTGATTCTCTAAACGTGACGGCGGGGGGAGTCGCTTTGCACACACACACACACAGAGGAGGGGAGGGGGGGAAATGGTAATAGAAAAGAAACATCTTTATAATTGACATTTGACATGCTGTTTGGGTTAGGCTGTGGTAGACCAAGCAAGAGATTTCCCCTCTGATGGAAACATTTATCATCGTGATTGCTGCGGAGTGGCAGGTGGTGTTATCAATTACCTTCTTCTTACCAATAATAATATTAGTATGGTAATATCTCGGGCTGACGCGAGAAGGAATTAGCCCGGTGCGGTTGTGGCAGCTTTTAAAGGGGTGGGAGGGGTTGGGAAGGGTTGGGGGCGGGAGGGGGGGGGAAGGAACAATAAAAAATAGGTTAAAAAAAAAAAGGACAAAAAAAGATCGGAAAAAAAAAAGACACAAAAAAAAAAAAGAAAAAAAAAGGGAGGGGGAGATAAAAAAGACCAAAAAAAAAAGATAAAAAAGGGGGGAAAAGGATAAAAAAAGGGGGGAAAAAAAGACAGAAAAAGAAAAAAAAAGGACAAAAAAAGACAAAAAATACCAAAAAAAGATTTAAAAATAGACAAAAAATACCCAAAAAAGATCCAAAAATAGACAAAAAATACCCCAAAAAAGGAGGGGAAAAGACAAAAAAAAAAGACAAAAAAGATATTTTGAAAAATATTTTTAAACATTTTTTAAAGCTTTTAAAAATATTTTTCAAAGACAAAAAATAAAGAAAAAAAAAAGAAAAAATAAAGATGATTTTTAAAATAATAAAAAGAAGACTAAAAAAAAAAAGACCAAAAAAAAAAGGAATTAAAAAAAAAAAGAGACCCCCCCAAAAAAAACCCCAAGACAATAAAAATCGTGCTGGGTTTAACCCCAAGCGATCCTCACCCCGAAGCTGTGGTGGGTAATAAAACCAAAGAGGGGTTGGGGAGGAGGCTGCTCCAGAGAGCAGAAAGCAGAGCCCCAAATAACTGCGCGAAGAAAGTTGCTGAGTGAAAGAAATAACTCTGGAGACGAAAATAAGAGGCGGGGGGCGGGCAGCGGGGGAAAGGCTGTGGGAGGCTTGCCCCAAAGCTCAGCTCTCAGCTGGTAGCTCTGCGATGGGGCTAAGAGCAACAACCTTCAGCGCAGGCTTGAACTACTTGGTAGTAGCAGCGGAGTAGTTGCCTGCGCGGAGTCAGCTTTGCGGAGGCTTTTATTAACCCCTCGGTAAGGTTAAAAATTAAAGCCGAGGCGCTGCCAAGTGTCCCAGAAACCTACACCAAAAAACCCCCACCCCACCCCACACAACCAGCCCTAATTGTTAGTAACTAATATTATTAATCAGGGACTATTAATAACGCGTCGCTCCCGAGGAGGAAGGAAAGCGCCGCGGCAAAAGCAGAAGGCAATTAACAAATTAGCTGCGATTACGGCGAGAAACCCCCAAGTTGCTGGTGTGGTTTGGGGGCTTTTTCTTGGCTCTCCATCCACGCTATAAAGATGCTCCGGCAGGGACCCCGCGCCGCGGGGGGTTCAGAGCGGGACACGCGTGGCCGCGCTGCCGCCACCCCTTCTCGTGGCTGCGCGGAGATTTGCGCGGGATAAGCGATTCCCACCATCACACACACACCCCCCAGGCAGTGCCCGGGGAGGGGGGTTTCGCAGCCCCAACTTCAGGGTTGGTTGGTCGTTGGTTGGTTTGGGGTTGGGTTTTTTTCGCCCCGGAGTCAGGAAGATTAATTAAAAGCTCCGTGGAAAAAAAAACCAACTTTGCGGTGTAATGAGGAGCCCGGAGGGGAGGAGGAGGAGGTGAGGGGGGAGGAAGGACTACACGGGGGCAGGAGGAGAGCAGTATCACTTCATAACTTTCCACTCTGCTCCCGAGCCCTTTTGTACTCGCAGGGTTTTCCACACCGCTCGCGTAAAGAAAGTTTTCCTCCCCCACCGCTTCCCTCCCCTCCCCTCCCCTCCTCTCCCTCCCCGGCGGTATTTGCGCTGCTCCCCGCGGAGCTCCGCGATTTGCGAGTGGATGGAATGAGGAAGGCAGTGAGGGGAGGGAGGGGGGAGAAGCGGCAGCGCAACCTGCTCAGAAATCCCCGCGCACCGCAGAAATGAAATGAGGGGGAAAGGGAAGAAGAAGGGGGAAGAGGCGGCGGGGGCGGGGGGAGAAGCCAAACTAAAATGCATCACTTGTAACCCTAGAATATGTTAATGTCAGGAGATAAAAATCTGGTACCGATGCCTTTCCTGCTCTCCATTGTCCATTAAACATTAAAACCCGGGATTATTTAGTTTTCCACTCCACGATTCTCTTCCCCCTTTCCGCTAAATCATCTTCATTTCCGATCGGTTCATTCCTTACGAAGGGGCAACAACGTTTGAGGTTGTTTGGGGTTGTTTTGTTTCAATGCAGTAATCCTTGGGTTGAAGGTTTCTTAGTGTTCGAAATGTTTTTATTATTGCTATTATTGTTTTTATTCTTTTCCCGGCTTTTTGAAGCGCGCTTCACAAATCGTCCGCCAAATACAGAACCGAAAGAAAAGCCGAAAATTTAGAGAGGGGGCAGGAATAAAATCAAACACAATAAAATGCTGCCCGAGCAGCAGCAACAAATCCAGACGAGCGGGTTGGGAAAATGATCACGTTAATAAGAGACATTAAAATGCGTGTTTGAGGTGCCGCTGGAAGCGAGGGGAAAAGCGGCAGAGAGGGAAGGGAGTCCGCGTCTCACCCAGGCAAATATTCGGGGTGGCTGCGGGGGCTGCAGGTTTGTTTCTCGGGGTGGGGAGGGGTGAAGGTCTCTGGTTTGGGAGGAGAAGCCCCCAGTTGTTGGAGGAGAAGCTCTGAATGTTTGGAGGAGAAGCTCTGGATTTTGGAGGAGGAGCCCCAAATGTTGGGGGAGAAGCCCTGGGGTTTTTTGGTTTCGGGACTGGGGGTTCCTGGGACGCTCACAGAGGTTCTCCTTCACCTGCACTTCGCGTCCAGCGCCTCCACCCCCGCACCTAAAGTGTTCTTGGTGGCAATAAATCCCAACTTCTCACCGAATAAAGACGGGGGGGGGGAAGCTCATTTAAGGAGCTCGTCCCCTCCCGCTTCATATCAGAAAATGACATCTAAGGGACAGCCGATTTCGCGGCGTCCGTCCTCAGATATTTGCGAGGAGGCACTCTCGGTGCCACCCAACTTCCAGCGCGGTGAGAAGATGAATTCGCAGGCAGCAGACGCTGGGTATTTTTAATTACAAAGGCAGGCGATCCTTGCGAGGGGACTCTCCTCTCCTCAACGAAGGTCAGCGAAATAAATTCGCCTGTCTCGGAACAAACCCCGATTCGGTGGTTTTCCTCTCCCTGCCGGGTCCCTGCCCGTCTCCTAACGAATGCCCGCAGCGCGCAAACGGCTGGTGGCACTCGTGGCACCGCCAAAACGTCTCCAGCTTGGAGGATTTGGGTTGCCCACCGCCGTCCGAAGCGATGGAAGGAGCCAAAAAGCCCCGAGACGCGGTGTCACCGCGCCAGCGGATAACGCGGACCGCGCAAGGAGGCGACAGCGCGGAGATAGCAGCAGGGAAAGTTGGCACAGAGGAGCTCCCACTCCCCTCCCCCCCGAAGTGTGTTTGAAGGGCCAGGGCTGGATTACAGGGGGCTGGAGGGGGCGGGGGGGTATTAGGAGGAAATCCCCTTTCACTCATCCCCATCCCCCAGCCCCGGGGCTTGCTGATGGGGCGGGGGGCGATCAGCGCACAGGGAGCGCTCAGCAGCCAGCGGCTAAACAAACCAACCAAGTCCCAAATCCAACCCAAAAAAACAGCTGAGGGGGGACCCCCAACCCCACCGAGGGACACGCAGGTGCGGAGCTGCGCGGCCGCGGAGGTGGGGGGGGGGGCATAGGGGGTGTCCATCTCAGCCGTGCTGCGCACCGTGGGAGCCGGCAAATGGCGGGGGAGGGAGGAGGGCAGCAGACCCCGGAGTGGGGGCTGGAGCTGCTGGTGGGTGGTGGAGGGGATACCTCCCCGCCCCCGGGGGATGGATAGGACGGGATGGGCCGACGGGACGGGGACTCCTGGCAACTTGTAATGAGATGGAGGGGGAAGGAAGGCGGAGGGAAGCCCCCATCCCCCCCGCCCTTCACTTTCACCAAAAGAAAAAAAAGGAGAGGGGGGGAGGGGGGCGGGAAGGTGGGTGCGGAGGAGAAGGGGGCTGGGGGCAGCCCCGGTGGCAGCGCCGTACGAGAGGCGGAGGAAGGGGAGGAGGAGGGAGGAGGAGGATCAGAAGAGGAGGAGGAGGAGGAGCTGCCGTGCGACCCGCACCGCTCCCAAACTTTAAAGTTTTTTGTTAATCTGCCCCGAAAATCGCGAGCGGGCGCGGTGCGAGCGGAGTTCCGCGGCTGCGAGCGGAGAGGAGCGGAGGGCGCCGAACGAGCCGCGGAGAGCCAAGGGGAGGTGAGGGAGGAAGGAAGGGGGGGATCGCCCCTGCGACAACAACAACAGCAGCAGCGGCAGCAGCAGCCACCGCCACCACTTCCCCCCTCCCCCAACTCCCTCCCCCACCACCCCCATCCCCCCCCCCCAAAGCTGGGAGAGGATCGATACGATGCGCTGGAGAGCAAGGAGTCGGTGATCGCAGCGACACTGCTGTCACCAGCCGGCAGGACACAGGGGCGGGGGGGCAGTGAGGAGCGGCACCAAAAGTCATCGCAACCTGAGAGGGACGGGGCGGGGGCGGGGGGGTGGGGGGGGAGAAGAGAGGCAGAAAAAAAAGCAAACTTCCTACCAATGGACAACAGGAAGTGACCACCACCACCAACGGGGAGTCTCTGCTGCGAGAAAAGAAGCTGCAAGACAAAGAAGAAGGAAGGAGAGGGTGAAAAAGACAAAACTGGCCGAGGTCTTCTCCTCGTGTGCCTGCGCCTTCCAGGAGGGGAGAACAAAAAGTCAGCTGGGAAGGGGAGACGGAGAAAGAGCAGCGGAAAAGGGAGACAGGATGGAGGAAGAGCTGAAGACAAGCGTGTGAAGATCAAGGGGGGTGAAGAGCGGAGCCACACAGGCAGAGCGCAGCGAAGAGAAAAGGGATAAGGGGGGGAAAAAAAGGCGGGGGGGAGGAAAGCATCCACACGAAAAAGTTTCTCTTCCTCCTGGGAAGGAATTACTCACACGCACGGAGAGAGCAGATGCCTCGCTGAGAGAGACTTCTGGGGAGAAAAAGAGACGCCAGGAGTGAAGAGGAGGCAGGGTGATGTGAAGGAAAGAAGATATAAAGAAAAGAAGGGAAGGAGGGGGAAAAAAAAAAGGAGGAAATAAAAGGAAAGGGGAGGAAAAAAAAAAAGAGAGAGAGGAAAAAAAAAATTTAAAAGAAGGAAAAACAAACCGAGGAGAAAAGAAAGGAAAATTAAAAGAAGAAAAGAGAAAGGGAAAGGGAAGGGAAGGGGGAAAAAAACAAAGAAAAAAAAAAAGAAGAAAAAGAGAAGAAATAAAACAGAGGAGGAAAAAAGGAAGAAGAGAAAGAAAAAAGAAGGAAAAGAGGAAGGACAAAATAAAGAAGGACAAAATAAAGAAGGACAAAATAAAGGAAGAATCAAAGGAATAAGAAAAAAGGAAGACAAGAGAGGGTAAATGGATGAAAAATAAAGGAGAAAATAAAAGAAAGGAACAAAACAAAAAATAAAGGAAAGGGAGGGGGGGAGAAAGGAAGGCAGAAGAGCCCCCAGAAGGGCAGAGAAGCCAGGCAAGAGGAGCGGGAGCAAGCGGAGCAAATGCAGCGGAGAGGAGGGGAGGGAGGGGACAGGCAGCCGGACAGCCAGGCGAAGATGGTGACCTCCCCCAACAAGTGACCCTTGCACATATGTTGTGTAAAGTGTGTGCAGAAACAGAGCCCTCCTGCGCTCCGCGGCTCCGTGCCGCCGCCGCCGCCGCTGCTGTTGCTGCTGTCGCCGCCGCCGGTGCCTCCTGCCACCACCGCCGCCGCCGCCACCGCCACCGCCGGTCCCGGGGAGCCGCACGGCGCTTTGCCGGAGCGCAGCGGCTAATTGCGGAGCCCTCGGCCGTCAATTTCCATATGCAGCCCGGAGCCCGTCGGAGCCCCGCTGGAGCCCCGCCAATCCGCGCCGGCCCCCGGCACCATTAATCGCCATGCATTATTCACCGGCGTAATTACCGAGCCCCATGCGCGCAGCCGCCCCAGCGCCGCCGCGCAGTCCCCGCCGCGCCGCGCACACCCCGCCCGGCTGAGCCCCCGCTCGCTCCCGCGCTCCCTCCCCGCTCGCTTGGCTGCTTAGCCTGCCTGCTTTTTTTTTCCCTTCTCCCTCTTTTGCCTTTTTTCCCCTTCCCCCCCCCCCCGGCCTTTTTTTTTCCTTGTTGCCCCTTTTTTGCCTTCTTCCCCCCCCGGTCATTTTTTAGCCTTCTTTTCCCTTTTTCACCTCTTTTTTTTTGCCTTTGCTTTTTCTCCCTTTTCTGCCTTCCCCTCTTTTTTTTTTTCTCCCCTTTTTTTTTCCAGCCCCCCCCCTTTTTTTATTATTTTGCTCTCTCCACTCATTTTCCTTTTGATTTTCTTTTTGCCTTTTTTCCTTCCCCCCTCTCTCTTTATTTTCTTTCATTTTTCCCCCTTTTTTTGCCTCTTCCCTTTTTTTTCCCCCTATTTTTGGGGGGGTCTATTCCTGTCCCCTCCTTTTTTTTTTTTTGCTACCCCCCCTTTTTCTTTCCCCTCCTTTTTTATATTTTTTTTCTGTTCCCCCTTTTTTTCTTTTTCCACTTTTTTCTTCCCCCTATTTTTTTTGCCTTTCCTCCCCTTTTGTGCTTTATTTCCCCCCCGCTCCCATTTTTTTCTTTTTCGTCTCCTTTTTTTTTCATTACCCCCCCCATTACTATTATCTGTTACCTTTCTTCTCCTCCTTTCCTTGCTTTTGCTTTCTGCAACTCGACTTTTATTTGCAAACAGTTATTTCCATCCACACACCCCCACCCCGCTCCTCCACCTCCCCTCCTTCCCTCCCAATTCCCCCCCACTCCTCCCCCCCCCCCATTTCCACCTCCACGTCGCTGATGCCTGGGCAAGCAGCAGGCTCAGGACGGCTCAGTTAGCAGCAGCATGTCTCGGCGGAAGCAAGCCAAGCCCCAGCATCTCAAATCGGACCAGGAGCTGCAAGCCGAGGTAGTTTCCGAGCACGGTAAGAGCCTCCCCGGAGCTTCTCCTCTCTTGCTTCCTCCCTCCTTTTGTCAGCCGGCTTTGGGATGGATGGAGATGTTGGGAGGCTTTTGGTGCTGATGGTGACCGTGGGAGCGGAGTTACCCTGCGCCGGGATAAACTGGAGGAGAATGGGAACTGGAGCAGCTGGGGAAACGCAGAAGTTCGCAGTTTAGCCAAGTTTCTGCAGCCCACCCCCCCTCGCTGAGCTCGGACCATCCCCTCCCAGCAGCTTCCTCCCCAAGAGCTTTTTCTCGCCGGTGGGGCTCGGTCCTTCCCTGCCCGGGAACCCAGCGCTGCCGCCGCCGCCGCCTCCTCCTCTCTTTCCTCTCCGCTCCTCTCCTTCTGCCTGTGTTTTCGGGTGTCCTTTTCCCCGCATCCCTCACCGGCAGCAGCCGGGCCCGGGCTGCCCTGCTCGGTGCTGGGAGCCGCAGGGGCTCCCGCGGGGCTGGAGCGTAGCCCTGCTGCGGTGGCTTCCAGGGATTTCCTCCCCCCGCCCTGCTCCAGCACCCCAGGCTGCCCCACGCAAGCCGTCTCTGGGCAGCTCCCCCTGGGCTTTGGGCTGCTCCAGCCGCTCCCCCTCTCCAGTTTGCCCCCGCTTTGGGGAGGGAAAATAATTCCATCATTTCAATCTTTTTTTACTCGCCTTCCGCCTGCGCGGCTGCGAGGATGATGGTGCGGGGTGGTAGGTGACACCGAGCGTGCCACCGCCACCAGCCCCTGGCGCGACTGGAAGGGGGATTTGCTTCTTGCCCAGCCGCCATTCTCGCCCCCTTCCCCGCGCAACTTTGCCGTTCTGCATCGGGGGCTGCTAGCGAACAAGTGTCTCGCAAGTGGGGAGCTGTGGCTTGGGAGCTTGGCTCCCACTCTGCTGGAATTGCTTTCTTTTTTTCTTTTTTTTTTTTTTTTTTTTTTTTTTGAGAAGCCAGCTGCAGTTTTTTCCCTTTTTTCCCCCTTTTTTTTCCCTTTTTGTTTTTTTTTTCCCCTTTTCCATTTTTTCACAACGTATTTCCCATTTCCTTGGCAGTCCCTGGCATTGCAGGGTGCAAAGCCGCGCCACAAACCCAGACTCAATTTTCTTAGGCTTTTCAAGTTGAGCTCTTCCACTCGAAAGTTGGTTTTTGTTTGGTTGGGGGTTTTTTTGTTCCCCCCCCCTCCCCTTTTCCCCCTTTTCCCGGAGCCCTTCAGCACCGCTCGCTGAAACCTCAGCCGCGCTTGCTGCAAGCTCACCACCACTCGCTCAGTGCCTTGCCTAACCCAAGTGGGAGCCCCAATGTTTTCTGCTTGCCTTGTAGGCCCCTCGTAGGTCCACTCTGTCATCCACCCCCCGCCCTGCTCCTCTCCTTTCAGAGGAGGAAAAAAGCCAGAAAAGTCATTCTCCTGCTCCCCAACTCTAATGACTTTCCAGTTGCGTCTGTGGGGAGAGCAAAGCAGCCAAGCTGAAGCCCGGGGAGGAATTTTTTTTGAGGGGGGTGGGGGGCTATTGTATCTGAACTTTACAGCCCTGAAGCTTAAAGGCAGCGTGAACCCACTTCATCAGGTCAAAACATCTGTCAGGCCGGCGAATCGTTAGAGCCTCCTGCTCCTTCCCGAGGTCTTTCGGTCGGTTTTTACTTTGGGGGGGGAGCTAGGGAGCGAGTCCCAGGCTGTCCAGGGCTGCTGCTGGGGCTGCCGGCCCAGGAAAAGGCCACTTAGGCGTTGGGAGAAAGAGGCAGCCAGGGACAAGCTTCCTTCTGTCACAGCGTAGCAGCGAGGCAGCACAGCCCCAAAACCTTGCTGGTTTCTGTGGCTTTTTTTTGTCCCTTCAGAAGCAGTGTGGAACACAGATGAATCCGGGCAAAGCTGGGGGGGGGAGGTTGGTTGTTTTAATGGCAATTAGCATTTTATGATGTCAAGGAGGTTGGCTGAGCTCAGTCTCTGCTGGGGTGGGGTCCGAGCTGGAAGAATTTCTCCCTAGAATTAACAAACTTTTAGTTCATCTGAAGCCATCTCGGTGCAGAAAGAGGAAGGAGGAAAAACCCCAACCCAAACCTCCTTGAAATCAGCAGATGCAATTGAGTTATTTTCTGGTGCTGGGGGGGTGGGGGTGGTGTCCTTAGGTCTTCAGGACTGAAGCATCGGAAAGTTTGGGAGGCTCTGGAATCCGTTTTAGCACCGGGAGAGAAGTGAATTCCTTCAGGAAGCAGTGGTGGGAAGGGGATGAGGAGAGGCAGGCGGCGGAGAATGGGTGTTGTAATGACAATTAATATTTTAATGAGAATTAGCATTTCGGTGACAGTCAGCGGTTGAGGGAGAATTGGTGCTTTTAGCCAGGTCAGAAATAAACCTCTCCTGAGCCCAGGTTCTGCCGGGGTGGGCTCCTGGGTTCAAGAATTTCGTCGCTGGGAAGGATGAACTTTGAGCTGATTTGGAGCCCGTTCAGCACAGGAGGAGAAGAAATTCCTTCAGAACCAGAACCTTCAGTGTGAAAAATACCTTAGGAGAGGCAAGCAGAGGGGAAGGGAGCATTTGTCTGAGCGGGAATTGAGCACTGAGTGGGAACCGAGCATTTCTTTTAGTGGGAATTCAGGATTTCAGTGGGCGTTAATATCTGTTTTAGTGGGAATTCAGGATCTATTTTGATGGGAATTCAGGATTTTAGTGGGAATTCATTATTCCACTGGGCATTAATATCTATTTTACTGGGAATTCAGGATCTATTTTAGTGGGAATTCAGGATTTAAGCAGGAATTCAGGATTTTAGTGGGCATTAATATCTCTTTTACTGGGAATTCAGGATCTCTTTTACTGGGAATTCAGGATTTTAGTGGGCATTCATATCTATTTTAGTGGGCATTTAGGATCTGTTTTAATGGGAATTCAGGATTTGAGTGGGAGTTCAGTCTTTATTTTAGTGGGAGTTTAGTCTTTATTTTAGTGGGAGTTTAGTCTTTATTTTAGTGGGAGTTTAGTCTTTATTTTTAGTGGGAATTTAGCAATTTTTAACGAGAATTGCTCCACTTTTATGATGCCAACAACATTTCCTGAGCCCAGCTGCTGCCGGGGTGGGGGTCCCCAGCTCGAAGGATTCCTCACCCAGCCCTCATAAACTTCTTCTTTTTTTTTCTTTCCCCCACTCTCTCTTTTTTTTTCCCCCTCCTCATTTGAGGCCATCTCAGTACAAGAATAAAACCCAAATCCCAGCTCCTTCCTCGCACCACTCCTGGCGAGTTCATAAACTGGGGAGAGAAGGGAGGGAGGGAGCGAGGAGGAGGAGGAGGAGGAGGGGGGAGAGGGGGGAAAAAAATTCCTAAATTGTTGAAGTAGGTTTTTTGTTTTGTTGTTTTTGGGGGGTTGGTTTTTTTCCCCCTCCCTGTGAATCTTATCTCCGTAGCCATGTCAGCCGAGATTAGAACAAGAGATATGCTAAAAAGAAACGCTTGCATATGGTGGATAGATTAAGGACAAAGAATCTTTTTGTCATGGAAATGGTTTTGGGGTTGGGGGTTTTGGGGGGGGTGGGGGGGGTTTTTGGGTGTTTTTTTTCGGTTTGAGAGTTTTGTTGGGGTTGGCTTTTTTTTTCCACCCCCCTTATTTTTTTTAGCGGAGGGGGGGGTCGGGGATGGAGGGGAAGGGAAGGGAGGTTTTGTTTTGTTTACTTCGCCACCTAGAATTTCTCACACTTGGTTTGTTTTGTATCGCCCTCAATGACTACACGGATCAAATGAATGGATTTATTCCTCGCCGAACGAGGGGGACAGCCTTGCCGTCAAAAGGACTACATTGCATCCCCGCCAGGGATTTTAAAAGCGTTATTCTTGCGGCCCCCTGAATGGCACAAAATCGCCTTTCACAGCGGCCCCCAAACGCAACAATGTCAATACTTTCCCCCTTTTTTTCCGCCCCCCCTCCTTTCCCCCTCAAGCTTTTAAAGAAGGCTGTTCCCCCCCTCCTCCCCCCCCTCAAAAAACCCCACAACCGCTGTGATTTTAATTTTGGGGTTTAGTATTATTATTATTTACCTTCCCCCCCCCCTTTATTTTTCCCAACCATATTTTAAGGAAGAGAAAGCCAAACCCTGCCTGGTGCTGCTGCTGGGCAGTAACGAGCTGGAGCAAGGTGCTGCGGGCTTTGCACTTGGGGGGGGGGCTAGCAGGCAGGGAGTTAAGGGGTGGGGGGGGCTGTGTCTCCAGAGCACACAAGCCTCATGCACATCCTCTCCACCTTGGATTTGGGTTGCCCTAATTCTCCTCGGCTTGCCCTAGAGCTGTGGCATTTGATTTATTCCCTTTTTTTGTTTCTTTCTTCCCCTCCCTCCCACACCCCCACACCCCACACCCCCCCCGTGCTGAAATGGCTTCAGAGGAACGAAAAGTTTGGAATTGTGGTGAGAAATCCTTCAGCCTAGGATCCCCCCTCACCCCTCCCCCGGCAGAAAGAGGGCTTCTTGGCATCACAACCCCCCAATTCTCATTAAAATGCTCATTCTCCTCTCCTCTCCTCGCCTCCATCAATGCAATTTTTGTTTTCCACTGTTTCTGCAGGAATTTCCTTTTCCCCTCGGCTGCAGCGGCTCCAAATCATTTACAAGTTTATCATTCCAGTGATAATAAATCCCTAAACCCTGGGAGCCCACCCCAGCAGAGACTGGGCTCGGCAAACCTTGTTGACATCACAAAATGCTCCTTCTCATTACAATACTAATTAATTCTCCTCTGCTTGCCTCTATTAAGGTATTCTGTTCTTTTTTTTCCCCACTGGTTTCTGAAGGAATTTCCTTTCTCTCTCTCCAGAGCTGGCTCCAAATCATTTTACAAATCTATCATTCCAGGGATAAATTCTTAAACCTAGGAGCCCACCAGGGCTGGGCTGGAGAAAACCTTATTGGCAGCATGAAATGCTAATTCTCCTCACCACCCCAATTAATGGGTTTTTTTAGTAGTATTATCATCATTATTTTACATTTCAATTTCGATTTCTTGAGCCCAGTTTCTGCTGCAGTGGGCTCCTAGGTCTAAGAATCTCTCTCTGGTTGCCAGCGATTATAAACTTTAAGGTGCTCTGAAATCCACCTCAGCACAGAAAATGAAGAAGAAATCCCTTCAGAAACAGGGTAAAATAATAATAATCACAAAGAAATTAATTAACCTATTAACCGAGGCAAGCAGAGGAGAATTAATATTGCAGCTTTTGAGGTCCAGATCTAAGGAGCTCCTCACCTCTCCTGAATGAAAATCCTCCTCCGCTCAGCCCTGCCCGCGCCTCCGCGCTGGTCCCAGCTGCGGGCAGCACAGGGCCCCAGCTCCTCAGCTCATTTTGCAACCCGCCCCCCCCCAAATCAGTTTGCAGAGTGCAAGAGGATTTGGGCTCTTGTGGAAGGCAAAGTGCCTGGGCAGTGTGGCTTGGGAGGCGTTTGGCTCTGGGGGCTTGCAGGGTGTGGAGCTCTGGGGGCTTGGGAGGTGTTTGGCTCTGGGGGCTGGGGAGTTGTGTGGCTGCGATGTGCTGGGTGCAGCCTTCGGAGTGATTTGGCATCATCCAAGGTGCGAAGCTGTTGTCAGCCCAAGGTGAAGCAAGTGGAGCTCGTAATTTAATTAATGAGGTCGTGTTTAATATCAGGTTTTATGAGACTGAGCATTTAAACAAGGGAAGGGTCCCGTAAATATCATCCTGGGGCGTTCACGGCGGCAAGGGGGGAGGTAGAGTGGAAGGGAGACATCAGGCCGGGCTCGGAGTGAACTGGAGCCAGCAGAACGCCGGTGCTAAGCTTGCCACAGAAGTTTTGGAAGCAGAATTATCAGAATAAATGATTTTTAGAGGCAGTTTGTGCTGCAGAGTGGCAGAGATGCAGCCAAGTGTGCAGGGCAAGCGTGGCGGCGGCGGTGGTGGTGAGAAACTGTTTGGAAAGCAGAAGATGATTAGCAAGGTCATCCGCTCCAGATTTGCACTGGGAATGGTTTGGAGATTATTTGTAGGTGAAAAAAAAGCGGGGTGGGGGGGGGAAGGCATTTTACAGGATAACTCAGGAGTGTGAAGAGGCAGCGATGGGTGCCAGGAATGACTGCAGAGCAAAAGAGTGAACAAAAGGTTCCTCTTCAAAAGAAGAAAATCCAAAGCACCGCTTCGAGGTGGCTAAAGGAGGAGATGTGCTGGGAACTGATTTTCCTGCAGCAGCAGCAGCAGCAGGATGAGTGCCTGCAGCACCAAATCCTCTCAGTTTCTCAGGGCAGTGCTTTTTTAAAGGGCTGGAATTCCATGTCTGAGCCACTCCAGCAGATGAGAAACGGAGCGGAATTCCAGGCACCGGGGCACATGCTCCTGTGAATCCGGATATGAAAACCACCGTGGCTGCGGGGTTTGGTTATCTGCAAAGCCAGGGAATCGTGGAAGAGGGCTCTCAGAGCCTGGCTGCTGCTGAGGGGCTGCTGAGAATTGCTGCTTTTGGACTTTTCTGACGCCGAGCGGGCGGCAAAGATGCATCAGGGTTGAGGCGGAGGTGGGAAGGATACCTTGGAAGTGAGCCCTGCCGCGGTCGTTTCCTCACCTGCCTGGTTCTGCAATCATTTCATTGGGGGGAAATATTAGACCTGGCCCTCCTCCCTCTCCCCACTTCTCAATACCTAAACTTCGTAGAGCTTTCCTTTTCCCCCACCCCCCCATACTGGGAAAAGAGAGTTTTGAGCAGCTGGTGCCTGCAGCAAACAATCCTGGAGCGTGTGGGATGCAGCAGGCAGCTTCCTGTCTTCACCCTACCTGCAGCACTAAAATCACAGCAGCTTTTGGAGGCTAGCTGCAAAAAGAATGAATGCATAGAGACTATTGCCCACGTTGCTTACACCCCCAGCCTGTACAACTTGGCAGCTGGTAGGGAAGATAAAACTGGGGCTGGTTTTGGTGTTTGTTGTTGTTTTTTCCCCCCACCATGTTCAGGGTGAAGAGGACTTCATGAATTTATTTATTTATTTAGTGGAAGGGAAAAGGGCAAATAAATATTGCCAGAAATTGTCCTGTCGGGCCGAAACAGGGGTGGAAACTTTCGTGTCAACAGTGATGCTGACAAGGGGCAGAGACAAAACATTCAAAGCAGCCAAGGCTGTGTTTAAAAACAGTTCGGTGGAGGAGATTGACCTCTGAGGAAGGTCCCTCCCGACCCGACCCAATCCGTTTGGGACTCTGCTAGGGAAGAATGTTTGGGCTAAGGAGGGAGCTCCAACCATCAGCCACTGTGCTGAGGAAAACAGGCAAAACTGGGTCAGACTTCGACCTGCTGGTGCTGATCTCGAAGCCTTTCCCTCTCCTGCAGTAGGGATTGAAGCTCTTTTTGGGTGGTGGGGGTTTATTTGGGGGGTGGGGGGATGGTGCGGAGGAAATGTTGGGTGGTGTTGGTTTAAAGTGTTTGCACCTAAAGCAGCTGAGATGCGTGCAGGTAGCTGTAGAAGATTCCCTCTTGCCAAGGGGAAGAGGAGCAGACAAAAGGCATTGAAAAATAATACTGCTAATGATTAGAAGGAGGTGGCATCACAAATAAACAACTGGAAAAGAGTAAAAGCACTAAATGGCTACAGATTTCCAGTGCCATTTCTGAAAATCAATTGAGTCCTGGGAAGATTTTTCTGGCTGCTTTTCCCCTCCCTTTGATTTGTTGAGTGCTAAGCAGCTCTGATGAGTGTCCCTCAGTCAGGCACTTCTGCTTGGGAGCAAACCAGGTCCGGCCTGGCCTCTGGAGGGTCAGATCCTGACACATTTCCCCCCCCAAAACCACGCAGGAGATAAATCCTTTTGTTAGTGTTTCAGCTGTAAAAGGAGAGGAATTTGCTAGATGGACATCTGATGGGCTTCAAAGAAGCAAATCTACCTTTGCAGCAGTGGAAAAAATAATCATTCAATTGCACATGTTTGGTGTAAAAGGCCAAAATTTCCTCTCCTCTACCCCTTGGCAAATTTCCCACTTGAAATATTCATCGTCATAATTTTTAAAGGGGGATCTGGGGCAAAATCGACAGGTTTCTGATGCTCCTGCTTCACTTGCAGTGCTGCTGGGCACGGAGTGCATTGCGTCTTGCCACGGCAAATTGCCCTTCGGAAGTGGTTGAAAGATGCCAGGAAACCATCACGGAAAACTCTTTGTTTCCTTTTTTTTTAACCTTTGAGGGTTTTGGTTTTTTTTTTTTTCATTGAGTTGAAAAAGGACAAAACAGTGGAGTCAAGAGCAGAGCCTTTATTTCCTTGCTGTAGTTAGGGCAGGGAGTGTTGGAGTGGATGAGCTCCCGAGGCGCCTTCCAACCTAAGCCAGGCTATGATACGCGCAGTGAGGACGCTTAGAACCACGCTGACTGGGGGCTAAGCTAAGTCTTTAGGAACAGCCCTTCTGAAACTCTTCTCTCCAACCTTTATCGCTGGTTTCCTCCCCCAGCCATGCACCTTTCACTGCTTCTCCCCCCACACCCAAATCTGCACCCTGTTGCTGGCTGAAATAGCATCCCAGGATGTTAGGGGTTGGAAGGGACCTCCGGAGATCACCGATTCCAAACCCAATCCCCCGCCCCCGGCCAGAGCAGGACCATAGAACCCAGCGCAGGGCGCACAGGACTGCATCCAGATGGGGCTTGAGAAAGTCTCCAGAGGAGACTCCACAACCTCTCCGAGCAGCTCTCTGTGACCCCCCCACAAACATCCAAGCTTTCGACGGTGCAGAGCGCCAGAGGCACACCAGAATATTTGGAGAGGCTGCTGACCTTCCGGCTGGCCAAGAGGTGGCCACGAAGCATGGGGTGCAGGTGGCTGGAAGCTGCTGCGGGAGCTGAGCTGAGGAGAGGAGGTGGTGGAGTTGCTGAGTTGCGAGCACAGCTTCGGCGGGGCCTGTCCCTGAGGGTGGGTAGTTAGAAGTGCTTTGACAAGGCTTGCTGATTTAACCTTTGCCTGCTTTGCCCTGCCAGGGGTGGCCACTAGATGTCAAGCTCATAATACAATTAGGAGCTGTGTGCGGTTGACCTTGGCAGCAGGGCTTACCCCCACTGGCGTGCGCGGTGTTAACACTGGAGCCGGGTGTTAAACCGGGAGATCCCCTCCCAGTTGGCTCCAGGGCTGCTCCGGGGGCTTATCGAATGCCCATCTCGTTCAGCGCAAGTGTTTACAGTTCTTAAAGGGGGGGGAACCCGTAAAGCAGAAAGGTTTCGCTTTGTGAAGCTCCGCATCTTGAGCTGCTTAATTAACCCTGCGGGTGCCGCGGTAATTTTAGTTTCGTTTAATCAACGCCCGACTTGCTTGTTTGTGTGTTGCAGGAGGTGCCTCCTCCCGGCGCTGTTTGTTTTATCGTTTCGTGGTTGTAGTAACCGTGCCCGGAGCTGGGGAAGGCCGGGAGCTAACGAATTCGTTCAGCTCTCTCCGTGCTTTGCTGCATTCGCGAGGGAAGGGGACGGGGAGCGGAGCAGGGCGAGCGGCGCGGCCGGCACCAAAGCGTCGCTCTGGCACCAAGCACCCTGCCCGTGAGTAGTTTTTCACTCAAAGGAGTAGCCTCATGGAGTGCAGCGGCCACAAGTCCGGCTCTGGAGATTCTTAGGAGGTGCGGGATTGGGGCCTCCCCCTTCGGCTCCTCTTCCTGCGAGCCTCCAAAGGCGAAACGCCAGCGCTGCTGCCGCGGTGGTTCAGAGGGTGGCCGGCTCCGTTCTGCAGGGTGGTGGAGTTTGAGACCCAGTTTAAGGAGGCACTCTGCAAAGCTGGGAGGCTCTGAGGAATTCAGTGTCCTGCTGCTTGCTTCTGCTTTGTTTTGTTAATTATTTTATTTATTGTCGAGTATGGGGGGTTGATTGATTGATTCCCCCCCCTCCTCCCCCGATCTCTTCTTCGTATCAGTCTTGACCTCAGTTGGTTTTAGCATTCCAAAGAAGCCTTGGTGCATTTCAAACCACCTTCTTTTCTGACCAACGCAGAACCACAGAGTGCTAGGGGCTGGAAGGGACCTCGAAGGCTCATCCAGTCCAACCCCCCTCTGCCAGAGCAGGGTCACGCCGAGCAGATCACACGGGAACCCACCCAGGCGGGTTTTCAATCTCTCCCGAGGAGGAGACTCCACACCCGCCCAGGGCACAGCCTGCTCCTTGCTGCACGTCAAATAAACTTCTTCTTTTTTCCCTTTTTTCCCCCTTCCAAACATCAGCACAGATTTTTTATATTTTATTATTTTTTTACGGGACCCCAAACCCAAACAAACGCCGCGGCCAAGCCCTCCTCTGCCTCCCGAGAGCATCACACAGGGCCCTCATTTAACACCGAACAATTCCCAACCGTTCCGCGACCTTTGCATCTGCTCCGCATCTGCCCGCGGGCAGAAAAGGGCCAGTGTCTGAGACCTCGAAGGGGATTTTTCTCCCCCCCGCTCCCCACGGCGCAGATGAGGAACCGCCAACGTTTGGCAGCAGAAGGCGGTGGGTGCCTGCCTGGTGCCACAGGTGGCTGCCGCTTAAACAAATCCTGGAGGCTGGAGGAGGCTCCTGCGCAGCTCCCCAGCCGGGAAGCCAGGGCGAGCGCTGGGGGTTTGCGCATAGCAAGAGTGCCCTCCGCTGTCGGAATCCGCGCAGGCAGCCTCTGCAGGCTCGGGGAGAGGGAGAGGGGAAAAAAAAAGCACAGAACATTTTTTTTTCCCCCCTTTCCTATCGAGTCTGGAATTTCTTCTACATTGTTAAACACAGTAGGGGTCTCTATTTGTCTCCTCCTGTTTCACAGCTTGGGCTCAGTATGCGATAATTCATCTTTCTTTATGGGATTCCGAGCTATCATAAAGAGTTAAAAAGAATTAATTTGCAAGAAAATAGACGTGGCCCTCACAATTTAAGAAGAAGAAGAAGGAGGGAGGGGGGGGAAGGAAAAAAAAAAATCCCCGACACAAAAAAAACAACAAAACAACTTTCTTTAAAAGCTCCATCAGTTGTAAGAGACGATAAAGCCACGGCCAAAGTAATACTGTTCTGCTGCAGGATCAATACCTTGTTACAAGGCAACTGTAGCCGCATGAATATCATTGGGAAAACTAATTGAGGGGAGGGGAGGCTTTAAAAGAGATTTTTCCTCTTTTCTTTTCTTTTCTTTTCTTTTCTTTTCTTTTCTTTTCTTTTCTTTTCTTTTCTTTTCTTTTCTTTTCTTTTATTTTATTTTATTTTCTTTTCTTTTCTTTTCTTTTCTTTTTTCTTTTCTCTTCTCTTCCTTTCTCTTCTCTTCCTTTCTCTTCTCTTCCTTTCTCTTCTCTTCCTTTCTCTTCTCTTCCTTTCTCTTCCTTTCTCTTCCTTCTCTTCCTTCTCCTCTCCTCTCTTCTCCTCTCTTCTCCTCTCTTCTCCTCTCTTCTCCTCTCTTCTCCTCTCTTCTCCTCTCTTCTCCTCTCTTCTCCTCTCTTCTCCTCTCTTCTCCTCTCTTCTCCTCTCTTCTCCTCTCTTCTCCTCTCTTCTCCTCTCTTCTCTTCTTTCTTTTTTTTTTTTGTTGTTGTGTTTTGTTTGTTTTATTCCTTTCCCCCCTCAAGCATAATTTAAATACAAGAAGTTTGTGCGTCCTGATGATCGGGGAGGTGAAGAATTGTCCTTGTGTGGGCGTGCTGCAGAATATTGCTTGTTTAAATACACAGAAAATGCTGCGAGCTGCACTTTGGAATGATTATTGGATTTGCATGTGAGAGCACTTCCCACATCTGCTCCCTACTTAGCAGGCATTTTATCTTCGGCTGATGGTGACAAACACAGGTTGGGGATGGTTAGGATCTGGGGGGGTAGCTTTTGGGTTGGTTGTTGGTTTGGGGGTTGGGTTTGGGTTTTGTTTTTTTACCCTGAAACTTCTTCTCAGTTTATTTTGCTTCTCAGTGAAAGATCAGGAAGGGGAGGGGTGGGGTTGGATTTCTTCCTCAAATTCCTACGTTTAGAAAAGATCCTCTCAGATAGAGAAAATATCATCTCAGATTTGGAGGGAGGAAGGATTCTGTCGGAGGGAGGGAGGAAGGATCCTCTTGGAGGGAGGAAGGATCCTCTTGGAGGGAGGAAGGATCCTCTCAGATGTGGAGGGAGGAAGGATCCTCTCAGATGTGGAGGGAGGAAGGATCCTCTCAGATGTGGAGGGAGGAAAGATCCTCTCAGATGTGGAGGGAGGAAGGATCCTCTCAGATGTGGAGGGAGGAAAGATCCTCTCAGATGTGGTGGGAGGAAGGATCCTCTCAGATGGAGGGAGGATCCTCTCAGATATGTAGGAAAGATCCTCTCAGATGAAGTGAGGAAAGATTCTCTCAGAGGAAGCAAAGAAAAACCCTCTCAGATGGAGGAAGGAAGGAAGGATCCCCTCAGGTGTGGGAAGGAAAGAGCCTCTCAGATGGAGGGAGGAAGGATCCTCTCAGCTGTGGAGGCAGGAAGGATCCTCTCAGATATAGAAAATAGTCTCAATTAGAGAAATTATCACCTCAATTAGAGAAAATATTGCCTCACTTCTCCGTGCCGAGCAGGATAATTACTCGGCATTCCTGCACTTCGGGGTGGTTTAATTTGTATTGTTCCACTTAGCCTATGAAAAAAAGAAGAGCAAACCCCAAAGCCTTCAGAAAACCTTCTTCCCCCGGCGTTTGCCGGCGTGCTGCAGGTGCTGCTGGCGTCTGGGTGCTCAGGAAGGAATCAGCAGCTTGAAATAGGTGGAGGGCTGGGAAGTGTTCATTTTTCTTGCCTGATTTTATCTGCAGAGAGCACAGTTTGGGGATTTTACGGCGGAGAGTAAGAGACAGCAGCGAAATAAAGGATCGTCAGGGAACATTCGATTGCAGAACCCTCGTTTGATAGCAGTGAGAAAGGTGGTTTTGGGGGGCCGTTTTTGTGTGCAGAGTGAGAAGGGGTTGGAGCTGGGGCAAAACCAAAAGGTCCTGGAGCACGGTGGGGGTCATCGGGGGCTTCTTCCGGACCAAGGAAGGGGGGAGTCAGATAAGCATTGAGCGCCTTCAGGCCGGAGCTGGCTAGGATGGGCTGATTCGCTTCAGCCCCCTCACACGGGAGGACGTGGTGGCATTTTGGAAGCCTCCATTCGTTTGTGTGTTCCCTTGCACACCATGCAAAAGGCTTTTCCCATCCCAGTCAGCAGAAAGATTCCTGCTCTGGGAGCAGAATTCAGAGCCGGCAAAGCCAACTTTGCAAGCCCAGCGCTCACGGAGGCAGAGGATGTGCCGGGTTCTTTTTCCCTTTGCTCGGCAGTGCACCTTTCCTATGCTGCCTGAAGGACTCGGGGCACCCTTGCAACCCTCTTCCCTCCCTCTGGAACCAGGGAGGAAGCAGGGCAGCACCATCCCCCTTACAGCTTGGCTCCGGTGGCGATGGTGGCCGAGCAAAGCCTTCCTGTGGCCAGCCCTGGTGCCCCCCGCAGTGAGTCAGCAGAGCCCAGGAGCAGCTTCAGCCATCCCCATCCCCAAGTGACTTTCTCCAAAGAGCTTCATTTGGATTTCCGTGGGCTGCTCTCTGGGGCCAGGGCCCAGGGGGCTAATTCTGGGGCCAGAACTCGGCGGTGCAAAGCGACAGCAGCGCCCCGCAGGAGCCACCGGGGGTCCAGCGAGGTGGAACCTGCCGAGGAGCTCACCCCCGGGTCCCGTTTGGAGAGCTGTTCCCTGCCCTTTCCTCCCCCCCCACCTGTTTTCATAGGGTGAGCTTCCTGTGCTATAATTCATCTTGCATCCCCCCCGCCCCCAGCAGCTTCAGATTAGTTCGTTAGCTGTTAGACTACTAATGAGAAAGAGAAAATAACTGCGAGGTTATTAGTGGCTGAGATCCTGAGCGCTGGACAAAACTCCCTTTCAACACCTTTTGTGCAGCCCAAGAAGTGCAAAACCCACCCACCCCCACCCCCCCCAAACCCCTTCAGCCCATGTCTAGAAGATTAAGCAAGGGCTGGATTAATTCCACCCCTTCCTCAAAGTCCTGCAGGCTTTCAGGTTGGGTTTTTGGTTTGGTGGTGGTTGGGGTTTCTCTTTCTGTTTTTTTGGCTGCACCACATCCTGACTGTAATAATCAAAATGATTTGTTTGTCTGGAGGAAGTAAAACGAAACAAAAATGAAAGGAGCAAATACTTCACCCCCAGAACGCAACAGCCAGGAGAAAGATTAAACTCTTCGGTGCTTAATGGGTTTAATCACTTGGTGATAGATCAGGCAGGGGAGGAGAGCTGTGAAAGAGAGACAAAATGCAGGTTTCCCCCTGCAAAATGAGTGCTGTCCTAAAGCGCAAATCATCATCATCATCATCATCATTGGAGTTCAGCTTAATATTTGAGGGCTGTTCTGGCAACAGCCTGGATGGATGAGCAAACGCTGCTGCCGCTGTCGCCGGCGGAGCTCCAGCGAGCAGCCCCAAACGGGGAAGCATTTGCCGGGGAGCTTTTATGCCCTGCTGAAATCAATACAGCAGCAATAAATGCAGGCCCTTGGTTGGTGGTTGTTTTAGGTGGGTTTTTTCCTCTATTAATAAATAGTTTCCTATCAAGCAGTGCTGCTGGAAAGGGGGTGGTTAAAAGCCTTATTCGCAAGGAAACAGCGCAGGGAGGGGTGGGACGAGCGGGGCAGCGGCCGTCCAGCCAGTGCATGCCCCCCGGGTGTGCACAGGAAGCACTGCACAGACGTGAAACGGGCATTAAGAGAGGGGTTGAAGTGATCAGAATGTCTATCAAAGATGTATTTTAATATAAAATACATACCTCAATACAGGAAATATCTTTTAAATTACCTATTGATGTATATTAATATGTCTGTGTGTCTGTGTGTCTGTGTGTCTGTGTGTATCTAACTGCTATCAATGGTTATTCTCAGCCTTGCAACCTGCTCTGGTGTGAGGTGTCCCTGCCCATGGCAGGGGGGTTGGAACTGGATGATCCTTGAGGTCCCTTCCAACCCTGACAGTTCTGTGAACCTTGAGGCCCTTTCCAGCCCTAACAATTCTATGATCCTATGATCCTCAAGGTCCCTTCCAGCCCTAACAATTCTATGATCCTCGAGGTGCTTTCCAACCCTAACAATTCTTTCAACCCCATCCATTTCAGTGCTGTTTCTAACAGGAGTAGAAGGCTACTCCAGCAAGCAGAAGGTGTTGGATGGGAGCTCTGTGAAGCATCTTGGCAGCCTGAGAGTGTGTGTGTGCCCCGTGCAGGCACCGTGCTGTCGTCCCTGGCCCAGTGGCATTTCGCTTGGGTGCCATCTGTGTCACCTGCTTGCAGAGCAGTGTGGGGAAGGGAAGCTTGGAGAGGGATTTAACTGAATTCCCTAAGAGATGACTGCAAAACCCTGGTTGAGATCTGTATTGTTATTATTTTCCATGGCTACTTTGAAGATGAATTGGGGGGGGACACAACCTCCCCCCACCCCCCAAATTACTTCAGTCCTTGAAGACTCTGAGAGGATGAGGGAGGGGATTCTCCCCCTCTAGTCCACTCTGCTGAGACCACAGCTGCAGCTCTGGGTCCAGTTCTGGAGCCTCTGTGCCAGGAAGGATCTGGAGGGGCTGGAAGGTGTCCAGAGAAGGGCCATGAGGAGGAGCAGAGGGCTGGAGCTGCTCTGCTGTGAGGACAGACTGAGGGAGTTGGGGTTGTGCAGGCTGGAGAGGAGAAGGCTCCCAGGAGACCTCATTGTGGCCTTCCAGGATCTGAAGGGGGCTCCAAGAAAGCTGGGAAGGGACATCTGAGGGTGACAGGGAGGGATAGAAGCAGGGGGGCTGGATCCATGCTGGAGGAGGGGAGGGTTAGATTAGACCTTAGGCAGAAGTTGTTGCCCATGAGGGTGGTGAGAGCCTGGCACAGGCTGCCCAGGGAGGTGGTGGAAGCCTCCTGCCTGGAGGTGTTTGCAGCCAGGCTGGAGGTGGCTGTGAGCAACCTGCTGCGGTGTGAGGTGTCCCTGCCCATGGCAGGGGGTGGGGGGAAGTGGCTGAGCCGTGAGGTCCCTCCCAGCCCTGACAATTCCATGATTCCATGAGAAGGATATTCTCTCCTTGGTCCTTTCAAAAAGTGTCCTGATGGTGGTGAAGGCTCAGGAGCAACACCTCCGCTGCTCGTATCCCCACTTGTGCTTCCTCACGAGGGATCTTCCAGCTGCAAACTGCTGCTGCTGCTGCTTTGGTGTATGAATTAGAGGAGCAGGCTGCTTGCTCTCTGGAAATGCTGAGCAGGTTCATGTTGATACTTCCTGGCAGTGGGCGTCAGCAGGTTGGGTTTCTGCTGGGAGCTTATGCATTATACATCTCGGTTTTGACATCCATGGATCATGAGGCTGTCTCCTCGTGCAGAACATAATACCTGTTTTGATTGTAAACGCTCACATTTGGGCTGGGTGATGGCTGTAGAGTGTCTGAAATCATTAGCTGGCTGCTGGTTCAGCTCCTCTCCATTCCAGAGCAGAGGGCAAACTGCCTTGGGGATGGCTGCGCAGCGCCCGGGGCCCTCGCTGGCTGTTTGGTGCGGGGCTTGCCTGAGAGAAAGCTCTCCTGAAAGGCAAGGGGAAAGTGACAACAGAGGTGAAAAAAAGGGGGGAAAGGAAAGAAAGAAAGAAAGAAAAGAAAAGAAAATACAGGTAAAAAAAAATAAAACAGAGGTTAAAAAAGAAAGATAAAATGTGAGAAAGAGATCAAATAGAGGTTTAAAAAAGAGTAAGGTGGAGGAAGAGAGGTAGGAAAGGTGGAGGAGAGGTAGGAAAGGTGGGAGAGGAGCCACAGCCTGCAGCTGCTTCGGGACTCCTCGTCTGCAGGCTTGTGTCAGTAGTCACAGAGGTAGTAGCCACAGTAAGAAGAAGAAGAGTAGTAAGAAGAGCAAGAATTATAATCAGAAGAGTAAGAATACTAAGAGTGAGGATAATATTAAGGCAACTCCTGGCCAGTTGTCCAAGGTTTGGCAGTAAGGAGTGGAAAACTCTCCCCCGTGAAAGCCCTCGGAGGTAGCGGCGCTGCCTCCGAGCCGGCAGCTTGGGAGCGAGGAGGAGCGGAGGATCCGTCCCCCCCAGCTATCAAAATGCAAAGCTGGACCGTAAACAAAGACCTGTTGGAGTCGTCTGAGATGGGGAAGGCTCTGCAGAGAGCAGCCGTGGGTGTTCTGCTGGCCTGGGCTCTGCGCGGTTTGCCTTTGCGGAGGCTGAGGCAGGACGCTGGGGATGGGTCGGAAGCCGCTGGTTTTAGGGGGCTTTGCGGGGGAGTTTCTGGAGGTGCACTTCAGGATACCTGCACCCAGCAGACTCTCTCTGTTCTCTCCTCCGCTGGGTTTTTTTCCCCTACCACGATGTGATAGTTAAGTTTCTGCAGGAGCGTTTGCAGTAAGGATTAGTCCGGGGCTGTCTCGCAGCAGCTGTCGGTTATCGATCCCAGCCCGAGCAGTGCAGCAGCTTCAGCTCTCTCCGCAGAAACCTTAAATAATATTTGACTCTCTGCAATTGCATTTTGTTGTCTTCCCCCCTCCCAGCAGCACAAAAAGGGGGGACGAAAAGGGAAAAGAACCCTCCAGCAGTACTTGAAGAAGAGTTTTCCTCAGAGCTAGTCAAGAGCAGTGGAATTTTATGCTGATATTCAAAATAGCAACCGAAAATAGTCTAATTCAGTGAGAATTTCTCAACCAGCAATGTCCACTTGTAGTGGGGAAGCAGCTGGGTAGATAAATGCACCCACAAGCAGAGGTTAAAATGTAGGGCAGAATCGGGGAAGGGGCAGGCTGGGGAAGGAGCAGGGCTGGGGAAGGAGCAGGTTGGGGAAGGAGCAGGTTGGGGAAGGAGCAGGTTGGGGAAGGAGCAGGGTTGGGGAAGGAGCAGGTTTGGGGAAGGAGCAGGTTGGGGAAGGAGCAGGGCTGGGGAAGGAGCAGGGTTGGGGAAGGAGCAGGGCTGGGGAAGGAGCAGGTTTGGGGAAGGGACAGGTTGGGGAAGGAGCAGGTTTGGGGAAGGAGCAGGTTTGGGGAAGGAGCAGGGTTGGGGAAGGGACAGCTCGGGGAAGGAGCAGGTTGGAGAAGGAGCAGGGTTGGGGAAGGGACAGGTTGGGGAAGGAGCAGGGTTGGGGAAGGGACAGGCTGAGGAAGGAGCAGGGTTGGGGAAGGGACAGGTTTTGGGAAGGGACAGCTTGGGGAAGGAGCAGGTTGGGGAAGGAGCAGGTTGGGGAAGGAGCAGGTTGGGGAAGGAGCAGGTTGGAGAAGGAGCAGGGTTGGGGAAGGGACAGGCTGAGGAAGGAGCAGGTTTTGGGAAGGGACAGCTTGGGGAAGGAGCAGGTTGGGGAAGGGACAGGTTTTGGAAAGGGACAGCTTTTGGGAGGTTCATATTTGTGGGGGGGAAGGGGCAGGGAAATGATGAGTTTGAGATGCTGTAGAAAGCTGAGAAACAGCATTCAGGGGTGCAGGTTTCTCACCTTGTATCAGGCAAGACTCCCTGCTGAAATCTGGAGGGAGTTTGAGCTGGGCGAAGGCTGGAGGAGCTGACATCTCATTTTGTCCCAAGTGATTTTATAGTTAATGCTCTGTAAAAACCTCTGGGTTGGGAGTGAGCAGAACCACATCAAGCCTACACTTTTATGGTGTACCAGGAAATCATTTTGTCCCTTTTGGTTTTTTAGTGTAACTCTTTCTGCTGTAATGCTGAGTGCTGACTTTCTTGTCAGCCTTTAATGCTCTGTTCTGAATTTCTTGTCAGCCCCTGATGCTAAGGTCTGAGTTTCAACTCAGCCTTCAATGCTAAGGTCTGAGTTTCTTTGCCCATCTCCTGTTTCAGGCATTTATTGCTGGCTCTGTTCATGGCTTTGCTCATCCCCGAAATAGGACAATCCTGCCCCATCCAAGGCAGCAGAAGCTGTGCCATTCCTTTCAGCAGGGAGAGGCTGGGATGCTGTATTTGCTCCCTGTGCCTATCTTCAACACAAATCAGCTCTGTCTTTGCTTCCAGCTACGCTCAACCTCATTACACACACAGGCTGCACTCCCTGCTCTGAGTGGGTATTTAGACTACCAAACATTCTAAGATCAAGGCAGAATTTAGTAGAGCCTCATGAATTGCCACCTGTTTAATTTTCACTGGTAGCTGTGCTTTGGTGGGTTTGATTTGGGGTTTTGTGTTTTGGTTTGGGTTTTTCAATGTGGAATTATAGTGATTAAAAAAAAGAAGAGGAATTATTTTGGGATCCAGGATAAAAACAAGAGGGAAAGGCCTCAAGCTACGACTGGGTAGGTTTGGACTGGAAAATAGGTCCAGTGGTCAAGGATTGGACCAGGGAGGTGGTGGAGTCCCCAAGCCTGGCTGTGTTTGAAGGTGGTTTGGCTGTGGTGCTTGGGGCTGCGGTTTAGGGCTGAGCCTTGCAGAGCAGGGCTCTGGGTTGGCCTTGGGTGATCCTGAGGGTCTGCTCCAGCCTGAGTGTTGATGCTGTGAAATAAGAGTGGAGCTGGAGGGGGTTGCAGAAAAAGGAGGTGGGGGGAAACACCCTTTTTTTGTTGTTTGGTTTTGCTTTGTGCTTGGATTCAGAAAGCACAGCTCTCTTCTGAGAGAGAAACAGGACCTGGCTGCTCGAGGGAAACCTTAGCAGAGGGCCCTGGCCGAGCATTCTTCCCCGGCACAAAAGAGAAACAAACTCCTGGAGCTCTTCAGCAGAAGCTCTCTCGGTACCCAGAACGATAAATTATTGATCTAATGAGAAGCCTGGGAGCTGCTTTTTTCTCACGTCCTCCAATGGATCTTCTACCCCAGGCCTGATTTACAGCTGTCATTCCTCCCCTCCTGCTCATCTGATCCCTTTTCTCTTTGCCGCTCGCTCTCTGGGGCTGACGAAAAGCAGCTCTGGGCCAGGGCGGCCAACGGAAGCTGAGTAATTGCCTACCAAAAAAAACCCCAAACCAACACCACCACCACCACAAACAAACAAAAAAGCCCCTACAGCCCTGACAAATGTTGGGCTGTGTCGATCTGGGTCTTTTTTCCCCTCCCTGAGCAGCCCTCTCTCCCCCTCTCTCCCTCCCTATTTGATCAGGTGCGCATTAGGATTCCGCCGGTTCCAGGCGCTGCTGGTTGGGAGGGAGCGAGCGCGAGGCAGAGGAAGTAGCTGCCTACACCACTAATTAAACATGTGTAACCAATTAGTGGGGCTTTCCACCAGGGCACAAGCATGTAATTTGCTGAGCTTTTCTATCAGGAGAGATGGAAATAGGTACAAAAGGGGAAAGGGGGGGCGGGGGAAAAAGGAAAACCAGGGTGCTTGACTCCCCACGTCCTGGTGTTAAACAGGTCAGAGGAAATGAACTTTAAAGAGCTCATTTCTGGCTGGGTCATAAATCTCTCTTTTTCCTTTTGGGGGGGGGAGAGGTGGGGGAAATCAATTGAGCTCTAGTGGCTGACAGCAGTAGCACAGCAGCTAATGGCAGGGGGGCTGCTATAGATTCGTGGAAGGGTTTGGGTTGGAAGGGGCCTCGGAGATCGTAGCATCAGAGAATGGGTTGGGTTGGAAGGGACCTTGAAAATCATAGAATGGATTTGGAGGGGACCTTCAAGATCACAGAATGGGATGGGTTGGAAGGGACCTTGAAAATCATAGAATGGATTTGGAGGGGACCTTCAAGATCATGGAAACACAGAATGGTTTGGCTTGGAAGCGACCTTCAAGATCACCTAGTTCCAACCCCCTCCTCCCCCCATGGACAGGGACATCTGAGTGAGCAAGTGATACTGTGTGAATAATGTGAATGCCATGGTGAGGATGTAGAGCACCCAGTTTAGGTGCTGCAGGATGCTCCCTTTCAGCAGCACTTCCAAGCACAGTAGAAGAGAGATGTGCTGCTAATTTCTGTGCCTGCCTTTGGGATGGGAAGACTTAGAATCACAGGTTAGGTTGGGTTGGGTTGGGTTGGAAGGGACCTTGAAGCCCATCCAGTTCCAGCCCCCTGCCATGGGCAGGGACCCCTCCCACCAGCCCAGGTTGCTGAAGGTCTCATCCAGCCTGGCCTTGAACACCTCCAGGGAGGAGGCAGCCACAGCCTCCCTGGGCAGCCTGTGCCAGCGTCTCCCCACCCTCACTGCCAAGAATTTCTTCCTCCTCAGGAGTCCAAACCTCCTCCCTCCCAGCTGAGAGCCGCTGTCCCTCATCCTAGCACCACAAGCCCTTGTCACAGGGGTCAAACTGCTGGAAGTGCTTCCCACCTCCCCTTCCCTTTTCCTAAATGAATTCATTCCGCTGGAAATTCTTCAGTTAAACAAATGCTTATTGATTCCAAGGGCTGTCTGGAATTACATTAAAGCTCTGATGTCTCAACACTGTACAAAGACAATAAATCTCGGTGGCCCGGGACCCGTAGTGGAGTCGGAGCAAGCCCAGTTGTGCCCTGTCAGGCGCTGATTTGAGTTTGAAAGGTTACAGATTAGCTTAGCAATGTTAAGTGAACTGGCAAAGGCATCTCTAATTCTGCTGGAGACGAGGAAGCTCGATGGGTGTAAAGGGGAATCCTAATGAGCCCATCGGAAAAGCTTCGCTCCGTGCCCGGCGGCCGAGGTGCCGCCGATGGGTATGAAAGCATCGGGAATCGATGGCTCCTATGGAATTTCATTAGGGAGCGGTGTCCACGATTGATAGCGCCTCATAATTTGATGGATTTGTGCTGAGGAAATGATTAGCCAGGTGAGAAAGAGCCGGGGACCGGCAGCGTGCGTGCGGGACGGGGGGGCGGGGGGCAGGCTCCTCAGCAAGCGGCTGGAGCTGGGGGCGATTTGTACCCAATTAAATACAGACAAAAAGAATTGATTTGTACTGATGTGCCAAATTTTTAACCACGGAGCTGTCTTGCAAGTCCTTGGCTGATAACAATCCTTTGATTTTTTTCCACCCTTCCCCCCGCCCCCCAGCAGTCCCAGGAGAAGGAGCGGATGACGGCGACAGCGGCAACGAGAGCCGGAGCGGGAGCGAGGAGACCAACGTCTGCGAGAAATGCTGCGCCGAGTTCTTCAAGTGGACGGACTTCCTGGAGCACAAGAAGAGCTGCACCAAAAACCCCCTGGTGCTGATCGTCAGCGAGGATGAGGCGGCGCCGCCGCCCGCCGAGGAGTTCCCCGAGCCCTCGCCCGCCAGCTCCCCCAGCGAGCAGGCGGAGAGCGAAGCCGCCGAGGACGGCGCCCAGGCGGAGGCCAACGACGGCTCCGAGGTGAAGGCGGCGGAGAAGGAAGAAGAGCCGATGGAGGTAGAAACGCCCGCGGAGAAGGGTTTCCAGAATCAGGGCACCTCAACTACAGCTACTCCTCTACCTCAGCTCCCCGAGCCACCTCCCGTGACGAGCTACGCCATGCCAAACACCAACGTCACGCTGGAGACCCTGCTGAGCACCAAGGTGGCGGTGGCGCAGTTCTCGCAGACGGCCCGGAGCGCGGTCTCGGCCGGCGTGGGCGGCGGGGTGGCGGCGGTGGCCATCCCCATGATCCTGGAGCAGCTGATGGCCCTGCAGCAGCAGCAGATCCACCAGCTGCAGCTGATCGAGCAGATCCGCAGCCAAGTGGCGATGATGAACCGCCAGCCGCTGCGGGCCACCCTCAGCACGGTGATGGCCGCCCAGAGCGGGGCCGGGCAGGCGGCCAGCCAGCTGCAGGGCTTCGCCGCCAGCGCCGCCGTCCAGCTGACCGCCGTCATCCCCCCGGCCATGGTGGGGCAGGCCGTCAGCGCCCAGGCCGCCGCCTTCGACGGCTCCCAGCACCTCACCAGGTCCACGTCAGGAGCCAGCACCCCCAACGTCTCCGGCGGGGGCTCCTCCGCCCCGCCCGACCCCAGCCTCCCTTCCTCTTCCTCCTCCTCTGGCGCCGTCGTGTCCGTGACGCCCGCGGCCGCCTCCGGCGCCCCCAACGGTGCCGTGCAGCCCCAGAGCACCCCGACCCCGCCTTCGCTGGGGGCCCACGGGAGCCTGGCCTCGGTGTCCAGCCTGCCAAACCCACTTCTACCTCAGACCTCCTCCAACAGCAGCGTGATCTTCCCCAACCCGCTGGTGAGCATCGCCGCCACGGCCAACGCGCTGGACCCGCTCTCCGCCCTGATGAAGCACCGCAAGGGCAAGCCCCCCAACGTGTCGGTGTTCGAGCCCAAGGCCAGCTCCGAGGACCCCTTCTTCAAGCATAAGTGCAGGTTCTGTGCCAAGGTCTTCGGCAGCGACAGCGCCCTGCAGATCCACCTGCGCTCGCACACCGGGGAGCGGCCCTTCAAGTGCAACATCTGCGGGAACCGCTTCTCCACCAAGGGCAACCTGAAAGTCCACTTCCAGAGGCACAAAGAGAAGTACCCCCACATCCAGATGAACCCCTACCCCGTTCCGGAATACCTCGACAACGTGCCCACCTGCTCCGGCATCCCCTACGGGATGTCGCTGCCCCCCGAGAAGCCGGTCACCACCTGGCTGGACAGCAAACCCGTCCTGCCCACCGTCCCCACGTCCATCGGCCTCCAGCTGCCCCCCACCCTCCCCGGCGTGAACAGCTACGGAGACTCCCCCAGCATCACCCCCATGAGCAGGTCACCCCAGAGGCCTTCTCCCGCCTCCAGCGAATGCACTTCTCTCTCCCCCAGCCTCAACGCCTCCGAGCCGGGCGCGCCGGCCTCCGCCGAGTCCCCGCAGCCCGCCCAGGGCGGCTCCTCCTCTCTGCCCAAGGGGGAAGCTGTCACCCTGCCGGCGGCGGGCACGCGGCTGGGGGACCTGGGGCAGGCCTCCGCCGCCGCCTCCGCCTCCTCGGTCCCCGGGGCCGCCGCGGACAGCGGGGCGGCGCCGAGCCTGCCCACCCCTGTGCTTCCGGCGGCCCCCGACCAGTTCAAGGCCAAGTTCCCCTTCGGCGGCCTGCTAGACTCTATGCAAACCTCCGAGACCTCCAAGCTGCAGCAGCTGGTGGAGAACATCGACAAGAAGATGACGGACCCCAACCAGTGCGTCATCTGCCACCGCGTGCTGAGCTGCCAGAGCGCCCTCAAGATGCATTACCGGACGCACACCGGGGAGAGGCCCTTCAAGTGCAAGATCTGCGGCCGGGCCTTCACCACGAAAGGCAACCTCAAGACCCACTTCGGCGTCCACCGCGCCAAGCCGCCGCTGAGGGTCCAGCACTCCTGCCCCATCTGCCAGAAGAAGTTCACCAACGCCGTGGTCCTCCAGCAGCACATCCGGATGCACATGGGGGGCCAGATCCCCAACACGCCGCTGCCGGAGGGCTTCCAGGACGCCATGGACTCGGAGCTCTCCTACGACGAGAAGAACCTCGACGCCCTGAGCAACTTCGATGAGGACCTCGACGAGAACTCGATGGAGGAGGACCCGGAGCTGAAGGACGCGGCCAGCCCCTCCAAGCCCCTCATATCCTACTCCGGGTCCTGCCCTTCCTCGCCGCCGTCCGTGATCTCCAGCATCGCCGCCCTGGAGAACCAGATGAAGATGATCGACTCCGTCATGAACTGCCAGCAGCTGGCCGGCTTGAAAGCCATGGAGAACGGCTCGGGGGAGAGCGACCACCTGAGCAACGACTCCTCGTCGGCCGTGGGCGACCTGGAGAGCCAGAGCGCGGGCAGCCCTGCCATGTCCGAGTCCTCTTCCTCCATGCAAGCTTTGTCTCCCGTCCACAGCAACAGCGAGAGCTTCAGATCCAAGTCCCCGGGGCTCGGCACCCAGGAGGAGCCGCCGGAGATCCAGCTCAAGACGGAGAAGCCGGACAGCCCCCCGCCCGCCAGCGAAAACGGAGGCGCCTTGGACCTGACCTCCGCCACCGCCACCGCCGCCACCCCCATCCTCGGCACCCCCGGCAGGCCGGCGATCAAAGAGGAGGCTCCCTTTAGCCTGCTGTTCCTGAGCAGAGAGCGTGGTAAGTGTCCGAGTCCCGTGTGTAGTGTCTGTGGCAAGCCTTTTGCTTGCAAGAGTGCCTTGGAAATCCACCACCGCAGCCACACCAAGGAGCGGCCGTTTGTCTGCGGGCTCTGCGGCCGGGGCTGCTCCACCCTGGGTAATTTAAAGCAGCACTTACTGACCCACGGATTGCGGGAGCTGCCTTCTCAGTTCTCTGAACCCGACTTTGCTCTAGGTCCCAGCCAAAGCACTCCTAGCCTGGTCACCAGCACCGCACCCACCACCATCAAAGTGGAAGTGAACGGCCACGGCAAGCCCATCTCTTTGGGCGAGGTCGCCTCGCTCCCAGCCGGAATCCAGGTTCCCGCTGCGCCACAGACAGTGATGAGCCCGGGGATCGCCCCCATGCTGGCGCCCCCCCCTCGCCGGACCCCCAAGCAGCACAACTGTCAGTCGTGTGGGAAGACCTTCTCCTCAGCCAGCGCGCTGCAGATACACGAGCGCACCCACACCGGTGAAAAACCCTTTGGTTGCACAATCTGTGGTAGAGCTTTTACCACAAAGGGGAACCTGAAGGTAAGAGGCCACCTGGCACTGCCAAGGCTTGGAAGCTGTGGGGGTGGAGAGAAACAAACAAGCAAGCAAGCAAAAAAGGCTTGAGGCACCTGGAATCGTAGGATCACAGAACCACAGAACTGCCAGGGCTGGAAGGGGCCTCAAGGATCATCCAGCTCCAACCCCCCTGCCATGGGCAGGGACACCTCACACCGGAGCAGGTTGCTCACAGCCACATCCAGCCTGGCCTTAAACACCTCCCTGGGCAGCCTGTGCCAGTCTCTCACCACCCTCATGGGGAAGAGCTTCCTCCTAACATCCAATCTCAATCTACCCATTCCTAGTTTTGCTCCATTAAAAACTGAGGAGAAAAAATGACCATTTAGGCTTGGAAGCGATCTCTAAGGTTGTGGAGTCCAACCATCAGCCCAGCACCACCATGGCCATCAAACCATGGCCACAGGTTTCTTGGACACCTCCTGGGATGGGGACTCCACCACCCCCACCCCCCTGGGCAGCCTGTGCCAGTCCCTGACCGCTCTGGCAGCGCAGAAATTGTTCCTCATCTCCAGCCTAACCCTCCCCTGGCACCACCTCAGGCCACTGCCTCTTGTCCTATCGCCAGAGACTAGAGGGAAGAGACCGACCCCCAGCTGGCTCCAGCCTCCCCTCAGGGAGCTGCAGAGAACAATGAGGTCTCCCTCAGCCTCCTCTTCTCCATGCTGAGCACCCCCAGCTCCCTCAGCTGCTCCTAAGCCCAGCCCTGTTCTCCAGACCCTTCCCCAGCTTGGTTGCCCTTCTCTGGACCTGCTCCAGCTCCTCAGTGTCCTTCTGGGAGTGAGGGCTCCAAAACTGAGCCCGGGACTCAAGGTGTGGCCTCACCAGTGCCTGGTACAGGAGGACAATCCCTGCCCTGGTCCTGCTGGCCCAACCATTCCTGACCTAGGCCAGGATGCTGGTGGCCTCCTGGCCACCTGGGCACACGCTGCTGGCTGATGTTCAGCCCTGCTTGAACTCAGCAGGTTGTAGCTCTGAGCAGTTGTCCCAAAGGAGAAAGGAGCTCCGGGGCGGCGTGTGCTGTGCAGCGGTGGCTGTGCTGCTTCCACCAGGCTGAGCATCATGATGGTTGGACTTGGGGATCTTAGAGCTCTTTCCCAGCTGGAAACAGTTCCCTGATTCCAGGATCCAAGTGGCTGTGCAGTGCTGAGAGCTTCAGAACCGTTTCTGGGCGCAGGCTCTCCCGCCAGGTGTGGTGCCCCCCACACGGCCAGCTGGGGGCAGGTCCTGCCAGGGCTCATGGCCCATCAGTGCCAAACAGCCTCACTCTAAAGCATGAGGGCACAGCTCCTTCAGCCTCTTGGATGCCTCTCCTGCAGCCATTGCAGGGCAGAAAGCTGCTTCCCACTGATTCCCAGCCAGCTGCCACAGGACTGATGCTCCTTGGGCCCCCAGGCCCCAGCTAAGCCACCGGGACACAGCCTGGGGAATGCATTTTCAGATCCCCTTTTTTGGGGGGGGAGATTTCTAGCACAACAAATGCTGAATAAATGATGGAAAATAAAGAACTGATGCCCCTGGCCTCAGAGGAGGTCTTATGGAAGGAGGCAAGAGGCAAAAAGCTGGAAGAGGGCAGATTGAGACTGGGGATTAGGAGGAAATCCCTGGCAGTGAGGGTGGGGAGACACTGGAACAGGTTTGCCTGGGGAGGCTGTGGATGTCCCCTCCCTGGAGGTGTTCAAGGCCACCAAGAAGCCTCATCCCTGGAGGTGTTTAAGGCCAGGCTGGATGTGGCTGTGAGCAACCTGCTGTAGTGTGAGGTGTCCCTGCCCATGGCAGGGGGGTTGGAGCTGGATGATCCTTGAGGCCCCTTCCAGCCCTGACAACTCTGTGACTCTATGATTCTAAGGTGGATGAGGCCTTGAGCAGCCTGGGCTGGTGGGAGGTGTCCCTGCCCCGGCAGGGGGGTTGGGACTGGATGATCCTTGAGGTCCCTTCCAGCCCAACCCATTCTGTGAAACAGTGCAGGAGGGCAGGAAAAAAAAAGCAATCCCCAGCCCTCCCCTCGTGCAAGTAAGGCCCTTGGTCATCTTCAGCATGTGAGAACTTCCATCTTGCCTACGGCATGGTCTGAGCTGAGAGGAGACCTCCCCGAGGTGCTGCATTGATGCTTTCAGTGAGAAGAGAGAAATGCAGCTTGGAGAAGTGCTGTGGAGCTGAGTGTGGCTGGGCCTTGGGAGAGTGCTGGCCACAGAGTGGATCTGTGTTTGGTGTGAACAAAAAGGCAACTTTGCAGATCCCAGGGTGTCAGGGGCTGGAAGGGACCTCTGGAGATCCTCCAGTGCCAGCCCCCAGCCAGAGCAGGAGCACAGAGCCCAGCACAGGGCACACAGAACACATCCAGGCAGGGCTGCAAAGGCTCCAGACAAGGAGACTCCACAACCTCTCTGGGCAGCCTGCTCCAGGCCTCTGGCAGCCTCCCAGGGCAGAAGTTCCTCCTCCTGCTGAGCTGCAACCTCCTGGGCTGCAGTTTCCATCCAGTGCCTCTTGTCCTATCCCAGGGTGCAGCTGAGCAGAGCCTGGCCCTGTCCCTTCCTTCCTGCCCCCCAGCCCTCAGCTATTGATAGACATTGATCAGATCCCTCTCAGCCTTCTCCTCTGCAGACTGAACACCCCCAGGGCTCTCAGCCTCTCCTCCCCAGGCAGTGCTGCAGTCCCTTCAGCATCTTTGTAGCCCTCCCTTGGACTTTCTGCAGCAGATCCCTGTCCCTCCTGAGCTGGGCAGCCCAGAACTGGATGCACTATTCCAGGTGGGCCCCCCCCCTCCCCCCTTCCCCTCCTCTTGCCCCCCACCTCTGAGATATTTCTAAGCATGTATTAACTCCTCCTCTCAGCCTCTTCCTCTCCGGAGCGTTCAAAGCCACTCTGCGTGCCGCGGCGTCTCGGGTCGGCCGCTCCCCCCAGATCCTGCTAACCCAGGGCTGCTTCTTGTGTCTCCCTCCCCTCCCCCCTTCGCTTGTTGCTCCCCCTCCAGGTTCACATGGGGACCCACATGTGGAATAACGCCCCTGCCCGCCGGGGCCGCCGCCTCTCGGTGGAGAACCCGATGGCCCTGCTGGGCGGCGACGCCCTCAAGTTCTCCGAGATGTTCCAGAAGGACCTGGCGGCGCGGGCCATGAACGTGGACCCCAGCTTCTGGAACCAGTACGCCGCGGCCATCACCAACGGCCTGGCCATGAAGAACAACGAGATCTCTGTCATACAGAACGGGGGCATCCCCCAGCTGCCCGGCAGCCTGGCCGGCGGCGCCATCCCCGCCCTGGGCAGCCTGGCCGGCGGCATGGACAAAGCTCGCACCGGCGGCAGCCCTCCCCTCGTCAGCCTGGACAAAGGCAGCCCCGAGACGGGAGCCAGCCGCCCCTTCACCAGGTTCATCGAGGACAACAAGGAGATTGGCATCAATTAAACACCTCCACACCACCCCCCACCCACCCACCACCACCCCACCAGTGACTGTGGGACCTCTCCTCCACATGGCGCTGGTCCTGTTCCGAGTCCAGCTGCCCAAGCTGGTCCTGTTCTGCATCCAGCATCCCAAGCTGGTCCTGATCTGCATCCAGCATCCCAAGCTGGTCCTGATCTGCATCCAGCATCCCAAGCTGGTCCTGTTCCACACCCAGCTGCCCAAGCTGGTCCTGTTCTGCATCCAGCATCTGAAGCTGGTCCTGTTCCGAGTCCAGCTACCCAAGCTGGTCCTGTTCCGCGTCCAGCATCCGAAGCTGGTCCTGTTCCGAGTCCAGCTGCCCAAGCTGGTCCTGTTCCACATCCAGCATCCCAAGCTGGTGCTGTTCCACGTCCAGCTGCCCAAGCTGGTCTTGTTCTGCGTCCAAGCTGGTCCTGTTCCGTGTCCAGCATCCCAAGCTGGTCCTGTTCTGTGTCCAGCATCCCAAGCTGGTGCTGTTCCACATCCAGCTGCCCAAGCTGGTCCTGTTCTGCATCCAGCATCTCAAGCTGGTCCTATTCAGAGTCCAGCTGCCCAAGCTGGTCCTGTTCCACATCCAAGCTGGTACTGTTCCGTGTCCAGCATCCCAAGCTGGTCCTGTTCTGCATCCAGCATCCCAAGCTGGTCCTGTTCTGCATCCAGCATCCCAAGCTGGTCCTGTTCCATGTCCAGCATCCCAAGCTGGTCCTGTTCCGTGTCCAGCATCCCAAGCTGGTCCTGTTCCGTGTCCAGCATCCGAAGCTGGTCCTGTTCCGTGTCCAGCATCCCAAGCTGGTCCTGTTCTGCATCCAGCATCCCAAGCTGGTCCTGTTCCATGTCCAGCATCCCAAGCTGGTCCTGTTCTGCATCCAGCATCCCAAGCTGGTCCTGTTCCGAGTCCAGCATCCCAAGCTGGTCCTGTTCCATGTCCAGCATCCCAAGCTGGTCCTGTTCTGCATCCAGCATCCCAAGCTGGTCCTGTTCCGTGTCCAGCATCCCAAGCTGGTCCTGTTCCGTGTCCAGCATCCCAAGCTGGTCCTGTTCTGCGTCCAGCTGCCCAAGCTGAGCGCTGGGTTTCCTGACCTGACCTGCTTTGGGGTTCCCCCCTTGGAAGCCTCACCCCAGCAGAAATCCATAACTCTCTTCGTGGCTGCTGAGCAACAGTTGTCTTGCAAGGTCTCTGCATGGTACTTCTTCCCCCCACCCCTCCCCCCAGCGAGGCCGACTCTTGCTGAGGACTTTCTGAAACCTTTTCATTTACCAGGGAACAAAACACAACAAAGAAAGGAACAAACGAAGGGACAGGAACAGACTAAGAAGTCTACGTCCACTTTGCTCCTGAGAGAACCTCACCTGAGGGGAAAACAAAAAGAACAGGGCTGGGGGCGGGAGGGGGAAGGGGGCCTCACCCTGGCGTCGTCAGACCACCACCACCACCTCCACCTCCACCTCCACCTCCACCACCACTCCTTTGCCGGTTTTCTTTCGTTTTGTTCCAGTTAGTTAGCAAGCTTGGGACCTGTCGGGTTTTAGGACTCTTTAATCTTAAAGAACTAAAGTGATTTTAGTGCCCCTCCCCCCGCCCCCCTCCCGGCTGTGTATGATGAGAGTATCCTTGTCTGTAGTATTTATAATGTTAAGATTATGCGGGTAACAGACAACACCCCGGCCCCCTCCCCCCCCCCCCGGACAAGCCGCCACAAGCACCCCGCGGAGGAAGCTTTTTGTACTGCAGAAACACGACCCGGAGCGAAGCGAAGCCGAGAGAGAAGCAAACCAGGGCACGCCTGGCGCTGACGGCGTTTTTGTATGGCTGATGAGCCGGGCTGGGGCTCCCAGCCTTGGCCTTTTTGTTCTCCTTCTTCTTTTCCAAGCGAATTTTGGTTTGAATCTCTCCAAGCAGGCAGAAGTGTGAAGTTTTCTTGGGGAAACAGAAATGATAGCATGCTCCTCATGTGCAAGTACCTGTCAGTAACAAACCTCTTGTCTTCTTTTTTCGCTCCCTTTATCTGCTTGGTTCTTACTTTAGTTCCTTTTTTCTGCCTTTTTTCCTCTTTTTCTGCCTTCCCCCCCCCCCTTTTCTTCCTTTTTCCTTTTTTTACTTCCTTTTTTCTTCCTTTTTTTCTTCTTGTTTTTCTTCCTGTTTCTTTTATCTTCCTTTTTCTCTTCCTTTCTCTCTTCCTTTCTTCCTTTCTCTCTTCCTTTCTTCCTTTCTCTCTTCCTTTCTTCCTTTCTCTCTTCCTTTTTCTCTTCCTTTCTTCCTTTCTCTCTTCCTTTTTCTCTTCCTTTCTCTCTTCCTTTCTTCCTTTCTCTCTTCCTTTCTTCCTTTCTCTCTTCCTTTCTCCTTTTCCTTTTTCTCTTCCTTTTTCCCTTCCTTTTTTCTTTCCCCTTTTCTCTTCCTTATTTTCCTTTTCCTCTTCCTTTTTTCTTTTCCTCTTCATTTTTTATTTTCCTTTTGCTCTTCCTCCTTTTTTTCCCCATCTTCCTTTTTCTTTTCTCAATTTTTTCTTTTCCTTTTTATCTTCCTTTTTTATTTTCCTTTTTCTCTTTTCCTTTTATCTTCATTTTTTCTTTTCCTTTTTTCTCTTTTGTACTTATTTTTCTTTTCTTTCTTCCTCCTTTTTTCCCCCCTTATTATTTTTTTGTCTTCTTCTTTTCCTCTTCTTCCTTTTTTCCCCCTTTTTATCTCTTCTTCTTTTTTCTCCTCTTCCTTTTTTCTCCTTTTCCTTTTTTATCGTATTTTTTCTTCCTTTTTTTCTCCTCTTCCTTTTTTTCTCCTCTTCCTTTTTTCTCCTCTTCCTTTTTTATCTTCTTTTTTTCTTCCTTTTTTCTCTTCTTCCTTTTTTCTCTTCTTCCTTTTTTCTCTTCTTCCTTTTTTCTCTTCTTCCTTTTTTCTCTTCTTCCTTTTTTCTCTTCTTTTTCTCTTCTTCCTTTTTTCCTCCTTTTTTTTTCTTCTTCTTTTTTTTTTTCTTCTTCTTCCTTTTTTTCTCTTCTTCCTTTTATTTCCCCCCCCCTTCCTTTTTTTTTCCCCCCCTAATTTTATTTTTTAAAACATAAAAAGTTTTATTTAAATATTTGTAGCTGCTATGTGGACAGTTGTTCTATTAAATATATATTAAAAAAAAAAGGTTAAAAAAAATTAAAATGGAATAAAATTTAAAAAAAAAAATCAATAAAACTAAAGAGAAACCTGCTGTAGTGTTGGACTTTAGCTGAATGGTTGGAAACTGAGTTGCAGGCACAAGCGGTAGGCACCGACCTGGAACTGTTCACAACGCTGTAAAGAAGTTGTGAGGAACTTACTCCATGTTATCAAGAGCTGTACAATAAAGAGGTAATGTTTGTATAAGCTGCTGGCAGGCTCTTCATTTGCATGGCACCACACAGCTGCCAGGGCTGGGAGGGACCTCAAGGCTCAGACAGTGCCAACCCCCTGCCATGGGCAGGGACACCTCACACCACAGCAGGTTGCTCACAGCCACCTCCAGCCTGGCTGCAAACACCTCCAGGCAGGAGGCTTCCAACACCTCCCTGGGCAGCCTGTGCCAGGCTCTCACCACCCTCATGGGCAACAACTTCTTCCTAACAGCCACTCTCAATCTCCCCACTTCTAGTTTTGCTCCATTCCCCCCAGTCCTATCCCTCCCTGACACCCTCCAAAGTCCCTCCCCAGCTTTCTTGGAGCCCCCTGCAGATCCTGGAAGGCCACAGGAAGGTCTCCTGGGAGGCTTCTCCTCTCCAGCCTGCACAACCCCAACTCCCTCAGTCTGTGCTCACAGCAGAGCAGCTCCAGCCCTCTGCTCCTCCTCCTGGCCCTGCTCTGGACACCTTCCAGCCCCTCCAGAGCCTTCCTGGCACAGAGGCTCCAGAACTGGCCCCAGAGCTGCAGCTGTGGTCTCAGCAGAGTGGAGCAGAGGGGCAGAATCCCCTCCCTGGCCCTGCTGGCCACACTTCTCTTGCTGCAGCCCAGGCTCTGCTTGGCTCTCTGGGCTGCAAGTGCTCCCTGCTGGCTCCTGTGGAGCTTCTCCTCCCCCAGCACCCCCAAGGCCTTTTCTCCAGGGCTGCTCTCCAGCCAGTCCCTGCCCAGCCTCTATCAGTGCCTGGCATTGCCCTGAGCCAGCTGCAGGACCTTGCCCTTGGTCTTATTGAACCTCCTGAGGTCGTCCTGGGCTCAGCTCTGCAGCCTGTCCAGGTCCCTCTGGATGGATCCTTCCCTCCAGCCTGTCTTACACCACAGTGCTGGTTGGGTCCTTGGAGTAGGGAGGGTTTGCTTCACATCTGAGCTATTTTTATCAGTAGTGCTTAGAATCATAGAATGGTCCAGGCTGGAAGGGATTTCCAAAGCTCATCCAGTCCAAGCCCTCTGCCCTCAGCAGGGACATCCCCAGCTGAATATCTCCAGGGATGGAGCCTCAAGCCCCTCCCTGGGCAACCTGCTGCAGGCTTCCAGCAGCCTCCTGGTGCAGAACTTGCTCCTCACATCCAATCTCAATCTGCTCTGCTCTACTTTGAAGCCATTGCCTCTTGTCCTGTCCCTGCAGGCCTTTGGGAACAATCCCTCTCCATCCTTCTTGTAGCTCCCCTCAGATCCTGGTAGGCTGCTCTGAGGTCTCCCTGGAGCCTTCTCCTCTCCAGGCTGCACAGCCCCAGCTCCCTCAGCCTGTGCTCACAGCAGAGCTGCTCCAACCCCCTGAGCATTGTCATGGCCTCCTCTGTATCCTCTCCATCAGCTCCAGGTCCTTCCTGTGCTGAGGGCTCCAGAGCTGCACACAGCCCTGCAGGTGAGGTCTCAGCAGAGCCAAGGGTCAGAATCTCCTCCCTGGCTCTCTGGCAGTGCTGCTTTGGATGCAGCCCAGGCTGCCCTTGGCCTCCTGTGCTGCAGTCTCACACTGCCTGCTCCTGGCCACCTCCACCTGCTTTGCCTCCTTCCCAGGTCTCTCTTGCCTTGAGCTGCCCAGAGCTGGACACAAGCCTGGAGGTGTGGGCTGGCCAGAGCTGAGTGCCAGGGGACAATCCCCTCCCTGCTGCTGCTGGCCACAGCATTGCTGAGCCCAGCCAGGAGGCCTTTGGCTCTCTTGGCCCCCTGGGCACACTGCTGGCTCCTCTTCAGCTGCTTGGCCATTGCAGCCCCCAGGTCCCTTGGTGCCAGCAGCTTTGCAGCCACACTGCCCCCAGCCTGGAGCCTTGCTGGGGGTTGTTGTGCCCCAAGGGCAGGACCTGGCACTTGGCCTTGGTGAAGCTCCTCCTGGCCATGGATCCAACCTCTCCAAGTCCCTCTGCAGAGCCTCTCTGCCCTCATTTAAAGACAATGAACCTGCCAGGCTTGAAGGCTGTCACTTAGTGCTGGGCCCAGGTGGGTGCTGTGCCCTCTGCTCTCATTCTCCTCAGGCTCCAGTGCTGGTGGAACCACCAGTGTGAGCCTTTGAGCCTCCACACTTTTATTCCCATCCCTTCCTCACTGTTTTCCTCTTGGAAGTTCAACTGCTGGGACTATCAAATTGGTCTCAAAGGCTGCTGCAAGTTGGCTTTAGGTTGGACACGAGGAAGAACTTCTCTCTGGTGCTGAGGTGCCCAAAACTGGACACAAGCCTCGAGGTGTGGCCTCCCCAGAGCTGAGCACCAGGGCACAATCACCTCCCTGCCCCTGCTGGACCTGGGGCTGGCTCCAAACCTGCAGAGTGAATATCCTTTGTGCAGCACCTCCAGGCGTGGGGGGGATGGACAGCTCTGAGCTGCACCCTCCAGCAGGATGGGGAAGCAGCAGCAGGAGCTGGGTGGAGGATTGGGCAGCCAGGGAGGTCTGATCAGGTGAGGCTGCAGAGGATGGGACAACAGCCAAAGATGTCACTGGGGGAGGAAGGACAACTTCTGCCCTCCTGGGAGGGAGCCAAGAGGCTCAGAGCCTCAGGTAGCTGCTGGCTCCTGCTGGAAACCAGCAGGGAACTCCACAGCTCCACTTGCTGCAGCGAGGAGAGAGCTGGAGGCAAGGCTGGAGGGGGAGACCACAGCTAGGGAGGAAGCTGGGCTGACAGATACCTGTATTGGTATGGGCAGGTAGGGATTGATACATAGATCTAGCCAGAGAGATCAATATCTGTATTGCTAACTAGGTACCCATAGCTAGAGAAGTATCTATATTGATATCAAGATACCTATGGCTAGAGAGGTATCAATATCTATATTGATATAAAGATACCTATGGCTAGAGAGGTATCAATATCTATATTGATATCTAGGTACCTATAGCTAGAGAGGTATCAATATCTATATTGATATCAAGATACCTATGGCTAGAGAGGTATCAATATCTATATTGATATCAAGATACCTATAGCTAGAGAGGTATCAATATCTATATTGATATCAAGATACCTATAGCTAGAGAGGTATCAATATCTATATTGATATCTAGGTACCTATAGCTAGAGAGGTATCAATATCTATATTGATATCAAGATACCTATGGCTAGAGAGGTATCAATATCTATATTGATATCAAGATACCTATAGCTAGAGAGGTATCAATATCTATATTGATATCAAGATACCTATGGCTAGAGAGGTATCAATATCTATATTGATATCAAGATACCTATGGCTAGATAGGTATCAATATCTATATTGATATCTAAGTACCTATAGCTAGAGAGGTATCAATATCTATATTGATATCAAGATACCTATGGCTAGAGAGGTATCAATATCTATATTGATATCTAGGTACCTATGGCTAGAGAGGTATCAATATCTATATTGATCTCTAGATATCTATAGCTAGAGAGGTATCAATATCTATATTGATAACAAGAGATCCATAGCTAGACAACAATCTAGAACTATATTGCCATCTAGATATCAATAGCTAGAGAGATATCCAGAGCTGTATTGATAATGATATCTATAGCTAGAGAGATGTTTAGAGCTGCACTGATATCTAGGTATCAATACCTAGAGAGCTATCTGGAGCTTTATTGATATCTATAGCTAGAGGGCTATCTGGAGCTCTATTGATACCTAGATATCTATAGCTAGAGAGCTATCTGGAGCTCTATTGATATCTATAGCTAGAAAGGTATCCAGAGCTGTATTGATAAGCAGATATCTATAGCTGGAGAGATACCCAGGGCTATATTGATAACAATACCAATAGCTAGAGAGAGATTTAGAGAAGAGTTCTGGCTCTGAAGAGCTTCTTCCCCAGCTCCAGCCCAGCCCAGGGGTTCAAGGGTCCAAGGGCTCAAGGGAGGCTCAAAGGGGATTCAGAGGAGATTCAAGGGGTGAAGGATTCAAGGACTCACTGAATGGGTTGGGCTGGGAGGGACCTCCAAGCTCATCCAGCCCCAGCCCCCTGCCATGGGCAGGGACCCCTCCCACCAGCCCAGGCTGCTCAGGGCCTCATCCAGCCTGGCCTCCAACACCCCCAGGGAGGAGGCAGCCACAGCCTCCTGGGCAGCCTGAGCCAGGAGCTCTCTGCCCAGGAAGTGACAGAATGTCTTTGGAGATTTAATCTCAGAAGCATAATGGCTGAGGCTGGAAGGGACCTTAGGAGATCTTCCACTCCCACCCCCTTGCCTCGGGCAGGGACGCCTCTCAGCTAGACTCAGCTGCCCAAACCCTCACCCAGCCTGGCCTGGAACACCTCTCCCTCTCCTCCTTCCTCTCCCTCTCCTCCTTCCTCTCCCTCTTTCCTTTCTCTCTTCTCCTTCCTCTCCCTCTCTCCTCCTTCCTCTCCCTCTCCTCCTCCCTTTCCCTCTCCTCCTTCCTCTCCCTCTCCTCCTCCCTTTCCCTCTCCTCCTTCCTCTCCCTCTCCTCCTCCCTTTCCCTCTCCTCCTTCCTCTCCCTCTCCTCCTCCCTTTCCCTCTCCTCCTTCCTCTCCCTCTCCTCCTTCCTTTCCCTCTCCTCCTTCCTCTCCCTCTCCTCCTTCCTCTCCCTCTCCTCCTTCCTCTCCCTCTCCTCTTTCCCTCTCCTCCTTCCTCTCCCTCTCCTCCTCCCTTTCCCTCTCCTCCTTCCTCTCCCTCTCCTCCTCCCTTTCCCTCTCCTCCTTCCTCTCCCTCTCCTCCTTCCTTTCCCTCTCCTCCTTCCTTTCCCTCTTCTCCTCCTCTTTCTTCCTCTCCTCCTCCTCCTCTCTCCCTCTCCTCCTGCTTTCTCCCTCTTCTCTCCTCCTCTCCCTCCTCTTTCTCCCTCTCCATCCCTTTTTTACCAGTCCTTCCTCTGACGTGCCAGCCTGGCCCCTGGCTGAGGTCGAAAGGCTTCAGCAGTCGAATCCTCCTCCCCTCCACCTGAATTCTTCCCCCCTCCACCTCTTCCTCTCCCCTGCTCTGCTTTGTGCTTGGTGTTCTTCATCCTGTGCCTCGATGCTCACTGATATCCTTCATCCCTGGGCTGCTCCAGATGAATTCCCAGGCTGGATGAAGATGGCATGGGGGGCAGGGGAGGCAGGGGGGAGGGAGGGGGTTTCTATTCTTTGCAGCAGCAAAAAGACTTCAATTCTTTTGACAGAAATCCAGGAAGCTTCCACCTGCGAGCGAGCGAATGAATGAATGAATGAGGGGAAGAGGACCCTGCCAGGATGCGATCGCTGTTATCAGCCTCCCCCGCCGCAACCCGATGCCGTCCCGAGCACCCTCAGGAATCCACCCGATAGCCCCAGGCCGAGCCGAGGCTCCGCAGCTTTGTGTGGGACGGAACAAAGCTCTGGCTGCTGGAGCCGCTCCGGGCTGCGCTCCGGGGCTGCCGTGCCCCCGGCTCGGCAGCAGCTCCTCTGCTTGCCAGGGGGAAGCGGCACCGCAGATGGCCCCAGATAGGCAGCAATGGTAATGGGGAAATGATCTGCTCCGGGCAGGGGGAGAACTGGGGGGCGGCTGAGTTCCCACGGGCAGGCAGCTGGGAGCGGGGGAAGCAGGGGGGTCCTAGAGATTCCCAGGGGATCAGGGATGTCCTACAGGCTCCTCTGGGATCAGGGGGTCCCACAGGCTCCATGGGGATCAGGGGTGTCCCACAGACTCCTCTGCAGCCTTCCTGCAGGATGCCCTCAGGCCCTGGCAGCAGCTCTGAGGTGCCCCTGGAGCCTTCTCCTCTGCAGGCTGCACAGCCCCAGCTCCCTCAGCCTGTGCTCCCAGCAGAGCTGCTGCAGCCCTGGCAGCAGCCTTGTGGCCTCCCCTGGGCTCTCTGCAGCAGCTCTGTGGCCTCCTCCTGATGCCCTTGAGCAGCTCTCAGAGCACTGCAGCCCGACCCTCACCCCAGCAGACACCTCCAGCCTGCTGTGGTGCCTCAGTACCAACCATTCCCCCTTGATCCTAAGGTGGAGAAAAGAGTTCTAAGGCACAGAGCATCCAAGGTGCAGCAGCATTTCAGTCTGAAAGGTCTGGGTCCTGGACTTGACGGTCCTAGAGGTGTTTCCCAACCTCAAGAAGCAACTTCCATCAGCAGTGGCCAGCAGGCAGAGGTTTCAGCAGGTCCTGTTGGGACAGGAGAAGGCTTTGATGGGTTTGAAGAAGGGGAATCACACAGAGCCCCAAAATGCCAGGGGGGAAGGGACCCCAAGGACCATCTGGCCCAACCTCTGTGGCTAACAGCGGGGTTGCAATGAGCTGGTCCAGCACCCTGGCTGAGTCCCCAGGGCAGGGGACACCACTGCTGCCCTCGGGGCAGGGGGCCAGTGTCTGACTCCTCTCATGGGGGACAGCCTCCTGCAGGAGCTCCATGGCAGCCTCCCCAAGAGCAGAGAGGAGGAGGAAATTGTTTTCTGCTGAGGGTGGTGAGACCCTGGCCCAGGCTGCCCAGGGAGGTGGTTGATGTCCCTCCCCTGGCCCCAGCTCACTTGGGGCTCTGGGCATCTTCCAGCTGCAGGATGCTGAAGGGACTGGAACATCTCTGCTAGGAAGAAAGGCTGAGCCCTGGGGCTGCTTAGTGTGGAAGAGAGAAAGCTGAGAGCAGACCTGAGCAATGTCTGCCAGCAGCTGAGGGGTGGGGGGCAGGAGGAAGCTGCCAGGCTCTGCTTGGTGGTGTCCAGCCAGAGGACAAGGGGCAAGGGACACCAACTGGAACCCAGGAGCTTCCACCTCAGCAGGAGAAACTTCTTTGGGGTGAGGCTGCTGGGGGCCTGGAGCAGGCTGCCCGGAGAGGTTGTGGAGTCTCCTTGTCTGGAGCCTTCCCAGCCCTGCCTGGATGTGTTCTGTGTGCCCTGTGCTGGGCTCTGTGCTGTGCTCCGGCAGGGGGCTGGCACAGGGGGCTGGCGCAGGGGGCTGGCACAGGGGGCTGGCACAGGGGGCTGGCACAGGGGGCTGGCACAGGGGGCTGGCCCTGGAGGCTCCCCGGGGTCGCTCTCAGCCCTGGCCTGGATGTGTTCTGTGTGCCCTGTGCTGGGCTCTGTGCTGTGCTCCGGCAGGGGGCTGGCAGAGGGGGCTGGCAGAGGGGGCTGGCAGAGGGGGCTGCCACTGGGGGCTGCCACTGGGGGCTCTCCGCGGTCGCTCCCCGCGCTGCCGCCACCGCCCCTCCCCCGGCCCCGCCCCCTCGCTCGGGCCGGGCCCCGCCCCCTCGCTCGGGCCGGGCCCCGCCCCCTCGCTCGGGCCGGGCCCCGCCCCCTCGCTCGGGCCGGGCCCCGCCCCCTCGCTCGGGCCGGGCCCCGCCCCCTCCCTCGGGCCGGGCCCCGCCGCCGCCGCCGCCGCCGCCGCTTCCTCCCTCCCGGCGTCAGGCGCCGGCGGCCGTGGCCGTGCGCGGGCGGCGGGCGCGGAGCGCGGGCCCGGCGGCGGGGGCGCCCCCAAGATGGCTGCCGGCATCCCGCTGCGCCCCGTGCCGCGCAGCAGCCAGCGCAGAGCGGCCTACTACAGCGGCGCGGCCGCGCAGCAGCGACACAGCAGGTACGCGCCGGGCCCGGCCTGCCCCCGCCGCCGGCAGCCCGCTCCCCGCGCCGGGCCTGCCCCCCGCCCGCTGCGGGCCGCTGCCGCCCGGGCACCGCCAGCGCCCGGGCACCGCCGCCTCCCGTCCCATCCCGGCCCGCCCGCCCGCTGCAGGCCGGCGCCCGCAGCCCCCTGGCGCTGCCAGGCCTCCGCCCCTCCGCTCCCTGACGCCACCGGATCCCATCCCGTCCTCTCCGCCCCCTCCTGTCCCCCGCCCGCTGCGGGCCGGCGCCGGCCGCTCCCTGGCACCGGCAGCTCCCTGGCTCCGCCGGCTCCCGTCCTGTCCGTCCCCCCCGTTCCGCCCCCCGGCCGGTGCCAGGAGCCCTCGGCACTGCCGGGCCTCCGCCCCTCCGCTCCCTGACACTGCCGGGGCCGGTCCGTCCCTTCCTGTCCCCCGCCCGGGGCAGTGCCGGGCCGGTGCCGGCTGCCGTTGGCGCAGCGGGGCCGGGCCGGTGCCGCAGGACCCCCGGTGCCCGCAGGATGCTCTGGCAGCCGCCCCGGGGCCCTGCCCGCTGCCCGCCCGCGGGGGCGGCCGCGGCGCCGAGCCTCAGCGGCTGCCCGGGGCGGCAGGGGCTGGGCTGCCGGGCAGGGGGCTCGGGGTCGGTGCGGTGGTTGTGGGCAAGGATTGGAGTTCAGGAGGTTCAACAAGACCAAGGGCAAGGCCCTGCAGCTGGCTCAGGGCAATGCCAGGCAGTGATAGAGGCTGGGCAGGGACTGGCTGAGAGCAGCCCTGCAGGAAAGGCCTTGGGGGTGCTGGGGGAGGAGAAGCTCCACAGGAGCCAGCAGTGAGCAGCCCAGAGAGCCCAGCAGAGCCTGGGCTGCAGCAAGAGAAGTGTGGCCAGCAGGGCCAGGGAGGGGATTCTGCCCCTCTGCTCCACTCTGCTGAGACCACAGCTGCAGCTCTGGGGCCAGCTCTGGAGCCTCTGTGCCAGGAAGGCTCTGGAGGGGCTGGAAGGTGTCCAGAGCAGGGCCAGGAGGAGGAGCAGAGGGCTGGAGCTGCTCTGCTGTGAGCACAGACTGAGGGAGCTGGGGTTGTGCAGGTGAAGGGATGGGGGTCTGGGACACCTCTGAGGGGGGCAGGACTCAGGCCTGGGACAGGGAGCCAGCAATGGGCACTGGCAGCCCAGAAGCAGCTGAGCTGCCCTTGGCCTTCTGGGCTGCCAGTGCCCATTGCCAGAGGTGGAGGGAGAGGATCCTGCCCCTCTGCTCTGGGGTGTCAGGGAGGGACAGCACTGGGGGGGCTGGAGCAGCACTAGAAGTGGGGAGATGGAGCTTGGCTGTGAGGAAGAAGTTGTTGCCCATGAGGGTGGTGAGAGCCTGGCACAGGCTGCCCAGGGAGGTGGTGGCAGCCTCCTGCCTGGAGGTGTTTGCAGCCAGGCTGGAGGTGGCTGTGAGCTGTGGGGTGAGGTGTCCCTGGCCGTGGGGCTGGCTGAGCCTTGGGGTCCCTCCCAGCCCTGGCAGCTCTGGGAGCGAAACAGCTGCAGGTTTCCTTCAGAGACACCAAACTGGGAGCCCCTGGAGAGCTCTGCCAGGGCTTGGAGCAGGGGCTGGAGGAGGTTCCTGGGCTCCCCATCGCTCCCACACACTTCGTGGGCATCCTGCTGGTGTTGGTCAGTCCCTGCCTGGGCAGTGCTTGGAGTTCCAGAACCTCATCCAGGGCAGGATTCCCTCTCTGGCTGCTTTCCCTCCCCCTCCTGCCCCCCCTGGCTGCTTTCCTTCCCCCTCCTGCCCCCCCTGGCTGCTTTCCTTCCCCCTCCTGCCCCCCCTGGCTGCTTTCCTTCCCCCTCCTGCCCCCCCTGGCTGCTTTCCTTCCCCCTCCTGCCCCCCCTGGCTGCTTTCCTTCCCCCTCCTGCCCCCCCTGGCTGCTTTCCTTCCCCCTCCTGCCCCCCCTGGCTGCTTTCCTTCCCCCTCCTGCCCCCCCTGGCTGCTTTCCTTCCCCCTCCTGCCCCCCCTGGCTGCTTTCCTTCCCCCTCCTGCCCCCCCTGGCTGCTTTCCTTCCCCCTCCTGCACCCCCTGGCTGCTTTCCTTCCCCCTCCTGCCCCCCCTGGCTGCTTTCCTTCCCCCTCCTGCCCCCCCCGGCTGCTTTCCTTCCCCCTCCTGCCCCCCCCGGCTGCTTTCCTTCCCCCTCCTGCCCCCCCCGGCTGCTTTCCTTCCCCCTCCTGCCCCCCCTGGCTGCTTTCCCTCCCCCTCCTGCCCCCCCTGGCTGCTTTCCCTCCCCCTCCTGCCCCCCTGCAGGCCTTTTCCTGCTCCCCTGCCCGGCTGGGACTGGGTCAGAGGTGCTTGGTGAGTGGGGGCAGGGAGCCCCCGCGGTGTTCAGCTGGCACTGCCCCCTGCTGAGCCTGCTGCTGGCCCAGGCCCCCCTGGGGCTGCAGGAGCTGCCCAGGCTGGTGCTGGGCTGGCTGCAGCTGTGCTGCTCTGCTCTCCCTGCCAGGTACCAGCTGGAGGATGAGGCCTCCCACCTGGATGAGATGCCCCTCATGATGTCAGAGGAGGGCTTTGAGAACGATGAGAGTGACTACCACACCCTGCCCAGGGCCAGGGTTGCCCAGAGGAGGAGAGGCCTGGAGTGGTTCATCTGTGGGGGCTGGAAGTTCCTCTGCACCAGGTGTGTGGCCTCCCAGGGCCCTGGGTGCCTGCAGCAGGTGGAGTGGCGGCTGGGGGAGAGGCTGGGGGGAGAGGCTGGGGGGAGAGGCTGGGGGAGAGGCTGGGGGGAGAGGCTGGGGGGAGAGGCTGGGGGAGGCTGGGGGGGGAGGCTGGGGGAGAGGCTGGGGGGAGAGGCTGGGGGAGGCTGGGGGGAGAGGCTGGGGGAGGCTGGGGGGGGAGGCTGGGGGGAGAGGCTGGGGGAGAGGCTGGGGGAGGTGGAGCCCTCATGTTGAGATGAGCTGGGAATAGGGAGGGAGTGAAGAGCCTCCTGGAGCAGGATGGGTTAGAGGCTGAGCTGTTGGAGAGCAGCTCTGGGGAAAGGGGCCTTGGGGTGCTGGTGGCCAAAAGGGTGCCCAGGGGCCAGCAGTGTGCCCTGGGGGCCAGGAAGGCCAAGGGCAGCCTGGGCTGCATTAGAAGGGCTGTGGTGAGGAGGTCAGAGAGGGTCTCCTGCCCCTCTGCTCTGCCCTGCTGGGGCCACAGCTGGGATCTGGTGTCCAGCTCTGGGCCCCTCAGCTCCAGCAGCACCTCGGGGAGAGCCCAGCCCAGGGGCACAGAGCTGCTGCAGGCAGGGGAACATCTCCTGTGAGGCCAGGCTGAGGCAGCTGGGAGCAGAGCAGCCTGGGGGTGCCCTCAGTGCTGGGCATCAGGATGTGCAGGGCTGGAGCCAGGCTCTGCTCAGGGATGGCCAAGGGCAGCACCAGGGGCGCTGGGTGCCAGCTGCAGCAGAGGAGGTGCCAGGGGAACAGGAGGGGAGGGTGGCAGAGCCTGGAGCAGGCTGCCCGGGGGGGTGTGGAGCCTCCTGCCCTGGCTGTGTCCTGCCCGGGCCGGGGGCCGGGCTGCCTGCCCCGGGCCGTACCCTGTGCCGTGCCGGGCCGTGCCGTGCCGGCTGCCCCGTGCCGGGCCGTGCCCTGTGCCGGGCCGGAGGTGCGGAGCGCCCCCCGGGGCCGTGCCGGGCCGGGCCGGGCCGGAGGTGCGGAGCGCCCCCCGGGGCCGTGCCGGGCCGTGCCGGGCCGGAGGTGCGGAGCGCCCCCCGGGGCCGTGCCGGGCCGTGCCGTGCCGGGCCGGAGGTGCGGAGCGCCCCCCGGGGCCGTGCCGTGCCGGGCCGGAGGTGCGGAGCCCCCCCCGGGGCCGGGCCGTGCCGGGCCGGAGGTGCGGAGCCCCCCCCCGGGGCCGTGCCGTGCCGGGCCGGAGGTGCGGAGCGCCCCCCGGGGCCGTGCCCTGCCTTGCAGCTGTGCCGAGTGGCTGCTGGCCGCCTGCCGGCGGCGGAAGGAGCTGAGGGCTCGCACCGTCTGGCTGGGCTGCCCCGAGAAGTGCGAGGAGAAGTACCCCAGGAACGCCATCAAGAACCAGAAGTACAACATCTTCACCTTCATCCCCGGGGTGAGGCTGCAGCAGCTCTGCCCCTGCCCCTTCCCATCCTGCCCCTGCCCATCCTGCCCCAGCAGCTCTGCCCCTGCCCCTGCCCATCCTGCCCCAGCAGCTCTGCCCCTTCCCCTGCCCATCCTGCCCCAGCAGCTCTGCCCCTGCCCCTTCCCATCCTGCCCCAGCAGCTCTGCCCCTGCCCCTGCCCCTTCCCATCCTGCCCCAGCAGCTCTTCCCCTGCCCCTTCCCCTGCCCATCCTGCCCCAGCAGCTCTGCCCCTGCCCCTTCCCATCCTGCCCCAGCAGCTCTTCCCCTGCCCCTTCCCCTGCCCATCCTGCCCCAGCAGCTCTGCCCCTGCCCCTTCCCATCCTGCCCCAGCAGCTCTTCCCCTGCCCCTGCCCCTGCCCATCCTGCCCCAGCAGCTCTGCCCCTGCCCATCCTGCCCCAGCAGCTCTGCCCCTGCCCTCTCCCATCCCAGCTCAGCAGTGTGGATCTGCTTCCCTGGGGAGGGGGCAGTTGGGGCTGGGGGCTTCTGGAGCTGCCTCAGCTGACCTGCAGGGTGGGAGGGTTGGGGGGGGTTGATCAATCTGGGGTAACCTTTCCATGTGCTCCTCTGGGTCCCTTCCAGGTGCCCTTGGCCTGGTGTCTGCTGCCCAGCAGCGGAGGCCTCTGGGTGTGGTGGTGTGGCTGTGCTGGGCACAGAGCCTCTGTTCTGTCTTTGCCCATCCTCATCCCCCTCCTCCCCCCCAGGTTTTGTATGAGCAGTTCAAGTTCTTCCTGAACCTCTACTTCCTGGTGGTGTCCTGCTCCCAGTTTGTGCCAGCACTGAAGATTGGCTACCTCTACACCTACTGGGCTCCCCTGGTGAGCAGAGGGGTGGCTGGCTGCTGAGGAGGAGCTTCAGCCCAGCTGGGAAGCTGCTCTGGTGGTGCTGGGAGCTTGGCCAAGAAGCCCAAAGGTCTCCTGGGGGCAGCAGGAAGAGTGGGGCCAGAAGGATGAGGAAGGTTCTGCTGCCCCTCTGCTCTGCCCTGCTGAGGCCACAGTGCTGGGCTGCCAGTTCCAGAGGGACAGGGAGCTGCTGGGGGGGCTCCAGGGGAGGCTGTGAGGGTGCTGAGGGGCCTGGGAACAGCTGGGTGAGAGCCCTGGGGGTGGTCAGCCTGGAGGGGAGAAGGCTGAGAGGGATCTGAGCAGTGGCTGCAGAGGCTGAGGGGTGGGGGGCAAGGAGAGGCCAGGCCCTGCTTGGTGCTCCCCAAAGACAGGACAAGGGGCAGTGGGCACAGGCTGGAGCCCAGGGGCCTCCACCTCAGCAGGAGGAGAAACTGCTTGGGTGTGAGGCTGCTGGAGCCTGGGGCAGGCTGCCCAGGGGGTGTGGAGTCTCCTCTGGAGCCTCTCAGGCCTCACCTGGCTGTGCTCTGGGGGCCCTGCCCTGGCAGGGGGCTGGGGCTGGCTGAGCCCTGGAGCCCCCTCCAGCCCCTGCCATCCTGTGTGTGCAGCAGGAGGGAAGTGCCTCTGGCAGCTGGGCTCTCCCTAGAGCTGCCCTTGCTCCCTGCTTGCCTCCCCTCCTCTCCTGGCTTCCTTTGGAGCACTGAGCCCTCAGCAGCACTCCCCTGGGCCTCTCCTCGAGCCCCCTGCTCCTGCCTCAGGTTTCCTGAGGGCTGGTAATTGTCCTCTCCCTTTGTCAGCCTGTGCTGGGGGGTGGGGGGCAGGTTGCCAGCCCTGCTCCCATCATTGGGAATCCTCCTCTTGCTTGTGAGCAGCTCAGGGCCTTCTGCAGCCTTCCTCCCAGCCCAGGCTTAGCAAGCACAGGGAATGAGGCGTTGCTGGGGGGAAGCCCAGGGGGCTCAGACTGCCCCCCAGGGCTGCTGCAGGGCAGGCATGAGGCAGCTGGGGCAGAGGGGCTTGCTGCCAGCTCCAGAGGGGAGATGCTCTGCACTGGCTGCATTGCTCTGCTCTCAGGAGTTGAGCCCTGGGAGGCTGCCCTGGAGCTTCCTCAGCCCTCTGTGCCCACCCAGCCCAGGGCTGCTGCTGCTGCAGCCACACAGATCACTTCCAGCCCAAGCCAGAGGTGCACAGCAGGAAGGCTTTGCCCATCAGCATGTTTGAACCTCTGCTACTTGAGCAGCAAAGCAGATCAGGAGATCTTCCTGACCTCAGTGCTGGGTGCTGAGCAGCTCCCCAGGAGCCAGCAGTGCCTCCTGCAGCCCTCAGGCAGCTGTGTGCTGGCTGCAGCCAGAGCAGGGTGGGCAGAGGGCAGGAGAGGAGATCCTGCCCCTGGGCTCTGCTCAGACCTCACCTCCAACCCTGCCCCTGGGCTCTGCTCTGCTCAGACCTCACCTCCAACCCTGCCCCTGGGCTCTGCTCTGCTCAGACCTCACCTCCAACCCTGCCTCCAGCCCTGCTGTCCCCAGCAGCAGCAGGACACAGAGCTGCTGCAGAGAGCCCAGGGGAGGCCACAAGGCTGCTGCCAGGGCTGCAGCAGCTCTGCTGGGAGCACAGGCTGAGGGAGCTGGGGCTGTGCAGCCTGCAGAGGAGAAGGCTCCAGGGGCACCTCAGAGCTGCTGCCAGCCCCTGAAGGCATCCTGCAGGAAGGCTGCAGAGGGACTTTGGCTGAGGGGGGCTGGAGCCAGGCCCAGGGGCAATGGTTTGGAGCTGAGGCAGAGCAGGCTCAGGCTGCAGCTGAGGAAGAAGCTCTTCAGTGCCAGGCTGCTGAGGCTCTGGCACAGGCTGCCCAGGGAGGCTGTGGCTGCCTCCTGCCTGGGGGTGCTGCAGGCCAGGCTGGATGAGGCCCTGAGCAGCTGAGCCTGGCTGGGAGCTGTCCCTGGGCATGGAGGGAGGTTGGAGCAGAGCTCTGAGCTGCCCCCAGCCTGAGCCCCTCTGTGGTCATTGACTGTGTCGAATGCTCAGGGGAGAGCTCCTTGGTTTAAGGCCTCACAGAGAGTGAAGCAGAGCAAACACCCTCAGGCTGAGCTCTTCCTGCAGTGCTGCTGGGTGTCTGTGGGGCAGCCCTGGGGCAGCCCTCAGCCCCAGCCCCCCTCCTCCCTTGCAGGGCTTCGTCCTGACGGTCACAGTGGTGCGGGAGGCCGTGGATGAGTTCCGGCGCTACAAGAGGGACAAGGAGATGAACTCCCAGCTCTACAGCAAGCTGACAGTGAGAGGTGAGCAGAAGCAGCTGCATCAGGACCCCTCCCCAAGGCTTCATTCCTTCCCTTGCTCCCTTCTCTGCACATTTGCAGCCTCCCAGCTCCGCTCCTCGGGGTGGAAGTGGCCCCGGGCTAAAGCGAAGAGCTGGGCTGGGGGAGGTGCAGTGAGGCCTCAGGATCCATCCAGGCTGGGGGTGAGGAGAGGGAGAGAGGGCAGAGGGGAGCTGGGCAGCAGCCAGCAACGGGCACTGCCAGCCCAGAAGGCCAAGGGCAGCCCAAAGGCCTTCTGGGCTGTCAGTGCCCATTGCCAGAGGTGGAGAGAGAGGATCCTGCCCCTCTGCTCTGCTCTGGGGAGACCTCTCCTGCAGGGCTGTGTCCACAGGCAGGACCTGGAGCTGATGGAGAGGGCCCAGAGGAGGCCACCAAGGTGCTGAGGGGGCTGGAGAGCCTCTGCCATGGGCACAGGCTGAGGGGGCTGGGGCTGTGCAGCCTGCAGGGGAGAAGGCTGCAGGCAGAGCTCAGAGCAGCCTGCCAGGGCCTGCAGGGAGCTGCAAGCAGGCTGCAGGGCCAGGCCCAGGGGCAGAGGTTGGGAATGAGAGCAGAGCAGATGGAGCTTGGCTGTGAGGAACACAGGGTCCCAGCTGGGACTCCCCTGGGGGGCTCAGCCCTGTGGCAGCTTCTTGTGCAGAGACTGAGGCTCAGCCTTCCAGATCCCTTCCCCTGGGAAGGTTCCCTGTGGAAGTTCCATGTGGGTGGCTGGGGAGGTTCTGCTGCCTTCAGTGACCTGTGGAAGCTCCTGTCATGGGCAGGGCTGGGTGTGCAGCTTGTGGCTCACTTGCTGCTGCTGCTCTCTCCTCTGCCTGCCCCTGGTTACCTTCCCTCTCCTCTCTCTCTGCCCCCAGGCAAAGTGCAGGTGAAGAGCTCAGACATCCAGGTTGGAGACCTCATCATCGTGGAAAAGGTTGAGCCCCTGAAAGCTGTTCTGAGCGAGCTTGCAGAGTGGTGGTTGGGTAGGGAGAGATTGGTTTCCTTGCTGGGTCATTGATGATGGCAATCATTGCCCTGTTGAGGTGCTGATGAGCCTGGGAGCCAAAGCAGTGCCCTGCCCCCACCTCTGCCCCTTCCCTCCCCCCTGCTGTTGGTGCTTTCCCCTTCCCTCCCCTTCATTCCTTCCCTGCCTCCTCTCCAGGATGCCTACACCCAGGTCCCCCCTGGGTCACCTCTCTCCCCTCCTTCTCTCTCTATTTTCCTCTACTTTGGACTCTTCTGTCCCTTTCTCCTCCCCCTCCCCTTCCTTCTTGTCTGCTCCCTGTACCTGATACCCTTCAGGCCCTGTCTGAGCACCACCTTCTAGCCCAGGCAAGGTGATGGAGCTGCTCAGGTGGGAAAGACCTCAGAGGTCATCAGGTTGAGGCCCCCCCAGCCCTGGAGATCTTCAGGGGGAGGCTGGAGAAGGCTGTGAGCAACCTGCTGTAGGGGAGGATGTCCCTGCTGGGTGCAGGGGGTTGGGTGGCCCCTGGGGGTCCCTTCCAGCCCAAACCATTCTGTGACCCCCCAAGGTCCCTTCCAGCCCATCCCATGGTTTGTAAACCCCTGACCCCTCCTTCAGCTGGTCAGAGTCACAGAGTGGCTCAGGCTGGCAGGGAGCTCAGAGCTCCAACCTCCCTCCATACCCAGGGACAGCTCCCAGCCAGGCTCAGCTGCTCAGGGCCTCATCCAGCCTGGCCTGCAGCACCCCCAGGCAGGAGGCAGCCACAGCCTCCCTGGGCAGCCTGTGCCAGAGCCTCAGCAGCCTGGCACTGAAGAGCTTCCTCCCCAGCCCTGCTCTGCCTCCAGCACTGGTCCCTTCCCTGCTGGTTTTGGGGTGCTGGCCAAGTGCTGTCACTTGCCTCCAAGTCTGTGGGCACCAAGCCAGGCAGCTGGAAGCTGGGCAGTGGATTTGAGTCAGGGCTGGCAGGCAGGCTGCAGAGCCCTGCAGCTCATCTGTGGCAGGAGTGGGGCTCTGCCTAATTGCTGCTGTCAGGGCAGGAGAGGTTTGTGCAGAGCTGCAGCTGCCTCCCCCTGCCTCTGCTCTCCCTTCAGCAGGTCCCTGCTCCCTGGTGGGGGAGATGGGCTCAGACCTTCCTGCCTCAGCTGTCCTGGAGCTGGGCTCAGGCTGGGGTGGGTGGGTGGCCAGGTGAAGCTGCCAGGCTCTGCCTGCTGGTGCCCAGTGGTAGGACAAGGAACAAGGGACACAACCAGGAGGCTCCACCTCAGCAGGAGGAGAAACTTCCTTGGTGTGAGGCTGCTGGAGCCTGGAGCAGGCTGCCCAGAGAGGCTGTGGAGTCTCCTGCTCTGGAGGGCTCCCAGCCCCCCCTGGCTGTGTTTCTGGGTGCCCTGCTCTGGCAGAGGCTTGGCCTGGATGATCTCCAGAGCTGCCTCCCATGCTCTCCTCCTGCTGCCAGGGTTGTCCTCGGTGCAGTGTTTGCACACAGCCTCCCCAGGTGGGTTCTGCTCTCCTGTTCCCAGCCCGTGGGAGCTGTGTGGTGGTGGCCCAGGTGCTGCTGGTGGCCTCCCCAGGGGCAGCTGCCAGCAGCTGCTGCTCTTTGCTGGCTGCATCAGAGCTGAGTGGGAAGTGCTGGGAGCAGGCCTGCTTGGACCCAGTTGCAGTCCAAGGTGATGGAACTCACTGCACAGCTCAGTGGAAGTCACCTTTAGGACCCTTTGCCCTCACCTTTTTCCTTCCCCCCCCTTCTTTTCACCCTTTGCCACCTCTTTTTCCTCCCCTTTTCCCCTCTATTGCCCCCTTTCCCCTCCCCTCCCCTCTTGTGCTGCCCCCTTTCCCCCCCTCCCCTCTTGTGCTGCCCCCTTTCCCCTCCCCTCTTGTGCTGCCCCCTTTCCCTGCTCCCCAGGCAGTGACTCTCTCCCCCTCTCCCCCAGAACCAGCGCATCCCCTCGGACATGGTGTTCCTGAGGACATCAGAGAAGACAGGTGGGTGCTGGGGCCGGGTCCCTGCGCTGGGGCTGGGTTTGTGTGTGCCAGGGGGTGGCTGTTGGGTGGTGTTAGGGCTCTGCTGGCACCGTTGGCCAGGTCGGGGGGCGTCCCGGGGCCCGGGGCTGAGCCTCCTGGCGCAGGCAGGGCCAGGAGCGGCAGTTCCACACAGCTGCCCCCTGCCTGGCCGGGGTGGGAGGAGAGCAGCTCCCGGCCGGGGGTGGGAGGAGAGCAGCTCCCGGCCGGGGTGGGAGGAGAGCAGCTCCCGGCCGGGGGTGGGAGGAGAGCAGCTCCCGGCCGGGGGTGGGAGGAGAGCAGCTCCCGGCCGGGGGTGGGAGGAGAGCAGCTCCCGGCCGGGGGTGGGAGGAGAGCCGCTCCCGGCCGGGGGTGGGAGGAGAGCCGCTCCCGGCCGGGGGTGGGAGGAGAGCCGCTCCCGGCCGGGGGTGGGAGGAGAGCCGCTCCCGGCCGGGGGTGGGAGGAGAGCCGCTCCCGGCCGGGGGTGGGAGGAGAGCCGCTCCCGGCCGGGGGTGGGAGGAGAGCCGCTCCCGGCCGGGGGTGGGAGGAGAGCCGCTCCCGGCCGGGGGTGGGAGGAGAGCCGCTCCCGGCCGGGGGTGGGAGGAGAGCCGCTCCCGGCCGGGGGTGGGAGGAGAGCCGCTCCCGGCCGGGGGTGGGAGGAGAGCAGCTCCCGGCCGGGGGTGGGAGGAGAGCCGCTCCCGGCCGGGGGTGGGAGGAGAGCCGCTCCCGGCCGGGGGTGGGAGGAGAGCCGCTCCCGGCCGGGGGTGGGAGGAGAGCCGCTCCCGGCCGGGGGTGGGAGGAGAGCCGCTCCCGGCCGGGGGTGGGAGGAGAGCCGCTCCCGGCCGGGGGTGGGAGGAGAGCCGCTCCCGGCCGGGGGTGGGAGGAGAGCCGCTCCCGGCCGGGGGTGGGAGGAGAGCCGCTCCCGGCCGGGGGTTAGGGAGCCGCTCCCGGCCGGGGGTTAGGGAGCCGCTCCCGGCCGGGGGTTAGGGAGCCGCTCCCGGCCGGGGGTTAGGGAGCCGCTCCCGGCCGGGGGTTAGGGAGCCGCTCCCGGCCGGGGGTTAGGGAGCCGCTCCCGGCCGGGGGTTAGGGAGCCGCTCCCGGCCGGGGGTTAGGGAGCCGCTCCCGGCCGGGGGTTAGGGAGCCGCTCCCGGCCGGGGGTTAGGGAGCCGCTCCCGGCCGGGGGTTAGGGAGCCGCTCCCGGCCGGGGGTTAGGGAGCCGCTCCCGGCCGGGGGTTAGGGAGCCGCTCCCGGCCGGGGTGGGCGGCGCTCCCGGCCGGGGTGGGCGGTGCTCTGGCCGGGGTGGGCGGCGCTCCCGGCCGGCGCCGCGGCAGGCGGCTGCGCCGGGGGTACCGCGTTGCCCCTGTGCTGATGCCGGGGCCCCTCCGGGAGCGTCAGGCCCTGCTGGCGTGCAGAGGCTGCCGTGGGATCCGGTGACCGAGGGCTTGAGTTCCAAGTTATCCTTTGCTTCGTCGCCCCCGGGGCCCGGCTCGGGGCGGGGGCTCGGGGCGGGGGCTCGGGGCGGAGCGATGCCTGCCGACCACTGCCCCCGGCCCCCCGCAAGGCCACTCTGCAGTCCGTGCTGGGAGCCCGGGGGCTTGAACGCTGGGGAGGGTTCGGGTGGCAGGGTTGGGGATTGCCTTCCCCCCCGGCAGGGCTGCTCTCTCCTTGCCCCCTCCCCAGGCAGGGCTGCTCTCTCCTTGCCCCCTCCCCAGGCAGGGCTGCTCTCTCCTTGCCCCCTCCCCAGGCAGGGCTGCTCTCTCCTTGCCCCCTCCCCAGGCAGGGCTGCTCTCTCCTTGCCCCCTCCCCAGGCAGGGCTGCTCTCTCCTTGCCCCCTCCCCAGGCAGGGCTGCTCTCTCCTTGCCCCCTCCCCAGGCAGGGCTGCTCTCTCCTTGCCCCCTCCCCAGGCAGGGCTGCTCTCTCCTTGCCCCCTCCCCAGGCAGGGCTGGGCTGCTCTCTCCTTGCCCCCCAGGCAGGGGGGGAGAAGCTGGGCAGGAGCAGGCAGGGTGAGCTTGCAGCACAGGAGGCCAAGGGCAGCCTGGGCTGCATCCAAAGCAGCATTGCCAGAGAGCCAGAGAGGAGATTCTGACCCTTGGCTCTGCTGAGACCTCCCCTGCAGTGCTGTGAGCAGCTCTGGAGCCCTCAGCACAGGAAGGACCTGGAGCTGATGGAGAGGCTCCAGAGAAGGCCATGACAATGCCCAGGGGGTTGGAGCAGCTCTGCTCTGAGGCCAGGCTGAGGGAGCTGGGGGTGTTCAGCCTGGAGAGGAGAAGGCTCCAGGGAGACCTCAGAGCAGCCTGCCAGGACCTGAAGGGGGCTGCAAGAAGGATGGAGAGAGACTGCTCCCAAAGGCCTGCAGGGACAGGACCAGGGACAATGGCTTCAAACCAGAGCAGAGCAGATTGAGATTGGATGTGAGGAACAAGCTCTGCACCAGGAGGCTGCTGGAAGCCTGCAGCAGGTTGCCCAGGGAGGGGCTTGAGGCTCCAGCCCTGGAGCTAACCAAGGGGAGGCTGGAGAGGGCTGTGAGCAGCCTGCTCTAGGGGAGGATGTCCCTGCTGGCTGCAGGGGGCTTGGACTGGATGAGCCTTGGAGGTCCCTTCCAGCCCAGAGCATTGGGCGCCTGGGGGGTGCCTGGGGGTGCCTGTAGGGCACCTGGGGGCACCTGGGTGCTCTCCCAGCAGCCCCAGCAGCCCTGGTCCCCCCTTGCTGGTGCCTGGGTGCAGCAGGGCCGCCGGGCAGCGACACTGACACCGCCTGGTGTTGATGTGATGGCTGTTCAGACCTGCCCTCTCCTGACAGCTGCTGTCAGTGAGGCACACTGGGATCAACTATTCATAAGCAGGCCTGGAAGGGGATCTGGGCAGGCAGCTTGAATAATTCAGCTGTGCTGAGGCTCCAGAGGGGTTTGCTCCGAGCTGCTCCTCTCCACCTGTGAAAAATTCATCGCCTGCAGCTCTGGGAGCAGCTCCAGGAGAGCCTGGCTTATGTAGGCTGGGCTGGGCAGGACACAGGTGTGGGGGAGCCTGGCCTGTGGCTCCCCCTGAAGGACAATGGCCGTGGGCTCCTGACACCTGCACTCACAGGGCATTGGATTCACCACGGGAGCAGAGTGGCTCAGGCTGGCAGGGAGCTCGGAGCTCCTCTCCCCCAGCCTGTCCAGAAGGGGCTTGGCTGTGGCCCCTGCAGCCATGCTGTAGCTGTCAGGGGGTGTGAGGGGTCAGGTCCCAGCTTGGGCTTGATGACCTCTGAGGTCTCTTCCAGCCTGGCTCCCTCATTTGATGTGTTCTGGACAGACCTCACACAGCCCTGGGGCTGCCCCACACCTGCCAAGTGAGCACAGCCTCCCCAAGCCACAGCCCTGGGGCTGCCCCACACCTGCCAAGTGAGCACAGCCTCCCCAAGCCACAGCCCTGGGGCTGCCCCACACCTGCCAAGTGAGCACAGCCTCCCCAAGCCACAGCCCTGGGGCTGCCCCACACCTGCCAAGTGAGCACAGCCTCCCCAAGCCACAGCCCTGGGGCTGCCCCACACCTGCCAAGTGGGATGGCTCTGGGAGGCTCTGTGGCTGCCCTGGGGTACCCCCTGCCCGGGCAGGCTCCAGGGCACCTTCTGCCCCCTGTGCTTCCTTCGGCTCAGGGACTGTTTGTGGTGGGTTCAGAGTTCCTCCCCAGCAGCAGCTGTGGCAGAGCAGCCCAGGGGGGAGCTGCCCTCTGCAGTGGGATGCAGTGTGTGCAAACACATCCAGTGGTTACAGTGGTCACAGGGATTCACAGCTGGGAATAAGCAGCACAAGGACCCTGCTGGTCAGAGACCAGGGGAAGCTAACAGCTTCTCCTTCCCTGCCTCCCCCTAACCCCCTGGACAGAAAGGAGAAGAGAAAGGAGCAAAGAACAGGAGCCAGCAGTGAGCAGCCCAGAGAGCCCAGCAGAGCCTGGGCTGCAGCAAGAGAAGTGTGGCCAGCAGGGCCAGGGAGGGGATTCTGCCCCTCTGCTCCACTCTGCTGAGACCACAGCTGCAGCTCTGGGGCCAGCTCTGGAGCCTCTGTGCCAGGAAGGCTCTGGAGGGGCTGGAAGGTGTCCAGAGCAGGGCCAGGAGGAGGAGCAGAGGGCTGGAGCTGCTCTGCTGTGAGCACAGACTGAGGGAGCTGGGGTTGTGCAGGCTGGAGAGGAGAAGGCTCCCAGGAGACCTTCTTGTGGCCTTCCAGGATCTGCAGGGGGCTGCAAGAAAGCTGGGGAGGGACTTTGGAGGCTGTCAGGGAGGGATAGGACTGGGGGGGATGGAGCAGAACTAGAAGTGGGGATATTGAGATTGGCTGTGAGGAAGAAGTTGTTGCCCATGAGGGTGGTGAGAGCCTGGCACAGGCTGCCCAGGGAGGTGGTGGCAGCCTCCTGCCTGGAGGTGTTTGCAGCCAGGCTGGAGGTGGCTGTGAGCAACCTGCTGTGGTGTGAGGTGTCCCTGCCCATGGCAGGGGCTTGGGGCTGGCTGAGCCTTGAGCTCCCTTCCATCCCTGACAGCTCTGTGCTTCTGTAAGTTAGACTTAGCCAAAGCAATGCAGCCAGGGTCAGGCAGAAGCACAAAGTTGGTATCTCCCAGGGTGAAGAAGTGAGAAGAGAGAGAGATTGCTGTGGGAGCTACCCCCTGTGTGGATCTGTCCCCAGGGGGCTGCTCAGGGGGATCTGCACTTCCCTGTTCACACCAGCAGTGATCTCTTCACCTTTTACTACTTCTCTGCTCGAGGGCTGTGAGCAAGTCCTAAAGCCACAGCCTTCAAAACTCGCTCAGCCCAGCCCCTCCTGCTGCTCCCCAGCAAGGAGCCGCTCAGGCTGCCGGCCCGTCCCGTGCCTCGGGTGGGGATGGTTCCCAGGCTCCCCTGGAGCTCTGTGCCACCAGCACCAGGTGGATGCTGCACTCCTGCTGAGCACTGAAATGTCACAGAGTCAATCAGGTTGGAGAAGCCCTCAGAGATCACCAAGTCCAGGCTGGCACCCAGCACCTCCTGACAACTCAACCATGGCTCCAAGGGCCACATCCAAGCCCCTCTTGAACCCCTCCAGGGATGGGGACTCCACCACCTCCCTGGGCAGCACATCCCCAGGGCCAATCTGTCTGGGAAGAACTTTCTCCTCACCTCCAGCCTGAACCTCCCCTGGCACAGCTTGAGACTGTGTCCTCTTGTTCTGGTGCTGGCTGCCTGGGAGAAGAGCCCAACCCCCACCTGGCAACCCCCTCCCTTCAGGGAGTTGCAGAGAGCAAGAAGGTCTCCCCTGAGCCTCCTCTTCTGCAGGCTAAGCAACCCCAGCTCCCTCAGCCTCTCCTCCCAGGGCTGTGCTCCAGACCCCTCCCCAGCTTTGTTGCCCTTCTCTGGACACCTTCCAGCAGCTCAACCTCTTTCCTGACCTGAGGAGCCCAGAACTGGACACAGGACTCAAGCTGTGGCCTGAGCAGTGCTGAGCACAGGGCAGGATGAGCTCCCTGCTCCTGCTGGCCACACTGCTCCTGATGCAGGCCAGGATGCCCTTGGCCTTCTTGGCCCCCTGGGCACACTGCTGGCTCCTGTTCAGCTGCTGTCCACCAGCACCCCCAGGTCCCTCTCAGCCCCTCTGCCCCCAGCCTGCAGCCCTGCCTGGGGTTGCTGTGGTCAATGTGCAGAGCCTGGCACTTGGATGATGTTGGGGACTGAGCTGCTGCAGAGCAGGGAAGGGGAAGAGCTGCTGGGGGGTGCTGGTGGGTGGGAGGTTGACCCTGAGGCAGCAATGTGCTCTGGGGGCCAGGGAGGCCAAGGGTCCCCCCGGGTCCCTCTCTGCCCTGCCGAGGGAACTCGTCCAACCCAGAGCCAGTTCCTTGAATCCCACTCCAGGTCCTGGGGAGCTTTGGGCTGGCCCTTGGGACCCTCCCTGCCCTTTGGCCGTGTTGCTGTGGTGTGCTGCTGAGTGCCCCTGGGGGCTGGGGGCTGCAGTGTGCTCTGGCTGGAGGCTGTGTGGCTGTTGGGCTGTTTCTGTAGGGTCCCTGGCATGGCTCCTGCCTTTCCCTGCCCCCCAGCAGTCAGTTCTGCTGTGCTGCTTCCACCCCACTCCGGGTTTGGTTTATGCTCCTGGGGTTGAATCACTGCAGCTGCTGAAGTGCACAGCTGCATTCTGCTGTCCCTGGTGCCGCTTCTCTTTCCCTTGGGTGCTGTGGTTCCGTGGCAGCCTCTCTGGTTTCAGTGGGCTTGGCTGGTTTGGGTGATGTTCATCCATCGCAGCACCCTCGAGGTTTAATCCTGATTTGATTTTAGCAATTGTCTTTATTGCTCTCATTTTGTTTCTCTCTAGTCTTTATCTCTCTTTCTGCTTCTCCCCAGTTTTGCTTCTATTTTTTCCTCTCTAACTTTCTCTCTATTTTTTATCTCTAATTTTCTCTCTATTTTTTATCTCCAGTTTTGCTTCTCTCCAGTTTTGCTTCTCTCTATTTTTTACCTCTAATTTTATTTCTCTCTAATTTGGTTTCTCCCTAATTTTGTTTTTAGTTTTGCTTCTCCCTATTTTTTCCTCTTTAATTTTATTTCTCTCTATTTTTTAACTCTAATTTTGCTTCTCCCCAATTTTGCTTCTATTTTTTATCTCTAATTTTATTTCTCTCTAATTTGGTTTCTCCCCAATTTTGTTTCTCTCTATTTTTTTCTCTCCAATTTTATTTCTCTCTATTTTTTATCTCTAATTTTATTTCTCTCTAATTTTGCTTCTCCCTAATTTTGTTTCTGATTTTGCTTCTCTCCAATTTTGCTTCTCTCCAATTTTGCTTCTCTCCAATTTTGCTTCTCTCCAATTTTGCTTCTCTCCAATTTTGCTTCTCTCCAATTTTGCTTCTCTCCAATTTTGCTTCTCTCCAATTTTGCTTCTCTCCAATTTTGCTTCTCTCCAATTTTGCTTCTCTCCAATTTTGCTTCTCTCCAATTTTGCTTCTCTCCAATTTTGCTTCTCTCCAATTTTGCTTCTCTCCAATTTTGCTTCTCTCTATTTTGCTTCTCTCTATTTTGTTTCTCTCTATTTTGTTTCTCTCTATTTTGTTTCTCTCTATTTTGTTTCTCTCTATTTTGTTTCTCTCTATTTTGTTTCTCTCTATTTTGTTTCTCTCTATTTTGTTTCTCTCTATTTTGTTTCTCTCTATTTTGTTTCTCTCTATTTTTTTCCTCTCTATTTTTTTCCTCTCTATTTTTTTCCTCTCTATTTTTTTCCTCTCCAATTTGGTTTCTCTCTATTTTTTTTCTCTCCAATTTGGTTTCTCTCTATTTTTTTTCTCTCCAATTTGGTTTCTCTCTATTTTTTTTCCTCTCCAATTTGGTTTCTCTCTATTTTTTTTCCTCTCCAATTTGGTTTCTCTCTATTTTTTTTCCTCTCCAATTTGGTTTCTCTCTATTTTTTTTCCTCTCCAATTTGGTTTCTCTCTATTTTTTTTCCTCTCCAATTTGGTTTCTCTCTATTTTTTATCTCTAATTTTGTTTCTGATTTGGTTTCTCCCCAGTTTGGTTTCTCTCCCATCTGGTTTGCTTTCCTTCCACTGTATTTAGTTCTATTCATGGAATTCATTGCCTCTCTTTAACTGTCATTCTGATTGAATTTATTCATTTTCATCCTTGCTGTGATTTTATTTAGCTCTCTCTTTGATTTGATCTGATCTGATTGTATTTGGTTTTAATTTAATCCCCTGCATCTCTTGAGCTCCAAAAATCCATTCTGGTTTTGTTTATCTTGCTGCATTTACTTTTTGCTCATTGAATTCCCTGCGTCTCTTGAGCTCCAGAATCTCCTTCTGATTTTAGCAATCATCTTTGTTGCTGTGATTCCATTTCAGTCTCTCTCTAGTTTTGAGTTTATCTGGCTGTATTTAGCTTCATTAACTTAACTCATTCCATTTACTGACCTTCAAAGATTCATTCTGATTTTATTCCTCTCATTGTATTTAGCTTCATTAATTCATAGCATTTATTGACCTCCCCAAACCCATTCTGATCTTGTTTCTCACATTGTATTTAGTTTCATCAATCAGTTTCATTTATCTACCTTCCAAATTTCATTCTGATGTAATTCAATTCATTTCCTTTCTTGCTGCAATCTTAATTCAACCTCCTTCGTTGTATTTGGTGGTTTTTTTTCCCTTTTTTCCTTTTTTCCTTTTTTCCTTTTTTTTTCCTTTTTTTTTCCTTTTTTTTTCCTTTTTTTTTACTTTTTTTTTCCTTTTTTTTTGCTTTTTTTTTCTTTTTTTTTCCTTTTTTTTTCCTTTTTTCCTTTTTTCCTTTTTTCCTTTTTTCCTTTTTTCCTTTTTTCCTTTTTTCCTTTTTTCCTTTTTCCCTTTTTTCCCTTTTTCCCTTTTTCCCTTTTTCCCTTTTTCCCTTTTTCCCTTTTTTCCTTTTTCCCTTTTTCCCTTTTTCCCTTTTTCCCTTTTTCCCTTTTTCCCTTTTTCCCTTTTTCCCTTTTTTCCCTTTTTTCATTTTTCCCTTTTTCCCTTTTTCCCTTTTTCACTTTTTCCCTTTTTTCCTTTTTTCATTTTTCCATTTTTCCAATTTTCCATTTTTCCCTTTTTCCCTTTTTTCCTTTTTCCCTTTTTCCCTTTTTCCCTTTTTCCCTTTTTTTTCCCCTTTTCCCCTTTTCCCCTTTTCCCCTTTTCCCCTTTTCCCCTTTTCCCCTTTTCCCCTTTTCCCCTTTTCCCCTTTTCCCCTTTTCCCCTTTTCCCCCTTTCCCCTTTTCCCCCTTTCCCCTTTTCCCCCTTTCCCCTTTTCCCCCTTTTCCTTTTTTCCCTTTTTCCCTTTTTTTTCCCTTTTTTTCCCTTTTTTTTCCCTTTTTTTTCCCTTTTTTTTCCCTTTTTTTTCCCTTTTTTTTGCTTTTTTTTACCTTTTTTTTTCCTTTTTTTTTCCCTTTTTTTTCCCTTTTTTTTCCCTTTTTTTTCCCTTTTTTTTCCTTTTTTTGTCCCTTTTTTTCCCCTTTTTCCCTTTTTTTTCCCTTTTTTTTCCCTTTTTTTTCCCTTTTTTTTCCCTTTTTTTTCCCTTTTTTTTCCCTTTTTTTTCCCTTTTTTTTCCCTTTTTTTTCCCTTTTTTTTCTTTTATGTCATTTATTTATTTGGGGGTTTCTGTGTTTATGGTTTTGCCTGCAATTGATTTTCTTTACTTCCTCCTCCTGCTGCCATTCCTTTCCAGCCCCCTCTCCATTTCCCAGCCTGCACCTTCAGCCTCCCCTCTTTGCCTCAGCTGCAGGTGACCCCAAGCCCCTTCCTTGCAGTGCAGTCCCTGCCCCCAGCTGGCTCTCCAGGGTTCCCCCTAAGGCTTTCTTCACTTTGTTGTTAGTTTGTGAGGTGCTGGCAGCAGGGGGACCCCAAGCAGAGGCAGCAGCTCCTTGCTCTGCGGGGTTGTAAGTGCCCAAGGGAACATCTGGAGCAGAACAAAGTAAGGAGAGGCTGGAGGGGCTGGAAGGTGTCCAGAGCAGGGCCACGAGGAGGAGCAGAGGGCTGGAGCTGCTCTGCTGTGAGCACAGACTGAGGGAGTTGGGGTTGTGCAGGCTGGAGAGGAGAAGGCTCCCAGGAGACCTCATTGTGGCCTTCCCAGCTCCCCCTCCTGGTTGCCTCCTTCCCAGCATTGCCCCCTCCTCACTTGGTGCCCTCCTGGTTGCCCCCTCCTCACTTGGTGCCTCCTGGTTGCCCCCTCCTCACTTGGTGCCCTCCTGGTTGCCCCCTCCTCACTTGGTGCCTCCTGGTTGCCTCTCTCCTGACCCCCAGGCTCCTGTTTCATCCGGACCGACCAGCTGGATGGAGAAACAGACTGGAAACTGAAGGTTGCTGTCAGCTGCACACAAAGGCTGCCAGCCCTGGGGGTAAGCATCTGAGCTCCAGCTCCACCTCAGCTCCCTTAACCCGTTCAAGACATCTTCCATGAGCAGCAGCCACACTCCTTGGGGCACATCTGCTGCTGCAGCCTGGCTGTCTGCAGGACACAGGAGGTGTTCCCCTGGCTGCTGGAGGGGAACTTGGTTGTGCCAAAGCTCTTGGGGCTCCCTTGGGAAGAACCTGAGGCAGAGCTGGAGTGGTTGCCATGGTGGTCCCCTCTGAGGGCCATGCAGGGAATGGGTTGGGGTGGGAGGGAGCTGGGAGGTCACAGAGCCAGGGAAGGGGCTGGGGTGGGAGGGACCTTGAAGACCATCCAGTTCCAACCATTCTGCCCTGGTCAGGGTCACCTCCCCCTGGAGCCATCAGCCCCTGTCCAGCCTTGGGCCTTGCTCTGGCTGCCTCAGCCCAGGTTGTGCTGGAAGCCTTCCTCAGTTGTGTGCCTGGGGTAGGGCTGGGGGAAGGCCTTCAACTGCAAGCTTGAGCAGCCAAGCCCTGTGCAGGGAGCATGGCTGCAGGGCTTGGCTCCCACTCTGTGGCCTCCTCTGTCTGCAGGACCTCTTCTCCATCAATGCTTATGTCTATGCTCAGAAGCCACAGCTGGACATCCACTCTTTTGAAGGGACCTTCACCAGGGTAAGTGCTGGGCCTGGGCAGGCTCCTGCTGCTCTGCATTGCTCAGTGGGAGTGAGACCCTCTCAGCTCTTCACCTGGGATTGGATCTTACTGAGAGCTTATTTCCCCAGCTGTAAGCAAGGTCACCCCCAAAGAGGGCAGCAGGATGCTCTAACTGGGGACCCTCTCCTGTTGTTTCCAAGAGGTGGCCTCCTAAAGCCACCAAAGCTTTGGAGCCTGAGAGCCTCCTCAGGCACAGGCTGCAGTCAGACTGAGAGAGTGTGGGAGGGGAGGGAGCTGGGAGGGCACAGAGCCAGGGAAGGGGCTGGGGTGGGAGGGAGCTGGGAGGGCACAGAGCCAGGGAAGGGGCTGGGGTGGGAGGGAGCTGGGAGGGCACAGAGCCAGGGAAGGGGCTGGGGTGGGAGGGAGCTGGGAGGGCACAGAGCCAGGGAAGGGGCTGGGGTGGGAGGGAGCTGGGAGGCCACAGGGCCAGGGAAGGGGCTGGGGTGGGAGGGAGCTGGGAGGGCACAGAGCCAGGGAAGGGGCTGGGGTGGGAGGGAGCTGGGAGGCCACAGGGCCAGGGAAGGGGCTGGGGTGGGAGGGAGCTGGGAGGCCATGGCATAGGCTGGGTTGGGAGGGTTGGGGGGGGTCGGGGAGGGGTTTGGGGGGAGGGTGCTCACAGTCCCTCCCAGCACACCTGGGCAGGCCTGGGGCCATCACTCTGGTGCTGGCTGGAGCTCCTTGCCTGTGCCTGGGCAGGGGGGCAGGGCAGGAGGCAGTGCTGGGTGCTGTGGGCTGTGTGCTGCCTCCCTGCTGAGCTGCTGCTGGTGCCCACAGGAGGACAGTGACCCAGCAGTGCATGAGAGCCTGAGCATAGAGAACACCCTCTGGGCCAGCACTGTGGTGGCTTCAGGTAGGTGTTGGCTGAAGCCAGCTGCAGACCTCCCTGCAAGGGGCTCCTTGGTCCTCACCTCTGCTCCTGCCCCCCCAGCTGCCCCCCCAGCTGCCCTCCCTCTGCCCTGGGGTTTGCTCCTCACAGGTTCTGCACCTTTTGAACCCTCCTCAGCAGCTGAGGGCTTTGGAGCTGGAGCTGTGGGGTTGTGGCTTTTGGGGGCTTGGGTTTGGTTTTCTCCAGCAGGGCTGGCCCCAGGAGCTCACTGAAGTCACTCACTGCAGGAGTGCAGCCAACATCTGCAGCTGGGGGAGGCCTGGCTCAGGAGGTTCCCAGGGCAGGTCCTGACAGAGACCAACAACAAACTCCAGGGCAGGGCAAGGCAGAAGGAGAGCTCAGCTGTGGCTGGAGGCTGGGCTGGGCTTGGGGTTTGGTGCTGCCTGTGCTGGGTTCTGCTCTCTGGGGCAGCCAAGGCCTGCCAGGGCCCAGCAGCTCCAGGCTGAGCTCCCCCACAGCCCCTCTGCTGCCACCAAGCAGATGGCCAAGGGAGGCTCTGCCCTGCTGAGGCCACAGCTGCAGTGCTGTGCCCAGTGCTGGGCTGCCCAGCCCCAGAGGGGCAGGGAGCTGCTGGGCAGGGGCCACCAAGCTGCTGAGCAGCCTGCAGCTGGCAGCAGCAGAGGCTGAGAGCCTGGGGCTGGGAGCCTGCAGCAGAGCAGCCCCAGAGGGCAGCTGAGCAAAGCTCAGCAAGAGCTGAAGGAGCTCTGGGGGGCAAGAGGCTGGGGCCAGGCTCTGCTCAGTGGTGCCAAGGGGCAAGGGGCACAGCCTGGCACCCAGGAGGCTCCATCTGAGCAGGAGGAGAAAGAGGTTTGGAGTGAGGCTGCTGGAGCCTGGAGCAGGCTGCCCAGAGGGGTTGTGGAGTCTGCTCTGGAGAGCTTCAGCCCCCCCTGGGCATGAGCCTGGCTCAGCCTGCCCTGGGGGCCCTGCTGGAGCAGGGGCTTGGGCTGGGTGGTCTCAGAGGTCCCTTCCAGCCCTAGCACCCTGCTGATCTTTGTGCTCCCTCTGAAGGGCAGGGGCTGGCCTGGGCTGGGGGGGCAGAGGGCAGCCCCAGCTGACCCAGGGTGGCTCAGTCTGTGCACTACAGACAGTCACAGAGTGGGCTGGGAGGGACCCCCAGAGGCCCCCAGCCCAAGCCCTGCACCCAGCAGGGACATCCTCCCCTACAGCAGGTTGCTCACAGCCTTCTCCAGCCTCCCCTTGAACGCCTCCAGGCTTGGGGGGGCCTCAAGCCCCTCCCTGGGCAACCTGCTGCAGGCTTCCAGCAGCCTCCTGGGGCAGAGCTTCTTCCTCACAGCCAAGCTCCATCTGCTCTGCTCTCATTCAGCCTCTGCAGGGAGGGAGGCAAAAGGCAAGGGGGGAGGGGAGGAGGCAGGAAGGGAGGCCAGGGAGAGGGCAGGGAGGAGGTGGAACTGCAGGAAGTATCAGAGCAGAATTGGATGGAGAGGGAGCAAGGAGGGGGGCAGAGAGGAGCAGAGGCCTGGTGCTGGCAGGGCCAGAGGGAGAGGCAGAGGCTGGGGGTCAGCAGCAGCTTCCTGAGGCTCTCTCCCATGGGATGTGCCTGGGGGGCACTGAGTCCCTGCAGGGTTCCCCAGAAGCAGCTGCCCAGCAGTGCAGGCAGCCCCCAGTGCAGGCAGCCCCCGGTGCTGCAGCCCCCCTGGCAGCCCCTGGCAGCCCCTGGCAGCCCCTGGCAGCCCTGCCCTTCCTCCTGTGCTCTCTCTCTGCTTTCCCTTGCAGGCTCTGTGCTGGGGGTTGTCATTTACACAGGCAAGGAGACCAGGAGTGTGCTCAACACCTCCCACCCCAAGAACAAGGTCAGTCCCTGGGGCCCTGCTGCTGCTCTGGGCCTGGCCATGGCCCTGCTGAGGGACACCAAACCCGGCTGGGCAGGGCTGGGCTGGGCTGGGCTGGGCAGGGCTGGGCTGGGCTGGGCAGGGCTGGGCTGGGCTGGGCTGAGCTCTGCTGCCAGAGGTGAGCTCTGTGAGCACAGGCTGAGGGAGCTGGGGCTGTGCAGCCTGCAGAGGAGAAGGCTCCAGGGGCACCTCAGAGCTGCTGCCAGCCCCTGAAGGGCTCCAGGAGAGCTGGGGAGGGACTGTGGGCAAGGGCTGGGGGTGCCAGGGTGAGGGACAATGGCTTGGAGCTGGGAGAGGAGAGACTGAGAGTGGAGAGGAGGAAGGAACTGTTGGCAGTGAGGCTGGGGAGAGCCTGGCACAGGCTGAGGCTGGGGAGAGCCTGGCACAGGCTGCCCTGGGGGGCTGAGGCTGCCCCCTCCCTGGAGGTGCTCAGGCCCAGGCTGGATGAGGCCCTGAGCAGCCAGGGCTGGGGGAGGGGTCCCTGCCCTGCAGGGCTTGGGGCAGATGCTCTCTGGGGTCCCTGGCACCCCAGGCCCTCCCCTGGCCCCGTGGGCTGCCTGTGTGAGCAGGGGCAGAGCTCTGCAGGCCCTGCCTGAGGCCTCCTCTCCTTGCCTGTGCCCCCAGCTGCCAGCACTGCCTCTGCAGGCTGAGGCCTTGCCAGGGTGCTGCAGGACACACACTGCCCCCAGCTGCCCCCTCTGGCCCTTGGCTGCCAGCTGCTGCCAGCTCCAAGTGCCTCTGGCAGCTGCTGCTGATTGCTGCCAGCTGCCCCTGGCAGGCACTTGGCTGGCAGCAGCTGGCAGCACCCAGCAGCCCTCTGCTGGCACTGACTGCATGGCTGTGGCTGCCCAGCAGTGAGGGCAGCACCCAGCAGCCCTCTGCTGGCACTGACTGCATGGCTGTGGCTGCCCAGCAGTGAGGGCAGCACCCAGCAGCCCTCTGCTGGCACTGACTGCATGGCTGTGGCTGCCCAGCAGTGAGGGCAGCACCCAGCAGCCCTCTGCTGGCACTGACTGCATGGCTGTGGCTGCCCAGCAGTGAGGGCAGCACCCAGCAGCCCTCTGCTGGCACTGACTGCATGGCTGTGGCTGCCCAGCAGCAGCTGGCAGCACCCAGCAGCCCTCTGCTGGCACTGACTGCATGGCTGTGGCTGCCCAGCAGTGAGGGCAGCACCCAGCAGCCCTCTGCTGGCACTGACTGCATGGCTGTGGCTGCCCAGCAGTGAGGGCAGCACCCAGCAGCCCTCTGCTGGCACTGACTGCATGGCTGTGGCTGCCCAGCAGTGAGGGCAGCACCCAGCAGCCCTCTGCTGGCACTGACTGCATGGCTGTGGCTGCCCAGCAGTGAGGGCAGCACTTGGGCTGCTCTGGGGAGGGCTTCTGGGGGCTCAGCCTGCCCCAGAGACAGCCCCCAGGGCTGCTGCACTCACCTCAGTCACTGCAGAGCATCAGAGGGGGCCCCTGGGGGGCCCGTGGGGGGCCCTTGGGGGGCTCAGCCTGCCCCAGAGACAGCCCCCAGGGCTGCTGCACTCACCTCAGTCACTGCAGAGCATCGGAGGGGGCCCCTGGGGGGCCCTTGGGGGGCTCAGCCTGCCCCAGAGACAGCCCCCAGGGCTGCTGCACTCACCTCAGTCACTGCAGAGCATCAGAGAGGGCCCCTGGGGGGCCCTTGGGGGGCTCAGCCTGCCCCAGAGACAGCCCCCAGGGCTGCTGCACTCACCTCAGTCACTGCAGAGCATCGGAGGGGGCCCCTGGGGGGCCCTTGGGGGGCTCAGCCTGCCCCCTGTGCCATGCTGAGGGCTCCCAGGTGTGGGCAGCTGTCTCCCTGCACCCTGGGGCTTCCTGGCATGCATCATTAGACCTCCTCCAGCCACTTCCTTGGCTGCTTTGCCCTCTGCCCTGCCCCCCTGCTGCTTGCCTTGGCACAGAGCCCTGCAGGGCCTGAGCCCCTGGCACGTGGAGCCAGCCCCTGCCCCTCCAGGGGAGGTGCTGTGCCCCTGCTGCAGGGGGGCAGCCTCTGCCTGCCAGCTGGCACTGCAGCACTGGCACCACTGCTGAGCCACCCTGAGCCTGCCTGGAGCTGGGGTCAGTGCCAGAGCCCCTGGGCAGCTCCACCGCCCTCCCCCAGCCCCTGGGGCTGGCCCTGGCACAGCCTCTGCTGTCAGACAGCGCTGGCAGGGGCTGGCAGGGGCTGGCAGCACTGGGCAGGGGCTGGCAGCACTGGGCAGGGGCGGGCAGGGGCTGGCAGCACTGGGCAGGGGCGGGCAGGGGCTGGCAGGGGCTGGTAGCACTGGGCAGGGGCTGGCAGGGGCGGGCAGCACTGGGCAGGGGCTGGCAGGGGCGGGCAGGGGCTGGCAGGGGCTGGTAGCACTGGGCAGGGGCTGGCAGGGGCTGGCAGCACTGGGCAGGGGCTGGCAGGGGCGGGCAGGGGCTGGCAGCACTGGGCAGGGGCGGGCAGGGGCTGGCAGGGGCTGGCAGCACTGGGCAGGGGCTGGCAGGGGCGGGCAGCACTGGGCAGGGGCTGGCAGGGGCGGGCAGGGGCTGGCAGCACTGGGCAGGGGCGGGCAGGGGCTGGCAGGGGCTGGCAGCACTGGGCAGGGGCTGGCAGGGGCGGGCAGCACTGGGCAGGGGCTGGCAGGGGCGGGCAGCACTGGGCAGGGGCTGGCAGCACTGGGCCGGGCAGGGCCGGGCAGGGCAGGGCAGTGCCGGGCAGGGCGGGGCAGGGCGGGGCAGGGCAGGGCCGGGCAGGGCAGTGCCGGGCCGGGCAGGGCAGTGCCGGGGCAGGGCAGGGCAGTGCCGGGCAGGGCAGGGCAGTGCCGGGGCAGGGCAGGGCAGTGCCGGGCAGGGCGGGGCAGGGCGGGGCAGGGCAGGGCCGGGCGGGGCAGGGCCGGGCTGGGCAGGGCAGGGCAGGGCAGGGCAGTGCCGGGCAGGGCAGGGCGGGGCAGGGCAGGGCAGTGCCGGGCGGGGCAGGGCAGGGCCGGGCAGGGCAGGGCGGGGCAGGGCCGGGCTGGGCAGGGCAGGGCAGTGCCGGGCAGGGCAGGGCGGGGCAGGGCAGGGCAGTGCCGGGCGGGGCAGGGCAGGGCGGGGCAGGGCAGGGCCGGGCCGGGCGGGGCAGGGCGGGGCAGGGCCGGGCGGGGCGGGGCAGGGGCAGGGGCGGGGCAGGGCAGGGCAGGCTCAGATGCAATCATTCCTTTCACTTTCCAATGGGACTTGCATCAGTGGAGCCTGGGTCTGTGCACTTTGCATCCCTTGACAGCAGCTGGAGGCAGCTCGGGCGTGGGGGGTGGGGGCTCCCCCGTCCCAGCCCCTGACTGAGTGAGTGCTGAGCCTGATCCCAGCCTCAGCCAGGCCTGAAACCTCAGCTGCCTTTGGCAGCTCGGGGGCTGCAGGCCCTCTCAGACCTGGCTCTGCCTCCCTGGCTCTCATTTCTCTTCATCTGACTCCTGCCCCCCGAAGGGCCCAGCCCAGCCCCTGCTCCTCCCGGGGGCTCGGGCAGGGAGGGGCTGGGGGCAGGGCAGGTGGCCAGAGAGAGGAGCTGGAGGGGCTGGGAGGGGGCCAGAGCAGGGCCAGGAGGGGGAGCAGGGGGCTGGGGCAGCCTGAGGGGGCTGGGGCTGTGCAGGCTGCAGAGGACAAGGCTCCAGGGAGACCTTCTGGTGGCCTCCCAGCTGCCCCTCCTGGCTGCCTGCTCCTGGCCTGGTGCCTCCTGCAGCACAGCTGGCAGGGGATCTGCTGGGGAGCAGCCCCTGGCAGTGCTGGGGGGCAGCAGGGTCTGCAGGGCACAGCAAGGAGCCCTGGGAGCCAAGGGGGTCCTGGGGGCATCCAGAGGAGTGTGGGCAGCAGAGCCAGGGAGGTTCTCCTCCCCCTCTGCTCTGCCCTGCTGAGACCTCCCCTGGAATATTGCATCCAGCTCTGGGCTGCCCAGCTCAGGAGGGACAGGGATCTGCTGCAGAGAGGCCAAGGGAGGCTCCAAGGATGAGGAAGGGACTGGAGACTGCCTGGGGAGGAGAGGCTGAGAGCCCTGGGGGTGTTCAGTCTGCAGAGGAGAAGGCTGAGAGGGATCTGATCAATGTCTATCAATAGCTGAGGGCTGGGGGGCAGGAAGGAAGGGACAGGGACAGGCTCTGCTCAGCTGCACCCTGGGATAGGACAAGAGGCACTGGATGGAAACTGCAGCCCAGGAGGTTGCAGCTCAGCAGGAGGAGGAACTTCTGCCCTGGGAGGCTGCCAGAGGCCTGGAGCAGGCTGCCCAGAGAGGTTGTGGAGTCTCCTTGTCTGGAGCCTTCCCAGCCCTGCCTGGATGTGTTCTGTGTGTCCTGTGCTGGGCTCTGTGGTGTGCTCTGGCAGGGGGCTGGCACTGGAGGCTCTCCAGGGGTCCCTTCCAGCCCCTGTGATCCATCCTGTGTCCAGGCTGCTGAGCCTCTGGCACAGGCTGCCCAGGGAGGCTGTGGCTGCCTCAGGGCCAGGCTGGATGAGGCCCTGAGCAGCTGAGCCTGGCTGAGAGCTGTCCCTGGGCATGGAGGGGAGCTCTGAGCTCCCTGCCAAGCTATGACCCTGTGCCATGCAGAGGTGCCCAGGCTGCCATGGGAGCTGCAGGGGGGTGGTGAGGGGCAGCAGGAGGGGGATGGTGAGGGGCAGCAGGAGGAGCTGGTGAGGGGCAGCAGGAGGGGATGGTGAGGGGCAGCAGGAGGGGGGTGGTGAGGGGCAGCAGGAGGGGATGGTGAGGGGCAGCAGGAGGAGCTGGTGAGGGGCAGCAGGAGGGGATGGTGAGGGGCAGCAGGAGGGGGGTGGTGAGGGGCAGCAGGAGGGGATGGTGAGGGGCAGCAGGAGGAGCTGGTGAGGGGCAGCAGGAGGGGGTGGTGAGGGGCAGCAGGAGGGGGGTGGTGAGGGGCAGCAGGCGGGGGGTGGTGAGGGGCAGCAGGAGGGGGGTGGTGAGGGGCAGCAGGAGGAGCTGGTGAGGGGCAGCAGGAGGAGCTGGTGAGGGGCAGCAGGAGGGGGTGGTGAGGGGCAGCAGGAGGGGGTGGTGAGGGGCAGCAGGAGGGGGTGGTGAGGGGCAGCAGGAGCAGCTGGTGAGGGGCAGCAGGAGGGGGTGGTGAGGGGCAGCAGGAGGGGGTGGTGAGGGGCAGCAGGAGGGGGTGGTGAGGGGCAGCAGGAGGAGCTGGTGAGGGGCAGCAGGAGGGGGTGGTGAGGGGCAGCAGGAGGAGCTGGTGAGGGGCAGCAGGAGGGGGTGGTGAGGGGCAGCAGGAGGAGCTGGTGAGGGGCAGCAGGAGGGGGTGGTGAGGGGCAGCAGGAGGGGGTGGTGAGGGGCAGCAGGAGGGGATGGTGAGGGGCAGCAGGAGGGGGGTGGTGAGGGGCAGCAGGAGGGGGGTGGTGAGGGGCAGCAGGAGGGGATGGTGAGGGGCAGCAGGAGGGGGTGGTGAGGGGCAGCAGGAGGGGGTGGTGAGGGGCAGCAGGAGGGGGGTGGTGAGGGGCAGCAGGAGGGGATGGTGAGGGGCAGCAGGAGGGGGTGGTGAGGGGCAGCAGGAGGGGGTGGTGAGGGGCAGCAGGAGGGGGGTGGTGAGGGGCAGCAGGAGGGGGGTGGTGAGGGGCAGCAGGAGGGGGTGGTGAGGGGCAGCAGGAGCAGCTGGTGAGGGGCAGCAGGAGGGGGGTGGTGAGGGGCAGCAGGAGGGGGTGGTGAGGGGCAGCAGGAGGGGGTGGTGAGGGGCAGCAGGAGGGGGGTGGTGAGGGGCAGCAGGAGGGGGGTGGTGAGGGGCAGCAGGAGGGGATGGTGAGGGGCAGCAGGAGGGGATGGTGAGGGGCAGCAGGAGGGGATGGTGAGGGGCAGCAGGAGGGGGGTGGTGAGGGGCAGCAGGAGCAGCTGGTGAGGGGCAGCAGGAGGGGATGGTGAGGGGCAGCAGGAGGGGGGTGGTGAGGGGCAGCAGGAGGGGGTGGTGAGGGGCAGCAGGAGGGGATGGTGAGGGGCAGCAGGAGCAGCTGGTGAGGGGCAGCAGGAGGGGATGGTGAGGGGCAGCAGGAGGGGGGTGGTGAGGGGCAGCAGGAGGGGGTGGTGAGGGGCAGCAGGAGGGGGTGGTGAGGGGCAGCAGGAGGGGGTGGTGAGGGGCAGCAGGAGCAGCTGGTGAGGGGCAGCAGGAGGGGGGTGGTGAGGGGCAGCAGGAAGGGGTGGTGAGGGGCAGCAGGAGCAGCTGGTGAGGGGCAGCAGGAGCAGCTGGTGAGGGGCAGCAGGAGGGGGTGGTGAGGGGCAGGGGCTGCCATGGGCTCACAGCCTGGGGTGGCTCGAAAGGGACCCTGAGGATCACCCAGTGCCAGCCCCCTGCCCAGGTTGCTGGGGGCATCATCCAGGCTGGCCTGGAAGCTCTCCAGGGTGGGGGCAGCCCCAGGCTCCCCCTGCTGCACCAATGCTCTGCTGCCAGGGCACAGCAGCAGGGGCTGGGGGCTGGGGGCACAGCAGTGCCAGGGGAGGAGGAGCCCCAGCCCCGAGTGCCCTCCCTGGTGCCCCCCAGCGCTGAGTGCCCTCCCTGCTGCCCCCCAGGTGGGCCTGCTGGACCTGGAGCTGAACCAGCTGACCAAGGCCCTGTTCCTGGCCCTGGTGGCCCTCTCGGTGGTGATGGTCACCCTGCAGGGCTTCGTGGGGCCCTGGTACCGCAACCTCTTCCGCTTCCTCCTGCTCTTCTCCTACATCATCCCCATCAGGTGGGTGCCAGGGCGGGGGGCAGGGGGGGCCTGAGCGTGCAGCAGGGGAGGGCTCAGCCTGGAGGCAGCCCAGGGGCCAGGGGAGGGCTCAGGGGCTAGGGGGGCTCAGCCTGGAGGCAGCCCAGGGGCCAGGGGAGGGCTCAGGGGCCAGGAGGGCTCAGGGGCCAGGGGGGCTCAGCCTGGAGGCAGCCCAGGGGCCAGGGGAGGGCTCAGGGGCCAGGGGGGCTCAGCCTGCAGGCAGCTCAGAGCTCCTCTCCTCCAAGCTCCCCACCCAGAGGTCCAGGGGGCTGGGGGTGCTCCCTGGGGGCTGGGGGTGCCCCTGGCAGTGAGTGTGGTGCCCCCTGGGGCTGAGGGTGCCCTGGCAGTGGGTGGTGTCCCTGGGGCTCAGGGTGCCTCTGGGGCTGGGGTGCCCTGGCAGCAGGTGGTGCCCCTGGGGTGCCCTGGCAGCAGGTGGTGCCCCCGGGGGTGCCCTGGCAGTGTGTGGTGCCCCGGGGGTGCCCTGGCAGTGGGAGTGCCCCCGGGGGTGCCCTGGCAGCAGGTGGTGCCCCTGGGGTGCCCTGGCAGTGGGAGTGCCCCCAGGTGCCCGGGCAGTGTGTGGTGCCCCTGGGGTGCCCTGGCAGTGTGTGGTGCCCCTGGGGTGCCCTGGCAGTGGGAGTGCCCCCGGGGGTGCCCTGGCAGCAGGTGGTGCCCCGGGCTGCCCGGGCACCCCGTCAGCGAGCGCTGCCCCGCAGCCTGCGCGTGAACCTGGACATGGGCAAGGCAGCCTACGGCTGGATGCTGATGCGGGACCAGAGCATCCCTGGCAGCGTGGTGAGGACCAGCACCATCCCCGAGGAGCTGGGCAGGCTGCTCTACCTGCTCACCGACAAGACAGGTACCCTGCTGCCAGCCCTGCTGCCCTGCCCTGCCAGCCCTGCCAGCCCTGCCCTGCCAGCCCTGCTGCCCTGCCCTGCCCTGCCAGCCCTGCTGCCCTGCCCTGCCCTGCCAGCCCTGCTGCCCTGCCCTGCTGCCCTGCCCTGCTGCCCTGCCCTGCTGCCCTGCCCTGCTGCCAGCCCTGCTGCCTGCTGCCCTGCCCTGCTGCCCTGCCCTGCTGCCCTGCCCTGCTGCCCTGCCCTGCCCTGCCAGCCCTGCCAGCCTGCCCTGGGGTCTGTGCTGGCAGCCCTCAGGGAGGAGCAGCCTGGAGATGCCCTCCCTGGAGGTGCTGAGGGCCAGGCTGGGTGAGGCCTGCAGCAGCCTGGGCCGCTGGGAGGGTCCCTGCCCATGGCAGGGGTTGGCACTGGGGGTGCTGGGAGGTCCCTCCCAAGCCTCTCTGTGATCTTTGGGGTCCCTTCCAACCCATCCAGGGGGTCCTGAGAGTCCCTTCCAAGCCACAGCTGCTCTGAGCTCTGCCTGCAGCCTTCTCCCCTGCAGGCTGCACAGCCCCAGGCCCCTCAGCCTGTGCCCATGGCAGAGGCTCTCCAGCCCCCTCAGCACCTTGGTGGCCTCCTCTGGGCCCTCTCCATCAGCTCCAGGTCCTGCCTGTGGACACAGCCCTGCAGGAGAGGTCTCCCCAGAGCAGAGCAGAGCAGAGCAGAGGGGCAGGATCCTCTCCCTCCACCTCTGGCAATGGGCACTGCCAGCCCAGAAGGCCTTTGGGCTGCCCTTGGCCTTCTGGGCTGGCAGTGCCCATTGCTGGCTGCTGCCCAGCTCCTCTCCTTTCCCCTCCCTCCCTCCTCTGCCTGCTCCTGGGGGGGTTTGGTGTTCCCTGCTCAGGGCTGGGGCTATTTTGGATGCTGGGGGTGGGGGTTTAACCCCAGCAGCAACTGCAGAGCTGGTGGGAAGTGGATCTGACAGCTGCCTGCTGGCTGAGGCTTTGAGCAGGCTTTCATCCCCCAGCCCCATGGGGAGGCTTGGTTTCCATTCAGAGGCTTGGCAGAGCCCTGGAGGGCAGTGAGGAGAGGTTGGCATTGGCTGGGGGGGTCAGGAGGGGTGGGGGAGGGCTTGCTGGGGGAGCTCCTGCAGGAACCAGTGCTGGGCAGAGGGGGTTGGGGGTTGGGTTTGGAACTGGGGGTTGGAGTCCCCTGTGTTTGCCAGGGGAAAAGAGAAGGGGACCCTGCCCCTGGGCTCTGCTCTGCTCAGACCTCACCTCCAACCCTGCCCCTGGGCTCTGCTCTGCTCAGACCTCACCTCCAACCCTGCCCCTGGGCTCTGCTCTGCTCAGACCTCACCTCCAGCCCTGCCCCTGGGCTCTGCTCAGCTCAGACCTCACCTCCAGCCCTGCCCCTGGGCTCTGCTCTGCTCAGACCTCACCTCCAACCCTGCCCCTGGGCTCTGCTCTGCTCAGACCTCACCTCCAACCCTGCCCCTGGGCTCTGCTCTGCTCAGACCTCACCTCCAACCCTGCCTCCAGCCCTGCTGTCCCCAGCAGCAGCAGGACACAGAGCTGCTGCAGAGAGCCCAGGGGAGGCCACAGGCTGCTGCCAGGGCTGCAGCAGCTCTGCTGGGAGCACAGGCTGAGGGAGCTGGGGCTGTGCAGCCTGCAGAGGAGAAGGCTCCAGGGGCACCTCAGAGCTGCTGCCAGCCCCTGAAGGCATCCTGCAGGAAGGCTGCAGAGGGACTTTGGCTGAGGGGGGCTGGAGCCAGGCCCAGGGGCAATGGTTTGGAGCTGAGGCAGAGCAGGCTCAGGCTGCAGCTGAGGAAGAAGCTCTTCAGTGCCAGGCTGCTGAGGCTCTGGCCCAGGCTGCCCAGGGAGGCTGTGGCTGCCTCCTGCCTGGGGGTGCTGCAGGCCAGGCTGGATGAGGCCCTGAGCAGCTCCAGGGAGGAGGCAGCCACAGCCTCCCTGGGCAGCCTGTGCCAGCTGTGCCAGCAGGTGGGAGTGGGTGTAAACCACAGCTGCCATGGGCCCCATCCAAACCCCCTGGGACTGCAGAGGGCACAGAACTTGGTCAGTGAGTCTCTGACCCATGGGTTGGGCTGGAAGGGAGCTTGGAGGTCATCCAGCTCCAAGCCCCTGCCCTGGGCAGGGACCCCTCCCCCCAGGCCAGGCTGCTCCAGGCCTCATCCAGCCTGGCCTGGAACACCTCCAGGGATGGAGGTCCACAGCCCCCTGGCAGCCTGTGCCAGGCTCCCAACCCTGACCTTTCTGGGCAAGCACTGCCCCGGGCTGACCCTGCCTCCTGCCCCCTTCCCTGCTGCCCAGGGCAGGATGTCTGGGGGGCTGGGGGGTTGAGTGCCCCCTGCCCAGCCCTGGCTGCTCTGATGCCTCCCTCCCTGCTGGCAGGAACCCTGACCCAGAACGAGATGGTCTTCAAGCGCCTGCACCTGGGCACGGTGTCCTACGGCCCAGACACCATGGACGAGATCCAGAGCCACATCAGCAGCTCCTACTCACAGGTAGCTCTGCAGTCGGTGCCCTGCCCCAGCCAGTGCCCTGCTGGCAGCTCTGAAGGGCTGCAGCTGAGGCCTGGGAGCTGGACGCAGTGAGTGCCCCCGGGGATCGGTGCTGGCTCAGGGCCTGGTCAACATTGTCACCAATGGCACTGATGAGGGACAGACAGACAGGCAGACAGACAGGCTGCTCAGCAGGGTGCTGATGACAGCAGGCTGGGAGGCTTGGCTGAGACCCCTGGAGGCTGTGAGGCCATTCAGAGACCTGGACAGGCTGAGGGCTGGGCAGAGAGGAACCTAAGGAGGCTCAGCAAGGGTCAGTGCAGAGCCCTGCAGCTGGGCAGGAAGAGTCAACTGCAGCAGCACAGCTGGGAGGGGATCTGCTGGGGAGCAGCCCCAGGGAGAAGGAGCTGGGAGTGCTGGGGGGCAGCAAGGGCTGCATGGGGCAGCAATGTGCCCTGGGGGCCAAGAAGGCCAAGGGGGTCCTGGGGGGCATCCAGAGGAGTGTGGGCAGCAGAGCCAGGGAGGTTCTCCTCCCCCTCTGCTCTGCCCTGCTGAGACCTCCCCTGGAATATTGCATCCAGCTCTGGGCTGCCCAGCTCAGGAGGGACAGGGATCTGCTGGGGAGAGGCCAAGGGAGGCTCCAAGGATGAGGAAGGGACTGGAGACTGCCTGGGGAGGAGAGGCTGAGAGCCCTGGGGGTGTTCAGTCTGGAGAGGAGAAGGCTGAGAGGGATCTGATCAATGTCTATCAAGAGCTGAGGGCTGGGGGGCAGGAGGGAAGGGACAGGGACAGGCTCTGCTCAGCTGCACCCTGGGATAGGACAAGAGGCAATGGATGGAAAGTGCAGCCCAGGAGGTTGCAGCTCAGCAGGAGGAGGAACTTCTGCCCTGGGAGGCTGCCAGAGGCCTGGAGCAGGCTGCCCAGAGAGGTTGTGGAGTCTCCTTGTCTGGAGCCTTCCCAGCCCTGCCTGGATGTGTTCTGTGTGCCCTGTGCTGGGCTCTGTGGTGTGCTCTGGCAGGGGGCTGGCACTGGAGGCTCTCCAGGGGTCCCTTCCAGCCCCTAACCTCCTGGAGCCCTCTGAAACTGGAGCAGCTTTTCCCATGACCTCTCTGGCTGCTAAATAGATCCTGGACTGGTTTCAGCTGGAGCAGTCCCCTGGCACCCAGTCCATGGCCCTTTAGTCTCCTGACTCCAGAGCAATGCTTCAGTTGCCACAGGGCTGCAGCATGGGAAGGGCTGGAAAGGGCCTCCAGGGCTCATCCAGCCCCAGCCCCCTGCCAGGGCAGGGCCCCCAGAGCACAGCCAGGTGAGGCCTGAGAGGCTCCAGAGGAGACTCCACACCCCCTGGGCAGCCTGCCCCAGGCTCCAGCAGCCTCACACCCAAGCAGTTTCTCCTCCTGCTGAGGTGGAGGCCCCTGGGCTCCAGCCTGTGCCCACTGCCCCTTGTCCTGTCTTTGGGGAGCACCAAGCAGAGCCTCTCCTTGCCCCCCACCCCTCAGCCTCTGCAGCCACTGCTCAGATCCCTCTCAGCCTTCTCCCCTCCAGGCTGACCACCCCCAGGGCTCTCAGCCTCTCCTCCTCACCCAGCTGTTCCCAGGCCCCTCAGCACCCTCACAGCCTCCCCTGGACCCTCCCCAGCAGCTCCCTGTCCCTCTGGAACTGGGCAGCCCCAGACTGGACACAGGATTGCAGCTGTGGGCTCAGCAGGGCAGAGCAGAGGGGCAGCAGGACTTCCCCAGCCCTGCTGGCCACACTGGACCCCATTGTCTCTCGTGGCCCCCAGGGCACATTGCTGTCCCCTGCTGCCCCCTAGCACTCCAAGGTCTCTCTCCATGGAGCTGCTCCCTTGCAGGACCCCCCCTGGGGCTGTGCTGGTGCCTGGGGGCTGCTCCTCCCCAGCTGCAGGGCTCTGCACTTTGCCCCTGTGGTTTGGTGGCAGCTCTTGGAACCAGGAGGGGCAAAGGAAAGGACTCTGGGCAGCAGGAGGCAGGAGGCTGAGCAGGCCCTGGTGAGGTCTGCCCTTAATCTGTGCTGCTGGAGGCTGTGCCAGTTGTGTGCCATTGATTTTTGTGCCTTGTTTGTGTTGTGCTTTGTTATTACAGTGGACCCTGGCAGCCTATTGTCATCTTAATGCCAGCCTCAGATCTATTACACCCTGCCTGTTCTTCCCCACTGGAAGCATTCTGGGAGGGAGGCCTCAGGCTGTGCTGGAGCCTGGCTGGGAATTAAATTATACAAGCATCAATAAACATAACATAATTCAGGAGGGGCAAAGCAGCTCTGATTTATGTGGGGCTGTGATGGCAGCAGGCACAGGCTGCATGCAAATGCAGGGGGCTGGGAGCAGGGAGAGCAGAGGAGCAGCAGGAGAAGCCCTGGCTCAGCCAGCCCTGCAGCCTCAGGGCTCAGCAGCTTGCACTCTAGAGGGGAGGGAAGAAACCCTCAAGGTGGATTCTGAGGAGGCTTTAGCTGAGCTTTGCCCCAGGCTGAGCAGAGGAGGCTGTGGGGGAGCTGCTGGTGTGGGTGGTGGCTTGGGAAGGTGACAGCAAGCCCCCAGACAGCCTCCCAAAGACTAAAGGAAGCAACAAGTAAAGGAATGAAATCACAGCAGGAGGCAGCAGACACAAAAGAACCCAAACCCCAGCAAAAGAGGAACAAACACAGCAACCCCCAAACCAACCAACCACAACCCCCCAGCAAAATGGCAATGAACCACCAAAAACCCAACCCCAGGCAGCAAAACAATCCCCAGGAGACCAAAGCCCCATCCCCAAGAACCAAAATTGCCCAGCAAACCCAAACCAGACCAAGGAACAAAGCAAAAAGCCCCAAGAGGCCAAAACCCAACCCAACAATCCTCAAGAGACCAAAAACCAACCCAAACCCAACCCAACAATCCTCAAGAGACCAAAACCCAACCCAACAATCCCCAAGAGACCAAAACCCAACCCAAACCCAACCCAACAATCCCCAAGAGACCAAAACCCAACCCAAACCCAACCCAACAATCCTCAAGAGACCAAAACCCAACCCAAACCCAACCCAACAATCCCCAAGAGACCAAAACCCAACCCAAACCCAACCCAACAATCCCCAAGAGACCAAAAACCAACCCAAACCCAACCCAACAATCCCCAAGAGACCAAAAACCAACCCAAACCCAACCCAACAATCCCCAAGAGACCAAAAGCAAGCCACCCCAAGAAGCCAAAGAAGAGGTCAAAAACCCTCCCCCAAAACCCAACCAAACCAACCAGAAAATCCCCAAGAACAGCACAACCAGCCCAAAAGCTCCAAGAAGCCAAAAACCCTAACAGGATCCTAGAGTGGGTTGGGTTGGGAAGGCCCTTGGAGATGATTGGGAATGGGCTGGGTTGGAAGGGACCTTGGAGATCATAGACTCATGGAAGGGGTTAGGTTGGAAGGGAGCTTCAAGGTCATGGAGCCATGGAAGGGGTTGGGTTGGAAGGCACCTGGAGGATGGCAGAATCATGGAAGGGGTTGGAAGGGAGCTTCAAGGTCATCCAGTTGCAGCCCCCTGCCCTTGGCCCATTTGCCATGGAGCTGAGCCCGTGGTTAGGTCTCAGTTGCACAGAGCAGGGTTTTGTGCAGCACAAAGTGGAGGAGCTGACAGGAGGCTGCCCAGAGGCAGGCAGTGGCTGCTGTCCTCATCCCTTACCAGCCTTTGCCATGGCAGCAGTGGGAGTTTGTCCTCAGCCTGCAGAGGAGAAGGCTCCAGGGGCACCTCAGAGCTGCTGCCAGCCCCTGAAGGCATCCTGCAGGAAGGCTGCAGAGGGACTTTGGCTGAGGGGGGCTGGAGCCAGGCCCAGGGGCAATGGTTTGGAGCTGAGGCAGAGCAGGCTCAGGCTGCAGCTGAGGAAGAAGCTCTTCAGTGCCAGGCTGCTGAGGCTCTGGCCCAGGCTGCCCAGGGAGGCTGTGGCTGCCTCCTGCCTGGGGGTGCTGCAGGCCAGGCTGGATGAGGCCCTGAGCAGCTGAGCCTGGCTGAGAGCTGTCCCTGGGCCTGGAGGGAGGTTGGAGCAGAGGAGCTCTGAGCAGCTGAGCCTGGCTGAGAGCTGTCCCTGGCCATGGAGGGAGGTTGGAGCAGAGGAGCTCTGAGCAGCTGAGCCTGGCTGGGAGCTGTCCCTGGGCATGGGGGGAGGTTGGAGCAGAGGAGCTCTGAGCAGCTGAGCCTGGCTGAGAGCTGTCCCTGGGCCTGGAGGGAGGTTGGAGCAGAGGAGCTCTGAGCAGCTGAGCCTGGCTGGGAGCTGTCCCTGGGCATGGGGGGAGGATGGAGCAGAGGAGCTCTGAGCTGTCCCCAGCCTGAGCCGTTCTGGGACTCTGATCTCTGATCTCTCTTCCACCTTGAGCCATTCTCTGATCTCCCTTCCCCCCAGAGGCATTCTGTGACGCTCTGAGCTCCCTTCCCACCCCGGTCCATTCCCTGCACGCTCAAACTGCCGTTTCGTTCCCCCTTGGGCCGTGCCCGGCCGCCGCAGGTGCCTGCCCCGGGCAGCAGCAGCTCCACGCCGTCGCGCAAGCCGCAGCCGGCGGCGCCCAAGGTTCGGCGCAGCGTCAGCAGCCGCATCCAGGAGGCGGTGAAGGCCATCGCCCTCTGCCACAACGTCACCCCCGTCTACGAGGGCCGCGCCGGGGGCTCCGCCGAGCCCGAGGACGCCGAGGTGGACCAGGACTTCAGCGACGAGAGCCGAACCTACCAAGCCTCCAGCCCCGACGAGGTCAGCCGCGGCCGGCGGGGAGCGGGGCGGGGCCCGGCCGGGGGGCGGGGCCTGGCCGCGGGGGGCGGGGCCTGGCCGCGGGGGGCGGGGCCCGGCTGGGGGGCGGAACCCGCCGGGAACAGGAGAGAGCTGGGAGCAGGGTGGGAAGGGAAAGGGGAGAGAAAATGAGCCAGGGGGAAGTGGCTGTGTGCTGGCAGGCAGAGGGGGCCCCTTGACAGTGAGACAGTTGGTTACTGCTTGGTATCATCTTTGACAGGGAGGTGGAAATGGAACCTTTCAGAGCAGGCAGCTTCCAATTCCCCTTCCCATTTCTCCAAGCTGCTGCTTGGAAGCTCTCCTAAAGCTGATCCCTTGGCCCCAGGATCCTTTCAGGTCACCAGGAACTGATGCTGAGTGGAGTCTTGGGAGGGGGAAGAAAGAGAGAGCTCCAGAAGTCCATTTGGGAAGCATCCAAAGTGCAGCCTGGGAGCAAAACCAAACCCAACCAAACCCAAAGAACCCCAAAGCAGCCTCCCCCCAGCAGGGCTCTGCCAGGGTTTGCTGCTGCTGCTCTCCAGAGCTGTACTGATGCAGTGTCTGCAGATCCCTGGAGCCTCAGGAAGATCCTGGGAAGGGTTTCATGGTTCAGCTGATTGAGCCTTGCTGCAGCCAGGCTGGTGGATGGTGCCAGGCTTCCCACTGCTGCTGAATCCAGGAGCTGGGAATGTTTGCAGCCTGGAGCTCTCTGGAGGGAGAGGGTCCCCAGGGGGGTTGCTGTGCAGAGCTCAGCACTGAGCTGGCACAGCCCATTGGGAGGAAGCTTCAGCCCCTGGGGGGCTTTGAGGCTTGCTCAGCCTTCAGCTGCTGCTCTCCTGGGGCTGTGCTGGTGGAGCTGGATGCATTGTGCAGCCCTCTGGAGGAGGATGTTGCTTGCACAGATGTCTGTGGCAGGGGATCATAGAGTCTTGGACTGGCTTAGGTTGGAGGGGGCTCAGGGGTGATAGAATCATGGAATGGGTTGGGCTGGAAGGGACCTCTGAGATCACAGAGCCATAAAATGAGATCAGAGAGCCCCAGAGTGGGCTGGCTGGAAGGGAGCTCAGAGCTCCTCTCTTCCAACCTCCCTCCATGCCCAGGGACAGCTCTCAGCCAGGCTCAGCTGCTCAGAGCTCCTCTGCTCCAACCTCCCTCCATGCCCAGGGACAGCTCTCAGCCAGGCTCAGCTGCTCAGGGCCTCATCCAGCCTGGCCTGCAGCACCCCCAGGCAGGAGGCAGCCACAGCCTCCCTGGGCAGCCTGTGCCAGAGCCTCAGCAGCCTGGCACTGAAGAGCTTCTTCCTCAGCTGCAGCCTGAGCCTGCTCTGCCTCAGCTCCAAACCATTGCCCCTGGGCCTGGCTCCAGCCCCCCTCAGCCAAAGTCCCTCTGCAGCCTTCCTGCAGGATGCCTTCAGGGGCTGGCAGCAGCTCTGAGGTGCCCCTGGAGCCTTCTCCTCTGCAGGCTGCACAGCCCCAGCTCCCTCAGCCTGTGCTCCCAGCAGAGCTGCTGCAGCCCTGGCAGCAGCCTTGTGGCCTCCTCTGGGCTCTCTGCAGCAGCTCTGTGTGCTGCTGCTGCTGGGGACAGCAGGGCTGGAGGCAGGGTTGGAGGTGAGGTCTGAGCAGAGCAGAGCCCAGGGGCAGGGTTGGAGGTGAGGCCTGAGCAGAGCCCAGGGGCAGGATCCCCTCTCCTGCCCTCTGCCCAACCTGCTCTGGCTGCAGCCCAGGACAGGGTCTCAGCAGAGCAGAGGACACTGTGCAGGTCCCAACCCTCCCTGCTGTGCAGGAAGCTGTTGAGCAGCAGCTGTGCCCTGCCCTGGCTTCACCTGAGGGCTTCATTTGGCATTGCTGCCACCTGCATGTGTGCAGCTGCAGCTGCAGGGGCAGCAGGGCCCTGGCTGCAGCTCAGCAGCAGGTGCATCCATCATAAAATATGTATTGATCTCCTGCTGGAGCAACCCGAGATAAGGCCCTGATTTGGTATGCACCATGTGAGCCCTGCTTATGCCAGGCTCTTTGTTTCTTATGATCAGTGATCAATATTTCATTTTCTCCGGGAGGAGTGGAAAGTTTCATTTGCTGTCACTTGTCCTCTACAGCTGCAGCATAGCAAACGAGCAGCACCCACGGAGGGCAGGGGGAGAGGGAGCAGCGGCAGCCCAGCGCCGACCCGCCGGGGCTCCTCCCGGCCGAGCTCAGCTCCTCCGCCCCGCGGCGGCGCCGGCGGCAGCGGGGGGCAGATGCGGCGCGGGAGGGGCAGCCCCGGGGGGCAGGGGCCGCAGACCCCAGCGCTCCGGGGCCGTGCCGGCAGCCTCTGGAGAGCTTCTGCTCCCCCGGGGCCGGGGCAGATCGATCCGTGGTGATCTGTGCCGCCTGCTGCCCTGCAGCGGCTCCCCAGGGCTCCTGCTGCTCCCTCCGGCGTCCCCAGGCCAGCAGCTGCGCTCCTGCCCCGCAGGCTCCCAGCCCAACCCTCCTGTCCCGGGCCGAGGGGGGAGTTTGCTGCCGGCTGCGGCTGGGGAGCAGGCAGGGAGCAGGCAGGGAGCTGCCCTGCCCCGGCAGCCCTGCGGGCGGCGTTTGCCGCAGCCCATTGTCTGTGCTCCTCGCAGCAGCGCTAATTCTCTTCTTGAGGCGGTGCAGGGGGGGCTGGGGGCGAAGCAAATCGCTCAGCAGCAGCAAAGCAGCGCTGCCCTGACCTGCCAGGCCCCCCAGGAGCCAGCTCCCCCCAGCCTGGGTCTGCAGGCTTGAAGGACAGCTCGGGCTGGGTTTGGGTTTGTGCCACGGCGTCAGGTTGTGCTTTGGGAAGCTGCTCATCTGAGCTGAACTGTGAAGTTTCTGCCTCAGAAGGGCTGCTGGAGAGCAAACCTCTGCTCAGAGAGACAGCACAGCAGTGCTGCTGGCAACAGGGGGCAGCTGTGGGTGGGCAAGCCAAGGGCACAGGGGGGCAGGGGGCAAGGCAAAGCTCAACTGCTGCAGCACAGAAGGTGACCGTGGCCTGGGCTGCAGCCAGGGGAGTGTGGGCAGGGGGCAGGAGAGGGGATTCTGCCCCTGGGCTCTGCTCAGACCTCACCTCCAGCCCTGCCTCCAGCTCTGCTGTCCCCAGCAGCAGCAGGACACAGAGCTGCTGCAGAGAGCCCAGAGGAGTGATGCCCCTCAGCCAGGCTCAGCTGCTCAGGGCCTCATCCAGCCTGGCCTGCAGCACCCCCAGGCAGGAGGCAGCCACAGCCTCCCTGGGCAGCCTGGGCCAGAGCCTCAGCAGCCTGGCACTGAAGAGCTTCTTCCTCAGCTGCAGCCTGAGCCTGCTCTGCCTCAGCTCCAAACCATTGCCCCTGGGCCTGGCTCCAGCCCCCCTCAGCCAAAGTCCCTCTGCAGCCTTCCTGCAGGATGCCTTCAGGGGCTGGCAGCAGCTCTGAGGTGCCCCTGGAGCCTTCTCCTCTGCAGGCTGCACAGCCCCAGCTCCCTCAGCCTGTGCTCCCAGCAGAGCTGCTGCAGCCCTGGCAGCAGCCTTGTGGCCTCCCCTGGGCTCTCTGCAGCAGCTCTGTGTCCTGCTGCTGCTGGGGACAGCAGGGCTGGAGGCAGGGTTGGAGGTGAGGTCTGAGCAGAGCAGAGCCCAGGGGCAGGGTTGGAGGTGAGGTCTGAGCAGAGCCCAGGGGCAGGGCTGGAGGTGAGGTCTGAGCAGAGCAGAGCCCAGGGGCAGGGCTGGAGGTGAGGTCTGAGCAGAGCAGAGCCCAGGGGCAGGGTTGGAGGTTAGGTCTGAGCAGAGCAGAGCCCAGGGGCAGGGTTGGAGGTGAGGTCTGAGCAGAGCAGAGCCCAGGGGCAGGGTTGGAGGTGAGGTCTGAGCAGAGCAGAGCCCAGGGGCAGGGTTGGAGGTGAGGTCTGAGCAGAGCAGAGCCCAGGGGCAGGGTTGGAGGTGAGGTCTGAGCAGAGCAGAGCCCAGGGGCAGGGTTGGAGGTGAGGTCTGAGCAGAGCAGAGCCCAGGGGCAGGATCTCCTCTCTGCCCTCTGCCCACCCTGCTCTGGCTGCAGCCAGCACACAGCAGCCTGAGGCACTGCTGGCTCCTGGGGAGCTGCTCCTCACTCAGGGAACTGAACTCTCCTCCTCAGGGCTGGCAGTTCATGTAGTTGTGGTGCTGCTCTGCATGGTCTCTGTGGACAGGGCTTCACCTTCCCTCTCAGCTCTGATTTGGACTTGGGAGCTGTTGAGGCCCAGCTGCTCCAATTCTCTCTGCAGGGCCAGGGTCCAGCTTCACACCCAAGCCTGCTCAGTTGCTTTGGAGGTACCTGTTGGACTCTGGGGGCTTGATTCTGTCAGGGGAGGCTTAGGTTGGAGATGAGGAACCATGTACTGGCTGCAGGAGTGGTCAGGGACTGGCAGAGGCTGCCCAGGGAGGTGGTGCTGGAGCCCCCATGCCTGGGGGTGTTGAAGAAACCTGTGGCCATGGCTCTCTGGGCCATGGTTTGGTGGCCATGGTGGGGTTGGGTTGAAGGCTGGATGACCTTGGAGGTCATGGCCTTGGCTCTCTGGGCCATGGTTTGGTGGCCATGGTGGGGTTGGGTTGAAGGCTGGATGACCTTGGAGGTCATGGCCTTGGCTCTTTGGGCCAAGGTTTGGTGGCCATGGTGGGGTTGGGTTGAAGGCTGGATGACCTTGGAGGTCATGGTCTTGGCTCTTTGGGCCAAGGTTTGGTGGCCATGGTGGGGTTGGGTTGAAGGTCAGACTGGATGGTCTCAGAGGTCGTGGCAGCTGGGGCCATGGTGGGGTTGGGTTGGTGTTGGACTGGATGGGCTCAGAGGTCCCTTCCAAGCACAGTCAGTGAGTGACCCTGGAGCCTTGCTGGCAGTTTCTGCCCTGGCTTTTGCTGTGCTAAGTGTGGCAGACATCAAACCTCTCTGGAGCTGCGTGGGGGCCAGGTAGAAGGCTCCAAAGTGCCTGTGCTGGGCAGGGCTAATGCCGAGGGGGAGGTGAAGCCAAGCGTGAAGGAAACAATCAGCAGCTGTTGAGGGCCCAAATATAGAAGGCTTTGAGTGGCCAAGAGCAGAGGGGCAGCCAGGAGATGATAGGATGGGAGCAGGAAGATGGCAATTTGCAGGTCAGGAGCTAATAGCAACCTGTCAGTGTGAGCAGGGGAAGTGAACCTCGGGGGGGTTGGATCAGTTGCAGCTCCCAGGGACTGGAGAAGGAAAATCTCCAAAGCCAAGAAACAAACAGCAACAAAAACCTCTACCAAAAAACCTCCCTGGGAGTTTGGAGGCTTCTGAGTGCTGCTTCTCCCTGGGGCTCTGTTCTCCTTGCTGTGTCTGCTCTGGGGGGTGCCCTCCCAGCTGGCACTGCTGTGGTTTCCCTTAGGCATCCCCTCAAAGGTGACTGAGTTCCAGGGCTACATTTGCACAGCTCAGAGGGTGCCTGGGGGTGCAGCTCTTGGTGAGCCTCCCCCATGGTGCTGAGCCTGCTGATGGACTCTCAGAGTGGGCTGGCTTGGAAGGGACCTTCATGGGCATCCCCTTCCAACCTCCCTCCATGCCCAGGGACAGCTCTCAGCCAGGCTCAGCTGCTCAGGGCCTCATCCAGCCTGGCCTGCAGCACCCCCAGGCAGGAGGCAGCCACAGCCTCCCTGGGCAGCCTGTGCCAGAGCCTCAGCAGCCTGGCACTGAAGAGCTTCTTCCTCAGCTGCAGCCTGAGCCTGCTCTGCCTCAGCTCCAAACCATTGCCCCTGGGCCTGGCTCCAGCCCCCCTCAGCCAAAGTCCCTCTGCAGCCTTCCTGCAGGATGCCTTCAGGGGCTGGCAGCAGCTCTGAGGTGCCCCTGGAGCCTTCTCCTCTGCAGGCTGCACAGCCCCAGCTCCCTCAGCCTGTGCTCCCAGCAGAGCTGCTGCAGCCCTGGCAGCAGCCTTGTGGCCTCCTCTGGGCTCTCTGCAGCAGCTCTGTGTCCTGCTGCTGCTGGGGACAGCAGGGCTGGAGGCAGGGCTGGAGGTGAGGTCTGAGCAGAGCAGAGCCCAGGGGCAGGGCTGGAGGTGAGGTCTGAGCAGAGCAGAGCCCAGGGGCAGGGTTGGAGGTGAGGTCTGAGCAGAGCCCAGGGGCAGGGCTGGAGGTGAGGTCTGAGCAGAGCAGAGCCCAGGGGCAGGGCTGGAGGTGAGGTCTGAGCAGAGCCCAGGGGCAGGGCTGGAGGTGAGGTCTGAGCAGAGCAGAGCCCAGGGGCAGGGTTGGAGGTGAGGTCTGAGCAGAGCCCAGGGGCAGGGCTGGAGGTGAGGTCTGAGCAGAGCAGAGCCCAGGGGCAGGGTTGGAGGTGAGGTCTGAGCAGAGCAGAGCCCAGGGGCAGGGTTGGAGGTGAGGTCTGAGCAGAGCCCAGGGGCAGGATGCCCTCTCCTGCCCTCTGCCCACCCTGCTCTGGCTGCAGCCAGCACACAGCTGCCTGAGGGCTGCAGGAGGCACTGCTGGCTCCTGGGGAGCTGCTCAGCACCCAGCACCCCCAAGGCTCTTTCTGCAGGGCTGTTCTCAACCCACTCAGCACCCAGCCTGGATTGGTGCCTGGGGCTGGCCTGCCCTTGGCCTGGTTGCTCCTGCTGCAGCTGGCACTGGCACACTTCTGCAGCCTGCCCAGACCCTTCTGGATGGCATCAGAGGAAGAGTCTGAGTCTTAAAAGCACGAATCCTGTTCTCATCAGGAGTGTTCTTGAGCAGCAGAATGTGCTGAAGGATAACCATGCTGGGAAGGATATTCTGGTCAATCAGACTCCTGATGCTGTCAGTGTTTGACTGACACCACTCAATAATCAGGCTTTCTCCCCTGTGCCCCCAGCAGGGCCTCCCTCTGCATCGAGCTGCAGAGCTGAGCAGCTGCTCCTCACAGAGCTGCTCTGGCAGTGCCCTGCTCAGTGCTGCTGCAGCTTCTGATCTGTGCCTGGCTGTGCCTCATTTCCACTGGATTCCCCCCAGCTCCTGCCTCAGGCTGGGGGGGTTGGTTATCAGAGCTGTCCTTCTGACCAGTCTATTCCCCAGCAGCTGGTTTCAGTTCTTCCTCAGGCCTCTGCTGAGCACTCAGGGGGAGCTCCCCTCTGCTGGGGGCAGCTTTCATCCTCAGCCTGCTGCTCCTCACTTTTGGTGGTGTGTTTAACCCCACAGTGCTGGCAGGGCTCAGCCTCCCCCCAGCAGGGCTTGGTTGCTGGCAGGGCACAATGAGCCCTTCACACTTCAGCTCTCTCTGCCCTTCTCTCCCCTCTCTAGGTGGCTCTGGTGCAGTGGACAGAGAGCGTGGGCCTGACTCTGGTGACCAGGGACTTGACCTCCATGCAGCTGAAGACCCCTGGGGGGCACATCCTGACCTACTACATCCTGCAGATCTTCCCCTTCACCTCTGAGAGCAAGAGGATGGGCATCATTGTCAGGGTAACCCTGGGGCCTGGCTCTCAGCTGCCCAGAGCTGCAGCTTTGGAGGCACTGTGTCTGAGCCTCTGGTTTGGTAGCACTGGCCTCAGGAGGCTGAGCCAGTGGGGGTGAGGAGTTCTTACTGCAAGCATGGTGAGAGCCTGGCACAGGCTGCCCAGGGGGGCTGTGGATGCCCTGGAGGTGTTCAGGGCCAGGCTGGGTGAGGCCTGCAGCAGCCTGGGCTGGTGGGAGGTGTCCCTGCCCATGGCAGGGGGCTGGAACTGGATGGTCTTAAAGATCCCTTCCAGCCCAAGCCACTCCATGACTCCCTGGCTCTCCTGTGCTCCTGGAGCTGCTGCTTCTGCAGTCCCAGTGCTGCTGTGTGGCTGCCCACAGGGGCTGAGGTGTGCCAGGCAGGTGCTCAGTTGTCTCCTAGCTGCTCAGTTAGGGCCTCAGCCCTGCTCACTGAAGCCTCAGGTGCCAGCTGAGGCCACCCCACCTTGGGTGAGGGAGGTGGAAGCTCTGTGAGCATTCAGCCTTCTCCCCACCTCACCTCTGCAGCAGCAGAGCTGCAGGCAAGGCTGCCTGGTGGCCAGCTCAGTGCCAAGCCTCAGTTCAGAAGCTGTCAGACTCATCCCACTTGTCCCTTGTCCCTTGTCCCCCCTGGCATGCCAGCAGCCCAGGAGACCTCAGGCAGAGTCAGGGCACGGAGGGGCCTGTGCTGCCCTGGCTGAGGCTGGCACCAAGAGCCCTGTTGGCAGTGCCACTCTCAGAGGTGCCCAGAAGCTTGCAGACCAGACTGAGCCATGCCTCCAGCTCCTGTGAATGGTCAGGGCTGGGAGGGAGCTCAAGGCTCAGCCAGCTCCAACCCCCTGCCATGGGCAGGGACACCTCACACCACAGCAGGTTGCTCACAGCCACCTCCAGCCTGGCTGCAAACACCTCCAGGCAGGAGGCTTTCCCACCTCCCTGGGCAGCCTGTGCCAGGCTCAGTCCCGTGGCCATGCCGTGGTTGTTGCATCCTCAGGCCCTCTGTGGGCATGAACGCCTCAGGGTGTCCAAGGCCCAGGCCGGGCAGGGGGGGTGGGGAGCCCTGCCGGCTGCGTGCCCAGGGCTGGGCTTGATCTGCCCTCCCTCTCTCCGGGCAACTGCAGGAGGAGTCCTCAGGAGAGATCACCTTCTACATGAAGGGAGCAGACGTGGCCATGGCCGGCATCGTGCAGTACAACGACTGGCTGGAGGAGGAGGTGAGCACGCCGCGGCACCGCGCTGACACTGCTGCGGCTCTGCTGCGGCACCGCCGCGGCACCACACTGACACCGCTGCGGCACCACACTGACACCGCTGCGGCACCACACTGACACTGCTGCGGCACCACTGCGGCACCACACCGACACCGCTGCGGCACTGCTGCGGCACCACACCGACACCGCTGCAGCACTGCTGCGGCACCACACTGACACCGCTGCGGCACCACACTGACACCGCTGCGGCACCACACTGACACTGCTGCGGCACCACTGCGGCACCACACTGACACCGCTGCGGCACCACACTGACACCGCTGCGGCACCGCCGCGGCACCACACCGACACCGCTGCAGCACTGCTGCGGCACCACACTGACACCGCTGCGGCACCACACTGACACCGCTGCGGCATCGCCGCGGCACCACACCGACACCACTGCAGCACTGCTGCGGCACCACACTGACACCGCTGCGGCACCACACTGACACCGCTGCGGCACCGCCGCGGCACCACACCGACACCGCTGCAGCACTGCTGCGGCACCACACCGACACCGCTGCGGCACTGCTGCGGCACCACACTGACACCGCTGCAGCACTGCTGCGGCACCACACTGACACCGCTGCGGCACCGCCGCGGCACCACACCGACACCGCTGCAGCACTGCTGCGGCACCACACTGACACCGCTGCGGCACCGCCGCGGCACCACACCGACACCGCTGCAGCACTGCTGCGGCACCACACTGACACCGCTGCGGCACCACACTGACACCGCTGCGGCACCGCCGCGGCACCACACCGACATCGCTGCAGCACTGCTGCGGCACCACACTGACACCGCTGCGGCACTGCTGCGGCACCACACTGACACCGCTGCAGCACTGCTGCGGCACCACACTGACACCGCTGCGGCACCGCCGCGGCACCACACCGACATCGCCGCAGCACTGCTGCGGCACCACACTGACACCGCTGCGGCACCGCCGCGGCACCACACCGACACCGCTGCGGCACTGCTGCGGCACCACACCGACACCGCTGCGGCACCGCCGCGGCACCACACCGACACCGCTGCGGCACCACACTGACACCGCTGCGGCACCACACTGACACCGCTGCGGCACCGCCGCGGCACCACACCGACATCGCCGCAGCACTGCTGCGGCACCACACTGACACCGCTGCGGCACCGCCGCGGCACCACACCGACACCGCTGCGGCACTGCTGCGGCACCACACCGACACCGCTGCGGCACCGCCGCGGCACCACACCGACATCGCTGCGGCACCACACTGACACCGCTGCAGCACCGCGCTGACACCGCTGCGACACCACACTGACACTGCTGCAACACCACAGCAGCACCACTGTGGCACTGCTGTGGCACCACTGTAGCACCACAGCAGCACCACTGCAGTACCACAGCAGCACCGCTGCGGCACCACTGTGGCACTGCTGCGGCACCACTGCAGCACCACAGCAGCAGCACTGCAGTACCACAGCAGCACCGCTGCGGCACCACTGTGGCACTGCTGTGGCACCACTGCAGCAGCACTGCGGCACCACTGTGGCACCACTGTGGCACTGCTGTGGCACCACTGCAGCACCACAGCAGCAGCACTGCGGCACCACAGCAGCACCGCTGCGGCACCACTGTGGCACTGCTGTGGCACCACTGCAGCACCACAGCAGCAGCACTGCGGCACCACTGTGGCACCACTGTGGCACTGCTGTGGCACCACTGCAGCACCACAGCAGCAGCACTGCGGCACCGCAGCAGCACCGCTGCGGCACCACTGTGGCACTGCTGTGGCACCACTGTAGCACCACAGCAGCACCACTGCAGTACCACAGCAGCACCGCTGCGGCACCACTGTGGCACTGCTGTGGCACCACTGTAGCACCACAGCAGCAGCACTGCAGTACCACAGCAGCACCGCTGCGGCACCACTGCAGCACCACAGCAGCGCCACTGCAGCCTGGCCCCGGGGGGCACAGACAGCTGCAGGTGCCACAGCAAACTCGAACCCAAAGGCATGCCAGAGCAAAGCCAAAACCAAAGCATCTCCAATCCAAGTCAACCCCCCCCGAAATCCAAATCAAAACCAAACAAATGCCAAATCAAAGTGAAGAGCAAAACAATTCAAAGCAAACCAAAACCCCAAAATTTCAGATCAAAGTCAAAACCCAAAAAATCCCAAACCCAAATCCAAGCCAAGCCCCCAGGTGTCAAAGCCGAAAGTTCAAAGCCATGAAGCCTAAACCCTGCCAATTTCCAACCCAGCTAAACCCTAAAGAGTTAAAAAAGTCCAAGGGAGAACTGAGAGTTTTCAATCAAAATCTGAAAGTTCTGAAGCAAAGGAAAAGTTAAATGGGGGGGGAGGAACCCAAAGAGAGGCTGAAAATGGCCAAATCCAAGTGGAACCTAAGGAGTTTGCCAAAACCAATCACAGTAAAAGCTGAGAGTTCAGAGCCGCAGTGAAATCTGAGCCTCCCACAGCAAAAACCTCCACAGCTGACAACAACCAGAGTGAAAACCCTGAACCTCCCAAATCCACCCCAAATGCAGAGCTGCCGCAGCCATGGAGGAGCCAAACAGCAGGAAACATCAAAATAGGCCTGAAAATGGACCCTAAATGCTGAAAATCAAACCCAAAACGTTCCAGCTGGGATCTGGTGTCCAGCTCTGGGCCCCTCAGCTCCAGCAGCACCTCGGGGAGAGCCCAGCCCAGGGGCACAGAGCTGCTGCAGGCAGGGGAACATCTCCTGTGAGGCCAGGCTGAGGCAGCTGGGAGCAGAGCAGCCTGAGGGCTGCCCTCAGTGCTGGGCATCAGGATGTGCAGGGCTGGAGCCAGGCTCTGCTCAGGGATGGCCAAGCACAGCACCAGGGGCACTGGGTGCCAGCTGCAGCAGAGGAGGTGCCAGGGGAACAGGAGGGGAGGGTGGCAGAGCCTGGAGCAGGCTGCCCAGGGGGGTTGTGGAGTCTCCTGCTCTGGAGCCTTTCCAACCCCCCTGGATGTGTTCTGGGTGCCCTGCCCTGGGTGCCCTGCCCTGGCAGGGTGGGTTGGGCTGGATGCCCTCTGGAGCTCCCTCCCAACCCCTCTGTGGGCTTCCAGGGAGATGTTTGGAATCCCAAGGTCTCCTCAGGCTTCCAAGCAGATGGAGATTGTTTGGGGCTTTCTTTCACCACAGACTGCAGAAAGGGGCTCAGAGCCTCCAGGCTGCTGAGGGTGGCTCAGCCTCTGCCTCCAGCGCCCAGCACCACCTCCTGCTGGCCCTGCCGTGCAGGCAGAGCAGCCCAGGCTGCCGCTGCCCCGGGGGCGCTCGTCGTGGTATTGGCAAAGAGGAATCAATAGCTGCTGCAGGGCACTGGGGAGGGATGCAGGGCCAGGAAATAAATTAAAACTCCCTCAAGACACTCAGCAGAGTGTCATAAAAATTATCTCCTGCTGCTAATGATGCACAATTAATTGTGAAACAATTGTGCTGTGCTGGGCTTGACGAGGTCAGGTCAATGGAGGGGGCTGGGGGCAGCCTGCCTTGTGGGGGAGGCTGCCCGTGCCAGGGCTGCTTTCCAGGGCCACATCTTGTGTTGGTTTCACTGCTCAGTGGAATAGGAACCTGAGGGTGAAGTGCCCCAGAGGCAGTTTGGTTTGGGAGCTTTGACCCAAAAGAAGTTTTGTTCCAGGCAGGAGGAGGAAATCTTCTCCCTGCCCACAGCAACCCAGGGGTCCTGGGGCAGAATCTGTTGGATTCTGTTCTGAGGCTTCTCCAAACAAACAGAGAGTCACTGGGGCTGGGGGAGAGCTCTCAGACCTTCAGCTCCAAGCCCTGCCCAGCACCTCCATGGCCACCAGCCCAGAGAGTCACTGGGGCTGGGGGAGAGCTCTCAGACCTTCAGCTCCAAGCCCTGCCCAGCACCTCCATGGCCACCAGCCCAGAGAGTCACTGGGGCTGGGGGAGAGCTCTCAGACCTTCAGCTCCAAGCCCTGCCCAGCACCTCCATGGCCACCAGCCCAGAGAGTCACTGGGGCTGGGGGAGAGCTCTCAGACCTTCAGCTCCAAGCCCTGCCCAGCACCTCCATGGCCACCAGCCCAGAGAGTCACTGGGGCTGGGGGAGAGCTCTCAGACCTTCAGCTCCAAGCCCTGCCCAGCACCTCCATGGCCACCAGCCCAGAGAGTCACTGGGGCTGGGGGAGAGCTCTCAGACCTTCAGCTCCAAGCCCTGCCCAGCACCTCCATGGCCACCAGCCCAGAGAGTCACTGGGGCTGGGGGAGAGCTCTCAGACCTTCAGCTCCAAGCCCTGCCCAGCACCTCCATGGCCACCAGCCCAGAGAGTCACTGGGGCTGGGGGAGAGCTCTCAGACCTTCAGCTCCAAGCCCTGCCCAGCACCTCCATGGCCACCAGCCCAGAGAGTCACTGGGGCTGGGGGAGAGCTCTCAGACCTTCAGCTCCAAGCCCTGCCCAGCACCTCCATGGCCACCAGCCCAGAGAGTCACTGGGGCTGGGGGAGAGCTCTCAGACCTTCAGCTCCAAGCCCTGCCCAGCACCTCCATGGCCACCAGCCCAGAGAGTCACTGGGGCTGGGAGAGAGCTCTCAGACCTTCAGCTCCAAGCCCTGCCCAGCCCATGGTGCCCATGGCCACCAGCCCAAGGGACCTCTGGAGGTGATTGAGGGCAGGGCCTGGAAGGGACCTCTGGAGGTGAAGCCCAGCCCCAGCTCTGCTGCCGCTTGGGGTCCTCTGTCCCGTGCCCAGGTTGCTCTCCTCAGCCTTCAGTGAAAGGGAATGAGATGAAATTACTTGGTGACATTTGGTTCAGTTTGGTTCAATTTGATGTAATTTGGTCCAATTTGATGAAATGTGGTGAAATGTGGTGAAATTCAGTGAGCTTTGGTGAAATGTGGTGAAGTTCAGTGAGCTTTGGTGAAATGTGGTGAAGGTCAGTGAGCTTTGGTGAAATGTGGTGAAGTTCAGTGAGGTTTGGTGAAATGTGGTGAAATTCAGTGAGGTTTGGTGAAATGTGGTGAAGTTCAGTGAGCTTTGGTGAAATGTGGTGAAATTCAGTGAGGTTTGGTGAGTGAGTGCCAGTGAGTGCCGGTGCAGGGGATGTGATGCAATTGGAGCCCCGGGGGTCAGGCAGGGGCCAGCAGGGCAGGGGGCTCACTGGCAGCACCCACACTGCTTCCATGGGGTCAGGGGCAGTCTGCAGCTGCTCCTGCAGCATCTTTGCAGGGGTCATTACGGAGTGGTGCTGGGAAGATTAATTAATGATCAATTATGGAATGAATTAATGAATCCCCAGAAAGGCTTCCAGAACCCAGGGGGGCTGAAAGGATTGGTGGAGTGAGGAGCTGTGGCAAGAATGGGGACACTGCAGTTTGGGGACCATCTTTGCAATGGTCAAATGACCTGATTGTCATGGAAAGGTTAATTAATTGATAATTAGTTTAATTATTAATGATGGAATCATTTAGTTGTGATGGGAAAATCCTAGCAGCCAGGGGAGCTGAGGCGTCGGGATGAGAAAGCTGAACAGGAGTGGGGACAGCCTGCACTTGCTGCTGCCTCTTGTGGACCACCTTGGCCATGGTCAAATGATTGGATTCTGATGGAAATATTAATTGCTCATTATGGAGTTATTTAATTATCATGGAAAGAGTTAGTTGATGGTGGTGGAAAGGTCCTGGAGCCCAGGGGAGCTGAAGAGCTGGGACGAGAAACTGTGCCAAGAGCGGGGACAGCCTGCAGCTTTTGGACCATCTTTGCAATGGTCAAACCATTTAATGGTCATGGAAAGGTTAATTATTCATTAGATTAATTAATTATTCATTACAGAAGTGTTTAATTATGATGGGAGAATCCTAGAACCCAGGGGAGCTGAAGAGCTGGGAGGAGAAACTGCACCAGGAGTGGGGACGGTGCAGTTTTGGGACCATCTCTGCAATGGTCAAACCATTTAATTGTTATGGAAAGCTTAATTAATAATTAGATCAATTAATAATTAGATTGATTATGAAACACTGAATTGCTTAATTCTGATGGAAAACATCCCAGAGCCCAGGGGAGCTGAAGGGTTGGGAGGAGAAACTGCACCAGGAGTGGGGACAGCCTGCAGCTTTTGGGCCACCTCCGCAGTGGTCAAACGATTTAACTGTTATGGAAAGGTGAATTAATTATTAGGTTACTTAATGACTCATTACAGAAGTGTTTAATTGTGGTGGGAGCGTCCCAGAGCCCAGGGGAGCTGGAGAGCTGGGACGAGAAAGTGCACCAGGAGTGGGGGCAGCCTGCAGCCGGGGGCCGTGCCTGCAGCGGCCAGAGGGGGAGGAGTTGCTGCTGCTGAACCCTTGACGGTGGAAGCCTTGGCCTGGGGGGGCAGGGGGGGAGCCCCACATCTCTGTGCCCGAAGAGCCCCCCAGGAGCCTGCCCTGCCGGCAGGGGGCTGCGGGCCGCCCCTGACCGCCGCCCTGTGCTGCTCCCCGCAGTGCGGCAACATGGCCCGGGAGGGGCTGCGCACCCTGGTGGTGGCCAAGAAGTCCCTGACCGAGGAGCAGTACCAGGACTTCGAGGTATGGGGCACAGGGCTGGGGCAGTGCTGCCAGGGCTGGGGCAGGAGGGAGGGCTTGGGCTCCGGGCAGGGCGCATGGCGTGTCGGGGCCTGGGCGCTGCTGGAGTCTGGGGGTTCAGGATGGCCTCAAGCATCTGCTGCTTCCCAAGGAGCTCTCCAGCCAGACAGCTACCTACCCCTCCCTCCCATCCATTCCTCCTTCCATCTGTCTGTCCCTCTACCCATCCCTCTATCCATCCCTTCATCCCTCTTTCCTTCCATCCCTTCATCCATCCCTCCATACCTCCTTCCCTCTTTCCATCCATCCATCCATCCATCCATCCACCTACCATCCCTCCATCTGCCATCCATCCATCCATCCATCCCTCTTTCCCTCCATCCTTCCCTTCATCCCTTCTTCCATCTATCTGTTCCTCCACCCATCCCTCTATCCATCCCTTCATCCATCCCTCCATACCTCCTTTCCTCTTTCCATCCATCCATCCATCCATCCATCCATCCACCTACCATCCCTCCATCTGCCATCCATCCATCCATCCCTCTTTCCCTCCATCCTTCCCTTCATCCCTTCTTCCATCTATCTGTCCCTCTACCCATCCCTCTATCCATCCCTTCATCCCTCTTTCCTTCCATCCCTCTGTCCATCCCTTCATCCATCCCTCCATACCTCCTTCCCTCCTTCCCTCTATCCATCCACCCACCCACCTACCATCCCTCCATCTGCCATCCCTCTACCCCTCCCTCCCTGCATCCCTCCCTCTCTCCCTCCCTTCATCCATCTACTATCCCTCCACACCCCCTCGCTCCCTCGCTGGGTGCCCGGCGCGCTGGCCGGGGTGGGTGCCGGGCGCCCCCCAGCCGCGGGCGCCCCCCAGCCGCGGGCGCCCCCCAGCCGCGGGCGCCCCCCAGCCGCGGGCGCTGCCGTCTCTGTGCCCGCAGAGCCGCTACAACCAGGCCAAGCTGAGCCTCCACGACAGGAGCCTGAAGGTGGCGGCGGTGGTGGAGAGCCTGGAGCGGGAGATGGAGCTGCTGTGCCTGACGGGGGTGGAGGACCAGCTGCAGGCAGATGTGAGGCCCACGCTGGAGATGCTGCGGAACGCTGGCATCAAGGTGCGGAGCCCTGGCGCCGCAGCTGCTCGCCGAGGCTGGGCCCTCTGAGCTCATCCAGCCACCAACCCAACCCCACCATGGCCCAGGTGCCATGGCCATGACCTCTGAGCTCATCCAGCCACCAACCCAACCCCACCATGGCCCAGGTGCCATGGCCATGACCTCTGAGCTCATCCAACCACCAACCCAACCCCACCATGGCCCAGGTGCCATGGCCATGACCTCTGAGCTCATCCAGCCACCAACCCAACCCCACCATGGCCCAGGTGCCATGGCCATGACCTCTGAGCTCATCCAACCACCAACCCAACCCCACCATGGCCCAGGTGCCATGGCCATGACCTCTGAGGTCATGCAGTCCAGCATCAGCCCAACCCCACCACAGCCACCAGACTCTGTCCCCAGGTGCCATGGCCCCAGGTCTCCTCCAGCCTGGTGCATTCTGTGGTGCTCTGTCCCACTGCTGCTGCTGCTCTCTGCTGGCTTCTCAGCAGGGTCCCAGGCTGCTGCTGGCCAATGTCCTCTCCCTTGGAGCTGTCTCCATTCCCACCCTTGAGCAAGGTGCTGTCAGGAGCAGAGGGAAAGGCTTTTGTGCTTCCCCTGCTGCTGGGTTTGCCAGAAGCTTCACCTGGACTTCCTGGAGGTGGAGACTTTGGCCCTTGGGAGCAGGGATGGAGCTGCCTGGACAGCAGCCAGCTGGGTGCTGGGATCACTGTGCCCTTCTTCTGCAGATCTGGATGCTGACAGGAGACAAGCTGGAGACAGCAACTTGCATTGCAAAGAGTTCTCACCTGGTGTCCAGGACTCAAGATATTCACATCTTCAGACCTGTGAGTGTGGCTCCAGCTCCTCCCAGGACAGCTGGGTTGTGGTCCTGAGGGCCACAGGAGGAGAAGGGTTTGGTGGTGGGGGTCCAAGGGAGGCTGAAGCACAAAGCACTTCCAGGGAGCTGTTGGTAGCTGTGCTTGGCTGACCCAGGTCCGAGGTGCATTTGGCTCTCCTGCACACAGCAGCTCTGAGAAAGGATGCAGAGGGCTCAGGTGCTGAGCCAGGAGGGCAGTGCCAGGCACTGAAGATGCCTGAAGGTGGTTCTGGCTTCTAAGCCTTTCCAACAGCAGAGCTCTTCAGGCTCAGGCAGAGCTCATCCTGAACTCAGCTGTGATGCCAACAGAGCCACAGAGTGGGTTGGGCTGGAAGGGACCCCCAGAGGCCCCCAGCCCAAGCCCTGCACCCAGCAGGGACATCCTCCCCTACAGCAGGTTGCTCACAGCCTTCTCCAGCCTCCCCTTGAACACCTCCAGGCTTGGGGGGGCCTCAAGCCCCTCCCTGGGCAACCTGCTGCAGGCTTCCAGCAGCCTCCTGGGGCAGAGCTTCTTCCTCACAGCCAAGCTCCATCTGCTCTGCTCTCATTCCCAACCTCTGCCCCTGGGCCTGGCCCTGCAGCCCTTTGGCAGCAGTCCCTCTGCAGCCTGCTTGCAGCTCCCTGCAGGCCCTGGCAGGCTGCTCTGAGCTCTGCCTGCAGCCTTCTCCCCTGCAGGCTGCACAGCCCCAGCCCCCTCAGCCTGTGCCCATGGCAGAGGCTCTCCAGCCCCCTCAGCACCTTGGTGGCCTCCTCTGGGCCCTCTCCATCAGCTCCAGGTCCTGCCTGTGGACACAGCCCTGCAGGAGAAGTCTCCCCAGAGCAGAGCAGAGGGGCAGGATCCTCTCCCTCCACCTCTGGCAATGGGCACTGCCAGCCCAGAAGGCCAAGGGCAGCCCCTGGGCCCCTTCTGGGCTGTCAGTGCCCATTGCTGGCTCTTGTCCACCCCCAAGTCCTTCTCTCCAGGGCTGCCCTCCCTGAGCAACCTGTTCCAGTGCCTCCCCAGCCCCCCCTGGGAAGGGTTTCTCCTGGAGGAGCTCAGCAAAGCCTCTCTGTGGCTGTTTGCCCTGGCAGGTGACCACTCGAGGGGAGGCTCACTTGGAGCTCAATGCCTTCAGGAGGAAGCATGACTGTGCCTTGGTGATATCTGGGGACTCACTTGAGGTAAGGACCTGGTTTGTCTCCTCCTCCTCCTCCTCACAGAGGTGCTGCAGGCCCCTCAGCATCTTTGTGGCCTCTGTTGGGCTCTCTCCAGCACTTCCCTGCCCCTCCTGAGGTGGAGAGCCCAAAGCTGGGCACAGTACTCCAGGTGTGGCCTCACTGGGGCTGAGCAGAGGGGCAGGAGACCCTCCTTTGGCTCTTGTAATGCACCCCAGGAGACCATTGGCCTTCTGACCCTGCTTGGAAGTCAGCTAAGGAGCATTTGCTGCTGCTCTGGCTGGCCCTGGCTTCTCCCTGCTGGGATGTGATGGCTTGGGCCATGCTGGGCCCCATCCTCCTGAGCCACTGAGGTGAAAGCCACCTGGCCCAGCCTGCTGCCAGGGAGCCCCTGGCTGCTTCTAGACTGGTGGGGCCCAGCCTCACTAGCAGGGTGGGAAGGTTGGAGTTAGGAGGAGTTTAGTTAGGAAGGGTTTAGCTTTAATTGCCAAGGTTCTAGTTCTCAAGGTTTTATCTCCCAAGGTCTTCATTCTGAAGGCTTTAGGTCCAAGGATCTGGCTCTCAGGGTTCCAGCTCTCAGGGTTCCAGCTCTCAGGGTTCTAGCTCTCGGGGTTCCAGCTCTCGGGGTTCCAGCTCTCAGGGTTCCAGCTCTCAGGGTTCTAGCTCTCGGGGTTCCAGCTCTCAGGGTTCTAGCTCTCAGGGTTCCAGCTCTCAGGGTTCTAGCTCTCAGGGTTCTAGCTCTCGGGGTTCCAGCTCTCAGGGTTCTAGCTCTCAGGGTTCCAGCTCTCAGGGTTCCAGCTCTCAGGGTTCTAGCTCTCGGGGTTCCAGCTCTCAGGGTTCTAGCTCTCAGGGTTCTAGCTCTCAGGGTTCCAGCTCTCAGGGTTCTAGCTCTCGGGGTTCCAGCTCTCAGGGTTCTAGCTCTCAGGGTTCTAGCTCTCAGGGTTCCAGCTCTCAGGGTTCTAGCTCTCAGGGTTCCAGCTCTCAGGGTTCCAGCTCTCAAGTTCTGAAGTTCTCAAGGTTTTAGTGACCAAGGTTCAAGTTCTGAAGAGTTTAGTTTTCAAGGTTCTGGCTCCCAAGGGCCATTGCCACACAGCCCCAAACCTCCTCAGTGGCAGCAGGCAGGGCCCAGGGTGCAGCAGGCAGGGCTGGGGTGCAGCAGCAGGCCCAGCAGGGGCAGGTGCTGCAGGGCTGGGGTGCAGCAGCAGGCCCAGCAGGGGCAGGTGCTGCGGGGCTGGGGTGCAGCAGCAGGGCTGGGGTGCAGCAGCAGGCCCAGCAGGGGCGGGTGCAGCAGGGCTGGGGTGCAGCAGCAGGCCCAGCAGGGGCGGGTGCTGCAGGGCTGGGGTGCAGCAGGGCTGGGGTGCTGCAGGGCTGGGGTGCAGCAGGGCTGGGGTGCAGCAGCAGGGCCGGGGTGCAGCAGCAGGCCCAGCAGGGGCGGGTGCTGCAGGGCTGGGGTGCTGCAGGGCTGGGGTGCAGCAGGGCTGGGGTGCAGCAGGGCTGGGGTGCAGCAGCAGGCCCGGGGTGCAGCAGCAGGCCCAGCAGGGGCGGGTGCTGCAGGGCTGGCTGCAGGCAGGGCCCCAGGCAGCTGCTGCCGTGTTGCATCCCCAGGTGTGCCTCAGGTACTACGAGCACGAGTTGGTGGAGCTGGCCTGCCAGTGCCCTGCCGTGGTGTGCTGCAGGTGCTCCCCCACGCAGAAGGCTCACATCGTCAAGCTGCTGCAGCACCACACCGGGAGGCGCACCTGTGCCATAGGTAACCTGCGCGCTGCCCTGCCCTGCGCTGCCCTGCCCAGCCCTGCCCTGCCCTGCCCTGCCCTGCCCTGCCCTGCCCTGCCTGGCACTGCCCTGCCCAGCCCTGCCCAGCCCTGCCCAGCCCTGCCCTGCCCTGCCCTGCCCTGCCCTGCCCTGCCCTGCCCTGCCTGGCACTGCCCTGCCCAGCCCTGCCCAGCCCTGCCCAGCCCTGCCCAGCCCTGCCCTGCCCAGCCCTGCCCTGCCCTGCCCTGCCCTGCCCTGCCCGGCACTGCCCTGCCCCGGCACTGCCCTGCCCTGCCCTGCCCTGCCCGGCACTGCCCTGCCCTGCCCTGCCCGGCACTGCCCTGCCCTGCCCTGCCCTGCCTGGCACTGCCCTGCCCTGCCCTGCCCTGCCCTGCCCTGCCCTGCCCTGCCCTGCCCGGCACTGCCCTGCCTGGCACTGCCCTGTCCTGCCCAGCCCTGCCCTGCCCTGCCCTGCCCAGCCCTGCCCTGCCCAGCCCTGCCCTGCTCTGCCCTGCCCTGCCCTGCCCTGCCCTGCCCTGCCCTGCCCTGCCCAGCCCTGCCCTGCCCTGCCCTGCCCTGCCCAGCCCTGCCCTGCCCAGCCCTGCCCTGCTCTGCCCTGCCCTGCCCTGCCCTGCCCTGCCCAGCCCTGCCCTGCCCTGCCCTGCCCTGCCCAGCCCTGCCCAGCCCTGCCCAGCCCTGCCCTGCCCTGCCCTGCCCAGCCCTGCCCTGCCCAGCCCTGCCCTGCTCTGCCCTGCCCTGCCCTGCCCTGCCCAGCCCTGCCCTGCCCTGCCCTGCCCTGCCCTGCCCTGCCCAGCCCTGCCCTGCCCAGCCCTGCCCTGCTCTGCCCTGCCCTGCCCTGCCCTGCCCAGCCCTGCCCTGCCCTGCCCTGCCCTGCCCAGCCCTGCCCTGCCCAGCCCTGCCCTGCTCTGCCCTGCCCTGCCCTGCCCTGCCCAGCCCTGCCCTGCCTGCCTGCCTGCTGCCTGCCCGGGCAGAGGCTTCCTGGCCCGCAGGCAGCTCCAGGGAGCCATGGAAGTGCTTGGGGTGGGAGAGGCCTCTGGGGTCGCCAGCCCTCGGCCCAGCAGCACCCTGGTGCTCAAACCCTGGCCCCAGCTGCCATGGCCACAGCTTCCCTGGACGCCTCCAGGCATGGGCACTCCACCCCCTCCCTGGGCAGCCTGTGCCAGTCCCTGAGCACTCCTGCAGCAACTCTCCATCCCAACCCTCCCCTGGGGCAACTGCAGGCCAGTGCCTCCCCTCCTACCACACAGCACTGCCAGGGCTGGAAGGGACCCCAAGGCTCAGCCAGCCCCAGCCCCCTGCCACGGGCAGGGACACCTCACCCCACAGCAGGCTGCTCACAGCCACCTCCAGCCTGGCTGCAAACACCTCCAGGGGTGAGGCTGCCACCCCCTCCCTGGGCAGCCTGTGCCCCCTGATGCTGGAGGGAGTGAGCAGAAGGCTTTGCCCTCCCTGAGCTGCCTGCTCCCCAGGCAAAGCAGGCCCTGGCTGCTGGGGTGCCCAGCCATAGCCCTCGGGTGGGCTGTGAGAGGCCTGAAGGTAGCTGAGAGAGTTGTGGAATGTCCTGGGGGCAGGGGGAGGAAGTCCCTGGGGGGCTGAAGGCTGCAGTGGCATCTTGCAGGTGATGGAGGCAACGATGTCAGCATGATCCAGGCAGCAGACTGTGGGATTGGCATTGAAGGCAAGGTAAGGGTGGCCCTTGGCCAGCTCTGCTCCCCGTGGGAGCAAGGGGGCCTGAGGGGCTGCCAGGCAGCTCTCAGCTGGTCACTCCCAGTGCTGCTGCAAGAGGGTGAAAATGCAGCCTGTGGTCTGGTGCTCTCTTTGCTTGTGTCCTCTGCCCCCCCAATAAACGGTCAAGAGCAGGAGCAGACCCTGCAGATCCTCCTGCCCTGGCACTTGCCTGGCAGAATCAGAGCTGCTTGGCCTGGTGAAGCCCTCTAAGGTCCCCAGCACCACCATGGCCATGAGCCATGACCCAGAGTGCCACGGCAGAGGAGCAGCACAGGCAGCGAGGCTGCCCCCTCCATACCTTGGAGCCCATGGCAGAGGCTCTCCAGCCCCCTCAGCACCTTGGTGGCCTCCTCTGGGCCCTCTCCATCAGCTCCAGGTCCTGCCTGTGGACACAGCCCTGCAGGGGAGGTCTCCCCAGGGCAGGGCAGGGCAGGGGGCAGGATCCCCTCGTGCCCTGGCGCCCTGCCGCGGGGCCGATCCCCGCAGCGGGAGCCCAGCTGCCTGTGGCAGTGCAGGGGGGGCAGAGGGCTGCCCCTGGGGGGTCTCTGCCATGACTGCTCTCTGGCTGTTGCAGGAGGGCAAGCAGGCTTCCCTAGCAGCTGACTTCTCCATCACCCAGTTCAAGCACATCGGCAGGCTGCTGATGGTGCACGGTCGCAACAGCTACAAGAGATCAGCAGCACTTGGTCAGTTTGTCATGCACAGAGGCCTTATTATTTCAACTATGCAGGTACTGGACCTTTGCTTCCTGACCCACCTCAGAAACTCACCTCCTGAGCACTTCTCAGCAGTCTCTCTGGCTCTGAAGTGTCCCAAAACCACCTCCAGCCGCTGCTGGCCTTTGTGTTCCCCTTTGTGGCAGAGCCTCCTGGGGGGCCTCTGCTTCATGGGGCAAATCCTCTGCTCTCTGCAGGCTGTGTTCTCATCAGTCTTCTACTTTGCATCTGTTCCCTTGTACCAAGGATTCCTAATGGTAGGGTAAGTCAGTCCCAGTGCCCAGGTTGAAGTCAATCCCAGTCCTGAATCAATCCCAGTCCCCAGTCAATCCCAGTCCCCAGTCAATCCCAGTGCCCAGGTTGAAGTCAATCCCAGTCCTGAATCAATCCCAGTCCCCAGTCAATCCCAGTGCCAAATCAATCCCAGTGCCCAGGTTGAAGTCAATCCCAGTCTCAAATCAATCCCAGTCCCCAGTCAATCCCAGTCCCCAGTCAATCCCAGTGCCCAGGTTGAAGTCAATCCCAGTCCTGAATCAATCCCAGTCCCCAGTCAATCCCAGTCCCCAGGTTGAAGTCAATCCCAGTCCTGAATCAATCCCAGTCCCCAGTCAATCCCAGTCCCCAGGTAATCCCAGTCCCCAGTCAATCCCAGTCCCCAGTCAATCCCAGTCCCCAGGTTGAAGTCAATCCCAGTCCTGAATCAATCCCAGTCCCCAGTCAATCCGAGTCCCCAGGCTGAAGTCAGTCCCAGTGCCCAGTTTATTGTTCCCAGTTCCAGTAGCTGCTGCTCCAAGCAGCCTGGGGAGTTGCTCACATCTGAGCTGCTGGCAGCCTGCAGCTGGTGTCAGCCACAGGTCTCACTGCTGGGTTAGCACAGCCTGGCCTCAGCCTCCAGAGGAAGGTCCCAAGCAGGCTGGATGTCCACTGCATGAGAGGGGAAGGTTCCAGCAGCAGCCCTCTGCAAAGAGACCTCCTCAGCTTCTTCACAGAGAGGGACAGGGGCATGGAATGGGTTGGGCTGGAAGAGACCCTAAAGGTCTCCTACTTCCAACCCCCTGCCATGGGCAGGGACACCTCCCACCAGCACAGGTTGCTCCAGGCCTCATCCAGCCTGGCCCTGAGCACCTATGAATCTCCCTGTCCAGATTGTGACCCAGGCCCTGGAGGCAGTGGAGGACATCTCCCAGCCCAGCCTGAGCTGTGACCCAGGCCCTGGAGGCAGTGGAGGACATCTCCCAGCCCAGCCTGAGCTGTGACCCAGGCCCTGGAGGCAGTGGAGGACATCTCCCAGCCCAGCCTGAGCTGTGACCCAGGCCCTGGAGGCAGTGGAGGACATCTCCCAGCCCAGCCTGAGCTGTGACCCAGGCCCTGGAGGCAGTGGAGGACATCTCCCAGCCCAGCCTGAGCTGTGACCCAGGCCCTGGAGGCAGTGGAGGACATCTCCCAGCCCAGCCTGAGCTGTGACCCAGGTCCTGGAGGCAGTGGAGGACATCTCCCAGCCCAGCCTGAGCTGTGACCCAGGCCCTGGAGGCAGTGGAGGACATCTCCCAGCCCAGCCTGAGCTGTGACCCAGGTCCTGGAGGCAGTGGAGGACATCTCCCAGCCCAGCCTGAGCTGTGACCCAGGCCCTGGAGGCAGTGGAGGACATCTCCCAGCCCAGCCTGAGCTGTGACCCAGGCCCTGGAGGCAGTGGAGGACATCTCCCAGCCCAGCCTGAGCTGTGACCCAGGCCCTGGAGGCAGTGGAGGACATCTCCCAGCCCAGCCTGAGGCTGCTGGCCAGGTCTCAGTGGGAACCATGGATTTCTCCTGATCAAAACTGCAGCTGCAGCTACTGCCTAGGAAGGTTCCCCAGGTCCACCAGGGAGGTGTCTGCCCAGGTCAGGGTGTGCAGCTGGGGGAGCCACCCTCAGCTGCTGCAGGGAGGAGGAGCATGCAGACATTTGTGTGTTCCTGCCCTCTCCTGCCCCAGGAGCTTCCCATCAGCAGCAGCCACATCCCTCAGCAGTGCCTTCAGTGGTGGGCAGGGCAGGGCTGGGTTCCACTCCCTGCAGGAGAAGACTTGAGCTCAGCAGAGCAGGTTCAAAGCAGCCTCAGGAGTCCCTCCCTGTGCTGTCCTTCCCCCTAGGTATGCAACCATCTACACCATGTTCCCTGTCTTCTCCCTCGTGCTGGACCAGGATGTGAAGCCAGAGATGGCCCTGCTGTACCCAGAGCTTTACAAGGACCTCACCAAGGTAGGAGCTGCTCAGGGCTCTGCTGGGGGTTCTGCTGGGAGCTCTGCTGGGAGCTTCTGATGTCTTGGAGCAGCCTTTGATGTCTTGAAGCAGGGCAGCCTTTAACTGTCCTCTCTCCTCTCCACCTTAGGGAAGATCTTTGTCCTTTAAGACCTTCCTCATCTGGGTTCTAATCAGCATTTACCAAGGTAAGAGAGACTCCTCCTGACCTTCCTGAGCTGAGAATGGTTTTGCCTGCTCTGAGCAGTGGGAGAACTCCCAAAGCTCCCTGGAGCCTTCTCTCCAGGCTGCACAGCCCCAGCCCCCTCAGCCTGTGCCCATGGCAGAGGCTCTCCAGCCCCCTCAGCACCTTGGTGGCCTCCTCTGGGCCCTCTCCATCAGCTCCAGGTCCTGCCTGTGGACACAGCCCTGCAGGAGAGGTCTCCCCAGAGCAGAGCAGAGGGGCAGGATCCTCTCCCTCCACCTCTGGCAATGGGCACTGACAGCCCAGAAGGCCAAGGGCAGCCCCTGGGCCCCTTCTGGGCTGGCAGTGCCCATTGCTGGCTGCTGCCCAGCTCCTCTCCTTTCCCCTCCCTTCCTCCTCTGCTTGCTTCTGGGGCTGGGGGTTGGTGTTCCCTGCTCAGGGCTGGGGAAGAGGCTGCAGCCCTCTTCCTCCCTTCTGTTGCAGTCTGATGTTCAATGTCCAGCTGTGCAAAGCCTGAAATTGGTCTTTCTCCTTCCCTTGCTCCCTGTTCTTGGTGCCCTCCCCCAGGTGGGATCCTGATGTACGGAGCCCTGCTGCTGTTTGAGTCAGAGTTTGTCCATGTGGTGGCCATTTCCTTCACTGCCCTCATACTGACTGAGCTCTTGATGGTTGCCCTGACCATAAGGACGTGGCACTGGTTGATGGTGGTGGCTGAATTCCTCAGTCTTGGCTGCTATGTGGCCTCCCTTGCATTCCTCAATGAATACTTTGGTGAGTAGAGAGCAGAAAGAGCAACCCAGGGCTGAGCAAAGAGCAACCCAGGGGTGATCAACCCAGGGGTGAGCAAAGAGCAACCCAGGGGTGAGCAACCCAGGGGTGAGCAAAGAGCAACCCAGGGGTGAGCAAAGAGCAACCCAGGGGTGAGCAATCCAGGGGTGAGCAACCCAGGGGTGAGCAAAGAGCAACCCAGGGGTGAGCAACCCAGGGGTGAGCAAAGAGCAACCCAGGGGTGAGCAACCCAGGGGTGAGCAAAGAGCAACCCAGGGGTGAGCAACCCAGGGGTGAGCAAAGAGCAACCCAGGGGTGAGCAAAGAGCAACCCAGGGGTGAGCAACCCAGGGGTGAGCAAAGAGCAACCCAGGGGTGAGCAAAGAGCAACCCAGGGGTGAGCAACCCAGGGGTGAGCAAAGAGCAACCCAGGGGTGAGCAAAGAGCAACCCAGGGGTGAGCAACCCAGGGGTGATCAACCCAGGGCTGAGCAAAGACCTTTTCAGGAGGCTTGGCTCCTGCTGGCTTCTCCTTCTCAGCAGCCTTCTTGGCTGTGTTGCACCTAAGTGCTGAACCTTCCTCCTGCCTTTCCCCAGCCTTGCTGTGGCCTTGCCCAGCTCCCAGGCTCCTCTGCCCTGGAGCTTTGCAGCAGGTTCAGCCCAAGCAGCTTCCCAGAGCTGGAGGGCAGCAGGAGAGAGCTTTGCTGTCCAAAGCCTTGCTTTGTGCTGCTGACTTCTTCTCCCTCTTTGGAAATGGTTTGAACTAAATCTGTGGGGTTTTAACTTTTTTTAACACCAGATCTCTGTTTTCTCCCTCTTTTCACACAAAATATCTCATTTTTTCCCCTGCTGAAACCCCAGACCTCTGGTTTTTGTTTGTTTTAACACTAAATCCATTTTTTCCCCCTGTCTTAAGACAAAAATCTCTGTTTTTCCCTGTTTTGAGGTAAAATCTCTGTTTGCTCCCCATTTTAACACCAAAGCTATGTTTTTTCCCTGTTTTCACACAAAAACCTCTATTCTTAAATGTTTTCACACCAACTCTCCCCATTTCCCCTCTTTTCACACCAACTCTCCCCATTTCCCCTCTTTTCACACCAACTCTCCCCATTTCCCCTCTTTCCACACCAACTCTCTCCATTTCCCCTCTTTCCACACCAACTCTCCCCATTTCCCCTCTTTTCACACCAAATCTCTCCATTTCCCCTCTTTTCACACCAAATCTCCCCATTTCCCCCTCTTTTCACACCAACTCTCCCCATTTCCCCTCTTTCCACACCAACTCTCCCCATTTCCCCTCTTTTCACACCAACTCTCCCCATTTCCCCTCTTTTCACACCAACTCTCCCCATTTCCCCTCTTTTCACACCAACTCTCCCCATTTCCCCTCTTTCCACACCAACTCTCTCCATTTCCCCTCTTTCCACACCAACTCTCCCCATTTCCCCTCTTTTCACACCAAATCTCTCCATTTCCCCTCTTTTCACACCAAATCTCCCCATTTCCCCCTCTTTTCACACCAACTCTCCCCATTTCCCCTCTTTCCACACCAACTCTCCCCATTTCCCCTCTTTTCACACCAACTCTCCCCATTTCCCCTCTTTTCACACCAACTCTCCCCATTTCCCCTCTTTTCACACCAACTCTCCCCATTTCCCCTCTTTTCACACCAAATCTCCCCATTTCTCCTCTTTTCACACCAAATCTCCCCATTTCCCCTCTTTTCACACCAAATCTCCCCATTTTCCCCTCTTTTCACACCAACTCTCCCCATTTCCCCTCTTTTCACACCAACTCTCCCCATTTCCTCTCTTTTCACACCAACTCTCCCCATTTCCAATCTTTTCACACCAAATCTCCCCATTTCCTCTCTTTTCACACCAACTCTCCCCATTTCCAATCTTTTCACACCAAATCTCCCCATTTCCTCTCTTTTCACACCAACTCTCCCCATTTCCCCTCTTTTCACACCAACTCTCCCCATTTCCCCTCTTTTCACACCAAATCTCCCCATTTCCCCTCTTTTCACACCAACTCTCCCCATTTCCCCTCTTTTCACACCAACTCTCCCCATTTCCCCTCTTTTCACACCAACTCTCCCCATTTCCCCTCTTTTCACACCAACTCTCCCCATTTCCCCTCTTTTCACACCAACTCTCCCCATTTCCCCTCTTTTCACACCAACTCTCCCCATTTCCCCTCTTTTCACACCAACTCTCCCCATTTCCCCTCTTTTCACCCAAACTCTCTGTTTTTTCCCTGTTTCCACACAAAACCTATTTTTCCCATTTTTGAACACCAAACCTCTCTAACTTCCATGGTTTAGCCCCAATCAAACCTTCCCCTCTTTCAACCCCAGCTCTCTCCTTTCCTCCCTGCCCTCCACACCAAGTCTCCATCTTCCCCCTGTTTTCACCCAAGCTCTGTTTCCCCCCCAGCCCTAAGCTCTCTGCTCCCCCAGTGCTGTGCTGGGCTTGCAGTCCAGGCTCCTGTCCCTGGGGCCTGCAGGTTCCTGAGGCCCAGCCTGGGCTGCCCCCAGCCCTTCCCCAGCCCCTTTCTGAGGAGCAAAGCTGCTTTGGGGCCACTTTGGCTGCCCCGAGCCGCCGGTGTCTCTCGACCTCCTTTCATTGCCCTTCTCCCTCTCTGGCAGGTATAGGCAGAGTGTCCTTTGGAGCTTTCTTAGGTAGGTGCACTTCACTCTTGCCTGCATCCTGCCAGCTGATCTCATGGCACTCCTCCATCCTTTCCCCTGCAGGGCTGGAGATAACTGGGGGAGAGCTAAAGAATGGGGGAACAAAGCCCCAAAGCTGCCAGTGCTGTGCCCGGCCTGGGGGCCAGGATCACTGCAGCACAGCTACAGGATCCTTGCCCTGAGAATGAATTCTTTCCATGACAACCTAGTTGCCATTTCCACTGTGATTACATGGCTTGTCTGTCACAATTAAGCAATCCCCTAGCTAATAATTAATTACCAATCAATCAATCAATCCTTCCATGCCAGCTCAGTCGTTTGCCCATTGCAGAGGTGGCTAAGGGATGGCAGCAGCAAGTGCCCAGTGGTGCTCAAGCTTCTCACCCCAGTTCTCCAGCTCCCCTGGGCTCCAGGATTTCCCCATCACAATTAAATCCTTCCATCATTAATTCATCTAATTAATAATTAACCTTTCCATGACAATCAAATAATTTGACCATTGCAAAGATGGCCAAGCACTTGGGGCAGCAGCTGCAGGGTGTCCCCATTCGGTTCCCGTTTCTCACCCCAGTTCCTGAGGCTCCCCTGGGTGCCAGGACCTTGCCATCATCACCAATTAATTAATGCTTCCCATGATCATTAAACCAATCCACAATGAATAACTGATCAGTTGGTTTTAGCATAACACTGAACTCATCTGACCATGGCAAAGGAGCTGTGAAGGACACCCCTGGAGGTGTTCAAGAAGCTTGCAGCAGTGCTGCTTCAGGACAGGGTTTAGTGGTCATGGAAGCTGGGTTGGGGTTGGACTCCATGAGCTGAGAGCTCTCTCCCAGCCTGAGTGATTCTGTGCTCCATTGCCATGGAGGGGCTGGGCAGGAGCCTGCAGCTGATGGCCCCAGAGCTCCTCTCCAGCCTGAGTGATTCTGTGCTCCATTGCCATGGAGGGGCTGGGCAGGAGCCTGCAGCTGATGGCCCCAGAGCTCCTCTCCAGCCTGAGTGATTCTGTGCTCCATTGCCATGGAGGGGCTGGGCAGGAGCCTGGAGCTGATGGCCCCAGAGCTCCTCTCCAGCCTGAGTAATTCTGTGCTCCATTGCCATGGAGGGGCTGGGCAGGAGCCTGCAGCTGATGGCCCCAGAGCTCCTCTCCAGCCTGAGTGATTCTGTGCTCCATTGCCATGGAGGGGCTGGGCAGGAGCCTGCAGCTGATGGCCCCAGAGCTCCTCTCCAGCCTGAGTGATTCTGTGCTCCATTGCCATGGAGGGGCTGGGCAGGAGCCTGCAGCTGATGGCCCCAGAGCTCTCTCCCAGCCTGAGTGATTCTGTGCTCCATTGCCATGGAGGGGCTGGGCAGGAGCCTGCAGCTGATGGCCCCAGAGCTCTCTCCCAGCCTGAGTGATTCTGTGCTCCATTGCCATGGAGGGGCTGGGCAGGAGCCTGCAGCTGATGGCCCCAGAGCTCCTCTCCAGCCTGAGTGATTCTGTGCTCCATTGCCATGGAGGGGCTGGGCAGGAGCCTGCAGCTGATGGCCCCAGAGCTCTCTCCCAGCCTGAGTGATTCTGTGCTCCATTGCCATGGAGGGGCTGGGCAGGAGCCTGCAGCTGATGGCCCCAGAGCTCCTCTCCAGCCTTTGCCAGGCCGGCCCAGAGCACTGAGGCCGAGCTGCTGCTGCTGCTGCTGCTGCTGTGCGGGCGGGGGGCTGGCTGCAGCTCGCCTGCTCCCCCTGCCGAGTCCTCCCCCTGCCGAGTCCTCCCCCTGCCGAGTCCTCCCCGTGCCGAGTCCTCCCCGTGCCGATTCCTCCCCCTGCCGCCCTGCAGATGTTGCCTTCATCACGACTGTGACCTTCCTGTGGAAAGTGTCGGCAATCACCCTGGTCAGCTGCCTGCCGCTCTACATCCTCAAGTACTTGAAGCGCAAGTTCTCTCCTCCCAGCTACTCCAAGCTCAGCTCCTAGAGGGCTCTCAGCTCCTGCTGGGGGGGTGGGGGCCTGGGGCTCGGGCAGCTGGGGGCTGCAGGTTGCACACTGCCTGTGCTGCAGTGGCTGTGCAGTGGAGCTGGGACTCCAGGAGCTGAACAGAGCACAACAGAAATGAAGAGGAGGAAAGGCCTGCCCGGGGCCAGCAGGCAGGAGGACACTCCCGGGGCTCCCGCAGCTCAGATCCACTCTCTCCTGCTTCACTTCCCTTTCCCTTTCTGATCTGAGTTGGACCTTTGCTTTTTTTTTACTTTCAGTTGGGATGGTTCTGAAATAAAGTTCAAAGACCTTTGGTTTGGCAGCACTCCTGGAGGGGTCCCCAGCAGCAGCACACAGAGCTGCTGCAGAGAGCCCAGGGGAGGCCACAAGGCTGCTGCCAGGGCTGCAGCAGCTCTGCTGGGAGCACAGGCTGAGGGAGCTGGGGCTGTGCAGCCTGCAGAGGAGAAGGCTCCAGGGGCACCTCAGAGCTGCTGCCAGCCCCTGAAGGCATCCTGCAGGAAGGCTGCAGAGGGACTTTGGCTGAGGGGGGCTGGAGCCATGCCCAGGGGCAATGGTTTGGAGCTGAGGCAGAGCAGGCTCAGGCTGCAGCTGAGGAAGAAGCTCTTCAGTGCCAGGCTGCTGAGGCTCTGGCACAGGCTGCCCAGGGAGGCTGTGGCTGCCTCCTGCCTGGGGGTGCTGCAGGCCAGGCTGGATGAGGCCCTGAGCAGCTGAGCCTGGCTGGGAGCTGTCCCTGGGCCTGGAGGGAGGTTGGAGCAGAGGAGCTCTGAGCTCCCTTCCAGCCTGGGCCATTCTGTGACTCTGGGCTTTGCTCCTACAAATCCTCCAGTCCCAGGTTCCATCATTTATTCCCTGGGCAACCTCCTGAGTCAAGTCCTTCCCTGTGGGTGTCTGGAAAGGTTCCCTCCTGCCAAACCCCAGCAGCTGTAGATGCCACCCCCCCAGCTAGCAGCCTGTCCCTCAGGCAGTGAGCTCCATGCCCTGTCTGCCTCCGGCACAGCTGCACAGCACAGAGCTCCTGGAGCTGCTGCTGTCCCCCCCTGACCTCTCCATCCCTGGCCCCAGGCCCTGCTGTGACCTTGCCCTGCACCTTTCCAGCCAGGCTGCACCAAAAGGAAGCTGTTTGGAAACTGCTGAGCTCTGTCCACAGCTGCCCTGCACCTCCTGAGCTCCACTGGCAGCCCAGACACAGCTGCTGAGGGAAGTCTGCCCCCAGCTCCTGAGCCCAGCTTGTGCTGGCAGAGCTGCAGCTCCTGCCCAAGGGCACTGCTGGCTCTGAGGAGCCCACCTGGTGGCAGCTGCTCTGCTCTCCTTGCTTGTGGGCTCCTCACTCAGGTACAAAGGGACAAACAGCTGGGCACAGTGGTGCCACTTTGCTCTGCTGAGACCTCCCCTGCAGTGCTGTGTGCAGCTCTGGAGCCCTCAGCACAGGAAGGACCTGGAGCTGATGGAGAGGCTCCAGAGGAGGCCATGGGAATGCTCAGGGGGTTGGAGCAGCTCTGCCATGGGCACAGGCTGAGGGAGCTGGGGCTGTGCAGCCTGCAGGGGAGAAGGCTGCAGGCAGAGCTCAGAGCAGCCTGCCAGGGCCTGCAGGGAGCTGCAAGCAGGCTGCAGAGGGACTGCTGCCAAAGGGCTGCAGGGCCAGGCCCAGGGGCAGAGGTTGGGAATGAGAGCAGAGCAGATGGAGCTTGGCTGTGAGGAAGAAGCTCTGCCCCAGGAGGCTGCTGGAAGCCTGCAGCAGGTTGCCCAGGGAGGGGCTTGAGGCCCCCCCAAGCCTGGAGGTGTTCAAGGGGAGGCTGGGCAGGGCTCTGGGCAACCTGCTCTGGTCGGGGATGTCCCTGCTGGGTGCAGGGAGGGTGCACTGCAGGAGCCATGGAGACCTCTTCCAGCCTGGACCATCCTGTGAGAGCTCAGCACCTGGCAGCTGCTCGGTGTCCTGGGGCTGGTGGAACTCAGGTTGGCTGTAGAAGGGTTTGAGGAAAACCCAAACCAGCCACAGTGGAGCTGTTTAGGGCTCCACTGCAGAGCTGCTTGGGGCTCCACTGCGGAGCTGCTTGGGGCTCCACTGCAGAGCTGCTTGGGGCTCCACTCAACCACTGCAGAGCTGCTTGGGGCTCCACTGCAGAGCTGCTTTGGGGCTCCACTGCAGAGCTGCTTTGGGGCTCCACTCAACCACTGCAGAGCTGCTTGGGGCTCCACTGCAGAGCTGCTTTGGGGCTCCACTGCAGAGCTGCTTTGGGGCTTCACTCAACCACTGCAGAGCTGCTTGGGGCTCCACTGCAGAGCTGCTTTGGGGCTCCACTGTAGAGCTGCTTTGGGGCTTCACTCAACCACTGCAGAGCTGCTTTGAGGCTCCACTGCAGAGCTGCTTTGGGGCTCCACTGTAGAGCTGCTTTGGGGCTTCACTCAACCACTGCAGAGCTGCTTTGAGGCTCCACTGCAGAGCTGCTTTGGGGCTCCACTCAACCACTGCAGAGCTGCTTTGGGGCTCCACATCACTTTTTTGATTGTTTGGGGTTTAATTATTATTTATTAACAAACTGACTGTTGATTCCCGGTCGCAAAAGCAGCAAAGCCTCCTTGCTGCCCGGGGCAGCAGCGTCCGAAGTGCCTCCAGCCGCGGCGCGGCTCAGCGCCGCAGGCTCGGTGGAGCTGCTTGGCGCCGAGGCGCCACAAGGTGTCGCTGTGGCCGCACCGCGGCGGCAGCTTCGCTTCCGCGCAGCAGCTCTGCGCCCAGAGCCTCTCGGGGCACAGTTGGAGCTTGGTTCCCTCCTGGGGTTTTTGGCGCTGGTTTGCTTTGGGTTTTCTATTTCTCCCCTCCCTCCCCGCCCTGAGCGCTGACTGCTTCCAGGCAGGTTAAGAAAGAGGTAAAGAATCAGCTGAAGAATTGATCAATCAGGCCAGGAATCAGTTCAAGAAGAATCAGTTTAAGAAGCAGTTAAGCACCACTTAAGAATCAGTTTAAGAACGACTTAAGAATCACTTAGTCAGTTTAAGAGCCAGTTAATTTAAGACGCAGTTTTAGAAGCAGTTAAGAATTAGTTTAAGAAGCAGTTAAGAACCAGTTTAAGAATCAGGTTAAGCAGCACTCCAGAACCGGTTAAGAAGCAGTTAAGCACCAGTTTAAGAAGCAGTTAAGCACCAGTTTAAGAAGCAGTTAAGCACCAGTTTAAGAAGCAGTTAAGCACCAGTTTAAGAAGCAGTTAAGCACCAGTTTAAGAAGCAGCTTCAGAAGCAGTTAGGAATCAGGTTAAGCAAAGCCAGCAGTGTGCAGCTGCTCTGGGATGTCCCTGGAAGGATGGAACTGTCGGGCTGGGACAGCCCTCCAAGTCCATCCAACTGCAGCCTAAGGCCACCATGGCCACTGCCCCTGTCCCCAAGTGCCATCTCCAGGCACTTCTGGAACCCCTCTGGGACCATCCAGCTCCAGCCCCCTGCCCTGGGCAGGGACACCTCCCACCAGCCCAGGTTGCTCCAGGCCTCACCCAGCCTGGCCTGGAAGAGCTGCAGGGATGGAGCAGGGGAGATGCTTTCTGTCAGGGTGGTGCTTGAGGAGCATCCAAGGTCCTCTCTTGTCCTGGCAGGGAGCTCTGCTCATGCCCTCCTCTCCTGGCACAAGCAGTAAGAACACAAAGCTTTGCTTGCAGTGCTCATGAGGGGCAGAGGACATCAACTGCAGCCCAGGAGGTTCCATTCAGCAGGAGGTGTGAGGCTGCTGGGGGCCTGGAGCAGGCTGCCCAGGGGGGGTGTGGAGTCTCTGGGGACATTCAGGCCCCACCTGGCTGTGTTCTGTGTGCCCTGCCCTGGGTGCCCTGCTCTGGCAATGGGGCTGGGCTGGGCAACCTCCCGAGGTCCCTTCCCACCCCTCCACTCTGTGCCTGTGACCTCAGCTCCTGTGGCTGTCGTCCCACTGCAGGAGTGGCTGTCCCACGAGCCTGGAGAGCAGCACCCCCACGAAGGAGCCTCCCAGCTGGGGTCCAGCTGTGCCCACAGCTGTGGGTGGTGCCCAGCCAGGGCAGCCCTGCAGCTGCTGAAGCCCTCAGCTGGTGAGGAGCCTGCCTGGGGAGGCTGGCAGGGAGCAGGGCAGGGCCAGCCCAGCTCCCTCTGCTCTCCCTGCTGCAGCTCTCTGCTTTCCCTGCAGCATCTTTCTGCTGGGGCAGGAGGCCAATCTGCAGGCCCCAGAGCAGCAGCAGCAGGAGGCCAGGAGCTGCTCATCCATCCCGAAGCAATTACCTGGAGGTGGCAGGGGGGGAGCAGGAGCAGGGAGGTTCAGCTCAGCCTCTCATCTCCTGCTCTCCACGCTGGGAGTCTCTCTTCTTGACGTGCAGCTTCCTCACCCTGCCAGCGCCCTGAGCGATGCTGCTGCCTGCTGGGGACAGGGAGAAGCTGCTCCCAGCAAAGCCTGCCCTGGAGGAGCATGGTGCCCAAGCAGAGGTGCCCCAGGCTGCAGAGCCTGGTGCCAGCCACAGGGAAAGCTCCCAGGGGCATAGGGCTGGGGGAGAAGAGCAGAGCAAGGGGTGGGGAGGGGGAAGTTCCTTCAGCCCTAACAGAAACCTCTCCTCTGCCCTCAGCTGCCCCAAACCCTGCCCTGCAGTGCCCAGGCTGGAGGGACAGGCAGGCTGTGCCAGGCTGGGGGCTCAGGGCAGATCCCAAACCCTGCCCTGCAGTGCCCAGGCTGGAGGGACAGGCAGGCTGTGCCAGGCTGGGGGCTCAGGGCAGATCCCAAACCCTGCCCTGCAGTGCCCAGGCTGGAGGGACAGGCAGGCTGTGCCAGGCTGGGGGCTCAGGGCAGATCCCAAACCCTGCCCTGCAGTGCCCAGGCTGGAGGGACAGGCAGGCTGTGCCAGGCTGGGGGCTCAGGGCAGATCCCAAACCCTGCCCTGCAGTGCCCAGGCTGGAGGGACAGGCAGGCTGTGCCAGGCTGTGCCAGGCTGGGGGCTCAGGGCAGCTCCCCACAGCTCCCAGCAGCATGGCAGGACAAGGGGGCACTGTTGGAAGGGGGTGGGATCCCTGCTGCTGCTCTTCTCCTCTGGACCCACCGAGCAGAGGGAGCCTCTGACTCCTGCCCCAGCAGGGATGGAGGCTTGCAGGAGCACCTTGAAGGAGCTCCAGGCCAGGTCTGTGGAGCTCTGTGTGCCGTGGGCCTGTGCTCAGCATGGAGACACAGCCCCCAGGCTGCTGCCTGGTGCAGGTGGGACCCAGAGCCTGCACTCAGAGCCACCCTGGGGGACGTCAGAATCTGTCCCTCATGAGCTGCTCCTTCAGCAAAGCAACTTGCTGGGAGGGGGCTGGGGAGCAGCAGCTGAGGGAGCTGGGGGTGCTCAGTGTGGGGAAGAGGAGGCTGAGGGAGACCTCCTTGCTCTCTGCAGCTCCCTGAGAGGAGGCTGGAGCCGGGGGGGGTTGGGCTCTGCTCCCCAGGAACGAGAGACAGCACAGGACAAATGGCCTCAAGCTGCACCAGAGGAGGTTCAGCTTGGCCACAAGGAGCAATTGCTGCCCCTGGCCCAGGCTGCCCAGGGCAGTGGTGGAGTCCCCATCCCTGGAGGGGTTTCAAAGCCCTGGAGGTGTGGTGCTGAGGGCCATGGCTCAGCACCAGCCTTGGCAGAGTTGGGGCACTGTTGGACTCCACCATCCTGAAGGTCTTCTGCAGCCCACCCCAGCCTGTGGTCCACCTTGCTGACCCTTTTCTTGCCTCAGCCATTCCCCAGCACCTTCCTGCCACCCCCTCCCCTCCCTGGGTGCCCTCCTGGGTGCCAGCCCCGGCTGGCAGGGCAGCTGCTGACTCAGGCAGCATCCCCCCGTGCCTGGGGCAGGGCTGGAGGCTGCAGTCAGGGCCTCGTGGCTGCCCTGTGCTCATCCCTGCAGATGGGACACAGATTCCATGAGAGAGCCTCAGCTGGGGGCCACGTGGAGAGGGTGAGCAAGCAGCAGCTGCTGCCTGGGGCTCTGCTGGGCCAAGCTGAACCCAGCAGGGAGGGAACCTCTTGGAGCTGAGTGACCCTTCAGGACACTCAGACAGCACACAGAGAGCCCCCAGCAGCTCAGGGAGGGACAAAGGTCCCCCAGGTGTGCCTGCTTGAGCCCCAGACACCTCCCAGCTCCCCCTGCCTTGCATCCCCTTCTGGTTTGATGCCTTCCCACCTGGGAGCTGAGTCTTCAGGAGAAGCTCCACAGGAGCCAGCAGGGAGCACTTGCAGCCCAGAGAGCCCAGCAGAGCCTGGGCTGCAGCAAGAGAAGTGTGGCCAGCAGGGCAGGGAGGGGATTCTGCCCCTCTGCTCCACTCTGCTGAGACCACAGCTGCAGCTCTGGGGCCAGCTCTGGAGCCTCTGTGCCAGGAAGGCTCTGGAGGGGCTGGAAGGTGTCCAGAGCAGGGCCAGGAGGAGGAGCAGAGGGCTGGAGCTGCTCTGCTGTGAGCACAGACTGAGGGAGTTGGGGTTGTGCAGGCTGGAGAGGAGAAGGCTCCCAGGAGACCTTCTTGTAGCCTTCCAGGATCTGCAGGGGGCTGCAAGAAAGCTGGGGAGGGACTTTGGAGGGTGTCAGGGAGGGATAGGACTCGGGGGGATGGAGCAGAACTAGAAGTGGGGAGATTGAGATTGGCTGTGAGGAAGAAGTTGTTGCCCATGAGGGTGGTGAGAGCCTGGCACAGGCTGCCCAGGGAGGTGGTGGAAGCCTCCTGCCTGGAGGTGTTTGCAGCCAGGCTGGAGGTGGCTGTGAGCAACCTGCTGTGGTGTGAGGTGTCCCTGCCCATGGCAGGGGGCTGGGGCTGGCTGAGCCTTGGGGTCCCTTCCAGCCCTGGCAGTGCTGTGGCTCTTCAGCAACGAGAGGAGAGCCAAGCCAGGAGGTGCTTGGTGCCACCCAGCCCCTGGCAGGCAGCTTCCCACAAGGACATCCAAAGCAGGGGCAGGAACCAAGAGCTGATGTGAGGCAGAGGAAGGGGAAGAGTGAAACGTCCATGGCTTGGTGCCTGCCACGAGCTCTGCTGCCAGCTGGAGGAGGTCTGCACCAGCAGGGGTTGGTGGCTTGCAGTGCTGCTGGGGCTGAAAGGTCTCCTTGGTCAGGAGGAGCTCAGTCCCAGCCCCCTGCATGAAAGTGCTGAGCAGCCACTGGGCAAAGGCTGCAGCCTGCTGCCAGCTTGAGCTCTTGGTGACTTGGAGGCTTGTTGGTGCCATCTGCACCCAGCTCTGCTCCTGGCATTGCCCTGGGAGTTGTTCCCCTGGCAGCCAGGGGCTGCTGCTTGGCTCTTGGCCTTGTCCTGCAGGGTGCTGGCCAGGAGGGGACTCAGATGGTGCCTGCTGAGATACAGCACCAAGAACCAGGGCTCTGCTTCTGAGGGCACCTCAGGATGGCTGTTGTGGGCAGCTCAGGAGGGTTGCTGTGGGCAGCTCAGGACAGCTGCTGTGGGCACCTCTGGAGGGTTGCTGTGGGCACCTCTGGAGGGTTGCTGTGGGCAGCTCAGGACAGCTGCTGTGGGCAGCTCAGGAGGGTTGCTGTGGGCACCTCTGGAGGGTTGCTGTGGGCAGCTCAGGACAGCTGCTGTGGGCAGCTCAGGAGGGTTGCTGTGGGCACCTCAGGAGGGTTGCTGTGGGCAGCTCAGGAGGGTTGCTGTGGGCACCTCTGGAGGGTTGCTGTGGGCAGCTCAGGACAGCTGCTGTGGGCAGCTCAGGAGGGTTGCTGTGGGCAGCTCAGGACAGCTGCTGTGGGCAGCTCTGGAGGGTTGCTGTGGGCACCTCTGGAGGGTTGCTGTGGGCAGCTCAGGTGGCCGCTGGGCTGCCCAGAGCGCCAGAAGAGGGCAGTGGAAGCCAACAGATGAGGGACACCTCCCAGCCATGGGCACAGGAGCCAAGCCCAAAGCCCTCCTGTGCCCAGCTGCCCCTTCCCTGGGTGGTGTTCCAGCGGCATGGGCAAGAGAAGCTTCCTGAAGGGCTTAGGCTGAGACCTTCCAGGTGCCACAGAAACCTTTCTGCCATGAGAAGGACTTCTGAGCACCACCAGCCCAGGCTCTGCTGCTGGGGGTACAGCCTGCCAGCTGGCAGCCAGTGTGCCAGCACAGGGGCTGGGAGGTGCCCACCCAGATGGCTGCTGGCAGCCTTCACCATCTGAAGGGCCTTGGTGGTTCTCACTCCTGAGTGAGTGGAGGGAGGAGCAGAAGCAGCTCCAGCTGCCAGGAGACAGCTGGGCAAGGGCTCAGCCCATGCCAGGGCCCACAGGAACCACCTCTCACCAAGTGGCTGCCCAGCAGTGCCACCAGCAGTGCCCACCAGCAGCATGGTCCTGAGCTCCTGGCAGGGCAGGAGCCTCCACCTCACCAAGGGCCTTCCTTCCTCACACCCTTCCAAGTCACTGCTGCCCAGGGCACAGCTGTGCCAGGCCCAGCAGCATGAACCAAGGTCCTGGCAGCCCTGCCCTGAGTCAGCAGGAGGTGGATATGGAGGAGGTGGTTGGGGAGGAGATAGTTGGGGAGGAGGTGGTTCAGGAGATGGTTAAGGAGGAGATGCTTAAGGAGGAGATGGTTGAAGAGGTGGTTCAGGAGATGGGTCTGGAGGAGGTGGGCCAGGAGGAGATGGTTCAGGGTATTGGTGCCCTCAGTCAAACCAGCCCCTAGGAAGTAAACCCCCAGTGGGCATGAGGAGTGGGGTGGCAGCACCTCCTGCACAGCTCCTGACCTCCCGCAGCACCTCCCAGCTCCTGACCTCCCCCAGCAGGCAGCTTCCTGCCACTTGGTGCTGGGAAGCTCCAGGACCCATCCCCGTGGGAGCCTTTGGCAGCCTGAGCAGCAGCTGGAGCTGTGACGAAGAGCAGAGGAGGGCAGATTGCTCCTCAGCAGCAGCAGCTGGGCAGATGTGCAGGTGCTGCCCAGCCTGCTGACTGCCACCAGGCATGGAGAGGACCTTGGCAGCCCCTTGCCTCTGCCCCAGCTCCTGGGGTGTCCTCTCCTGCTGAGGGGAGCAGGGCAGCAGGGACTGGAGGTCTGCCAGCATCTGGTATGACTTGAAAGCAGCTTCCTCCAGGGGCTGACTAGCTGCTTCTGCTACTCAACTAGCTGCTTCTGCTACTCAACTAACTAGCTGCTTCTGCTACTCAACTAACTAGCTGCTTCTGCTACTCAACTAGCTGCTTCTGCTACTCAACTAACTAGCTGCTTCTGCTACTCAACTAACTAGCTGCTTCTGCTACTCAACGAGCTTCCTCCAGGGGCCAACCAGCCTCTCCTACTAGTCAGCTAGCTTCTTCTAGGAGTCAACTAGCTTCTAGTCATCTAATTTGCCCTGGGAGTCAGCTAGCTTCCTCTACTAGCCAACTAGCTTCTTCTAGTAGCCAGCTAGCTTGCACTAGCTTCACGAACCCCAGCATCAGGAGCACCCCAGCAGTGGCTGCCCCCAGCCCTGGGCTCTGCTGCAGCTCTGCCCAGAACCCAGCCCCAGCTGAGGCCTCACAGAGTGGTTTGGGCTGGAGAAGCTCTCTGAGATCATCCAACCACCAACCCAGCCCCACCATGGCCACCAAACCCTGGCCCCAGGTACCGTGGCCACAGGTTTCTTGACCACCTCCAGGGATAGGGACTCCAGCACCTCCCTGGGCAGCCTGTGCCAGTCCCTGACCACTCTCACTTGGCTGTGCCCAGAGCCCAGCCACACACTGCCCCTTTGGTGGCCATCAGGTGGGTCTGGGTCTCCTCTGGCTGTTGGGGGGGAGATGCACTCAGGGGCCCTCAGCAGAGGGGTCCAGGTGATGTGGACCTTAGGGGCTGGACTTGGCCTCAGGTTGCACCAGGGGAGGCTCAGGATGGGTGCTAGGGAAAATCTCCTCACCAAAGGTCGTCAGGCCCTGGCAGAGGCTGCCCAGGGAGGCTGCCCGGGGAGGTGCTGCAGGTGGGCAAGGAACCTGTGGCCATGGCACCTGGGGCCATGGAGGGGTTGGGTTGGGGCTGGGCTGGGTGAGCTCAGAGGGCATTTCCCACCCAAACCACTCTGTGACTCAGGTCCCTGCTGATGCAGCACCAGAAATTGCTCCAAACACTCCAAGACTTCTCCTTTTATTTTCCTCCTTCTCCTGCCCCCCTTTTTTTTTCAATTCTCCTTCTCCTTTTCTTTTCCTTTATTTTCCCTCTTTTTCCTTGGTGGGTTTTTTGGGTGCTTTCCTTTTCCCCCCTATTCTTTCCCCCCTCCTCCTTCCCTCTCCTTTCCCCCTCTTTTTATTCTTTCCCCTCTCCCCTTTTCCCTCTCCCCTTTTCCCTCTCCCCTTTTCCCTCTCCCCTTTTCCCTCTCCCCTTTTCCCTCTCCCCTTTTCCCTCTCCCCTTTTCCCTCTCCCCTTTTCCCTCTCCCCTTTTCCCTCTCCCCTTTTCCCTCTCCCCTTTTCCCTCTCCCCTTTTCCCTCTCCCCTTTTCCCTCTCCCCTTTTCCCTCTCCCCTTTTCCCTCTCCCCTTTTCCCTCTCCCCTTTTCCCTCTCCCCTTTTCCCTCTCCCCTTTTCCCTCTCCCCTTTTCCCTCTCTTTTTTCTACTTTAGCCTCTTTTTTCCTCCTCCTTTTCATTTTTTCTCACTTTTTTTTTTCTTTTCGCCTCTTTTTTCTTTATTTTCTCCTCCTTTTTTCCCCCTCCCCTCTCCTTTCTCTCTCTTTTTTCCCCCTCCTTCTTTCTCCTACGGGAAGTGCTCTAAGTTTGTGTGTCAGGAAGCCCCGAAAGACTCCAGGAGGGGTTGGCCAGCAGCCGCGGGGTGGGTGAAGGAGGCCCCCCAGGGACCGGGCAGAGGCGCGGGAGAAGGGCGCTGGCAGCGGGGCCGCCTCTCCCGGGCCGGGGCCGGGGCCGGGGCCGCCGCCACCCCCCGGACAACAGCGGCCGTCTAAAAATAAGGTTGTTTTCCGCGCCGCTTTTAACGGCGTTAGTCATCGCCCGCGCCCAAAATAGGCCCCGTGCCGCCGTCTCCCCGGGCAGCGGCTGTCAACAAACCGGGGGAGGCGCCGCCGAACGGGAAGCGGAGCAGCGGCCGGGGCGGCGGCACCGGCACCGGGAGCGAGGAGCGGCGGGGCCGGGACAAGGGGAGGCAAACGTCGGGAGAGGGGGAAAGGCCTCGGGCCCCGCGCTGCGCCGGCGGCTTGCGAGGCCCTGGAACGGAGCCACGGTGGTCCGGGCAACGGCATTAAACAGGAGGAAACAGACGGGGGGGATTCCGTCATGTCGGCGGGGAGCGGGCGGCGGAGGAGAGTCCCGCCGAGGGGAGCGCGGCTGCCGCTCGCCCCCGCCACGGCCGCCAGGGGAAGGCGCCGGGATCTCCCCCCCTGCCCCCCGGGCAGGCTCCGGGATCTCCCCCCCTGCTCCCCGGGCAGGCTCCGGGATCTCCCCTCTGTCCCTCGGGAGGGCTCCGGGACCTCCCCCCTGTCCCTCGGGAGGGCTCCGGGACCTCCCCCCTGTCCCTCGGGCAGGCTCCGGGACCTCCTCTCCGCCCCCGCACTGGCAGGAAGCGGCCCCCGCACACCACCGCGGCCGCGCCGCCCGGGGTGGGGCGCTATAGAGCACGACTCCCCCACGCACACACCCGTAGAGCGAGCGCCCCCTGGCGGTGCCCCGCCGCGCCGGGGACCTCGCTCCGCACCCTCCAGGCGGGGGTCGCGGGGCACTGGGCTCCGTGCTCGCCACGTCCAGGAGCCCCGCACCGGGTGCCTGAGGGGAGGCCTCAAGGCTGTGTTTCCCTCTTTTGACCCATTTCCCCTTTTCCCCTGTTTCCCCCTTTTTTACCTATTTTCCTCCTTCTACCCATTTCCCCCTGGTTTTAACCAGTTTTAGCCATCGGCAGAAGAGCGTCGCCCTTTGGGGTCCGGGCTTGTGTTTTGCCCACCCGCGGGGGCCGGGCGGTGGGGCGCGGGTGGGGGCCGTTGATGGGGTGCCCTGGTGGAGCGCCCCCCGAGGGACCCGCGGCGGCCTCCCGCTCCCCGGGAGCGCGCAGGGTTCCGTTCCTCCCCGGGTTCGTTTCCAGCCGCGCACGGGCGGCTGTCAGCCTCTAGATTTATGATTTTATTCCTTTTTTCTCTTTTTCCCCTGTGTTTCTTTTCACCCTGCACCAGATCTGCTCAAACGCACCCCGACCCTCCCATCCCAACCGGAAAGTACGGGCCGGTCCTGCCAGCGGCCAGGGCAGGGGGAGGACGCACGGGGGAGCGGCGAGACGGAGGGGACGAGGGGAGCGGAGGGAGCGGGGGGTAAAGAAGGACGAGGGGGGAACGGGGCTGGAAGCGGCGTCGGGGGCCCCTCTCGGCAGCCCCCGCCCGGGGACCGAGGTGTCGGGGAGCCGTCGGGGGCCAGGTCGGGGCATGCGGCGGGTGGGAGGGGGTGAAGGAGGAGTCCCTGCGGGCTGGGAACGTCTCCTATCCGCTCCCCGCCACCAAGTGATAAAGTGCAAGCGTGTTGCTATTTACGGCACACTAATAAATAAAGTTAATAAGGGCCGGGGATAATGAACGCGGGGCGGCGGAGCCCGAGCGCCAGGGGTCTGGTAGCAATTTAGCAGGATGGGATTTTCCTTTCCCTCGCCTGCCAGTGGCTGCTGCTCTTTTCCAAATTTCCAGCGCGGGGGAAGCCTGCGAGTCCCACATAATGATTCCAGCATGCGAGCAGAGCTGCCTCCGAGCGAGGGGCTTTTTTTTCCCCTCCCCGCTTGCCTCCTTCTCTCCCCCCGTCTCCCCACCTCCCCTTCGCCAGGGGAGCGGCGGTGGGGGCGGCGGGCACAGTGCCCCACGTGGAGGAGCGGGCGGCAGGGACCCGTCGGTGCCCACTGGTGCCCCGCCGGGTGCCCGCCTCCCGCTGGCCGCGGGGCCCGGCTGACATCACGGGGCCGGGGCGGGGAGAGGGCCCGGGAGGGGAAGGGAGGGAGGGGAAGGGAGGGAGGTGGTGGCGGGGGGGGTGTTTTCCAGCTTTAAAAAGGCGGCGCCGGGCGCGCAGCCCTGCGTCAGAGCCAGGCTGCCCCGCTCCGCACACCCACCCGCCCCCGTGTCCCGCCGCCGGCTGCCGGGCAGCGCCCGCCGGCCCGGCCTGGGCAGTGCCTCCCGCAGTCCCCACGCACACCCTCCCTCCTCTCCATGCCCCGGCCCCGAGGGGGCGGCGGCGGCGAGCTCCGGTACCTCCGCGGCCAGCGCGGTTACCACGCCGGGGGCGGCGCGGCCCCAGCCCCCGGGGCGTGAAGGCAGGCGGAGAAGGAGGGGGAGCCTGGGGGTGGGGGGGGGGACACCGAGGGGGCCGGCAGCGGCCTGGGTAGCGGCGGCACCGCCGGGCACCCTCCCGTCGCACCGCCGGGTGGGTGGATGCCAAGCGCTGCCCCGCCGGCCGCCGCGCCGCCGCCGTCGTCGTCGCGGGACGCAGCCAGCAGGAGAGAGGGACCGGCGGCGGCCGCCCCGCAGCTCGGAGCCCGCCCGCTCGGCAGCACCATGAAGTCGGCGGAGGAAGGTAACGGACGGCGCGGCGGGAGGGAGGGCGAGCGGGCGGGCCGGTGTCCCCCCGGTGTTTCCCCGCCGGCGGCGGCGGCCCGGAGCTCTGCCGGCGGCCGCTTGCCAATAGGTGTCTCCTGCGCCTCTCGCTTCGGTGCTGCTGCCGGTGACCGCTGCCGCTGCCAGCGCCAAAGGGTCCGGGCAGGGCGGAAGGCAGCGAGGCGGCTCGGGGGTCCCCTGCTCAGCCCTGGCTTGGGTTTAAGGGGGGAGGGAGATCAGAACGCACCCTGCAGGCCTTGGGAAAAAGGGGAGCCCCCGAACTCCGGCTGCGCCCCGGCGGAGGCTGTGGGCTCCCCGCCCGGCTTCGGGGGGCAGCGCTCGCCCCGCGGCCCCGGCGCTCTGTCGCGACTCGTTTCGGTGTCCCGCGGTAACCTCTGTCACGGAAAGCACACAGCGGCGAAGTTTTTTGGCGAGAGGCGGCGGGCACAGGGCTCGGGAAGCGCTCCGCGGGCAGCTGCCCGGCTCGCCGCTGCCAGGGGCAGCCTGGGGCTTGAGGCTGGCACCGGCTGCGCCCCCTCCTCGTGCCAGTCGCGACATTTTTGTCCCGCCGGAGCATCGTTCCCCGGCACCGCTCTGCCCACCGGCCGAGCTTTGTCCAGCCTCGCCGTTCCCTGACGGAGCCTTTGGCACCGCCGTGCCCGGCGGGGAGACCCTCGCAGCCCCCCCGGGCTGGCAGCGCCGTGCCCGGGCGCTCGGGACTCGAAGGTATTTCTTTTTTAATGTATTTTTAACAGATGTTTCCCCCCCCGCCCGGGGGTCCGGCGCAGCTGACAGGATCCTGCCAAGGCGAAAGCCGTGACGGCGGCTCCGCCGCTCTGGAGGCACGCAAGCACCTTTTTGGGTGAAAGTTAATTAGGTTTTTGGATGGGAGTTAATTAGGTTTTTATTTAAGGGAGCTGGCCCGGGCGCCGCTGACACGCACGGAGCTGCGAGGGCTGCGGGCTCGGCGTTTCCCCGGGCCTCGGGGGCACCGAGTCGTGAAAATGAAGGGCCAGGGGCAGCTGGCACCCCCGGAGCCCCTCTGGTTTGACCCCGCAACGGTCACTTTGTGTAAAGCCAAACCTCCCTCCCCGTGGCGGTCCTGGGGCCGCCGGTAAGACGTCTCCAAGCCCTCACCCAAGGCTCTCCTCCCTCCCTGTTGATGTCTTTTGTAAGGGACTGGGAAAATGAGGCCAGCCAGAAAGCGTGACCCAATCCAGGAAACACGTCGGGGAGCCCTGTGAGTCAGGACTTGAGGTGCCCCTTAAGTGCCAACCTACAACAATCAAAGCAAATCCTGTCCCTTGCCTGGCCTGGGAAGGAGCCCAGGCCGAGTGCCCCGGTGGCAGGGCCCTTGCTTCTCTGCTGAGGGTGGCAGCAGGGTGCAGAGTTTGGTGCCTTGGAGGTGGGTGGCACAGCCCATCTGCTGGACACCTTGTTGGGCCAGGGGAGCTGGCACAGCTCAGGTTAACTCCAGGAGAGGCTCCCCCAGCAGTGTGGCTGGGCTGGTGGGTGGGTGGGTGCCCGGTGGCAGGGGGATGGCCTGGCTGGTGCCTTGCTCCCTGCTGCCCAGTTTCACAGCACTGGTTTGAACTGGGCTGCTGACTGGCTGCTCTTCCGTCCTCACACGTGGCATTGCTTGGGTTTTACCTCCTGGCACACACATCTCTGCTCCCTCTCCAAGAGAGGAAGGTGCCAACCGTTGGCACTGCCAATATGGCAGCGTCAGACCCAGCCAGCCCCAAACAGCTTGGGACAATTCACCCTTCTCGCAGGTGCCAGGCACGGCAGAGGCTGAGGAGGGAGAGCCAGGGGATGCTTGGAGGGGGAAGGGGCTTCTGCCCCACGGAGGAGATGGGGAGCAGGCAGCAGCAGCCTGGTACAGAGGGGTGGCAGGGGGCTGAGCATGGTGACAGCAGGATGCTGTAGGCCCAGGGTGCCAGGCTCTGCTCTCAGGGCACAGGCAGTGGCACATGTGAGGGCACAGCAGGTCCTGTGAGGGCACAGAGGGTGCCACGAGGGTGCAGTGCAATGTGTGAGGGTGCAGTGGCTCCTGCGAAGGTACAGCAGGACATGCGAGGGTCCAGTGGGTCCCTGGTCCCTTTGTCCCCTCTTCCAGGCTGAGCCAGGCCGCTCCTGGCCTGCTCTGGCACCCCGGGGCGAGCACAGCCCCGGCCAGCCCCATCCGAAGAGGTTCTGCTGCTGCCAAGGCCTTTTGCACACTGGGGTGACTCAGCCTCGGCGCTTCGGGGAAGCTGCTGCGAGCAGGGGGCCGAGGGCAGCCCCCTCAACCTCTGCCCCAAAGCCGATCTCCTGTGCGTCCCCCCCGCCCCCTCGGGGCCACAGCCCAGCCCGGGGTGCCCGTTCGGGGCTGCCGCTGCCCGCCGGCTCCTGCCAGAGCCGAGAGCGCAGCGCGGCTGGTCCCGGCGAGGGGAGGAAAAAGCATCCCGGGCTCTGATGGAAACAAAAACCCAACCCCGGTGTTTTCCTGGCACGGCGCAGCGGAGAGCTGAGCCGGCAGCCTGGAAAATTGGTATTCCCTGAGTTCCGTGAAAGGCAGCGCAGCGTTTCCATCCCCGCCGAAACCCCCGCGCCCGCGGAAGCCCGGCCCGGGGCAGCTGCGGGGCGAGCGGCAGCACAGCCGCTGGGGCGGGAGCTGCCCTGCCTGCCCCGCGGTGCCAACGGGACGGAAGGGCAGGAGGAGCGATGCTTGGAATCATCTCCCAGGGGAAGCAGAGGATTCTCCTGCGTCGGGCAGGTTTCAGTCAGCTTTGCCAGGGTGCGGGGCCAGCTCATTTCGGCCACGTTGTTGCCTGGAAGGGTGGAAGCCTCATCCCTGGAGGTGTTTGCAGCCAGGCTGGAGGTGGCTGTGAGCAACCTGCTGTGGTGTGAGGTGTCCCTGCCCGTGGCAGGGGGTTGGGACTGGCTGAGCCTTGAGGTCCTTTCCAGCCCTGGCAGTTCTGCGATTCTAAGGGTCGGCGCCGGTGGCGCTTGGGGTCCCTTCCAAGCCGGCAGTCCGGGCTTCACTTCGAAGGGTCTCGTGTTGGCTGCGGGTTGATTTTTAACCCCTACCAGGCAGGAAAGGTGGCAGGCTGGGGGCACACCGTGCCCACCGCCCAGCACCCCGGGTACCTTTCCGTGCCCTGCACCCCGAGGCAGAGCCGGCGTCCCGAGGTGGGCTTCAGGGAGCTCCGCGTGGCGCCTGGCACTAGTGGGTGCTGCCTGGAAGGCCAATCAATAAGAAATAAGGCGAAGCCGACGTGGCGCGGTGCGGGGGGACACTCTCGGAAGAAGCCTTGGGGGCCCTCGGCCAAAAGGGGGCCCGGGCCGGTGGTCCCGAAGGCGCCCCCTCCCCGCCGAGGAGCCCCCACCCCGCGGGGGCCGGGGGTGGGAAGCGCCGCTCCTGCCGTCCTCATTGCGGTGGCGGCCTGGCACCTGTGCCAGTTAATTCGCGTGGGCGGCCGCTGGGGAGATGCCGCTGCCCGGCTACCCCCGGCCTCCCCATCCCACCCACGGCGAGCCGGGGGGCTGGAGCCCCCCTCCCCCCACTCCCCAGTGCCTGGAGCCCCCCGCTCGGGGGGGAAGGGGTGGTAAGCTCAGGGGGTGAGGGGAGGGGATCTCCCCTCGGCGCATAAGTAGTAGAGCCCGGGGCAGCGGCGGAGTGCGGGCACCGAGCCTGTTTGCATCGACCCGGAAACATCAACAGCGGCGAGGAGGAGGGCGCGGGGCGGACCAGAGGCGGTGGCACCGAGATAGGCCGCCCGTCGGGGCCGGGCTCACGTTACCGCCCCAGCCGCCGCCGCTGTCCTGTGCCTCGCCGGGACTTAGGCGCAGCCGCGGCCGCCGCTGCCCTGGGAGAGCTCGGCTCGGCTCGGCTCGGCTCAGCCCGGCCCGGAGGCAGCAGGTGTTCGGGCGCGACGGGGCAGGCTGGACGGGGCGGGCGGCGGAGGTGGCGGCGGGAGCCATGACTGGCGTGGAGGCCGAGCAGGAGTTTGACTTTGATTTCCTCTTCGAGTTCAAGCACAGCGATGAGGGCGGCGGAGGAGGAGGAGGTCTGTGGCGGCGGCCGGGGCACCCCCGGGGGGTTGCTGGCGGCGGGGATGCGGCGGGGAGCTCGCCGCGGGGCAGCGCGGTTCGGGACCGGGCAAAGGGTGGCCGGGGGTCGGCCCCCCCGCGACGGGAAGCGGCCAGAGGGAGGGAAACGCTGCCCTGGCAGCAGCTGGGTTCGGGTTTTGCAAAGGTTGGGGATTGTTCGAGCTCCTCCAGCCCCCCGCGGTGCCTGCCCGGCCGGTCTGTGCCCTCCGGCTGCGGGTCCCTGGCACAGCCTTCGCCGCCGGCAGATCCTCCGGGGGGACGAGCAGGGCTTTGGTTCGTGCTCGTTACAGGGCTGGGCCAGCTCAAAACCCACTCGTGTGCCCACCGTGAGCTGCAGCCCGTTAGGCTGAGGGTTAATTTGGAGGTCACCCAGGAATCAGACCAACGGGGCTGGCTTTATTGTGGGTCGCAGCGTGCCCAGCTCTGGTGCTGGCTCCAGCTGCCTTCCTTCATCACTTTTCACAATAGCTGAGGCAGAAGGAGGCAAAACAAAGTGTGGAATTGACCCCGGGAAAGTTGTTCCGTGGTAGGAGGTTGGCTGCTGGTAGCTGCTCACCATAAAAAGCTCTCCTGGGAGCATATGGTTTCAGGCATCCTCAGAGTAAGGCTGGCACCGACTCCGTGCTTCATCTTCTGCCTTTCCCTTGAGGCAGGGACCCCAGCCCCTTGCTGCAGCCCCTTGCAGCCTAGCTCATCCTGCCAGGGTGCAGTGAAGGTGTGGTGCTCCCCTGGCTCATCCTGTCTGGAGCACTGTCAGTGCCCAAACCGTTGTTAGGAGCCTCTCAAGGTTTAGTTTAATTGAAACACAAGAGGAACGTTATTCAGAGCTTCACCCCAAGCTTTGGGCACCTGGGAAGTGGCCTCGGCAAACTGAGTGTCCAGGTGGCAGTGAGGGAAGTCCCCAGCTCCAACAGGCAGCTTGGGAAAGGGTGAATTGAAACACACAGAGCTGGAGGTGGCTTCATCGTCATCATGTGAGATGTCCCCCAGCTGCTGGAGAGCTGCCGGCGCTCAGCATTCCCCTGCCCGGCAGCCGAGCGGCAGCTGGTGGTGCCCAGGTCCCGCTGGGGTCAGGCCCATTAGCAGCAGCAGCGGCAAGGACTCAAACCTTTGCTCTGTGAAGTGAACCAGAGGGGAAGAGACAAAGAGGAGCCTGTTTGTGTTGTCCCCCCGGTGAAATGTAAGCTGTGGAGATGTGATCCACCAACCAAGGGGTCCAGTTTCATGTCCTACTTACACCCCAGCCTGGGGGGTTGCTGGGGGAGAAGCCTTGCAGAGAGCTGCGCTGCCCTGCCTGGTGCTGGGGCTTGGCTGCAGGGGTTCAGAGCTCTAAGGGAGGTGCCTTGGTGAGGGCAGGTCCTGGTGCTGGGGTTTGGCTGCAGGGGTTCAGAGCTCTAAGGGAGGTGCCTTGGTGAGGGGAGGTCCTGGTGCTGGGGTTTGGCTGCAGGGGTTCAGAGCTCTAAGGGAGGTGCCTTGGTGAGGGGAGGTCCTGGTGCTGGGGCTTGGCTGCAGGGGTTCAGAGCTCTAAGGGAGGTGCCTTGGTGAGGGGAGGTCCTGGTGCTGGGGCTTGGCTGCAGGGGTTCAGAGCTCTAAGGGAGGTGCCTTGGTGAGGGGAGGTCCTGGTGCTGGGGCTTGGCTGCAGGGGTTCAGAGCTCTAAGGGAGGTGCCTTGGTGAGGGGAGGTCCTGGTGCTGGGGCTTGGCTGCAGGGGTTCAGAGCTCTAAGGGAGGTGCCTTGGTGAGGGGAGGTCCTGGTGCTGGGGCTTGGCTGCAGGGGTTCAGAGCTCTAAGGGAGGTGCCTTGGTGAGGGGAGGTCCTGGTGCTTGGGCTTGGCTGCAGGGGTTCAGAGCTCTAAGGGAGGTGCCTTGGTGAGGGGAGGTCCTGGTGCTGGGGCTTGGCTGCAGGGGTTCAGAGCTCTAAAGGAGGTGCCTTGGTGAGGGGAGGTCCTGGTGCTGGGGTTTTGCTCCGGGGGTTCAGAGCTCTAAGGGAGGTGCCTTGGTGAGGGGAGGTCCTGGTGCTGGGGCTTGGCTGCAGGGGTTCAGAGCTCTAAGGGAGGTGCCTTGGTGAGGGGAGGTCCTGGTGCTGGGGTTTGGCTGCAGGGGTTCAGAGCTCTAAAGGAGGTGCCTTGGTGAGGGGAGGTCCTGGTGCTGGGGCTTGGCTGCAGGGGTTCAGAGCTCTAAGGGAGGTGCCTTGGTGAGGGGAGGTCCTGGTGCTGGGGTTTTGCTCCGGGGGTTCAGAGCTCTAAGGGAGGTGCCTTGGTGAGGGGAGGTCCTCTGTGGGTCATGGTGGTGGCAGTGGCTCCATCATCAAGCGCTGCCTTCACAGAATCACAGTTTGGGTTGGAAGGGACCTTTTAAGGTCATCTGAGTCCAAGTACCCTGCAGTCAGCAGAGGTTTCTTCAGCTTGATCAGGTTCCTCAGAGCCTGGCCCAACCTGACCTTGAGTGTTTCCAGGGATGGGGCACCCACCACCTCCCTGGGCAGGCAGGGTCAGTGTTTCACCATGTGAAACCCGACTTAAATAACGACATTTGACTTAGGTTTTGGGGGACATGACTTCAATTCTACCAGTCTGTGAACCATTCCAGACCACAAGCAGGAGCAATGCCCCCAGCAGCTGTGCTGTGTGGTGCAGGTCCCTGCCCCTGCAGCCCACCCCACCTCCTGCCCCTCAGGGCTGGCACTTTGTTGCTGGGTGTCTTGCTGCACCCTGGTGAGGAACAGCAGCACGTTCTGGGTGCTGCCAGGGTGCAGCTGATGAGCTTGGAGCAGGCTGTGCCTGGGGGGGTTGTGAAGTTTCCCTTTCTGGAGATACTCCAAACCCACCTGGATGTGTTCCTGTGTGAGCTGCTCTGGCAGGGGGGTTGGACTGGATGATCTCTGGAGGTCTCTTCCAGCCCCTGGCACTCTGTGACTGGTGAGCCCAGAAGCTCTGGGGCAGAAAGTGCTGTCTCAGTAGCTGGGGCTGGTGGGGTTGAGCTCACAGCCCCTCCTTGGTCCTGTTCCTGCTCCTGGCTTTGGGGCTCCTCTGTTTGCTGGGCTGGCTTCTGGCCCTCTGCCTGCAGACCCAGCTGAGTCTTTGGAAGGCTTTGGGCCTTCCCCTGGTGCTCCTCAGCGCTGGGAGCTGTGCTGGGAGCAGCTGTGGCACACATTGCTTGGGTTTTTTCTTGGCCCTTTAAAAGCTGACCTCTTCAAAACCTGCATCGTGGCTCTGCAAGAGGCAGCTCCTTGCCACCTGCATTGGGGGGGGAGGGGATAGGGGACCTGTTGCTTGGAGCTTTTGAGGCTCTCTCTTAATTACTAATTAAAACCAAAACACCCCCGGGGTTTCCAGGCTGGGCTGAGCCTTTTACTGCCTCTTGGGCCTGGGCTGCAGATCTCCAGCAGGCTCCAGCCCCTGAGTTTCACCCTCGTGGGGAGCTTGCAGAGAGCTGCTGGGTCCCCAGTGCCCCTCTCACTGGTGCCAATTAGCCCTGCTGGGCTGATTGATTTGCTTAAGCCAAGATCTGCAGGCCCTGGTTCCACTGGCACCACCCTCTCTGCAAAGCCCACCTGGTGGGCACAGAGCTGGGGCAGCCTGTGGAGCCCAGGGTGTTCAGCTGTCTGTGGTGCCCAGCTATGCCATGGCACCAGTGGCATCTACACAAACGCCAGGCCAAGAGGCTGTGGAAGGGTCTGGGCAGCAGGGCAGTGCCAGGGGCATCACCTTCCTCCGGAGCAGGAGGAGGTGGTGAAAGGGTCGGAGGCTGCCTGGAAGGCAGTGCTGGGGTCCCCTCTCCGTGCTCACCAGGGCCGTGCCGCCTCGGGGGTGGTTTCTGTTCCCCTGAAGAGCGAGAGGGAAGCGGTGGTGGCTGTGGGGAGGCTGAGTGGCATGGCCATGTGGCAGGGCAGCCACCACAGGGGGCTAATTTTGGAAGGAGGGAAGGCTGATCCGCCCCCTCCCCCGCCCCGGGCAGCTCCGTGCCGCCCCGCAGCAGCATTTTCCATGCGCTGCCTCCGCGGCTCCTGCCCTGCCCCGGGGCTGGGCTGCAGCGGCAAGCTCTTCCCGGTGCCCTGCTTCATCCCTGCCACTCTCCCCTGGCACCCGCTGCCCACAGCGGGCAGGTCTGTGAGGGCAGGCTGCAGTGAGGCTCAGAAGGTGCTGATCACCCTTCCTGGCCGGGCACGGAGCCGGGCAGGGCCGGTGTGGAGCTCTGACAGCACCTCCATTGTTCCCCAGTTTGCCCTGGAGGGGTTGGCATCGGAAAGGGGAACACGGCCAGGGTGGCACCAGAGAGGGCTGAGCTGCTGGCAAACAAGAGCAGGAGAGGAGCTGATGGGTGAGCAGCACCCAGAGGCTCCCTGGCATCTGCAGGGCAGCTGGGCAGCAGGGTGTGTTGGGGGAACCAGTGGCTTCTCCAGCTTGCATAGAACCACAGCACTGCCAGGGCTGGGAGGGAGCTCAAGGCTCAGCCAGTCCCAGCCCCCTGCCATGGGCAGGGACACCTCACACCACAGCAGGTTGCTCACAGCCTCCCTGGGCAGCCTGTGCCAGGCTCTTACCACCCTCATGGGCAACAACTTCTGCCTAAGCTCTAATCTAACTCTCCCCTCCTTCCAGCTTGGATCCATCCCCCCTGCTCCTATCCCTCCCCAACACCCTCAAAAGTCCCTCCCCAGCTTTCTTGGAGCCCCCTGCAGATCCTGGAAGGCCACAATGAGGTCTCCTGGGAGCCTTCTCCTCTCCAGCCTGCACAACCCCAACTCCCTCAGTCTGTGCTCACAGCAGAGCAGCTCCAGCCCTCTGCTCCTCCTCCTGGCCCTGCTCTGGACACCTTCCAGCCCCTCCAGAGCCTTCCTGGCACAGAGGCTCCAGAGCTGGCCCCAGAGCTGCAGCTGTGGTCTCAGCAGAGTGGAGCAGAGGGGCAGAATCCCCTCCCTGCCCTGCTGGCCACACTTCTCTTGCTGCAGCCCAGGTTCTGCTTGGCTCTCTGGGCTGCCAGTGCTCACTGCTGGATCCTGTGGAGCTTCTCCTCCCCCAGCACCCCCAAGGCCTTTCCTGCAGGGCTGCTCTCAGCCAGTCCCTGCCCAGCCTGTGTTGGTGCCTGGGAATGCCCTGAGCCAGCTGCAGGACCTTGCCCTTGCCCTATCCCCAGCCAGACAAGAGGTGGTGGCACTGGGGGGCTCTGGCCATGGGTGCTGGTGGTGTCCCTGCAGCAGGCACTGGCACAGGCTGCCCAGGCAGGTGCTGGAGTCACCATCCCTGGAGATGTTCCAGAAGCCTGTGGCCCTTGGGGACAATGTCCCCAGGGTGGTGTTGGGTCAGTGGCTGGACTGAAAGATCTCAGAGGGCTTCTCCACCCCAACCCATTCTGTGTTTCCACGTCAGAAGGCACAGAGTGGATGGCTCCTGGCCCCTCCACTGCTCAGAACACCAGAGCCACATGGTTGCCCTTGGCTGAGGGCTGCCCATCTCCTGGCCTGTGGCCCTCCTGAGTGGCAAAGACAGAAAGCTGTAGCCCTGGCATGGGGGAGCAGAGCTGGAGGTGTCCCTTCAGCAGCCCAGCAGTGAGGAAGTTCTGCCTCAACACCAGAGAAAACTGAGGCTGCTGGAGCCCTGGGGCAGGCTGCCCACAGAGGCTGTGGAGTCTCCTCCTCGGGAGATCTTCAGGCCTCAGCCTGGCTGTGTTCTGTGTGCCCTGCCCCAGGTGCCCTGCTCTGGCAGGGGGCTCGGGCTGGGTGATCTCCCCAGGTCCCTTCCAACCCCTCCCATTCTCTGGTTTCCTACAGAGAGCTGTGGTGTGCTGGTGCCTGTGGTGCAGCAGGGCTGGAGGCACACAGAGGGCAGCTCCTTCCCTGGCACAAGCCTGGCTGTGTGCTCCCTGCCCTCCCCCCCCGAGCGTGCCCCCCTGCTGCCACCGCCTCGGTGCAGCCGGAGCCGTGCGGTGGGGAGGGCAGAGCCCTGCCTGGAGCTGCAGCTGCGTTGGAGCTGCCTTCAGATCCCTCACCTGGCCTCTGCCAGCTGGGCTGCAGGCTAAGTGGTCCCAGAAAGCAGAGCAGCAGGTCGGGAGCTGTGTCTGGTTCCTGGCTCCTCGTTAACTGGAACCAGTTGGAAAGTTGCTGTAATGGAAATCTGGGCTGAGAGTAATTCCTTCAGCAGGACGCAGCCAGCCCTGGGCCTTGCTGCACTCTGACTCCACTTCTCTTTTCTTCTGGGCTTTCCTTTTACTCTTTTATTGTCTCTCCTGGGTTCTCTGGGGGAGTTCCTTGTGTTTTGGTGAGGTCTTGGTGTGCTGCAGCTTTCCAGGAGGGAAGGAAGCTGCCTTGCTAAAAGCACATCCCCGGAGCACCCTCTGCAGGCGCTGGGCTTGCTGAGCTTGGAGGGCTTGAAATGGTCCTGGGGAAGGGCTTTTACAGTGCCAGGATGAGAGCAAAGGCCTGGAGCTGGGAGAGGGCAGGTTGGGACTGGAGAGCAGCAAGGAATTCTTCAGAGTGAGGGTGGTGAGACACTGGCACAGGCTGCACAGGGAGGCTGTGGATCTTCATCCCTGGAGGTGCTCAAGGCCAGGCTGGGTGAGGCCTGGAGTAGCCTGGGCTGGTGGGAGGTGTCCCTGCCCATGGCAGGGGCTTGGAACTGGATGGTCTTGAAGGTTCCTTCCAACTCAACCCATTCTAGGATCCTCCTGGAGCCCTCAGGCAGCTGTGTGCTGGCTGCAGCCAGGGGAGCGTGGGCAGGGGGCAGGAGAGGAGATCCTGCCCCTGGGCTCTGCTCAGACCTCACCTCCAACCCTGCCCCTGGGCTCTGCTCTGCTCAGACCTCACCTCCAACCCTGCCCCTGGGCTCTGCTCTGCTCAGACCTCACCTCCAACCCTGCCCCTGGGCTCTGCTCTGCTCAGACCTCACCTCCAACCCTGCCTCCAGCCCTGCTGTCCCCAGCAGCAGCAGGACACAGAGCTGCTGCAGAGAGCCCAGAGGAGGCCACAAGGCTGCTGCCAGGGCTGCAGCAGCTCTGCTGGGAGCACAGGCTGAGGGAGCTGGGGCTGTGCAGCCTGCAGAGGAGAAGGCTCCAGGGGCACCTCAGAGCTGCTGCCAGCCCCTGAAGGCATCCTGCAGGAAGGCTGCAGAGGGACTTTGGCTGAGGGGGGCTGGAGCCAGGCCCAGGGGCAATGGTTTGGAGCTGAGGCAGAGCAGGCTCAGGCTGCAGCTGAGGAAGAAGCTCTTCAGTGCCAGGCTGCTGAGGCTCTGGCACAGGCTCTCTCTGTGTCGCTCTGGGGCTCTCCCGGTGCAGCTCAGTCTCACCCCTGGTCTCTCTGTGTTTGCCTTCCAGAGCACTACGGCTACCCCCCGGCCAACGTGGGCGCCGGGCTGCCCCTGCCCGTGTCGCACCCCTCGCTGCCCGCCCCGTGCCACGGCCTGCAGACGCCCAACCCTCTCATCTCCGTGGTGCCCTCCTCTGCCGCTCACCCCTCGGGCTACGGAGGACACCTGGAGGGCGGCGGCGGCGCCTCCGACTACTACCTGCCGCCGCCCCCCGCGGCCAGGCCGAACGGCGCCCCCCCGGCGCTGGAGAGCCCCCGGATCGAGATCACCTCCTACCTGGGGCTGCACCAGGGCGCCGGCGGCAGCCACTTCTTCCAGGAGGAGGCGGCGGAGGAGGCGCTGCCCGGCGCCAAGCGCTCGCCCTCCACCGCCACCCTGCACCTGCCCAGCATGGAAGCCTACCGGGACCCCTCCTGCCTCAGCCCCGCCAGCAGCCTCTCCTCCCGCAGCTGCAACTCCGAAGCCTCCTCCTACGAGTCCAACTACTCCTACCCCTACGCCTCGCCGCAGACCTCCCCCTGGCAGTCGCCCTGCGTCTCGCCCAAGACCACGGATGCGGAGGGGGAAGGCTACCCGCGGGGCATGGCCGCCTGCGGGCTGCTGGGCTCCCCGCGGCACTCGCCCTGCGCCTCGCCCCGCACCAGCGTGACGGAGGAGAGCTGGCTGGGGGCGAGGGGCTGCTCCCGGCCGCCCTCCCCCTGCCACAAGAGGAAGCTGGGGCTGAACGGGCGCCAGGCTTCCTTCTCGCCGCACCGCTCGCCCACGCCGTCGCCGCAGGGCTCGCCGCGGGTCAGCGTCACGGACGACACCTGGCTGGGGGCGGGCGGCGGCCACTACGCCAGCTCGGCCATCGTGGCGGCCATCAACGCCCTCACCACCGACAGCACCCTGGACATGGGCGACGGCATCCCCATCAAGGCCAGGAGGACGGCTCTGGAGCACGGCCCCGGCGTGGAGCACGGCCCCGGCATGGAGCACGGCCCCGGGCTGGCTCTCAAGGCGGAGCCGGCGGCCGAGGAGCATCAGGTGGCCGCCGCCGCCTCGCCCGTCGCGGACCTCTCCCCCGAAGACTTCTCCGGCTTCCAGCACATCAGGAAAGGCAACTTCTGCGAGCAGTACCTGGCCGTGCCCCAGCATCCCTACCAGTGGGCCAAGCCCAAGGCGCTGTCCCCGGCGTCCTACGTGAGGTGAGCAGCGCTGTGGTGGCTTTGGTCACGGAGCCACAGCACTACCAGGGCTGGAAGGGACCCCGAGGCTCAGCCAGTCCCAGCCCCTGCCATGGGCAGGGACACCTCACACCACAGCAGGTTGCTCACAGCCACCTCCAGCCTGGCTGCAAACACCTCCAGGCAGGAGGCTTCCACCACCTCCCTGGGCAGCCTGTGCCAGGCTCTCACCACCCTCATGGGCAACAACGTCTTCCTCACAGCCAATCTGAGCCTACCCAAGCACAGAGTCTTCCAGGCACATAACCATAGAGTTACTGAGGCTGGCAAAGACCTCTGGGGTCATCAAGCCCAGCCTGTGACCCACCACCACCACATCAGCTAAACCATGGCCACCAAGTGCCACATCCAAGCTTTTCCTAAAGCCCCCCAGGGATGGTGACTCCACCACCCCCCGGGCAGTCCATCCCAGGCTCTGATTCCCCCTTCTGTGAGGAACTGCTTCCTAACATCCAACCTAAGCTCCCCCTGGCACAGCTTCAGGCCATGCCCTCTCCTGCTGGCACAAGTTGCCTGGGAGCAGAGCCTGGCACTCACCTGACTACAGCTTCCTTTCAGGTAGTGGTAGAGAGCGATGAGGTCACTCCTAAGGCTCCTCCAAGCTCAACTCTTAAGGTCTTTGAGTCCATCTCCACTGCCTGATTGCTTCTCCTCCTGCTTCACTGTGAGGCTCCCAGAGGCCTGAAGCAGGCTGCCCAGAGAGGTTGTGGAGCCTCCTTCTCTGGAGCCTTCCCAGCCCTGTCTGGATGTGTTCTGTGTGCCCTGTCCTGGGCTCTGTGCTCCTGCTCTGGCAGGGGGCTGGCACTGGAAGACCTCCAGAGGTCCCTTCCAACTCCTAACACCCTCTGGTCTGTGATCCTTCCCCTTCCTGCCTCTGCTGCTCACCACATCTTCTCATCCACTCATCCCAACCTGTGGTGTCGTGACGTGGCCAGGAGCAAAGCCTTGGGAAGGGTCAGCCCAGCAGCCCCAGCTGTGCCAGCGCAGTACCAGCTGTGCCAGGCTCACCAGCACGGTGCCCAGGCTCAGCCAAAGAGCAGAGGTGCAGAGCCCAAGCCCCAGCTCCCCCCCCCCCCCGTGTGTCTCTCTTTTTCCCCTCAGCGTTTTGGGTTTTTTCCACTGTCTGGGGCTGGTGCAAAGCTGTTTCCTGGCTCTCAAGGTGTTTCCACCTGATGTCATCCCTGGTGCTGGGGGGGGCTGGTGGAAGCTGACCCCCCTGCAGGGTGATTGCCGAGGGGGTGGTTGCCAGCCAGAGGGGCAGGGCCACGCTTCCTGCCGGGCACAGCACCCCTGGGGTGCTCCGCGGGGAGGCGCTGGGCAGGGACGTCAGCAGGGTCAGGACCCTCGCAGGGGCAGCGATGTTGTTGTGAGCCCTTCCCCACCCCTCCCTCTCCCCCAGGCTGGGGCAGGATCTGTCACAGCAGAGCTGGGGTCCTTTGTTTCCCTTCCTGTGCTGTCACACATCTGCTCCCCTTCAAACGGGAGGGCTGCAGGGGTGGCTTCCAGCAAACCGCTCCAGAGCCTCCCTCCGGCCACCAGTTGGAGATAAGCAGAGCTGGTTGCCTGCTCTGCCTCTTCCTGCCTCGGTGGGACAAATTCCATCAGCAGCCAGCATGCCCTGGAAAAGTCCCCCAGGCCTTTCCCTCCTGCTCCTGCGGGGACACAGCAGCCCCTGGCCAGGAGCCACCTCCTGCCCTGGGCCCGGAGGGTGGACGTCAGCCTGGCTGCTGGCTGGGTGGTGCTGCTGGCAGAGGTGATGGCTCCCGTGTGTTGTGATCAAAGCTCAGCCTGCTCCTCGCTCCCAGGAGGACACTGAGGGCTGGAGCAGGGCCAGGGAAGGGCAACCAGGCTGGGGAAGGGTCTGGGGAGCAGGGCTGGGGAGGAGCAGCTGAGGGAGCTGGGGGTGTTGAGTGTGGAGGAGAGGAGGCTGAGGGAGACCTCCTTGCTCTCTGCAGCTGCCTGAGGGGAGGCTGGAGCCAGCTGGGGGTTGGGCTCTTCCTAATGACAAGTGATAGAAGGAGAGGAAATGGCCTCAAGTTGCACCAGGGGAGGCTTAGGTTGGAGAGGAGGAGAAATTTCTGTGCTGCAGGAGAGGTCAGGGACTGGCACAGGCTGCCCAGGGGGGTGGTGGAGTCCCCATCCCTGGAGCTGTTCAAGGAGCCTGTGGCCATGGCACTTGGGGCCAGGGTTTGGTGGCCATGGTGGGGTTGGGTTGGTGTTGGGCTGGATGAGCTCAGAGGTCATGGCCATGGCACCTGGGGCCAGGGTTTGGTGGCCATGGTGGGGTTGGGCTGGTGTTGGGCTGGATGAGCTCAGAGGTCATGGCCATGGCACCTGGGGCCAGGGTTTGGTGGCCATGGTGGGGTTGGTTGGACTGGATGATCTTGGAGGGCTTTTCCAACCCAAACAAGTCCCAGAGCAAGGGATTCATGGCCACCTTCACAGGAGCCCAGCCTTGCTCCCAGTTCTCCTGGTTGCTTGCAAGGACACTGAGCTTGGAGACTCTTCCCAGTCCTTGGGCTCTCCAGGGCAGGTCTGGGCCCATGCACAGCCCTTGAGCTTTTATAGAACCACTGAGGCTGGAAAAGACCTCTCAGATCATCAGCTCCAACCTTCTACCCAACCCCTGCATGGCCACCAGACCACAGAATCATCAAGGTTGGAAGAGACCTCTTGGATCATCAGCTCCAATCTTCTCCCCAACCCCTCCATGGCCACTGGGCCAAGTCCCATCTTCCTTTCTTACCTGCCCCTGGGCACATCCCAAACCACCTTGTGCTGCACCAGAAGCTGGAGGCTCTGGTGGCCTCCTCTTCAGCCTGCAGTTTCCTCCAGGAAGAGCTGGGCTTGGGTTTGGTGGTTGGGTGTATAGCATGCAGGAGGTCTGCCAGCCAGAGGGGAGCCTCCAGGGACAGACACCCAGTGCCTGGTGGCTTCTGACAGCTGCCTGCTGTCTTCTTGACCAGTTTAGCTTTCTGAACCGTTGGAGGCCACACCTGCTTGAGCTGCAGCCTCCTTTCCAACCTCCCTGCATCCTCTTGCCCTCACAGGCAGAGGGCTGGACACGTGGAGGTCACAGTTTGCCCCCAGGGCAGGTGTGGCTGGCACTGTCCACCCCTTGCAAGAGGACATTTGCCTTCTGGGCTTGGTCAGGGCTTTCTTGGGGTTTTCTTGGGGTTCCACTTCTGTGAGTGACAGCTCTGGACCCAGGGGTGCCAGAGCTGGGCATCCAGGCCCCAAGCCTTGGGATTGCTTCCAAACTGGCATTTGAAAGGCTGCTTTTGTCTTTTCTCCTTCTTTCTGTGGAGCTGGGACCTTCCAGATGCTCTTGACCTTGGGGGTTGGTTGGTTTATTGGTTGGTTTCTTTGGGTCTTTCTTTGGTCTTTGGATGGTTTAGATGTCCTTTGGCTGCCTGGGGCTCAGCTGCTTGCTTGCTTGGATACTTGCTTGGTGGCTTGCTTGCTTGCTTGGTGGCTTGCTTGGTTGGTTGGTTGCTTGGTTGGTTGCTTAGTGGCTTGGTTGCTTGGTTGCTTGCTTGGTGGCTTGGTTGCTTGCTTGCTTGCTTGGATGCTTGGTTGGTTGGTTGGTGGCTTGGTGACTTGGTGGCTTGGTAGCTTGCTCAGTTGGTTGCTTGCTTGGCTGCTTGCTTGCTTGCTTGCTTGCTTGCTTGCTGGCTGGCTTGGTTCCTTGGTGGCTTGGTTGATTGCTTGGTTGCTTGGTGGCTTGGTTGGCTGGGAGCTTGGTGGCTTGGTTGGCTGGGAGCTTGGTGACTTGGTTGCTTGGTGGCTTGCTTGGTTGCTTGGTGGCTTGGTTGGCTGGGAGCTTGGTGGCTTGGTTGGCTGGGAGCTTGGTGACTTGGTTGCTTGGTGGCTTGCTTGGTTGCTTGGTGGCTTGCTTGGGGCTTGCTTGGTTGGAGGCTTGCTTGGGGTCTTGGCTGGTTGGTTGGGGGGTTGGACCATCAGCTCTGGGTGGTGGTGGGGGTTGGACTGTAAGGCTGAAGGCTGCCTGGGAGCCTCTCCCAGTGAGCTGATCTTTGCTGGTGGGATGTGGTCCTCCCCATGCTTTCTCCTGCTGTTCTTCAGGTCCCTCTGACCCCCCCTGTCAGCATCTTGCTCTTGACCTCCCTGCTCCAGCTCCTTTGGGCACCACGTGGGGCTAAACCCAGGGGGCTGGGGATGCCTCCTCCCTGGATGCAGTCAAGGCCAGGATGGATGAGGTCTAGTGGGAGGTGTCCCTGCCCATGGCAGGAGGGCTGGAGCTGGATGATCTTCAAGGTCCCTTCCATCCCAACCCATTCCATGACTCTCTGGTCTCCAAGGCACTCTGGGAGCAGGGAAGCTGCCCCAGCACTTGTCTCTCCATGCCCTCAGCAGCAGTCTGCTCTGTTCTCTGAGCCCCCAGATGCAGAATTCCAGAGGCAATCCCAGGCCTGGATGTGGAATTTAGGGGTGGAGAGCTGTTGTCTGTGAGGAATTCCTGCCCTGCTCAGAGGCAATCCCAGGCCTGGATGTGGAGTTTTGGGACGAGGAGCTGTTGTCTGGGAGCAGCTCCAGCCCTGCTGCAGGCCAGCAGAAGGCAGCCAAGCCTGGGGTGGGACACAGCAGCTCTGGGAGCAGCTCCCAGCCAGATTGCTCAACTCTCAGACAGGAAATGTGCAAAGAAAGGGGGAAAAGGGAGCAAAAACCCTGCCCAGAGCAGCTCAGAGGTGGAAGGGGAAGCAGGGAGGTTTGGTTTTCCCTGCCCACAGGCAGGCTGGTGGGGGCAGAGCCCTGGGGGTTGCTCTCTTGCTCTCCCAGGAAGCACCCAAGGGTGGGTGGCAGGCAGGCAGCAGCTGGGGTGTGAGGCACAGGTCAGGAATAACAAATAGCTGCAGCCCTGTTTGCTCCTGCAGAACAGCTGGAGCACAGCTGGAGCAGGGCAGGCTGGCAGCTGGGGGAAGCTTCAGCAGCCCTGCTGTGGAGCTCTGTGTCAGGAGTTCAGTGCAGGGCACCCAGTCCCAGCCATGCTCCTCCTGAGGCACTTCTGCTCTGGGGGCTGCCAGGCTGGCTGGTGGCACAGGCAGCTCTGGCTGGTGGAGGCCAGGGAATGGCTTGGGATGGAAGGCAGCTCAGAGCTCCTCTGCTCCAACCTCCCTCCATGCCCAGGGACAGCTCTCAGCCAGGCTCAGCTGCTCAGGGCCTCATCCAGCCTGGCCTGCAGCACTCCCAGGCAGGAGGCAGCCACAGCCTCCCTGGGCAGCCTGGGCCAGAGCCTCAGCAGCCTGGCACTGAAGAGCTTCTTCCTCAGCTGCAGCCTGAGCCTGCTCTGCCTCAGCTCCAAACCATTGCCCCTGGGCCTGGCTCCAGCCCCCCTCAGCCAAAGTCCCTCTGCAGCCTTCCTGCAGGATGCCTTCAGGGGCTGGCAGCAGCTCTGAGGTGCCCCTGGAGCCTTCTCCTCTGCAGGCTGCACAGCCCCAGCTCCCTCAGCCTGTGCTCCCAGCAGAGCTGCTGCAGCCCTGGCAGCAGCCTTGTGGCCTCCTCTGGGCTCTCTGCAGCAGCTCTGTGTCCTGCTGCTGCTGGGGACAGCAGGGCTGGAGGCAGGGTTGGAGGTGAGGTCTGAGCAGAGCAGAGCCCAGGGGCAGGGCTGGAGGTGAGGTCTGAGCAGAGCAGAGCCCAGGGGCAGGGCTGGAGGTGAGGTCTGAGCAGAGCAGAGCCCTGGGGAAGGGTTGGAGGTGAGGTCTGAGCAGAGCAGAGCCCAGGGGCAGGGCTGGAGGTGAGGTCTGAGCAGAGCAGAGCCCTGGGGAAGGGTTGGAGGTGAGGTCTGAGCAGAGCAGAGCCCAGGGGCAGGGTTGGAGGTGAGGTCTGAGCAGAGCAGAGCCCAGGGGCAGGGCTGGAGGTGAGGTCTGAGCAGAGCAGAGCCCAGGGGCAGGGTTGGAGGTGAGGTCTGAGCAGAGCAGAGCCCAGGGGCAGGGTTGGAGGTGAGGTCTGAGCAGAGCAGAGCCCAGGGGCAGGGTTGGAGGTGAGGTCTGAGCAGAGCAGAGCCCAGGGGCAGGATCTCCTCTCCTGCCCTCTGCCCACCCTCCCCTGGCAGCAGCCTGCCTGTGGGGTTTGGGTTGCTGGTGGCACAGCAGGCAGGGCACAGGTTTCCAGCAGGGAGTGGAAGATCAGCCCTGGGGGAGGCACAGCCATAGGAAGGCTGTGTGGGGACCTTTGGTTGCTCTTCTTGACCTCTCGTCCCCTCTGCCTGCTCCTGGCTGAGCTGCCCTGGGGCTCCCCATGCTGCTGGGCTTCACCTGCAGGCCTGCTTGCCCCCTTTGCTGGGGACCCTTTGGCTGTGGGCAGCTCAGGCTGCAGGAAATGAGGTGCAGGGTGGAGATAAAGCCAGGCTAGGAAACACCTCTGGCAGCCCCAGCCCCTGCCCGCGCCCCTCCGCTTCCTCCAGCAGGAAGAGTGCCATTAATTAGCAGGCTTTAATTGGGCAGGTGGGCTCCTGGCAGCCAAGGGGGGTCGGTTTGGTGCCCCTGGTGCTCCATCACATGTCTAGGGCCGGGGGGAGGCTCGGGAGAGGGGCTGGGGGTTGGCCATGAGGCTGTTAGGAGTCCTGGGGTCAGGAGGAGTTGGTTGTGGAGTTGTTGGTGTTGGTAATTACAGCATCACAGCACTGCCAGGGCTGGGAGGGACCCCAGGCATCACCCAGCCCCAGCCCCCTGCCATGGGCAGGGACACCTCACCCCACAGCAGGCTGCTCACAGCCACCTCCAGCCTGGCTGCAAACACCTCCAGGCAGGAGGCTTCCACCACCTCCCTGGGCAGCCTGTGCCAGTCTCTCACCACCCTCATGGGCAACAACTTCTTCCTCACATCCAACCTCAGTCTCCCCACTCTAGTTCTGCTCCATCCCATCCCCCCCAGTCCTATCCCTCCCTGACACCCTCCAAAGTCCCTCCCCAGCTTCCTTGCAGCCCCCTGCAGATCCTGGAAGGCCACAGGAAGGTCTCCTGGGAGCCTTCTCCTCTCCAGCCTGCACAGCCCCAACTCTCTCAGTCTGTGCTCACAGCAGAGCAGCTCCAGCCCTCTGCTCCTCCTCCTGGCCCTTCTCTGGATACCTTCCAGCCCCTCCAGAGCCTTCCTGGCACAGAGGCTCCAGAGCTGGCCCCAGAGCTGCAGCTGTGGTCTCAGCAGAGTGGAGCAGAGGGGCACAATCCCCTCCCTGCCCTGCTGGCCACACTTCTCTTACTGCAGCCCAGGCTCTGCTTGGCTCTCTGGGCTGCAAGTGCTCCCTGCTGGCTCCTGTGGAGCTTCTCCTCCCCCAGCACCCCCAGGGCCTTACCTCCAGGGCTGCTCTCCAGCCAGTCCCTGCCCAGCCTCTATCACTGCCTGGCATTGCCCTGAGCCAGCTGCAGGACCTTGCCCTTGGCCCTGTGGAGTTGTTGTTGTTAGTCATTACCTATGGGATTGGTGTTGGGAATTGGTTATGGGATGGGGCCCAGGGCATGGGGTTGGCATTGATGTTAGCCACTGGGCATGGGGTTGGCATTGGCCATGGAGCAGAGTGAATTGGTTTGGGGATTAGCAGCTGGTTATGGACTCTCAGTGATGAGTGATGGGGCTGGCATTAGCAATTAGTCCTGGGGTCATTAATTATTCCCATGTCCCTTTCCAAACCCCAGCACAGAGCCTCTCTCTCCTCTGGCTCCCTGAGCCAAGAGCCTGAGGTCTTGGCCAGCTGTGCCCTGCCCTCCTGCCCCGCAGCTTGGGCACCCCAGCAGCACCAACCTGCATCCTCTGCCCACCTCCCCCTCCCCTCCTCTGTCCCTGTGCAGGGTGGGGGGCTGAGCTGCTCTGGCTGTTGGTTCCTAACAGGATTTGCTTTCCCTTGCAGCCCATCCCTGCCTGCCCTGGACTGGCAGCTGCCCTCCCACTCCGGCCCCTACGAGCTGCGCATCGAGGTGCAGCCCAAGTCCCACCACAGAGCTCACTACGAGACAGAAGGCAGCAGAGGGGCGGTGAAGGCATCAGCTGGGGGCCACCCTGTCGTGCAGGTACCAAGCACAGAGCCTCTGGGCCGCACCCCTGCCCCTCCAGACCCCCAGAGGCAGGGGGGAACTGTCCCTGCCCTCAAAGACAGGGACGAAGGACATGGAGCTGCTGGAGCAGGACCAGCAGGGTGATCAGAGCGGGGAGAGCCTCCCCTGTGGGGACAGGCTGGCAGAGTGGGGGCTCTTCAGCCTGCAGAAGGCTCTGGAGCAGCCTGCCAGTAGCTGAAGGGCTCCAGGAGAGCTGGGGAGGGACTGTGGACAAGGGCTGGGGGTGCCAGGCCCAGGGACCATGGCTTGGAGCTGGGAGAGGAGAGACTGAGAGTGGAGATGAGGAAGGAATCCTTGAGAGGGAGGCTGGGGAGCCACTGGCACAGGCTGCCCAGGGAGGCTGTGGCTGTCCCCTCCCTGGAGGTGTTCAGGACCAGGCTGGATGAGGCCCTGAGCAGCCTGGGCTAGTGGGAGGGGTCCCTGCCCAGGGCAGGGGGCTGGAGCTGGATGAGCTTTAAGGACCCCTCCAACCCAACCCACTCTGTGACTGTGTGAATCATCAGCTGGGGATGAGCCTCAGGACAGGGAGCTGTGCCAGGGGAGGCTTAGGCTGGAGATGAGGAAAGATTTCTTGGCTGCAGGAGTGGTCAGGCACTGGCACAGGCTGCCCAGGGAGGAGGTGGTGGAGTCCCCAGGCCTGGGGGTGTGCAAGAAAGGTGTGGCCTTGGCACCTGGGGCCAGGCTCTGGTGGTGCTGGGCTGGTGCTGGGCTGGTGCTGGGCTGGATGAGCCTGGAGGTGATGGATTTGGCTCTTGGGGCCAGGCTCTGGTGGCTGTGGTGGTGCTGGGCTGGATGAGCCTGGAGGTGATGGCCATGGCTCTTGGGGCCAGGCTCTGGTGGCTGTGGTGGTGCTGGGCTGGTGCTGGTGCTGGCTCTTGGGGCCAGGCTCTGGTGGCTGTGGTGGTGCTGGGCTGGATGAGCCTGGAGGTGATGGCCATGGCTCTTGGGGCCAGGCTCTGGTGGCTGTGGTGGTGCTGGGCTGGTGCTGGGCTGGATGGCCTCAGAGAGCTTTTCCAGCCCAACCCACCCTCTGACTTGTCTGAAGCAAGCTGCAGGGTCTCTGACCTGGGGGACCCCCGGGGCTGGGTGGCTGCAGGCAGGGTGAATCCAATCCTGCCCAGAGGGATTCCCTGCAGGAGGCCTTGCAGCCACTCCCCTCTTGGAGCCATCTCCCATTGCTTCCCTCCAGGAGTGGTGCTGGGGAGCTGCATTCCAGCAGCCCTGGCTGAGGGCAGCAGTCTGGCAGCTGAGGGCTTGGGCTGGCTGGGGAGGGCTGGCAGCAGCTGGTGATGGATGGAGGCTGCGAGGTGCTCCGGTGGGGAAGGCAGCTCTGGAGGCAGGGCAGCACTGTGGCTGCCCCAGGTGGAATTTTTACAAGCAGGGAGTGGTGCATCTGGCAGATAAAACATCCAGGGGCTGGGGAATGCTTGGTGCAGGGCTGAGGAGCTGCTGCCAGGGCAGCCTGGGAGGGAGTCCAGCCCCGGGATGCACACAGGAGCCTGGCGAGCGCCGGCAGGGCTCGTGGGCAGCAGCCAGGGCTTGACCCCCCGGGTGCCAGGAGTGCTCTGCAGGGTCCCTGCTGGCATCAGGCAGGGAGCTTGGGCAGGAAAAGGCCTCTGAAGGGTTTTGCTCCTCTCTGCATCTGAGCAGAGCCAGGCAGGGGTTGAGTTCCTCCTGGCAGGGGGGTTGGAACAAGATGATCTTCAGCCTCCCACCAGCACAGGCTGCTCCAGGCCTCATCCAGCCTGGCCTTGAGCACCTCCAGGGATGGACATCCACAGCCCCCCTGGGCAGCCTGTGCCAGGCTCTCCCCTCCCTCACTGCCAACAACTCCTTCCTCCTCTCCACTCTGTCTGCGCTCCCCCAGCTCCAAGCCATTGTCCCTGGGCCTGGCACTCCCAGCCCTTGTCCACAGTCCCTGCCCAGCTCTCCTGCAGCCTCTTCTGCTCTGAGGTCTCCCTAGAGCCATCCAACCATGCCCCCATGTGCCATGTCCCCACCAGCCAGGCACTTTGGGTCCAGGTTCCAAAGCCTTTGAGGCACACCTGGGGACTTCTGAACCCTCTCCTGGCCTGCTTGGGTCCAGCCCTTCCCTCCAGCAGCTGCTGCCTCTGTCCTCTGCTCCACATCACTGCCAGAGTGGCCAGGGACTGCCCAGGGGGGTGGTGGAGTCACCATCTCTGGTGTGGCCATGGCTCTTGGGCCATGGTGGGGTTGGGGTTGGACTGGCTGAGCTCAGGTCGTGGCCATGGCACCTGGGGTCCTGTTTTTGCGGCCATGGTGGTTGATGTTTGGACTTGGATGAGCTCAGAGGTCATGGCCATGGCTCTTGGGCCAGGGTTTGGTGGCCATGGTGGTGGTTGGTTGCTGGCTGAGCTCAGGTCATGGCCATGGCACCTGGGGTCCTGGTTTTGTGGCCATGGTGGTGGTTGGTTGATGTTTGGACTTGGATGAGCTCAGAGGTCATGGCCATGGCTCTTGGGCCATGGTGGTGGTGGGTTGGGGTTGGACTGGGTGACCTCAGAGGGCTTTTCCAAGCCAACCAACTCCATGATTCCAAACTGCTGTAGCCTGGGGGGGTCAGCAGCCAGCCCAGCAAGCTGCAGGAGCAGCTGGGGCTGAGTGTGTGAGCACCTCCCAGCTTGGCAGAGCCACCTCTGCACATGGCCTCAGGGAGCCAGGCCATGAGGAGCAGGGCTGGGCAGACACACAGGAGGCAAGGTGGGAGGGAGGGAGAGAGGAGAGCTAAGGGAGAGGGAGGTGCTCAGGAAGGAGCTGGGGGGTTGAGGAAGCTGAGAGGAAGGCCCTTGCAGACAGAGCAGAGCCCTTGGCTGCTGCTGAAGTGCACAGCCTGGCACCCCTCAGCTGCCTGGCACAGGCTGCCCAGGGCAGTGGTGCTGAGGGCTGGGGTTCAGGGGTGGCCTGGCAGTGCTGGGGGACACTCAGTGCTCTCAGAGGTCCTTTCCACCCCACAGTGACTGTGGCTGCAGGGAGCTGTCCCCCAGCTGCTGCTGTGCCCCTCGGGGGCCCTGGCTCCAGCTCACAGCCATCTGCCCCCTGAGCAGGAGCAGTGGATGTGGAAGCACTCTGCTGGCTGCTGCCCCTGCCCTGAGGGTCTGCTCCTGGCTGAGCTGGGGCTCAGATCCCTCCCCTCCCCCAGGTGGGAGCAGGACCCTCTCCTCGGGGGGACATGGAGAAGTTATCCAGGCTGCAGCTGGCAGCACAGCCTCCAGCAGAGGCAGGGAGGCTTTGGTGGCCTCTGGCAGGCAGCTGAGCTCACTGCCTGCATCGCTGCCGCTGGAGCTCCCCTGGCAGCAGCAGCTGATGGGCAGCAGCCAGGAGCAGGACGCTGGGGCAGGGCTTTGCAGGCTGCCCCTTGCTGCTGGGGGGTCCCAGCCCCTGGCACCAAGCCCCCTGCAAGCCTGCTGGCAGATGGGGGCTGGGGCAAGGGGGCAGCTTCTCCTTTTGGCTGCTGCAGGTGAAGCTGGTCCCACAGGGCAGCCCCAGGGGGAGCAGCCCCAGGGAGAGCAGCTCCAGGGAGAGCAGCTCCAAGGGGGGCAGCCCCAGGGAGGGCAGCCCCAGGGAGGGCAGCCCCAGGGAGGGCAGCTCCAGGGGGAGCAGCCCCAGGGAGGGCAGCCCCAGGGAGGGCAGCCCCAGGGAGGGCAGCCCCAGGGGGAGCAGCCCCAGGGGGAGCAGCCCCAGGGGAGGAGCCAGGGGGGAGCAGCCCCAGGGAGGGCAGCCCCAGGGAGGGCAGCCCCAGGGAGGGCAGCCCCAGGGGGAGCAGCCCCAGGGGGAGCAGCCCCAGGGAGGGCAGCCCCAGGGAGGGCAGCTCCAGGGGGAGCAGCTCCAGGGGGAGCAGCCCCAGGGGGGGCAGCCCCCGCAGGCACAGCCCTGCACACCCAGAGCCCAGAGCCCCAGCGGCGGCGGCAGGCTGCGGGCTGTGCCGTGCCCCGGGCTGGGCTGTGCCGTGCCCCGGGCTGGGCTGTGCCGTGCCCCGGGCTGTGCCGTGCCGCGGGCTGTGCCGTGCCGCGGGCTGTGCCGTGCCGTGCCCCGGGCTGTGCCGTGCCGTGCCCCGGGCTGTGCCGTGCCGTGCCCCGGGCTGTGCCGTGCCGTGCCCCGGGCTGTGCCGTGCCGCGGGCTGTGCCGTGCCGTGCCGCGGGCTGTGCCGTGCCGTGCCCCGGGCTGTGCCGTGCCGTGCCCCGGGCTGTGCCGTGCCGTGCCGCGGGCTGTGCCGTGCCGTGCCCCGGGCTGTGCCGTGCCGTGCCCCGGGCTGTGCCGTGCCGCGGGCTGTGCCGTGCCGTGCCGCGGGCTGTGCCGTGCCGTGCCGCGGGCTGTGCCGTGCCGTGCCGCGGGCTGTGCCGTGCCGTGCCCCGGGCTGTGCCGTGCCGTGCCCCGGGCTGTGCCGTGCCGTGCCCCGGGCCGTGCCGGGCCGTGCCCCGGGCCGTGCCGTGCCGTGCCCCGGGCTGTGCCGTGCCGTGCCCCGGGCTGTGCCGTGCCCCGGGCTGGGCTGTGCCGTGCCCCGGGCTGTGCCGTGCCCCGGGCTGTGCTGGGCTGTGCCGTGCCCCGGGCTGTGCCGTGCCCCGGGCTGTGCTCTCAGCTGACTGCCCTGAATCAGTGGAAAGTGTGGGCTCAGGTTACTCGGAGGCTGTCTGCTGCCTGCAGGATGAGCAGGGCTGCAGCAATTCTTTCCTTGGGAAGAGCAGCTCCAGATCCTTCCTCCCCTCCCTCCCTCCTCCCCTCCCTCCCTGCTGGCTCTCCGGCAGCTGCCGTTGGCCTGCAGGTAGTAAATCTGCAGCAGCTTTGGCATCCCCTTGGGGAGCAGCTGGGGCTCGGGTTTCAGTGCCCCATGAAGCAGAGCAGCTCCTGGGTTTGCTCTGGGCCAGGGTTAGGCTCCCTGGGGGGCTTGGGGTCTGCTTGCCCTGGCCCCAGAGCAAGGCTGCAGGAGCAGAGAATCAGGAAGGGGCTGGGAGGGACCTGAGGGAGCAGTCATGGAATGGGTTGGCTGGGAAGAGGCCTCAGAGACCACAGAGCCATAGAACTGCTTGGGTTGGAGGAGACCTTCAAGCCCCAAGCCCCTGCCATGGGCAGCGACCCCCCCAGCAGCCCAGGCTGCTGCAGAGCTCCCCCAGCCCGGCCTGGAGCACCTCCCTGGCAGCCTGCTGCCGTGCTCAGGCTCCCAGCCAGCTGCTGCTTCCCTTCTGGGGGTTCCCAGGGGAGTGCTGCTGGCTGGACCCTGCCTCCCCCCTCCCGTGGTCCCTCTCAGGTCCCTAGGGATGCCCAAGCCTCCCTGCTCTGCCTCCCATCCCTGTGTCCCTCAGGCTGCCAAGCTCTTGCCTTTGCCCTCCTCTCTCTTTGGGCACACTGCAGCTTTCATGGTGTGCCCAGGTGGGCAAGGAGGGCACCAGCAGCCTGGCCTGGAGCAGCAGGAGCAGGGCAGGGAGTGTGCCCCTGGGCTGGGCACTGCTGAGGCCACAGCCTGAGTGCTGGCTTCAGCTTTGTGCCCTCACTGCCAGAAGGGCTTTGAGAGGATGGAGCAGGGGCAGGGAGGGGCAACAGAGCTGGGGAAGGGTCTGGGGAGCAGGGCTGGGGGGCAGCAGCTGAGGGGGCTGGGGGGAAGAGGAGGCTGAGGGAGACCTCCTTGCAGCTCCCTGAGAGGAGGCTGCAGCCAGGGCTGGGCTCTGCTCCCCAGCCTGCAGTGACAGAAGGAGAGGAAATGTCCTCAAGCTGCACTGGGGAGGTTCAGGCTGGAGAGGAGGAGAAGCTTCTGTGCTGCAGGAGGGGTCAGGGGCTGGCACAGGCTGCCCGGGGGGGTGCTGGGGTCCCCATGCCTGGCAGCTGTGACCATGGCACTGGGGGGCAGGGTTTGGTGGCCATGGTGATGCTGGGCTGGGGCTTGGCCTTGGCATCATGGAATCATAGAGTGGGTTGGGTTGGAAGGGACCTTCAAGACCTCCAGCCCCCTGCTGTGGGCAGGGAGACCTCCCCCCAGCCCTCCCCCAGCCTGGCCTCGAACAGCTCCAGGGAGGGCACATCCACAGCTCCCTGGGCAGCCTGTGCCAGTGCCTCCCCCTGGTGCTGCAGATCTTCCTCTGCTCTCAGAGGACTTTCCACCCCAAGCAGCTCCAGCACCTTGTGACTGCAGGGGGCTGGGAAGCTCTGTGAGGGGCTCTGGCCCCCAGCAGCCTGCTGGTGAAGCTCAGGGCAGGAGGCTGTGGTGGGCACTGCCCCGGCAGGGGTCTCCCCCAGCACCCTGCTGCATGTCTCCTTGGCCAGGGCTCCTGGGTGCTGGAGCAGCCTTGGCTGTGTCCCAGCTGGGCTGCAGGGGCAGCTCTGTGCTCTGGGGCTGGCTGCAGCTCTCTGGCCCCAGCTGGCTGCCTCAGTTTCCCCTCTAATTAGGGCGGCCTGGGGAGCTGTGGAGGGAAGATCTGAAGCAGGTCACACCTTCAGCCTGCCTCTGAAGGCAGCCAGCCTGGCTAGACCCTGCTGTCTGGAGCCACCTGGCCCTTGGCCACTGGACAGCCTAATTAGTGTCCCTGGGGCCACCAGGGGCCCTGGAAGCCCTCACCAGTCGCCCAGGAGCAGGGCTGGCTTCAGGTCGCCAAAGGAGGCTTGGCTGTGACTCACACCAGGGGCTGGGCTGCGGGGACCTTGAAGATCAATGCAGCTCCAAGCCCCAGCCAGGGGCAGGGACACCTCCCACAGCCCAGGCTGCTCACCCAGCTGCCTTTGAAGCCTTCACATCCTCCCGGCCCTGCCCTGGGAGGGGTCCGGGCTGCAGCCTGGGCTCTGCAGGCAGCAGGGTCAGCAGGGGCCGGCTGGGTGTGCAGGGAGTCAGCAGGGGCTGGCTGGGTGTGCAGGGAGTCAGCAGGGGCCGGCTGGGTGTGCAGGGAGTCAGCAGGGGCCGGCTGGGTGTGCAGGGAGTCAGCAGGGGCTGGCTGGGTGTGCAGGGAGTCAGCAGGGGCTGGCTGGGTGTGCAGGGAGTCAGCAGGGGCCGGCTGGGTGTGCAGGGAGTCAGCAGGGGCCGGCTGGGTGTGCAGGGAGTCAGCAGGGGCTGGCTGGGTGTGCAGGGAGTCAGCAGGGGCTGGCTGGGTGTGCAAAGGCTCAGCAGGGGCTGGCTGGGTGTGCAAAGGCTCAGCAGGGGCTGGCTGGGTGTGCAGGGAGTCAGCAGGGGCTGGCTGGGTGTGCAAAGGCTCAGCAGGGGCTGGCTGGGTGTGCAGGGAGTCAGCAGGGGCTGGCTGGGTGTGCAGGGAGTCAGCAGGGGCTGGCTGGGTGTGCAAAGGCTCAGCAGGGGCTGGCTGGGTGTGCAGGGAGTCAGCAGGGGCTGGCTGGGTGTGCAAAGGCTCAGCAGGGGCTGGCTGGGTGTGCAGGGAGTCAGCAGGGGCTGGCTGGGTGTGCAAAGGCTCAGCAGGGGCTGGCTGGGTGTGCAAAGGCTCAGCAGGGGCTGGCTGGGTGTGCAAAGGCTCAGCAGGGGCTGGCTGGGTGTGCAAAGGCTCAGCAGGGGCTGGCTGGGTGTGCAGGGAGTCAGCAGGGGCTGGCTGGGTGTGCAGGGAGTCAGCAGGGGCTGGCTGGGTGTGCAAAGGCTCAGCAGGGGCTGGCTGGGTGTGCAGGGAGTCAGCAGGGGCTGGCTGGGTGTGCAAAGGCTCAGCAGGGGCCGGCTGGGTGTGCAGGGAGTCAGCAGGGGCCGGCTGGGTGTGCAAAGGCTCAGCAGGGGCTGGCTGGGTGTGCAAAGGCTCAGCAGGGGCCGGCTGGGTGTGCAGGGAGTCAGCAGGGGCTGGCTGGGTGTGCAAAGGCTCAGCAGGGGCTGGCTGGGTGTGCAGGGAGTCAGCAGGGGCTGGCTGGGTGTGCAAAGGCTCAGCAGGGCTCAGGTTTCTCCTGGCAGGAGTCCCCCTGCCAGTGCAGCAGCCTGTGCCAGTGCAGCAGCCTGTGCCAGTGCAGCAGCCCTGTGCCAGTGCAGTGCCCCTGCAGTGAGGTGTCCCCACTGGCAGCAGCAGGTCCCTGGGCTGGTGGCAGCAGCAGGTCCCTGGGCTGGTGGCTGCAGCAGGTCCCTGGGCTGGTGGCTGCAGCAGGTCCCTGGGCTGGTGGCAGCAGCAGGTCCCTGGGCTGGTGGCTGCAGCAGGTCCCTGGGCTGGTGGCAGCAGCAGGTCCCTGGGCTGGTGGCTGCAGCAGGTCCCTGGGCTGGTGGCAGCAGCAGGTCCCTGGGCTGGTGGCAGCAGCAGGTCCCTGGGCTGGTGGCTGCAGCAGGTCCCTGGGCTGGTGGCAGCAGCAGGTCCCTGGGCTGGTGGCAGCAGCAGGTCCCTGGGCTGGTGGCAGCAGCAGGTCCCTGGGCTGGTGGCTGCAGCAGGTCCCTGGGCTGGTGGCTGCAGCAGGTCCCTGGGCTGGTGGCTGCAGCAGGTCCCTGGGCTGGTGGCTGCAGCAGGTCCCTGGGCTGGTGGCTGCAGCAGGTCCCTGGGCTGGTGGCTGCAGCAGGTCCCTGGGCTGGTGGCTGCAGAGCTCTGCTTGGCTCCAGGGCTCCACAGGAGCTTCTCTGCTGCTGGAGGCTCCCCAGGCCCTGGGGCCAGCTCCAAGCTTCCCACCAGGAGAACTGTTGGGCTGGAGGGGCTCAGAGGGCATGGCCATGGCACCTGGGGCAGGGTTTGGTGCCCATGGTGATGGGGGTTCGGGGTTGGACTGGATGAGCTCAGAGGGCATGGCCATGGCACCTGGGGCAGGGTTTGGTGCCCATGGTGATGGGGGTTCGGGGTTGGACTGGATGAGCTCAGAGGGCATGGCCATGGCACCTGGGGCAGGGTTTGGTGCCCATGGTGATGGGGGTTCGGGGTTGGACTGGATGAGCTCAGAGGGCATGGCCATGGCACCTGGAGCCATGGCACCTGGGGTGGTGTGGGGCCCCATGGCCCTGGAGGTCTTTCCCAACCCAGGCAGTTGCCCCATGGGGTCCTGTCCAAAGCAGGCCCCGAGGCTCTGGGGCAGGCTCTGGGGCAGGGCAGCAGCCAAGCCCAGCTGCACAGCCCCAGGCTGGCACAGCAGAGCCCAGCTGAAGGCCACCAGCTGCGGCCCCCCTGGCCGCGCCGAGCGCAGCCTGTGGGCACCTTGGCACAGGAGCTGCCCCGGGCTGCCAGGCTGGGCTTGGGTTACCCCTGGCTCTATTTTTAAGCCTGCAGCAGCCTGGTGACCTGAGCCCTGCTGCCTTCCCTGTGCCCTCTCCCTGAATAAAGCTCTGCCCATGACGTGGCACAGAGGTGGCATCAGCTGCTGCGTCACACAGCCCGTGCCCTGCCAGCCTGCCTGCTGCTGGGGCACGGCCAGCCCCGGGCACAGCCACCCCAGGGGCACCTCCTGCAGGGCCTGAGGGCAGCCTGGGCCCCATCCAGGTCACCCTCCCAGCCCCCAGGGCAGCAGTGCCCAGGCAGGGGGCATGGAGGCCAGGGGAGGCTGGTGGGGGGGCTCTGGGCACCACGGAACCACAGAGCTGCTGAGAGCTTGGAAGAGAACTCTGAGGTCATCAGGGTCCTGCTGCTCCCCTGCAGCTCACAACTCCCCCCCAGGTTTCTTGCAGCCCTGCAGAGGAGGACAGGGAAGGGAGGAGCTGGACAGGAGCCAGCAATGGGCACTGCCAGCCCAGAAGGCCAAGGGCAGCCCAAAGGCCTTCTGGGCTGGCAGTGCCCATTGCCAGAGGTGGAGGGAGAGGATCCTGCCCCTCTGCTCTGCTCTGCTCTGGGGAGACCTCTCCTGCAGGGCTGTGTCCACAGGCAGGACCTGGAGCTGATGGAGAGGGCCCAGAGGAGGCCACCAAGGTGCTGAGGGGGCTGGAGAGCCTCTGCCATGGGCACAGGCTGAGGGGGCTGGGGCTGTGCAGCCTGCAGGGGAGAAGGCTGCAGGCAGAGCTCAGAGCAGCCTGCCAGGGCCTGCAGGGAGCTGCAAGCAGGCTGCAGAGGGACTGCTGCCAAAGGGCTGCAGGGCCAGGCCCAGGGGCAGAGGTTGGGAATGAGAGCAGAGCAGATGGAGCTTGGCTGTGAGGAAGAAGCTCTGCCCCAGGAGGCTGCTGGAAGCCTGCAGCAGGTTGCCCAGGGAGGGGCTTGAGGCCCCCCCAAGCCTGGAGGTGTTCAAGGGGAGGCTGGAGAAGGCTGTGAGCAACCTGCTGTAGGGGAGGATGTCCCTGCTGGGTGCAGGGCTTGGGCTGGGGGTCTCTGGGGGTCCCTTCCAGCCCTGGAGGAATTCAAGCTCAGCCTGGAGGTGTCCCTGGGCAGCCTGCTCCAGCTGGAGCTGTCCCTGCTGCCTGCAGGGCGGTTGGACAGGATGCCCTTGGAGGGTCCCTGCCAACACCATCTGTGTCCCAAGGGGTGGCCTGGGGAGCTCAGGGCTGGGGGAGCTGTGCCCTCCCCACCTGCAGCCTCCAGCAGTTTGCCTCTCTCAGCCCTGGGCTGCAGGGGAGGTGACTTTGGTGCTCCTGGGGAGGTTGATTTTGGTGCTCCTGGGGAGGTGACTTTGGTGCTCCTGGGGAGGTTGATTTTGGTGCTCCTGGGGAGGTTGATTTTGGTGCTCCTGAGGAGGTGACTTTGGTGCTCCTGGGGAGGTTGATTTTGGTGCTCCTGGGGAGGTTGACTTTGGTGCTCCTGGGGAGGTTGATTTTGGTGCTCCTGGGGAGGTTGACTTTGGTGCTCCTGGGGAGGTTGACTTTGGTGCTCCTGGGGAGGTTGACTTTGGTGCTCCTGGGGAGGTTGATTTTGGTGCTCCTGGGGAGGTTGACTTTGGTGCTCCTGGGGAGGTTGATTTTGGTGCTCCTGGGGAGGTTGATTTTGGTGCTCCTGGGGAGGTTGACTTTGGTGCTCCTGGGGAGGTTGACTTTGGTGCTCCTGGGGAGGTTGACTTTGGTGCTCCTGAGGAGGTCATTTTGGTGCTCCTGAGGAGGTGACTTTGGGCATCCTGAGGGTCTCTGCCACCCTGAATGCCTCTCTGTGGTTGGTGCTGTGTGACTTGGTTGTGCTGAGGAGCACTGCAGGGCAGCTCAGGAGCTGGCCCAGGCTGAGCTGCCTGAGGTGCTTCAGGCACCGGCACTGAGTCAGGGGCAGAGGGAAGCTGGGGATGGACCTTCAGAGCTCTGCTCCTGCTGGGAGAGGTTCCAGGGGGTGCTTGGGAGTGTCCTGCTGCTGGGTGCTGTCCCCTGCTGATCAGTGTCCCCTGGTGCTGATTGCTGTCCCGCGGTGCTGTGCCCAGCTGCAGGGCGCCGCGGGTGCTGCGCAGCGGTGCTGAGCAGCGGTGCTGAGCGCCGCGGTGCTGTGCCCAGCTGCAGGGCGCCGCGGGTGCTGTGCCCAGCTGCAGGGCGCCGCGGGTGCTGCGCAGCGGTGCTGAGCAGCGGTGCTGAGCGCCGCGGTGCTGTGCCCAGCTGCAGGGCTACGCGGGTGCTGTGCAGCGCTGCCGAGCAGCGGTGCTGAGCGCCGCGGTGCTGTGCCCAGCTGCAGGGCTACGCGGGTGCTGTGCAGCGCTGCTGAGCAGCGGTGCTGAGCGCCGCGGTGCTGTGCCCAGCTGCAGGGCTACGCGGGTGCTGTGCAGCGGTGCTGTGCAGTGGTGCTGAGCGCCGCGGTGCTGTGCCCAGCTGCAGGGCTACGCGGGTGCTGTGCAGCGCTGCCGAGCAGCGGTGCTGAGCGCCGCGGTGCTGTGCCCAGCTGCAGGGCTACGCGGGTGCTGTGCAGCGGTGCTGTGCAGCGGTGCTGAGCGCCGCGGTGCTGTGCCCAGCTGCAGGGCTACGCGGGTGCTGTGCAGCGGTGCTGTGCAGTGGTGCTGAGCGCCGCGGTGCTGTGCCCAGCTGCAGGGCTACGCGGGTGCTGTGCAGCGGTGCTGTGCAGCGGTGCTGAGCGCCGCGGTGCCGAGCAGTGGTGCTGAGCGCCGCGGTGCTGTGCCCAGCTGCAGGGCTACGCGGGCAGCGAGCCGCTGACGCTGCAGCTGTTCATCGGCACCGCGGACGAGCGCCTGCTGCGGCCCCACGCCTTCTACCAGGTGCATCGCATCACCGGCAAGACCGTGGCCACCTCCAGCCACGAGGCGCTGCTCTGCAACACCAAGGTGCTGGAGATCCCCCTGCTGCCCGAGAACAGCATGAGAGCCGTGTAAGACCCCGACCCCCAACCCCCCTGCTGCCCGAGAACAGCATGAGAGCCGTGTAAGACCCCGACCCCCAACCCCCCTGCTGCCCGAGAACAGCATGAGAGCCGTGTAAGACCCCGACCCCCAACCCCCCTGCTGCCCGAGAACAGCATGAGAGCTGTGTAAGACCCCGACCCCTGCCCCAAACCCGACCCCCAACCCCCCTGCTGCCCAAGTGCAGCATGAGAGCCGTGTAAGACCCCTGACCCCCACCCCCCTGCTGCCAGACACAGATCCCCCCCGACCCCCCCCCCCTTCCCTGCCCAGCTCTGCCCCCCGAGGGATAGGCTGAGGGGCTTGGGGATGCTCGGCGTGGGGAGGCTCCAGGAGGGCTTAGAGCTGCCTGCAGGTAGCTGAAGGGCTGCAGGAGTGCTGGAGAGGGACTCGTGGTGAGGGCTGGGGGTGCCAGGACCAGGGGCAATGGCTTTGAGCTGGGAGAGGAGAGACTGAGCCTGGAGATGAGGAAGAAACTCCTGAGAGGAAGGGAGGGGAGAGCCTGGCACAGGTTGCCCAGGGAGGCTGTGGATGTCCATCCCTGGAGGTGTTCCAGGCCAGGCTGGATGAGGCCTGGAGCAGCCTGGGCTGGTGGGAGGGGTCCTTTGTCCTCTCCTGGCCAGGACAGAGGTCCCCTGCCCAGCATCACTTTGTGCCCTGCTGGCCAGGTCAGAGGTCCCCTGCCCAGCATCAGTTTGTGCCCTGCTGGCCAGGTCAGAGGTCCCCTGCCCAGCATCACTTTGTGCCCTGCTGGCCAGGTCAGAGGTCCCCTGCCCAGCATCACTTTGTGCCCTGCTGGCCAGGTCAGAGGTCCCCTGCCCAGCATCACTTTGTCCCCTGCTGGCCAGATCAGAGGTCCCCTGCCCAGCATCACTTTGTGCCCTGCTGGCCAGGTCAGAGGTCCCCTGCCCAGCGCCGCTGCCCTGTGCCTGCTTCCCCCAGGCTCAGGTTTCAGGCTGTGCAGCTCTGCCCTTTCAGGAGGAGCAGCTCAGTTTCCAAGCCCTAAATGCGTCCTGCCCCCAGCCCCTGCTGCCAGGGCCGAAGCCGACACCTGCCGCGCCGTGCCCAGGCGGCACAGCCGGCCCTGGCTGGCGCACAGGAAACTCTGTGCCAGCGTTTCCAGCGCCCACAGGCGTGACCTGGGCTCTGCTGAGGTCAGAGCCTCCCCCCTGCTTGCTTAGCTCAGCAGGAGCAGCGGGTTCCAGGCTGCTCCCTCGGGCAGGGGAAGCTGCCGGAGCTGCCAGGAGGGGCGGCGGTGACGCAGCCTGGAGGGCACCCTGCAGGCCTGGGCACTGCAGCAGGCAGGGGATGCTCGAAGGCTTCTGCTCAGTAGGAGTCTGGGTGCTAAGGAAGGGCTCTCAGCACACAGAGGGCTGCCCACAGTGCTGGGGGATGTGTCTGCCCTGGGGGTGTTCAAGTCAAGGCCGGATGAGACCTGGGGTGACCAAAGACTAGTTGAGAGGTGTCCAAAGCCAGGCTGGATGAGGCCTGGGGTGACCAAAGTCTCGTTGGGAGGTGGTGGAGTCCTCATGCCTGGAGGTGATCAAGGAGCCTGTGGCCATGGCCCTTGGGGCCAGGGTGTGGTGGCCATGGTGGGGTTGATGTTGGCCTGGATGATCTCGGAGGTCATGGCCGTGGCACTCTGGGATGTGGTTCAGTGGCCATGGTGGTGCTGGGCTGATGTTGGCCTGGGTGGTCTCAGAGGGCTTTCCCACCCAGCCCTTTGTGTAGTTCCTGAGCACCTTCAGAGCTTTGCCCCCGACAGAGCTTCCTCTCCAGCCCTCCTGTGCCCAGTGCAGTCGCAGGCAGCCCCCAGGCCCTGTGCAGGTGACCCCCACTGCCCTGCCCCCTTGGCTCTCCCGGCCTTGCTGTGACCCTCCAGCCCCTTCCTGGCAGGGTGTGCTGGGCCAGAAGGAGCTGAGCAGCACCCAGGGCTGGGGTGGCCCCCAGCAGCCTGCTGCCCCAGCCTGGCGCTGCCCCAGCCCGGCACAGCGCAGCCCCAGCCCCAGCCCGGCTCAGCCTCAGCCCCAGCCCCAGCCCCAGCCCGGCCCCAGCCCCAGCCCGGCGCAGCCCCAGCCCCAGCCCGGCTCAGCCCCAGCCCCAGCCCGGCTCAGCCCCAGCCCCAGCCCGGCTCAGCCCCAGCCCGGCGCAGCCCCAGCCCGGCGCAGCCCCAGCCCCAGCGCAGCCCCAGCCCCAGCCCGGCTCAGCCCCAGCCCGGCTCAGCCCCAGCCCCAGCCCGGCTCAGCCCCAGCCCGGCTCAGCCCCAGCCCCAGCCCGGCTCAGCCCCAGCCCCCGCCCGGCGCAGCCCCAGCCCGGCGCAGCCCCAGCCCCAGCCCGGCTCAGCCCCAGCCCGGCACAGCCCCAGCCCCAGCGCAGCCCCAGCCCCAGCCCGGCTCAGCCCCAGCCCCAGCCCGGCTCAGCCCCAGCCCGGCACAGCCCCAGCCCCAGCCCGGCTCAGCCCCAGCCCGGCTCAGCCCCAGCCCCAGCCCGGCTCAGCCCCAGCCCGGCTCAGCCCCAGCCCCAGCCCGGCTCAGCCCCAGCCCGGCGCAGCCCCAGCCCCAGCCCGGCGCAGCCCCAGCCCCAGCCCGGCACAGCCCCAGCCCCAGCGCAGCCCCAGCCCCAGCCCGGCTCAGCCCCAGCCCGGCTCAGCCCCAGCCCGGCGCAGCCCCAGCCCGGCCCCAGCCCCAGCCCCAGCCCGGCTCAGCCCCAGCCCGGCGCAGCCCCAGGCCACTGCCGGCCGGGTCAGGCTGGGCCTGTGTGGGCTGCGGGGGGCCGGGGGGCCGGGAGGGTCGCTGAGGAGCCGCCCCCTTGCCCCGGCAGCATCGACTGCGCCGGGATCCTGAAGCTGCGGAACTCGGACATCGAGCTGCGCAAGGGCGAGACGGACATCGGGCGCAAGAACACGCGCGTGCGCCTGGTCTTCAGGGTGCACATCCCCCAGCCCCACGGCAGGACCCTCTCCCTGCAGGTGGCCTCCAACCCCATCGAGTGCTGTGAGTGCCCCGACAGCTCCCTCCCCTCCCTCCCCTCCCTCCCCTCCTTCCCCTCCTTCCCCTTCCTCCCTCCCCTCTCTCCTTCTCCCTCTTGTCAGGCTGAAGTCCTTCCTCATTTCTCTCCCTCTCTCCCTCCCTCCCTCCATCTCTCCTCCCTCCTCGCCCCCCCCCCCAGCAGGCAGAGTGCCACAGGTCCCTGTCCCCTGTCCCGGGCACGGCTCAGTCCTTCTCCCTTAGTTTCCTGTTGAGGCTCTGGGCTGCAGAGCCCTGGGGAGAGCTTCGCTGCTGCTCTGCAGCAGGAGGCACAGCTCGGGGCCGTCCTGCTCGGCGCAGGGGTGCCCAGCTCAGGGAGCCGCTCGGGGGGAGGGAGTTGTGCCGGGGGTGCAGCTGGGGGGCTGCGCAGGGAGGAAGAGCCTGGGGGGGGGCTGCGCAGGGAGGAAGAGCCTGGGGGGGGCTGCCGGCAGCAGCGGCGGTGGTGGCGGCGCCGGCGGCACCGAGCAGGGCACAGCTGCCGGCTGCGTGCCCCGGGGCTGGCTCCGGGCTCACCTCCTTCCTCCCCTCTGCAGCTCAGAGGTCTGCCCAGGAGCTGCCTCTGGTGGAGAAGCAAAGCACCGACAGCTTCCCTGTCACCGGGGGCAAGAGGATGGTGCTGACCGGCCACAACTTCCTGCAGGACTCCAAGGTCATCTTCGTGGAGAAAGCTCCAGGTAGGCCCCGAAATGCCCTTTTCCTGCCCCATTTCACAGCTCCAGCTAGGCCCTGGGGTGCCCCTTCGTGGCCCTGTTCTGAGTGATGGAAGCAGTCAGCATGGGGATGCCATCTCCTCCTGGCCTCCATGTCCAGGGCTGGATGTGGAGCTGCCCTGGGCCGTGCCGGTGGCTCCCGGCGGTGCCCTGGGAGGTCAGGGTCTGGTGTCTGCTGCTGGGAGGTGTCCTGGGCAGGAGCTGGGGCAGGCTCTCTGGTGGTGTGTCCCCTGCAGGCCTGCCAGCAAGAGCCTCCTGCAGGGGGTGGGGGAGGCAGCAGTGCTGCTGCCACCTCCTGTGCCCAGCCAGAGCTGTGGCATGGCTGGCTGGGCAGCTGTGGGCAGCAGATGTGCTCCTGTGGGGGCCAGCCCGGCCCATGCCATGCCTGAGCAGCAGCACTGAGCTGAGCACAGCCAGCCCTGCCCCTGCCCAGCAGCACAGGAGGGTCCCTGTCCCTCCCAGCTCCTGCCTGCCTCTGCCAGCAGGTCACAGCAGCTCTGTGCCCTGGGGAGCTGGGGAGGGACTCAGGGGACCAGCTGGGGCTGGCCATGGGCTCTGGGGCTGGCCATGGGCTCTGGCTGGGGCTGGCCATGGGCTCTGGCTGGGGCTGGCCATGGGCTCTGGGGCTGGCCATGAGCTCTGGCTGGGGCTGGCCATGGGCTCTGGGGCTGGCCATGAGCTCTGGCTGGGGCTGGCCATGAGCTCTGGGGCTGGCCATGGGCTCTGGCTGGGGCTGGCCATGGGCTCTGGCTGGGGCTGGCCATGGGCTCTGGCTGGGGCTGGCCATGGGCTCTGGCTGGGGCTGGCCATGGGCTCTGGGGCTGGCCATGAGCTCTGGCTGGGGCTGGCCATGAGCTCTGGCTGGGGCTGGCCATGAGCTCTGGGGCTGGCCATGAGCTCTGGCTGGGGCTGGCCATGGGCTCTGGCTGGGGCTGGCCATGGGCTCTGGCTGGGGCTGGCCATGGGCTCTGGCTGGGGCTGGCCATGGGCTCTGGCTGGGGCTGGCCATGGGCTCTGGCTGGGGCTGGCCATGGGCTCTGGCTGGGGCTGGCCATGAGCTCTGGCTGGGGCTGGCCATGAGCTCTGGCTGGGGCTGGCCATGGGCTCTGGCTGGGGCTGGCCATGGGCTCTGGCTGGGGCTGGCCATGAGCTCTGGGGCTGGCCATGAGCTCTGGCTGGGGCTGGCCATGGGCTCTGGCTGGGGCTGGCCATGGGCTCTGGCTGGGGCTGGCCATGAGCTCTGGGGCTGTCCATGAGCTCTGGAGCTGCTCAGCCCCTGCCTGGTGGGCAGCAGCCCAGCCCAGCTCTTGAAGGCAGGAGATCAGAGGGCTTGGTGCACTCCCAAGCCCTTCATGGGACATGGGAATGTGGTGCTGCTCCCTGAGCTGCTGGCTGCAGCCCCCAAGCTTGGGAGGTAGGCTCCAGGAGCTAATTAATTCTCATCTGCATGCTTAATTGCTGAGACCAAAGACTTGGAGGACATCTGTTGGCCTTTTGTCTCCCCCCACTCCTGTCTGGAGGAGTTCTGGAAGTCTGCTGAGCCTGCTGTGACCTCCTGGAGGTTCCCTGAGTCCCAGGCTCTCTCCTTGGCTCAGCTGCTGTGGCCCCTGAGCAGCGGCACTGTCCTGGCCTCCTGCTGCTGCTGCAGCCTGGCTGAGCCCTGACTCATCCCCGAGGGAATCCCCGAGGAAGGATCCAATCAGTCCTTCAGCTGGCAGGCTGAGCTTAACCCTCCCCTGCCTGCTTCTGAGCCCAGGGGCAGAGCCAGAGGGACTCTGCAGCACTGCCCCCCGGGAGGGAGGCAGCTGAGGGAGGAGGCAGGGAGCTCTGAGAGGAGCTCTGAGAGGAGCTCTGAGAGGAGGAGCCATGGCTGCACAGGCTGCATCTGCTTGGGAGGGACCCCAAGGGCATCTTGTCCAACCCCCTGCTCCCGCTGCAGCAGGCTGCCCAGGACCACATCCAGTCTGATCCTGGGTGTCTGCAGGGATGGAGCCTGCACCAGCTCCCTGGGCAGCCTGTGCCAGGCTCTCCCCACCCTCGCTGTGAGGAGCCCCAGGGTGTGGTCCAGCACCCAGGCAGGACCCAGGCAGCACCCTCGGGATCAGAGGGACCAAGATGTGCTCCAGCCTCTCACAGGGCCCCAGCAGAGCTCTCCTGGGGCTTGAGGAGGGCAGGGCTGGGCTGGAGGTGAGGAAGGGTGGGGAGAGAGGCTGCCCAGCAGGCTGTGGGTGTGCTGAGTGCCAGGCTGGATGGGGCCTGGCTGGTCCTGAAGGTCCCTCCCAAGCCAGAGCACTCTCTGAGCTGTGAGTGCTTCAGTCAGGTCCCCAGCTCAGAGGGGCTGGGCCAGGGGCTGGCTGCTGGCACCTCGGTGGTGAGCCATGGGGGAAGGCAGCCTGCAGGGAGCCTCAGCAGCAGGGACAGTGCTGGGCTGTGAGGGGCTCAGGGTGCCCTGGGGCTGGGGAGCCCTACCCTGACCCTGCCTGGGGGTCCTCCTGCTCTGCTGCCAGCTGCTGGCTCTGGCTGCAGTCAGGGTTTGGTCCTCTGCCTTGCAGGAGGCCTCCATGTGCCCATGCTGGGGGCTGGCTCTCTTTGCTTCTACCTCCTCAGCCCCCTGGGCTCAGTCCTGGCTTTGTCTTTATGCCCTGCAGGGCCTTCAGAAGGAGCAGAGGTGCTGGCAGGGTCTGTGTGGAGCTGCTGCCATCCTTCCTGCCAGCTGTGCTGCCCCTGGGAGGGCTGCTGGGGGCAGCCTGAGCTGTGGGCACAAAGCAGCACACCCAGAAGGGCTGAAAAGCACCAAAGTGCTGGCTCTTAGCAGGCTGCCACGGCTGGAATGGGCTGGGAGGGGCCTGGGAGGTCACAGAGCCATGGGGTGGGTGGGAAGGGACTCCAGGGTCATGGACTGGGTTGGCTTGGAAGGGACCTTAAAGCTTACCCAGTTCCAGCCCCCGGGCATGGGCACAGCTCCCTCTAGCCCAGGGGGCTCAGGGCCTCATCCAGGCTGGCCCCAGAGCAGGTGCAGGCAGGGAGGTGGTGCTGCAGGGCAGCAGGTGGGGGGAGGCCTGGGGACAGCACCACAGGCTTGGTAAATCCCTGGCTGGCTTAGGTGGGAAGAGCCTCAGAGGTCATCTGCTGCAGCCTGCCTGCTGCAGCCTGCCTGCTGCAGCCTGCCTGCTGCAGCCTGCCTGCTGCAAGTGCCTGAGGGCCTGGGGCTGTGCAGCCTGCAGGGGAGAAGGCTGCAGGCAGAGCTCAGAGCAGCCTGCCAGGGCCTGCAGGGAGCTGCAAGCAGGCTGCAGAGGGACTGCTGCCAAAGGGCTGCAGGGCCAGGCCCAGGGGCAGAGCTTGGGAATGAGAGCAGAGCAGATGGAGCTTGGCTGTGAGGAAGAAGCTCTGCCCCAGGAGGCTGCTGGAAGCCTGCAGCAGGTTGCCCAGGGAGGGGCTTGAGGCCCCCCCAAGCCTGGAGGTGTTCAAGGGGAGGCTGGAGAAGGCTGTGAGCAACCTGCTGTAGGGGAGGATGTCCCTGCTGGGTGCAGGGCTTGGGCTGGGGGTCTCTGGGGGTCCCTTCCAGTCCCAACCATTCCATGGTTCTGTGAGCTCTGAGCTCCCTTCCAACCCCTTCCATGACTCTAAGGTCTTGAAGGTCTCTTCAGCCCAACCCATCCCAGGACTCCGTCTCCTGTGTGGGCAGAGGTCTCCTCCTGGCTGTGTGGAAGGTCCCTGAGGTGCAGGTGGCTCAGGTGAATGTTTTGGTTACCTCCAGGAGATCCTCCCAGAGGCTGTGGCCTGGGATGGGTCAGGAGCAGATGCTGTGGGCACACAGGGTAGCCCTTGGGTATCACCTGGGCTCCTGGCTGGGCTGAGCTGGGCTCCGGGGCTGTCAGGGGGCTCCGGGGCTGTCAGGAGGCTGTCAGGGGGCTCCGGGGCTGTCAGGAGGCTGTCGGGGGGCTCCGTGGCTGTCGGGGGGCTCCAGGGCTGTCAGGAGGCTGTCAGGGGGCTCCGGGGCTGTCGGGAGGCTGTCAGGGGGCTCCGGGGCTGTCAGGGGGCTCCGGGGCTGTCGGGGGCTCCGGGGCTGTCAGGGGGCTCCGGGGCTGTCAGGGGGCTCCAGGGCTGTCAGGGGGCTCCGGGGCTGTCAGGGGGCTCCAGGGCTGTCAGGGGGCTGCGTGGCTGTCGGGGGCTGCGTGGCTGTCGGGGGTCTCCAGGGCTGTCAGGAGGCTGTCAGGGGGCTCCGTGGCTGCCGGGGGCTCCGGGCTGTCGGGGGGCTCCGTGGCTGTCGGGGGGCTCCGTGGCTGTCGAGGGGCTCCAGGCTGTCAGGAGGCTGTCAGGGGGCTCCGTGGCTGTCGGGGGGCTCCGGGGCTGTCAGGAGGCTGTCAGGGGGCTCCGTGGCTGTCGGGGGCTCCGTGGCTGTCGGGGGCTCCGGGCTGTCGGGGGCTCCGGGGCTGTCGTGGGCTCCGGGGCTGTCAGGAGGCTGTCGGGGGGCTCCGTGGCTGTCGGGGGGCTCCGTGGCTGTCGGGGGGCTCCGGGCTGTCGGGGGGCTCCGTGGCTGTCGGGGGGCTCCGTGGCTGTCGGGGGCTCCGTGGCTGTCGGGGGCTCCGGGCTGCCGGGGGCTCCGGGCTGCCGGGGGGGGCAGCTGGGGGAGCTGAGCCCTGGCAGGGCTCCAGCCGGGAAAAGGTCTCAGATTCTCCGCGATCTTTCCGTTCCTCTTTCCATGGGCACAGCAGGCAGCGCGGGGGGCAGCTGCCAGCCGGGGGTCACGTTTCAGGCCGCTGCTCAGGCTGCAGCCCCGGCGCAGGGACCGCAGCTCCGCGCCCCGCCGGCCGCGGGCTCCAGCTGGCAGCGGAGAGCTTCCACTCTGACTCAGGACCGCGAGGGTGAAGCTCGGGGCTGGAAACTTGGGAGGCGTCCGGGCCGGGGCAGGGGTTCACGTGGAGGTCACCTGCAGCCTCCTGCCAGGGGGGCACGGAGGGCTGCCTGGGGCAGGGTCAGCCCGGGGTGGCAGCCGCCCCCGGGCGGGCAGGGGCCGGGCAGGGGCCGGCAGGAGAGGCCAGCAGGGCTCAGCTCGCCCTGGCTGCTGGGGCTGGGGTGGGGAATGCTCTCCCCCTGCTCCCCTGCCTGCCGTGGCAAGCTGCTGGGCTGGGGCTGGCTGCTCCTGCAGCCTGTGCCCGCCGTGCCTCCACAGCCTGCCCTGGCGCCTCACCCTCCCCCACCGCTCAGTGCCCCTCCTAGTGCCCACCCGGGCCAATGTTCACAGCAGGATGCCCCACAAGGCCTGCCTGGAGGGGTGCCCCAGCTCCTGGTGGCATCACCCGGGGCTGGTGCCCCAGGGTGGCATTGGCACCCCCGTGCCAGCAGCTGTGAGAGCCCTGCTGCTGTGAGCCCTGCTCAGGGCTGCTGTGGGAGCTGCTCTTGCCCACAGCCACCTCCTCACCCCCCTTCCTGGCCAGCCCAGGCACACACCTGGCCCAGCCTGCCCTCCACCTGCTGGGGGCTGCTGGCAGCACTGCCCACGGCTGCCCAGGGGGCTGGGGGAGTCACCATCCCTGGGGGGGGGGTCAGGAACGTGGAGGTGGCACCTGGGGGCATGGGTTGGTGGCCATGGCAGGGCTGGGTTGAAGGGTGGCCTGGGTGACCTTGGGGCTGCCTCCAAGCCAAGCAGCTCCCTGTCAGTGTGGCTCTGGTAGCTCTCCAGCAGGAGCCTTGCACAGAGGCAGGGCTCAGGTGGGGCTCAGCTCTTTCCCCTCCTGGGTTTCCAGCCGTGGGGGGAAGGGAGCTTGGTGCTGCATCTTCTTTCCCCTTTCTGTCCCCCACTGCTGCTCTGTGAGGAAGGTTCTGCTGTGACCCCTGGCAGCTTGTGGCCCTCTGAAGGACACTTGCAGGTTAGAGCCTCACAGAGGGCATCAGGCTGGAAGGGAACCTCCCAGGTCAGTTTGTCCTGCAGGCAGCAGGGACACCTCCAACCAGAGCAGGCTGCCCAGGGCCACATCCAGTCTGGTCCTGAGTGTCTGCAGGGATGGGGCCTCCCCTGCCTGGGGCCTCCACCTTCCTGCAGGATGCCTTCAGGGGCTGGCAGCAGCTCTGAGGTGCCCCTGGAGCCTTCTCCTCTGCAGGCTGCACAGCCCCAGCTCCCTCAGCCTGTGCTCCCAGCAGAGCTGCTGCAGCCCTGGCAGCAGCCTTGTGGCCTCCCCTGGGCTCTCTGCAGCAGCTCTGTGTCCTGCTGCTGCTGGGGACAGCAGGGCTGGAGGCAGGGTTGGAGGTGAGGTCTGAGCAGAGCCCAGGGGCAGGATCTCCTCTCCTGCCCTCTGCCCACACTCCCCTGGCTGCAGCCCTAACCTCTCCTCCCCTGCTCCAGTGCCAAACCACTGCCCCCTGCAAGCCCAGCCCTGGAGCCCCTGAGGGCTCTGTGCCCTCCTGCTGGAGGAGGCAGCAGCAAACCCTCCCTGGCAGACCCCTAAAGCTCTTGGTGTTGCCCTCCCAGGAGGGAGCCTTCCCCTGGCCTGCTCTGCAGTGCCAGCCCAGCGCTGCCCCAGGCTCCCAGCTCCTCTGCAGCTCCCTGGCTGGGCTGGAAGAGGCCTCCACAGGGCCCTTTCCTGTGGAGCTCCTGGAGCTGGGTGTGGTGGGGAAGCCAGGGAGTGAGTCAGGCTGCAGGGAATTCCCTGATGGATTTGGGGTATTTTTACTCCTGGACTCTGTGCAGTTTCCTTTGGCCTGGCTGGTGGCAGCAGCCTCCAAGGCACAGCCAGTGCCCAGTCGGGGGGGGTGGGGTTCCCCTCTGCAGAGCTGGAGTCCCACCCCAGCTGGCATGGGGGGCTCGTGGTGTGCCCACCACCAGCACCCCCAGAGCACAGCTGGAGAGGCTGCTGGTGGGCTGCAGGCAGAGCAGGGCTGGCTGTGAACGGCAGAGGTAGGGCTGGCAGTGCCAGGCTGCCTGGCACAGCCTGGTGTCTTCAGCTGGTGGCACTGCTGGGGGCCACCTGTCTGTGCAGAGAGCCTGAGGGGGGAGTCACTGTCACCCTCCTGCCTCTTTGGAGCAGGAGGGGCTCCAGGGGCCTCCTTCCAGCCCTTGCTGGAAGTCCCCAAGTGAAGCCTTGGCTCTGTCAGGTCAGCTGTAAGGGTGGAGAGGCACTGGCACAGGCTGCCCAGGGAGGCTGTGGATGCCAACCTCCATGGAGGTGTCCAAGGCCAGGCTGGATGAAGCTTTGAGCACCCTGTGCAGGTGGGAGGGGTCCCTGCCCATGGCAGGGGGCTGGAGCTGGCTGATCACAGAACGTGTTGGGTTGGAAGGGACCTTCAAGAGCATCCAGCTCCAGCCCCTGCCATGGGCAGGGACCCCTCCCACCAGCCCAGACTGCTCCAGGCCTCATCCAGCCTGATCCTGAGCACCTCTAGGGATGGAGATCCACAGCCCCCCGGGCAGCCTGTGCCAGGCTTTCCTCACCCTCACTGCCAACAATTTCTTCCTCATCTCCAGTCTCAATCTGCCCTCCTCGAGCTCCAGCCTCTTGCCCACAGTCCCTCCCCAGCTCTCCTGCAGCCCTTCAGGTGCTGGAAGCTGCTCTGAGGTCTCCCTGGAGCCTTGCCCTCCCCGGGCTGCACAGCCCCAGCTCTCCCAGCCTGCCCCACAGGGAGGTTCTTTAGCCCTTGGATCACCTCCCCTGGACCCTCTGCAGCGTTCATGTTCCTCCCCACTCCCAGCCCTTCTCCATCCCTTCTGTGGACACTTCCTGCTGCTTGCTGGGATCGAGGGGGCAGTGAGAGAGGAGTTGGGAGCAGCCTTTCCCTTCTGGGAGCCTCTCCCTGGAGGTGTTTGCAGCCAGGCTGGAGGTGGCTGTGAGCAGCCTGCTGCGGTGTGAGGTGTCCCTGCCCATGGGACTGGCTGAGCCTTGAGCTCCCTTCCAGCCCTGGCAGTTGTGTGACGGCTCTGTGGCTCTGCTCCCTGCCCCACCGGCCCCTTCCCGCTGCCGGCAGCCTCCCGTCGGGGCAGGGGGACTCCGGGAGCCGTGGTTCCCGGGAGCGCCGCCGGGGCGCTGCGGCGGCCGCGCTGTTGTGTCTGCCCGGGGCGGCTGTTTCCCTTTCGGGGGGCGGGGGGGAAGGTATAAATCGCTCTGCCGTGCAAGTGGAGCTGGGCAGGCGGCCAGAGGGAGTTGCCTGGGCTGCTGCCGCTGCTGCTGCAGATGTGGCAGGAGGACAATGGAAACTTTTGTGGCCGGAGCAGCGCAGGGCTCCCGCAGCCGGAGCGCCGCCGGCATCCCTCCCGCCGCCGTCGGGGGGCTCGGGGGGGTTAAATCCCGCCCCGCAGATGGCCGTGGTGCTGCGGGGCCGCCTCGGAGCCCGCCGCAGCTTCTGTCCCGCTGCCTTTGGTAGCTCTCTGGGGCCGCTGCTTGGCTCCGGGCGTGCTGGGGGCGGGCTGGGAGGGGGAGGCTGACGTAGGGCTCTAAGGTTTCCCTGCTGGAGCTGCGCCCGGGCCGTGGGCGTTGAGATTTCCCTCTTGGTTCGCCAGACGTAAGATGAGGAATTGGCTTTTTTTCTCTTTCTCTTTTTTTCGGTGTCTGTTGCTCCATAACAACTTTTCCTGCCTGTGTTTGTGTTGAGTGGAATGTCAGGGAGCTGTTAATGCCTTGTCTGTTCCCGGCTCTCCCCCCACCCTCCTGCTCTCTTCCCCCTCGCCCCAGCAGCCGCGGTCTGGACAGCCTCAAGAGGCTTCCTTGGAGTTGAAAACCTTTATTGTTCTGACTCAGCTGCCAAAGGCTGAGCCGCGGCTCTGCGCTTCGCTTTGCTGCTCGTAGTGGAGGCTCCTGAGGAGGTTTCTGAACCGAAACCTCTCTTTCCCCTCTGCCGGGGCCGAGCGGCTCAGGAGCTGAGGGCTGAGGTGATTGAGAGCTCAGCTCGAGGTTGGAGCTGCTCGGGGTTGGGTTCTAGTGTTATGGAAGGATCAGCGGGAAATAACCCCCCAGAAACCTGAGCCCAGATGATCGTTCGTCTTGCAGGGCAGAAATTAAACAGCTAAAGAGGGGGGAGGGGGGGGGAGGTGAGGGGGGAGTCCCCCCCAAGCCCTGCAGGTTCTGGAAATCCACTTCCAAAGCAGTTTGAGCAGAGAGTGACTTCAGCCAGGCCGGCTGCGGGCTCCGGGCAGCCCCCGGGCAGCCCCCTGCCAGCCCCCTGCCAGCCCCCGGGCAGCCCCTGCCAGCCCCCTGCCAGCCCCCTGCCAGCCCCCGGGCAGCCCCCGGGCAGCCCCTGCCAGCCCCCGGGCAGCCCCTGCCAGCCCCCTGCCAGCCCCCGGGCAGCCCCTGCCTGCCGCGGCTGAAGCTCCTCCGCGCTGCGGGAGGGCAGCCCCGGCGCTGCCCCGGCCAAAGCTGCGGGGCGGGGAGGGGAGGAAGGGCTCCAGGGGGAGATCCTAGAGATGAAGTCCCAGGCCCGGGCTGGGTCCTGGCTCGCTGGATCTCAGCCGGTTTGGGTTTTGTTTGGGTTTTTTTTTCACTCCTGACAGCATCTGTTGGATAAATCGCGGGGCGGCTGCCAGTCCTCCCGAGCAGTCTGGCTCGCTGCTGGCGCTCGCAGAAGACCTCATTAAGGAGGCTTTGAGCACGGTCTGGCTGCTCCTCCTCTCCTCCCCCAGCCCAGCAGAACGTGGCAGGACCACTGCAGGGCTTTTTGCTGGTGGTTCCTTTGTACCCCAGCATCACAATTTTAGGAAGCAGAAAGAAATGAAGGTGAGGCCTGGGGAGTGCCCTGCTCCAGGAGGGGCTGCCCTGCTCCAGGAGGGGCTGCCCTGCTCCAGGAGGGGCTGCCCTGCTCCAGGAGGGGCTGCCCTGCTCCAGGAGGGGCTGCCCTGCTCCAGGAGGGGCTGCCCTGCTCCAGGAGGGGCTGCCCTGCTCCCGGAGGGGCTGCCCTGCTCCAGGAGGGGCTGCCCTGCTCCAGGAGGCCAATTCATACAGCCAGAGAATGGCTCAGGCTGGAAGGGAGCTCAGAGCTCCTCTGCTCCAACCTCCCTCCAGGCCCAGGGACAGCTCTCAGCTGCTCAGGGCCTCATCCAGCCTGGCCTGCAGCACCCCCAGGCAGGAGGCAGCCACAGCCTCCCTGGGCAGCCTGGGCCAGAGCCTCAGCAGCCTGGCACTGAAGAGCTTCTTCCTCAGCTGCAGCCTGAGCCTGCTCTGCCTCAGCTCCAAACCATTGCCCCTGGGCCTGGCTCCAGCCCCCCTCAGCCAAAGTCCCTCTGCAGCCTTCCTGCAGGATGCCTTCAGGGGCTGGCAGCAGCTCTGAGGTGCCCCTGGAGCCTTCTCCTCTGCAGGCTGCACAGCCCCAGCTCCCTCTGCCTGTGCTCCCAGCAGAGCTGCTGCAGCCCTGGCAGCAGCCTTGTGGCCTCCTCTGGGCTCTCTGCAGCAGCTCTGTGTCCTGCTGCTGCTGGGGACAGCAGGGCTGGAGGCAGTGCCACAGGTGGGGTCTGAGCAGGGCTCTTTTGCTGCCCCCTCCCAGGCATTGCCAAGGGAAGGGTTTGGGTTGGTTTTGGCCTTGGTGCCTGCAGTGTTCCTGCCCCCCTGGGGCAGAGCTGCACACAGAGATGTTCTCTGCAGGCCCTGCTCGGGACTCAGGCAGCTCCCAGTGTGCCTCCTCCAGCTGCTGGCCCTGCAGGCAGAGGCAGAAGGGAATCTGCCCTCACTTCTCCTTGCCCAGAGCTGTGTGTGGAAGGCAGGCCCCAGGTCTAGGTGGGGAAGTTCCCAGCAGCTCCATCCCTGCATTCCCCTCTCCTGGTGCTGCACACAGGGAGGGGACAGCAAGTCTCTGGTGGCTGGCAGCTGGCAGTGGGTGGCACCAGTGCAGCTCCATGGCTGCCAGCCTGGGGCCTCTCCCACCCCTTGGTGCTTCTCCAGGCCTGCAGAATGGAAGCTTTGTGTGCTGAGTGGTTTGTGTGCTGCTGGCTGCTGGCTTTGGAAGCCACCAGGAAGGGGAAGAGCCCTGGGCTGGGCCACTCAGTGTCAGCACAGGGGGAAGCAGGGAATTGGGGTGGGTGGGAAGGAGGTTGTGGATGTGTCCCAGGCCAGGCTGGATGAGGCCCTGAGCAACCTGGGCTGGTGGGAGGGGTCCCTGCCCATGGCAGGGGGTTGGAGCTGGATGAGCTTGGAGGTCCCTTCCAACCCAAACCATTCTCTGGTTCTATGCTCTGTGAGGTCCCTTCCATCCCAGCCCACCCCATGACTCTGATCTGGAAGATCCCTCCGTGGTCTTGGAGGTCCCTTCCCTTCCAAACCTTCCCTGAGTCATCACCAAGTCCAGCCCCAAGCCAGCAGGACCAGAGAGTGCCCTGCAGAGGAGTCCTGCCCAGGGGGGCAGCAGTGGCTCAGCTGTGGCCCTGGCTGGAGGGCAGAAATGCAGCAGGTTGGGAGGCTCCAGCACAGCCCTGGAGGCAGCTCCACGGTGGTGCCACCGGCTGTGGCTCAGCCAAACCAACCTCTCGGCAGGGTCAGAAGGTCTCCTTCCTAGGAGCAGCAGAACTGGGACAGGCCAGCATTAAAATGCAGCCATGCAGGGCTGAGGAGCTGCCCTCCTGCTCCTGGCTGTCACCTGCTGCATCAAGCAGCCTCAGGCCTGGCAGGGGCTCGGTCTGGAAGGTGGAGGAGCTGAGGTGGAGAAGGGTTCAGTCGCCCAGGCTGGTGGCAGACTTCTGGGGGCCTCCCCATCGTGGGTCCCTGCACCCTGCCTCGTGGCTCCCTCCTCAGGAGGCTGAGTGGTGTCCTGGTGCAGCCTGCCCAGGGATCTGCTTCTGCTTGGGCAGCTCTTGGGCAGGGCACCTGGAGAGCTGTTTCCATCTGTTCCCAGATGGCATCAGGTTGGAAGGGGCCTCAAAGGTCATCTTGTCCAACCCTGCTGCAGGGAGCAGGGAGCAGGGAGCAGGCAGAGCTCTTCAGAGGCTGACAGAATGGCTTGGGCTGGAAAGGGTCTTCAAGACCTCAGAGTGGGTTGGGCTGGAAGGGATCCAGCTCCAGCCCCCTGCCATGGGCAGGGACCCCTGCCAGCAGCCCAGGCTGCTCCGGGCCCCATGCACCTGAAACAGCTCCAGGGAAGGGACATCCAGAGCCTCCCTGGGCCCCCAGAGGCTCCCCACAGCTGCCAGCATCTCAGAGGTTCATTTTTCTCTCAGAAGCTCTTCTGCTGCAGGCTTGGGAGAGAGAAGGAAGCCCAGGCCAGGAGCTGAGCTCTGCTCTCTTTTGCCTCCTAGATGGTCACCACGTGTGGGAGATGGAAGCCAAGACCGACAAGGAGCTGTGCAAGCCAGTGAGTCTGCCTGGGGGATGGGAGCAGCAGGGGCAGAAATGGACCTGGGCTGCTCCAGCTCTGCTGCTGAAGCCTTTCCAAGGCCCTTGGCACTCTCTCCCCTCCCTGACACAGAACAAGTGCTGAGGCCTCCCCTCCTGGCAGGCTCTCCCTGGTGGGAGCGTGGGGCAGGGAGCCTGGGCTGGAGCCATCCCAAGGAGCAGCAGAGGCCCTCTGGAAAAATGTCTCAGGCTGGGCCCTGCCTGCTCCTCCCCTGCCCTGCTGGGTGCCCTCTGCCCCCAGCTGCTGCTTGGCTCTTCCTGCAGCACTAGAGCTGAGTGCCCTCCCCACAGGGGCAGCCCTGTGCTGGGGGAGGTCCCTCCGGAGCCAGGGGCAGGCAGCAGCTGAGCGCTGCAGAGCTGCAGAGCTGCCCAGCTGGGTGCAGGCCAGGAGGAGCTCTGCCTCCTGCTCTGGCACAGGGTGCCAAGGCAGCTCCTGGCGGCCACAGCCGATGGCAGTGTGCAGTTGTGCCAGCTGGGGTCCCTGGGGCATCCCCGAGGCATCCCTTAGCCCTGTGGCCCCCGGCAGAGGGAGCCCAGCCCCGTGCCCTGCAGCCCCGTGCCCTGCAGCCCCGTGCCCTGCAGCCCCGTGCCCTGCAGCCCCCTGCCCTGCAGCCCCCTGCCCTGCAGCAGGAGCTGCCCGAGCTGCCGGGTGGCAGCGCCCCGGTGCCCATCTGCCTGCCCCGGGGAGCTGTGGTCAGGGGGAGGGACCCCGGGCTGCTGACCCCGGGGAGAGCCTCCTGCTGCCCAGCCCCGTGGCCGGCGCCCGGGGGGAAGCCGATGGCTTTGTGGAGCTCAGCCAGGCTGACCGCTGCCTCGCCGAGCCCCGGGCCGCGGCCGCGGAGCTGCCGGGGGCCAGCCCCAGCCCTGCCCTGACCCGCGGCTGCCTCCTGCCCGGCAGAACTCGCTGGTGGTTGAGGTCCCTCCCTTCCGCACCCAGAGGATCTCCAGCCCCGTGCAGGTCAACTTCTACGTCTGCAACGGCAAGAGGAAGAGGAGCCAGTACCAGCTCTTCACCTACCTGCCAGCCAACGGTAACCACCCTGCCCTGGCACCGCAGGCAGGGGAGGAGCCAGTGCCAGCTCTTCCCCTACCTGCCAGCCAACGGCAACCACCCTGCCCTGGCACCGCAGGCAGGGGAGGAGCCAGTGCCAGCTCTTCCCCTACCTGCCAGCCAACGGTAACCACCCTGCCCTGGCACCGCAGGCAGGGGAGGAGCCAGTGCCAGCTCTTCCCCTACCTGCCAGCCAACGGCAACCACCCTGCCCTGGCACCGCAGGCAGGGGAGGAGCCAGTGCCAGCTCTTCCCCTACCTGCCAGCCAACGGCAACCACCCTGCCCTGGCACCGCAGGCAGGGGAGGGAGGAGGGCAGCGCCAGCAGGCTCTGAGCAGCCTCCCAGCGAGCTGGGGGCACAGCTGGTGCTGGGCAGGGGGAGAGGAGCAGGTCAGCAGAGCCTCCCCCTGCTGCTCCCCCATCCCCCCCTGCTGCTCCCCCATCCCCCCCTGCTGCTCCCCATCCCCCCCTGCTGCTCCCCATCCCCCCCTGCTGCTCCCCATCCTCCCCATTCTTCCTCTTCCTTTGGGGGCAGAGAGCTCTTGGTGGCACAGAGCTCTTGGCACAAGGACTTTTGGGCTCTCTCTTGGTGGTACAGAGCTGCTGGGATTGATGTGAGGAGAGGGAGATTGATGCCCAGGGTAGGGGGCAGAGAGCCAGCTGTGCTCTGTGCCAGGCAGCAGGGAACCAGCTGTGCTGTGTGCCAGGCAGTACAGAGCCAGCCTTGCTGTGTGCCAGGCAGTACAGAGCCAGCCTTGCTGTGTGCCAGGCAGCAGAGAACCAGCTGTGCTGTGTGCCAGGCAGCAGGGAACCAGCTGTGCTGTGTGCCAGGCAGTACAGAGCCAGCCTTGCTCTATGCCAGGCAGCAGGGAACCAGCTGTGCTGCATGCCAGGCAGTACAGAGCCAGCCTTGCTCTGTGCCAGGCAGCAGGGAACCAGCTGTGCTGCATGCCAGGCAGTACAGAGCCAGCCTTGCTCTGTGCCAGGCAGCAGGGAACCAGCTGTGCTGCATGCCAGGCAGTACAGAGCCAGCCTTGCTCTGTGCCAGGCAGCAGAGAACCAGCTGTGCTGCATGCCAGGCAGTACAGAGCCAGCCTTGCTCTGTGCCAGGCAGCAGAGAACCAGCTGTGCTGCATGCCAGGCAGTACAGAGCCAGCCTTGCTCTGTGCCAGGCAGCAGAGAACCAGCTGTGCTGTGTGCCAGGCAGTACAGAGCCAGCCTTGCTCTGTGCCAGGCAGCAGAGAACCAGCTGTGCTGCATGCCAGGCAGTACAGAGCCAGCCTTGCTCTGTGCCAGGCAGCAGAGAACCAGCTGTGCTGTGTGCCAGGCAGTACAGAGCCAGCCTTGCTCTATGCCAGGCAGTACAGAGCCAGCCTTGCTCTATGCCAGGCAGTACAGAGCCAGCCTTGCTCTGTGCCAGGCAGCAGAGAACCAGCTGTGCTGTGTGCCAGGCAGTAGAGAACCAGCTGTGCTGTGTGCCAGGCAGTACAGAGCCAGCCTTGCTCTGTGCCAGGCAGCAGAGAACCAGCTGTGCTGTGTGCCAGGCAGTACAGAGCCAGCCTTGCTCTATGCCAGGCAGCAGAGAACCAGCTGTGCTGTGTGCCAGGCAGTACAGAGCCAGCCTTGCTCTATGCCAGGCAGTACAGAGCCAGCCTTGCTCTATGCCAGGCAGTACAGAGCCAGCCTTGCTCTGTGCCAGGCAGCAGAGAACCAGCTGTGCTGCATGCCAGGCAGTACAGAGCCAGCCTTGCTCTGTGCCAGGCAGCAGAGAACCAGCTGTGCTGCATGCCAGGCAGTACAGAGCCAGCCTTGCTCTGTGCCAGGTGGCACAGCCCCAGCTGCTGCAGTCTCTGCTGCCCCCTTGCTGCTGTGGCTGCTGCAGGGCTGCTGCAGGGCTGCTGCTGCCTCTGGGTTCCTCCGCTGCAGGGATCTGAGCTCCGGGAGAGCTGCAGGGGGAGGAGACCAAAGTGGGAGAGCAGAGCAAGGGGGAGGGCAGCAGGTGGTCCTGGTGGGCATGGCACCCCCCGGGGACCCCTGGCTGGGCACTCCTCACTCTGGCACTGCTGAGAGCATCTCGCAGCCCCTGCAGGGCTCCCAGGACAGAGGTGGGAGTGAAGCTGCTCCTGCTGGCATCAGAGGGCTGGCATGGAGTGGGCTGGGAAGGACCTGGAAGGTCACAGAGCCATGGGATGGGTTGGAAGGGACCTTGGAGACCACCTTGCCCCAACCCCCTGGGCAATGCCCACGTCAGGGGGGTTGGATCTGGATGACCTTGCCCCATCCCAGGCAGCCTGGCCTGGAGCAGCTGCAGGGAGGAAGCATCCACAGCCCCAGGCCGCAGCTGGGGAGCTGTGGGCACCCCTGGGCTCCCCAGGCCGAGGGGGACTGGCACCAGCTGGGGAGGGCACAGCAAAGGGCCACAAAGCCCTGAGGGGCCTGGGGCAGCTCTGTAGTGAGCAGAGGCTGAGGGCTCTGGGGGTGCTGAGCCTCCAGCCCCACACACAGGGGGTCCCTGCCAGCCCCACACAGAGGCTCCATTGTCCTCAGCCCCCCAGAGTGATGTCACAGCCCTGAGCCCTGCTCTGAGTCAGAGGCTTTGATTTGTAGCCCCCGGGGCTGCTGCCAGCAAGGAGCTGCTGAGGAGTTGGTGAGATCCTGAGGGGAGCCCAGGGGCTGAGCAGGCCTGGGGCAGCCCTGGCAGAGCACTCAGCACCGCTGGAGGTGCTGGGAGCTGGCAGGGTGCAGTACTCACAGCTCAGGACCATCTCAGTGCCTTAGGAGCCTCCAGCTTTACCACATGGACCAAGCTGGCACTGAGGGGCTGCTTTTTTGGGGGGCCAGGGACTGAGCCCCAGCAGGGCAGAGGCTGATCCCCCAGCAGGGCAGGATCTGATCCCCCAGCAGGGCAGAGGCTGATCCCCCAGCAGGGCAGGATCTGATCCCCCAGCAGGGCAGGATCTGATCCCCCAGCAGGGCAGGATCTGATCCCCCAGCAGGGCAGAGGCTGATCCCCCAGCAGGGCAGGGACTGAGCCCCAGCAGGGCAGGATCTGATCCCCCAGCAGGGCAGGATCTGATCCCCCAGCAGGGCAGGGACTGAGCCCCCAGCAGGGCAGGGACTGATCCCCCAGCAGGGCAGGATCTGATCCCCCAGCAGGGCAGGGACTGAGCCCCCAGCAGGGCAGGATCTGAGCCCCCAGCAGGGCAGGATCTGAGCCCCCAGCAGGGCAGGATCTGAGCCCCCAGCAGGGCAGGATCTGATCCCCCAGCAGGGCAGGGACTGAGCCCCCAGCAGGGCAGGGACTGATCCCCCAGCAGGGCAGGGACTGATCCCCCAGCAGGGCAGGATCTGATCCCCCAGCAGGGCAGGATCTGATCCCCCAGCAGGGCAGGGACTGAGCCCCCAGCAGGGCAGGGACTGAGCCCCCAGCAGGGCAGGATCTGAGCCCCCAGCAGGGCAGGGACTGAGCCCCCAGCAGGGCAGGATCTGAGCCCCCAGCAGGGCAGGATCTGAGCCCCCAGCAGGGCAGGATCTGATCCCCCCAGCAGGGCAGGATCTGATCCCCCAGCAGGGCAGGGACTGAGCCCCCAGCAGGGCAGGATCTGAGCCCCCAGCAGGGCAGGGACTGAGCCCCCAGCAGGGCAGGATCTGATCCCCCCAGCAGGGCAGGATCTGATCCCCCCAGCAGGGCAGGATCTGAGCCCCCCAGCAGGGCAGGGACCGAGCCCCCAGCAGGGCAGGATCTGATCCCCCAGCAGGGCAGGGACTGAGCCCCCCAGCAGGGCAGGGACTGAGCCCCCCAGCAGGGCAGGGACTGAGCCCCCCAGCAGGGCAGGATCTGAGCCCCCAGCAGGGCAGGATCTGAGCCCCCAGCAGGGCAGGGACTGAGCCCCCAGCAGGGCAGGATCTGAGCCCCCAGCAGGGCAGGATCTGAGCCCCCAGCAGGGCAGGGACCGAGCCCCCAGCAGGGCAGGGACTGATCCCCCAGCAGGGCAGGGACTGATCCCCCAGCAGGGCAGGGACTGATCCCCCAGCAGGGCAGGATCTGAGCCCCCAGCAGGGCAGGGACTGAGCCCCCAGCAGGGCAGGGACTGAGCCCCCAGCAGGGCAGGGACTGAGCCCCCCAGCAGGGCAGGATCTGAGCCCCCAGCAGGGCAGGGACTGAGCCCCCAGCAGGGCAGGATCTGAGCCCCCAGCAGGGCAGGGACTGAGCCCCCAGCAGGGCAGGATCTGAGCCCCCAGCAGGGCAGGATCTGAGCCCCCAGCAGGGCAGGATCTGATCCCCCAGCAGGGCAGGATCTGAGCCCCCAGCAGGGCAGGGACTGAGCCCCCAGCAGGGCAGGATCTGAGCCCCCAGCAGGGCAGGGACTGAGCCCCCAGCAGGGCAGGATCTGATCCCCCCAGCAGGGCAGGATCTGAGCCCCCCAGCAGGGCAGGATCTGAGCCCCCCAGCAGGGCAGGGACTGAGCCCCCAGCAGGGCAGGATCTGATCCCCCAGCAGGGCAGGGACTGAGCCCCCAGCAGGGCAGGGACTGAGCCCCCCAGCAGGGCAGGGACTGAGCCCCCCAGCAGGGCAGGATCTGAGCCCCCAGCAGGGCAGGGACTGAGCCCCCAGCAGGGCAGGATCTGAGCCCCCAGCAGGGCAGGGACCGAGCCCCCAGCAGGGCAGGGACTGATCCCCCAGCAGGGCAGGGACTGAGCCCCCAGCAGGGCAGGGACTGATCCCCCAGCAGGGCAGGATCTGAGCCCCCAGCAGGGCAGGGACTGAGCCCCCAGCAGGGCAGGGACTGAGCCCCCAGCAGGGCAGGGACTGAGCCCCCCAGCAGGGCAGGATCTGAGCCCCCAGCAGGGCAGGATCTGAGCCCCCAGCAGGGCAGTTTGTCAATGCAGACCTTGGCCAGGCCTGTTGGCATTTGTTGATCTGTTTGGAGGGGCAGTGCCAAGGTAGTGCCAGAAACAAGCTGTTGATTGGTGCCAGCCAGCAGTGAGTGGCTGAGGGAGACCTCCTTGCTCCCTGCAGCTCCCTGAGGAGGCTGCAGCCAGCTGGGGGCTCTGCTCCCCACTCTCAGGTGTAGAAGGAGAGGAAGTGGCCTGGAGTTGTGCCAGGGGCATTTGGGTTTGGAGATCAGCTCTGCTTTCACCTCTCAGCTCTCCCCTCAGCCCTGGAGGTGTCAGGGCCAGGCTGGATGAGGCCTGGAGCAGCCTGGGCTGGTGGAGGTGTCCCTGCCCGTGGCAGGGGGCTGGAGCTGGATGGCCTTCACGGTCCCTTCCAGCCCAACCCTTTCAGGATCTGTGAGGTCCCTTCCAGCCCATTCCACCCTCCACTGACCCCGGGGTGCAGCTCAGCAGTGCAGGAGGCAGGAGAGGGCCACGGCAGACAGAGCCCGGCTCAGGCTCCGCTGGCTCGCCGCTGCCGCGGCGCTCTCCTGGCTCCGTCGGGGGTCTCAGGGGGGGCGGCGGCAGCCCGGGACACCCAGAGGCTTGTGCAGGGCTGCGGGTTTGGCCGCGGGTGTGCCGGGCACAGCCCCGCGGCTCCTGCCGGTCTGAAGCCCCCCGGGGGTCTGTGTTTTCTCTCCGTGTAGTTCCCATCATCAAGACGGAGCCCACGGATGACTACGAGCCCGCCCAGCCCTGTGGACCAATGCCCCAAGGGCTCAGCCCTCTCTCCAAGCCCTACTACAGCCAGGGGCTGCTGCTGCCCCCCGAGCCGCCGCCGGGGCCCTGCCTGGTGCCAGGCTTCGCCTCCTGCCAGCAGCGCAGCCCCCTGCTGCCGCCCGCCCCCAGCGCCAGCCCCAAGCTGCACGACCTCTCCTCCTCCTCCTCCTCCTCCTCCTCCTCCTCGCCCTACGGCCACCTGGGACTTCAGCACCCCGCTGGAGGCGTCGCCACCATCCAGGAGGTGCCCCGGCCCCTGGTGGCGCAGCCCAGCCCCCCCGAGCCGCAGGTGAGTCACCACGGGAGCGGTAGCTGTCCCCTGGGCCACCAGCAAACACTCTGCCCCGGCAGCCCCTCTGCTCCAGCTCCATCTCTCACCCAAGAGCCGACCTGCCTGCAGCCCTGCAGCCCAGCTCACTGCTCCTCCATAACGGCTCCGCTGCAGCAGCTCCTGCCGAAGGCTCCCCGGAGGGAGGCTCCGCCCGGCCAAGCCCCGGCACTGCCGCGGGGGCAGGAGGGAAGTGAGCATAGCCTGGCCCCAATCCCTGTAACCATCAAGAGGGAGCCCGAGGAGTTGGACCAGATGTACCTGGATGATGGTGAGTCCCACAGCATAGGTTTGGCCTTCAAGCCTCTCTGCTCTCGCAGTCAGCTCCCTCACACCTCTGCTCCTCTCAGCACGGTGGGGAGAGGCTCCAGGAGCAGCCTGGGGCAGCAAAGGCTCCAGGAGCAGCCTGGGGCAGAAAAGGCTCCAGGAGCAAAGGCTCCAGGAGCAGCCTGGGGCAGCAAAGACTCCAGGAGCAGCCTGGGGCAGAAAAGGCTCCAGGAGCAAAGGCTCCAGGAGCAGCCTGGGGCAGCAAAGACTCCAGGAGCAGCCTGGGGCAGCAAAGGCTCCAGGAGCAGCCTGGGGCAGCAAAGGCTCCAGGAGCAAAGGCTCCAGGAGCAGCCTGGGGCAGCAAAGGCTCCAGGAGCAAAGGCTCCAGGAGCAGCCTGGGGCAGCAAAGGCTCCAGGAGCAGCCTGGGGCAGCAAAGGCTCCAGGAGCAAAGGCTCCAGGAGCAGCCTGGGGCAGCAAAGGTTCCAGGTGCAAAGGCTCCAGGAGCAGCCTGGGGCAGCAAAGGTTCCAGGAGCAAAGGCTCCAGGAGCAGCCTGGGGCAGCAAAGGCTCCAGGAGCAAAGGCTCCAGGAGCAGCCTGGGGCAGCAAAGGCTCCAGGAGCAAAGGCTCCAGGAGCAGCCTGGGGCAGCAAAGGCTCCAGGAGCAAAGGCTCCAGGAGAAGCCTGGGGCAGAAAAGGCTCCAGGAGAAGCCTGGAGGGAAAAAGGGCCCAGGACCTTCCTGGTGATCAAAAAGGTTCCATGAAGAGCCTGGTAGAGCACTGTGGACTTGTGCTTGGGCTGCCTGTACACAGTGAGGGCCTCCTTAGGTCTGTGTGAGGTGATGGAGCTGTGCTGGGGGTTCTCCAAGGGGACGTCTGAGGGTCTCTTCTGACCCCAGGCCACCTGTGGATGTCATCTGAGCTCTGAGGGTGGTTACCAGGAGCTGGCTGCAGGACCAGCAGCTGTGGTGCCTTCAGCTCTCATCTCTTCTCCTCCCTCCCTGGAGGTGCTCCAGGCCAGGCTGGATGAGGCCTGGAGCAGCCTGGGCTGGTGGGAGGTGTCCCTGCCCATGGCAGGGGGCTGGCACTGGGTCACCTCCCAGGTCCCTTCCAGCCCAAGCCCTTCCCTCTTGCGGTGTCACTCCTCACTCTGGGGGCATCTGGGGGTCTTCCACCCTTGCTTTGTGTTTTGCCTGTGCTGTCCATGCCCCTCTGGGAGGTGAAGATGCTGTGATGGCCCTTGCCAAGCCCAGTGAGCCAGCCCTGGTGAGAGGGACAGCCTGGGGTGGCCTCCAAGCTGGGAGTGTCTCAGCAGCAGGCAGCTCCAGGCTGAGCTCCCTGCCAGTGGCTCTGCCTGGAGGGTGGCACCAGCTGGTGCCAAGGAGCATCTGCCTGGGGTTATCCTCCAGGGACAGCCAGCAGAGCTCAGAGCCCTGCCCTTGGGAGCAGAACCCTGCAGGCTGGGATGGGTTTGGAGATTTCCAGCTCCAGGAGAGGTGGGGGTGGCACCGTGGGCAGGCCTGAGGCGCTTCTCCTCCTCAGGAGCTCCAAGTTCTGCACAGCTGCTCTGTGGTGAGCAGGTTGTCTGCCTTGGCACCTTCTGTGAGCAGCAAGGCCTCAGCCACCCAGGCCAAAAGCCATGCCCAGAGCTGGGGGTTGAGAGGCACCAGAAGTTAGCACAGAATGGTTGGGGTGGGAGAAGACCTCTAAGGGCACTGAGTTCAACCAATCAACCCCAACTCCGTCTGCTGCTCCACAGGACCTGGGCTGGGGGCCATGCAGGGCTGGGGGAGGAGGTTGGAGCTGATGATCCAAGAGGTCTCTTCCAGCCTTGGTGATTCTGTGGTCTGGTGGCCATGGGTAGAAGGTTGGAGCTGGAGCTCCCCCTAACTCCTCCTGGCTCCCCCTGACTCCTGGCTCAGCACAGCCCCCACCAAGTGAGGCTGCAAAACCATCCCTGGCATCTGGGTCAGGCCCTGGATGCCCTCTGAGTGCCACCCCCTGGCCGCTGGCAGAGTGAGAGCAGGGGGGGTCCTGTTTGCTGTCCTCCAGCCCTCAGCAGCCCCAGGCTGTGCCAAGCCCTCTGCCTGCTCCGGGGCTGCTGCAGCCTCTGCTCCTCCCAGCAGGGCCCTTGCTGGCTGCTTGCTGCCCCCTGCAGCAGGCTGGGAGCCTTCTTTTCCTCCCCCTTCTTTTCCTCCCCCTTCTTTTCCTCCCCCTTCTTTTCCTCCCCCTTCTTTTCCTCCCCCTTCTTTTCCTCCCCCTTCTTTTCCTCCCCCTTCTTTTCCTCCCCCTTCTTTTCCTCCCCCTTCTTTTCCTCCCCCTTCTTTTCCTCCCCCTTCTTTTCCTCCCCCTTCTTTTCCTCCCCCTTCTTTTCCTCCCCCTTCTTTTCCTCCCCCTTCTTTTCCTCCCCCTTCTTTTCCTCCCCCTTCTTTTCCTCCCCCTTCTTTTCCTCCCCCTTCTTTTCCTCCCCCTTCTTTTCCTCCCCCTTCTTTTCCTCCCCCTGCTATTCTTCTTTCCCCTTCTTTTCCTCCACTCTTCCTTCTTTTGCTTTCCGCCCTTCTGTTTTCCTCCTCCTTTCCCTCTCTTCCTCCCCTCCTTTCCCTCTCTTCCTCCCCTCCTTTCCCTCTCTTCCTCCCCTCCTTTCCCTCTCTTCCTCCCCTCCTGTCCCTCTCTTCCTCCCCTCCTGTCCCTCTCTTCCTCCCCTCCTGTCCCTCTCTTCCTCCCCTCCTGTCCCTCTCTTCCTCCCCTCCTTTCCCTCTCTTCCTCCCCTCCTGTCCCTCTCTTCCTCCCCTCCTGTCCCTCTCTTCCTCCCCTCCTTTCCCTCTCTTCCTCCCCTCCTGTCCCTCTCTTCCTCCCCTCCTTTCCCTCTCTTCCTCCCCTCCTTTCCCCCCTCCCCACTTCCTGCGGGGCTCTGGCAGCTCTGCAGAGCTCTGAAGCTGCTTCCTTGGTGCTCCCTGGGCCCCGAGCCTGGCAGTGCCTCCCGGGGCTGGCCGAGGGTCCTGCCCCGCAGCCTCCTCCCTCGGCCTCGCCCCATCCCTGCCCTGCCCCAATCCCTGCCCTGCCCCAATCCCTGCCCTGCCCCAATCCCTGCCCTGCTCCATCCCTGCCCTGCTCCATCCCTGCCCTGCCCCAATCCCTGCCCTGCCCCAATCCCTGCCCTGCTCCATCCCTGCCCTGCCCCAATCCCTGCCCTGCCCCAATCCCTGCCCTGCTCCATCCCTGCCCTGCCCCATCCCTGCCCTGCTCCATCCCTGCCCTGCTCCATCCCTGCCCTGCTCCATCCCACCCCTGCCGGCCGCGGGCAGCTCCTCTCTCCCACCCCCACGCTCAGCCCTTTCCCCTCTGCTCCCGGAGCTGCTCCCTGCTCAGCTCCACTTCTGTCTCTTGTTTCTACTCTTCTCTCCCTCCCAAGCCTTTTTCCCACCCTCCAGGACACCTCCAGCTGCCTCCCCAGCCCTGCTCCAAGGCTTGCTGAGGCTGGTTCAGCCTGGGGAGGAGAAATCTGCCACTCAGCAAGTTCTGCCTGGGACAGCAATGTGCCCTGGGGGCCAAGAGAGACAATGGGGTCCTGGGGGCAGCAGGGCTGGGGAGGTTCTGCTGCCCCTCTGCTCTGCCCTGCTGAGAGCACAGCTGCAATCCTGTGGCCAGGTTGGGGCTCCCCAGGTCAAGAGAGACAGAGAGCTGCTGGAGAGAGTCCAAGGCAGAGCCAGGAGGAGGCATAGGGGACTTGAGCATCTCCCCTGTGAGGAGAGACTGAGAGCCCTGGGGGTGTTGAGTCTGGGGAGGAGAAGGCTGAGAGGGATCTGATCAATGTCTATCAATAGCTGAGGGCTGGGGGGCAGGTGGAGGGGGACAAGAAGCCTCTTTTGGAGGCAGGGAGCCTCTTTCTGGGGGCAAGGCTCTCCAAGTGGTCCCTGGAAGCTGGGGAGGGATGTAGAACCAGCCTGTCCTTCCACACCCTGCAGGACAGACGGACATGGGGGTGTCCTCTCTGGGTCATAGGTGCCAGAGGTGCAAAGAGCTGCCTGGGGCCCAGGTTGGAGTGAGGAGGGGTGGGAGGCACTGGGGCAGGTTCTGGATGTCCCCTCCCAGGAGGTGCCCAAGGCCAGGGGTCAGGCCTTCAGCACCTTGGTGTAAGGGAACCCCCCAGGGCAGGGGTCTTCAAGGGATGGTCTTCAAGGGGCTTGGGACTTGCTGGTCTTGAAGGGGCTTGCAGTAGATGACCTTTAAGGTCCCTCCCGACCCAACCCGGTCTATGACTCTCCTGCAGTAGCTTCTCTCAGGTGGGCAAGGCCCTTTGTGCCCTCTGGGAGCTCTGCTGAGCTGCTGCCCCCTGCCCTGCGCTGCGTCGGAGGCCAAGGACACCACCCCCGCAGGTCCCTGCAGCACTTCCCCCTCCCGGCGCTGCTGTCCCTCTGCAGCCCTCCGCAGCCAGCAGGGACGGCAGGGACGCTCCCGGGGGCAGAGCCTGCGGCGCTGCTTATCTGGCCCGGGGGCCAGGAGCTCCTGGAGCCAGATAGTGCAGACAATGGGAGCAGGGCTGCAGAGCCTCCCCTGATACCCAGCGGGCACCCACAGACCGTTCCCATGGCCAGGCAGGGCCTTTGCTATCGCCGCGGAGCTGCCCTGGCGCTGGCCCTGGCTGCTATCGGCTCCCCCGGGAGCTCCATCCCTGGGCTCTGGGGGGGGTTGGTGTTTCCCAGCCCAGCTGTGAGCCCTGGCCCCCTGCAGCTGCTCTCTATCAGGCCCTGGCAGCTGCTGCTGCTGCAGATAGGGCAGGAAGCAGGCGGCGGCAGGCGGCGGCGGGGGCAGCCCTGCCGTGCCCCTGCCCTGCCCCGAGCTCTGCCACCTGGCAAGGCTGGCACCAAAAACCCACCAAAGCCACCCAAAGTTAAAGGGAGAGCTGGGGGGGAAGGGGTGGTGGTGTTAGGAAGGGCCCCAGCAGGCAGCTGTGCCTGGGCTGCCTGTGCCAGGGAGGAGAGGAGATGCCCTTGGCTGGGAGTTGGGTGCCCTGCTGGCACGGGGCAGCCCTGGTGCCCTCCTCTGCCAGCTCAGAGGAGCCCTCTCAGCTCCCCAGGGCTGGGCACTTCTGAAGCTCTCCCTCCTCATGCCCAGTGGGCACCTGGAGCAGGACAGCTCACCCAGCTGGCTCCCAAGGGCTCCTAGCAGCACCTGGCAGGGGACAGCAGCCAGAGGCAGTGGGGACAAAAGCCTCCAGAGCAAGAAACTCCTCTCAGTATCCTGGTGGTGGTTGTGGTGGTGGTGGTGGTGGTGGTTTTGGTGATGGTGGTTGTGGTGGTTGTTGTTGTTGTTGTTTGCATTTTATTGGCTTGATTTTTTACCATTTAACTGTTGTTATTTTTAATCATATTTTTTAATAGGTTAACCTCCAAACCTTGCAGTTCAGGAGGCAAAAAACAACCCTCTGAAAGTTTCAGTTCAGGAGAGAGAACAAAAGCAGACAGAAACCCCAAAGCTTTCAGCTCATCAGGAAAACAAAGGGAGTCCAGAGGAGAGGTCTGCAGCCTGCCCCCCGCCCCAGCTGTAACTTCCCGAGCTGGGTCTGCAGCATCCTCCTGCCTGCCCGGCAGACACAGGCAGCTGCCCTCCCCGGGCCGCCCCAGCCAGCTCCTGAGCATCTGCGAATGCTTTTAGGGGAGAGGGGAAACAAAGACCCAAAGCCAAAGCCGGCTGCGAGGCTTTTCCCGGGGCTGTCGCTGCGGGGCTGTCGCTGCGGGGCTGGGGCAGGGTCGCCGAGCGGAGCCTCTGCGCTTGCCGCTCTTGGCAGCGCTCCCTGCTCGCCCCCGCAGCCTCCCCGCAGCCCCCCCTGCAGCCCCCCCTGCAGCCCCCCCTGCAGCCCTCCCCCAGCCCTCCCCGCAGCCCCCCCCGCAGCCTCCCCGCAGCCCCCCCTGCAGCCCCCCCTGCAGCCCTCCCCCAGCCCTCCCCGCAGCCCCCCCCGCAGCCTCCCCGCAGCCCCCCCTGCAGCCCCCCCTGCAGCCCCCCCTGCAGCCCTCCCCCAGCCCTCCCCGCAGCCCCCCCCGCAGCCCCTTGCCCCTCTCTCCTGTGCCAGAGCCTCAGCACCCTGGCACTGAAGAGCTTCTTCCTCAGCTCCAGGCTGACCCTGCTCTGCCTCAGCTCCAAAACAGTTCAGGAGCTTTCTCTCCTGGACTGAAAGGTTTGGAGGTTGTTTTCTTTTCCTCCAGAACTGAAAGGTTTGGAGAACTTTTTTCCCTTTCTCCTGAGCAGGGAGCTTTGGAGGTTCTCTTTTTGCCTCTCCTGAGCAGGGAGCTTTGGAGGTTCTCTTTTTGCCTCTCCTGAACAGGGAGCTTTGGAGGTTCTCTTTTTGCCTCTCCTGAACAGGGAGCTTTGGAGGTTCTCTTTTTGCCTCTCCTGAGCTTTGGAGTGAGCTTCTCTCCCCTCTTCCACAGTAGCTGTTGCCAGCCAGCTGCAGCCCTCCCATATTTCACTCAGAGCTGAGGAACCCAAACCTTGAGACCAAATTAAACTCCTTGTTGACATTGCAATAAAAACCCCAAAGCAGGGCTCAGACTGAAGCAGCTTCAGCTGCAACCCCCCAGCCCCAAGCTGCACTTCAGCTCTTTTATGGATGGAAGATTTGTTTCCTGGGGTCCCCAGGCTCCCCATCCAGCAAAGTTATTTCCTCTTGGCAGCTGCCTGGAAATAAAAAAAAGAGGATATCAAAGCCCTGAAGCAGAGGTGGAGGGGAGGAGGAGCTGTGGCAGGCAGCAGGAGGAAGCAGAGTCTCCCCAGCACCTGTAAATATTTGCTCTGTGTCTTGGCCAGGGGGAAAGAAAGGAAGAAAGAAAGGGAAAAGGAGGGAAAATAATTGTCAGGGCATTTATTTGGTGAGTTGGGGAGGAAATAGAATCTGCAGCTGGCAGGAAGGTGGTGGTGTGGGGCTAGGAGGGGGAGCAGCAGAGAGGGGTTAGGTCCCCACTTCACAACCACCTCCAAGGGCAGTCAGCTTGCTGGCCCCTGGCTGGGCTGATGCCAGGGCAGTGTGGGCAGAGGGCAGGAGAGGGCATCCTGCCCCTGGGCTCTGCTCTGCTCAGACCTCACCTCCAGCCCTGCCCCTGGGCTCTGCTCTGCTCAGACCTCACCTCCAACCCTGCCCCTGGGCTCTGCTCTGCTCAGACCTCACCTCCAACCCTGCCCCTGGGCTCTGCTCTGCTCAGACCTCACCTCCAACCCTGCCTCCAGCCCTGCTGTCCCCAGCAGCAGCAGGACACAGAGCTGCTGCAGAGAGCCCAGAGGAGGCCACAAGGCTGCTGCCAGGGCTGCAGCAGCTCTGCTGGGAGCACAGGCTGAGGGAGCTGGGGCTGTGCAGCCTGCAGAGGAGAAGGCTCCAGGGGCACCTCAGAGCTGCTGCCAGCCCCTGAAGGCATCCTGCAGGAAGGCTGCAGAGGGACTTTGGCTGAGGGGGGCTGGAGCCAGGCCCAGGGGCAATGGTTTGGAGCTGAGGCAGAGCAGGCTCAGGCTGCAGCTGAGGAAGAAGCTCTTCAGTGCCAGGGAGCTGAGGCTCTGGCACAGGCTGCCCAGGGAGGCTGTGGCTGCCTCCTGCCTGGGGGTGCTGCAGGCCAGGCTGGATGAGGCCCTGAGCAGCTGAGCCTGGCTGAGAGCTGTCCCTGGGCATGGAGGGGAGGTTGGAGCAGAGGAGCTCTGAGCTGCCCCCAGCCTGGGCTCTGCCATGCTCTGCTCTCTCCCTCCTGGCTTTGCTTTTTTTCCTCTTCATTATCTTCTGTTTTTTTCCTGCTGTTTTCATCCTGCTCTGCTCCATGCAGAGGTTTCCATCCCACCCCTGCCAGCTTTCCACTCTTCCTGAGGACTTCCCGTGGTCCCCCCTGGCCCAGGCTGGGATGAAGGAATGCCAGCGATGTGTGCAGGTGGAGCTGCTGCAGATAAAGGCTGTTTGATGTCAGCTGGGTGGGCACCAGGCCTGCTGCAGCAGGAGGGCTGCAGTGGTGGCACAGACAGCCAGCAGCTTGCACTGCCAGGGCCTTTGTTGTCACACTCAAAGCTTTTGGGCTCTCCTCCCTTCCGTGGAATGTCCTCTGTGCCCCCAGGGCCCCCAGCCTGGGAGGCTTTGTTGTGTGGAGCCTAGGGGCTCCAGCCAGAGCTGGCCCTTGCTGCTGGGCTGCTCCTGTCACAGGGCTGCTTCTGAAGGGGAGCCAGGTCAGAGCATCCATCAGAGAAAGGGTTGGGGTGGAAGGGATGCCCAGAGGCCCCCAGCCCAACCCCCTGCACCCAGCAGGGACATCCTCCCCTACAGCAGGTTGCTCACAGCCTTCTCCAGCCTCCCCTTGAACGCCTCCAGGCTTGGGGGGGCCTCAAGCCCCTCCCTGGGCAACCTGCTGCAGGCTTCCAGCAGCCTCCTGGGGCAGAGCTTCTTCCTCACAGCCAAGCTCCATCTGCTCTGCTCTCATTCCCAACCTCTGCCCCTGGGCCTGGCCCTGCAGCCCTTTGGCAGCAGTCCCTCTGCAGCCTGCTGCTCTGTCTTCTCTCCCCTTCCCCTTCCCCTTCCCCTTCCCCTTCCCCTTCCCCTTCCCCTTCCCCTTCCCCTTCCCCTTCCCCTTCCCCTTCCCCTTCCCCTTCCCCTTCCCCTTCCCCTTCCCCTTCCCCTTCCCCTTCCCCTTCCCCTTCCCCTTCCCCTTCCCCTTCCCCTTCCCCTTCCCCTTCCCCTTCCCCTTCCCCTTCCCCCAGCAGTATTTTTTGTTTCCAAACCTGACCCCAGGGTGGTGGAGGCTGGAAGGGACCTGTGGAGATCAGCCAGAGCAGGCTGCAGAGGGCCACATCCAGGTGGGGCTCCACCACCTCTGGGTGGTCAAACCTCTTCCTGTGCCATGTGCCTGCTGCCTGTTGCCATGTGAGGTGCCAGGGGCTGGGGGCAGCTGCTGGCAGAAGGCTGGTGCTGGGTGCATGCCTGTGGGGTGCTCCTGTGGCAGGGCAGGAGGTCCCCAGGCAGCCACCCCTAGCACTGGGCTCAGAGCTCTGCAGTGTGTCCCCCACTGCCCTGCACTGCCCCTGAGCTTCAGGAGCTGCCAGCACCTGGGGCCATGAGGCCTCAACCCTGCTGCTCTCTAGGGAGCTGCTGGAGGGCATGAAGGAACAGGTGGCCGTGGCACCTGGGGCAGGGTCTGGTGGCCACGGTGGGGTTGGGCTAATGGTTGGGCTGGATGAGCTTGGAGGTCATGGTCTTGGCTCTTTGGGCCATGGTTTGGTGGCCATGGTGGTGTTGGGTTGGTGTTGGCCTGGATGGCCTTAGAGCTGGTGGCCATGGCTCTTTGGGCCATGGTTTGGTGGCCATGGTGGTGTTGGGTTGGTGTTGGCCTGGATGGCCTTAGAGATGGTGGCCATGGCTCTTTGGGCCATGGTTTGGTGGCCATGGTGGGGTTGGGTTGGTGTTGGACTGGATGAGCTCAGAGGTCATGGCCATGGCACCTGGGGCCAGGGTCTGGTGGCCATGGTGGTGTTGGGTTGGTGTTGGCCTGGATGGCCTTAGAGCTGGTGGCCATGGCTCTTTGGGCCATGGTTTGGGGGGCATGGGGGTGCTGGGCTGCTGTCTGGACTGGGTGCTCCCAAGGGCTTCTCCAACCCCAGCAGCTCTGTGGCTGCAGGAAGGATTTCTCCAGGAGCAGCTTTGCAGGAGGAGTTTTCCTGACTCATTGCAGGATCTCAGCCCCAGCTCAGTGCTGCTCCTTGCAGCTCCCGGGGAGGGATGCTGCTAATTAGTGAGGAAGTGACAGGAGCAGGAGGGTTCTCCTCCTCTGGGGGGGCTGATGGCAGCAGCTGAACTTTCCTGGCTGATTTTTGTCTATATTTGGCCATTTTGTTCTCTTTTAAGCAAAATCTGGCCAGGGAGCTGGGGAGAACATCTCCCTCCCCTCCTCCTTCCCCTCTCTATTTCCAGTCCCTCTGCACAGAACCATTAAGGTTGGAGAAGCCCTCTGAGATCCAACCACCCAACACCACCCTGGCCCCAAGGGCCATGTCCCTGGCCTCTGAGACCACCCAGTCCAACCTTCAGCCCATCACCACCATGGCCACCAAACCCTGGCCCCAGGTGGCCCTGGCCCACCTTTCTTGAGCTCCACCAGGGATGGGAACTCCACCACCCCCCTGGGCAGCCTCCCTGGGGCATTTTCATTCGCAGTGAAGGATCTCAGGGGTCATGGCCATGGCACCTGGGCCATGGTTTGGTGGCCATGGTGGGGTTGGGTTGAGGTTGGGCTGGATGAGCTCAGAAGGCTTTTCCCACCCAACCCATTCCTTGATTACAGACTCATGGCTCTCAGCTCACAGAATCTCCCAGGGGCAGGGGTCAGGAGGGACCTCTGAAGATCACCTGGTCCAACCCCCAGCCCCAGCAGGGTCACCTGGGGCAGCTCAGTCTCCTGCCTTCCATTGTTACAGTCTCCTGGGCTCCTATCTTTAGGAGCATGAAGCTCCCCAAGGAGCTCCCCAGCAGGGGAAGCCCCCAGGCCATGCACCACCAGCCTTTGTAGCTCCTGTGGGAGGAGTGGGAGAGAGTCTGAGCTGGGAGGTGGCACAGCAGGGCCACACTGCTGTCCCTGCTGCCAGCCAGGGGCAGGGGAGCTCAGTTGCTGGTTGCTGGAGTCCACAGAGCCACCAAGTGCTGCACATCCATTGTCACTGCCCAGGAAGGTCCCAGCTGAACATGGAGCCCCCCAGCACCTGCAGTTTTCTGCCATCCTCAGCTCTTTGCCCCTTTGCACCATTCTGGGGCTGTGCTGTGGGTGGGAAGGCTGCAGCTGGCTGTGGGAAGTCCCCAGCAGGGTTTCCCCTGTGGGTGGTACCCCTGGGAGCAGCAGGGATGCCCCCAGAGCCACCTGAAGCCAGAGCTGCTGCAGAGCTGCTGCAGAGCCTGCTCTGATCTCCCCTGCAGGCAGCAGCCTGCTGCTCCCAGGGAAGTCTTCTGCTTGAGCTGGGCCATGAGGAGTCACAGAATGGGTTGGCTTGGAAGGGACCTCCCAGATCATCCCTTCCAGCCCCTGCAGGTCCCTTCCAGCCCAGCCCACTCTGCTCTGCTCTTGGGAAGGACAATCTGAGGCCAGCCTCCCACAGGACCTTTGATTCTCCCTTGGCAGAGTCAAGAGCAGCAGCGTGGGGCCAGACACAGCAGCCCAGCCCCTGTGGTCCCAGCTAAGGCACCTGCAGGGAGGTTGGGTGCCAGGGGCCATTTGTTGCCTGCAGGAGGGGTCAGGGGCTGGCACAGGCTGCCCAGGGGGGTGGTGGAGTCCCCATGCCCGGAGGGGTTCGAGGGAGCTGTGGCCATGGCCCTTGGGGCAGGGTTTGGTGGCCATGCTGGGGCTGGTGTTGGCCTGGAGGATCTCAGAGGTCTTTCCCACCCCAAACCATTCCATGGTTGTCTCTCAGAGCTGCAGGGAGGGAGGAGCTGCCAGCATGGCAGTGCCAGAACCTGGAGCTGGAGCTGGGCTGGGGAGCAACCTTCTGAGCCCCCCCAGCAGGTGTCCCTTCACGTGGCCTTGCTGCCACCCCTGCCACCCACCAGAGAGCTTCCCTCCCAGCCCCAGGTGCCCCGGGGGGAAGTCCACTCTGGGCACACTTCCCCTTTCCACTCCCACCCCTGGTGCTCTCTGTGGGTGCTGGAGCTGTGCCAGCCTGCCTGCCCTGCTGGAGCGTGCATGGTGCCCCCTGGGCCTGCTGCCTGCCCCCTGGCCCTCCCTGCAGGCCTTCCCCGGGGGTGTGTGGGGGCAGGGCAGGAGGTGGCAGCGAGAGCAGGAGCCCCGTGCCCGAGCCGCCCAGGTGCCACCACGGGCAAGGGGTGCTGGGCATCCTCTGTGGCACAGTCTGGCTGTGAGCTCTGCTGGAGTGGTTGCCCTTGGGCTGAGGTCTGGCTGCCTCCTGAGGCCACTCTGCTCTTGCCCAGCTGCACAGGGCACTGGCATGGGCACCCCAGGCCTGGCTGCTCCTTGCCACCAAGCAGGGCAGGGCTTGCTGCCCCCCTGTTTCTGGAAGGCCAGAGGGGGCCCCCGAGGGGGCTCAGGGAAAGAGCTGCTGCACAGCTCAGCTCCCACATCCCCTCCCCACACCCTGCAGCTGCTCAGGGCCAGGCTGGATGAGGCCTGGAGCAAGCTGCTCCAGTGGGAGCTGTGCCTGGGCATGGCAGGGGTTGGCACCGGGCGATCTTGAGCGCAGACCATCGGCTGTGGGTGTGTGGAGCCTGCCCTTGCCGGGCTGCCACGGCCTGCTGTGTGCAGAGCTGAGCTCCCTGAGCCTGGGGCTCTGGGGGAGCCGCTGCCAGGGGTGGGGTTGGTGGCCAGGAGCTGCTGAGAGCTCCAGGAGAGCTCCAGGAGAGCTCCAGGAGAGCTCCAGGAGAGCTCTGAGTGCTGCAGGTGCTGCAGGGGCAGTAGTCTGCAGGGAAAAAACAAACACCAGGGGCACCACAAAACCTAACCAAAACGCCCTGCCCTGCCCTGCCCTGCCCTGCCCTGCCCAGCCCTGCCCAGCCCTGCCCAGCCCTGCCCTGCCCAGCCCTGCCCTACCCAGCCCTGCCCAGCCCTGCCCTACCCAGCCCTGCCCTGCCCAGCCCTACCCAACCCATCCAACCTAACCCTACTCAACTCAATCCAAGCCATTCCAGGGTGGGTGGAGATGGCAGGGGGGAGATGGCTGGGGGTGGGATGGGGCTGGCAGGGGGTGGGTGGAGCTGGTGGGGCTGGGGGTGTTGTGCAGGCTGCAGAGGGCCTTGGCCAAGTGCAGTCACTTCCTGCCCCTCTGCCAGAGCTCACAGCTGATAAAGGGCCAGGGCTGGAGTGTGGGAAAGCTCCAGAGCTGGGTGGGCTGCAGGCAGGGTGCAGGCAGGGGGAGGAGAAGGCTCCTGGGGAGAGCAAGCAGGACTCTGTCAGTGGAGAGGCAGGGCTTGGGCCTCCTGTCCTCTGCCTCTTGCCCAGGCTGGGAGCTTGCTCAGCCCTCCCCTCGGCAGGAGAAGGGTGAGGGGGGCCCTGAGCAGTGCTTGCAAGCACCTGGGGGGGTGGGGACAGGAGGCTGAGGCTCTGCTCAGTGGTGTCCTGTGCTGGGACACAGACTGGAGCCCAGGGGCCTCCACCTCAGCAGGAGGAGAAACTTCTCTGCTGTGAGGCTGCTGGAGCCTGGGGCAGGCTGCCCGGGGGGGCTGTGGAGTCTCCTGCTCTGGGGACTTTCAGGACCCACCTGAAGTGTTCTGGGTGCCCTGCCCTGCTCTGGCAGGGGGCTTGGGCTGGGTGACCTCCAGAGGTCCCTTCCAGCCCCGCTCTGATTCTGTGTCTCTGTGGGTGGCAGCAGGGACTGGACACAGGAGGTGTTCCTGGGTGCTGCTGGGGTCTCCAGGGAGCAGGCAGGCAGGCAGCAGCTCTCTGCTAGCAGCTCACCATGGGAAAGGGCTCAGCCCACCCTGGGGGAGCTCTGTGCCCACCGTGGGAAAGGGCTCAGCCCACCGTGGGGGAGCTCTGTGCCCACCGTGGGGGAGCTCTGTGCCCACCATGGAGGATCTGTGTTCCCTGGAGGCCCCGGGGCTGGGCACTCCCAGCTCTTGCTGCCCCAGCAGCTGGCACGGCCACCACGGCCCTTGCTGCGGCAGTGGCTTGCTCCGGGCTGCCCCGGGCTCCGCTTTGCTGCCCGTGCCCAGGGCAGTGCCCAGTCTGTGCCCCTGGGAACGGGAGGCGTTGGATGCCCCGCGGGCTGCAGGGAGCTGCTGCGGTCGTGCTGCTTCCCAGGGTGTTGGGCACCGCCCCCGCCTCGGGCAGCCCTCTGCTGACTCCTGCCGGTGCCACCGGGGCGGATGCCAGGCGGGGGTGCTGCGGAGAGCCTGCCGCAGCAGGGCAGCGCTGACCAAGCCTCCTCTCTCCTCTCCTCTCGTTGCAGTAAATGAGATCATAAGGAACGACCTCTCCGGCACCAGTGCCCACTCCTAGCTGTCGCCCCCAGGCCTGGCAGCAGGCCCTCAGACACCTCTGGCCTCGCTGGGCAGCAGCGGGCACCCAGCCCTGGCACCGCTCTGCTCTTCCACCTCGCCCCACCCCAGGAACGAAGACTCGCCTCTGGCTCCCAGGGGAGCTCCTCAGGCAGCAGGAGCTCCTGGAGGGACTTCACCTCAGAGGGAGGGAGGAGAGGCTCAGACAGGACAGCACCAGGGGAGCTTGGCCAAAGCCAGGCAGCCCCTGCCCGGCACTGCCCCCGGGCACGGCACTCGGCCCTGGCGCTGCCTTCCCCGAGCAGGCTTGGAGCCTGGGAAGCCTTGGGAGGTGCAGCTCTGGAGCTGGCATCCTGCAGCGAGGTGTGGAGAGCCCCCCTGCTCCAGCCAGGCGGCAGCAGGGCTTCCAGAGCTCCTGCAGCTCCTCCTCTGCCGGCGGTGCCCAGCCTCTGCCAGCGGTGCCCAGCCTCTGCCAGCGGTGCCCAGCCTCTGCCGGCGGTGCCCAGCCTCTGCCAGCGGTGCCCAGCCTCTGCTGGCTGTGCCCAGCCTCTGCTGGCGGTGCCCAGCCTCTGCCAGGGGTGCCCAGCCTCTGCCGGCGGTGCCCAGCCTCTGCCGGCGGTGCCCAGCCTCTGCCAGGGGTGCCCAGCCTCTGCCGGCTGTGCCCAGCCTCTGCCAGGGGTGCCCAGCCTCTGCCGGCGGTGCCCAGCCTCTGCCAGCGGTGCCCAGCCTCTGCCAGGGGTGCCCAGCCTCTGCTGGCGGTGCCCAGCCTCTGCCAGGGGTGCCCAGCCTCTGCCGGCTGTGCCCAGCCTCTGCCAGCGGTGCCCAGCCTCTGCCGGCGGTGCCCAGCCTCTGCCAGGGGTGCCCAGCCTCTGCCGGCTGTGCCCAGCCTCTGCCAGCGGTGCCCAGCCTCTGCCGGCGGTGCCCAGCCTCTGCCAGCGGTGCCCAGCCTCTGCTGGCTGTGCCCAGCCTCTTGCCTTCCTTTTCAGCCCATGCCAGGAGGCCTCCTGGCTGTTGGCGTCATCTCAGCTTGGTTCTGCCCTGCATCTCCTCCTTAATGCCCTGCAAGGGAGCACAGGAGTCTGAGAGCAGCTTGGAGAGGACCCTCCTGGGTGCCAGGGTAAGGACCCCCCAGAGCTGAGCCCCAGGAGATGGCACCAGAGCTCACCCCTGGGGATGTGGCACCAGAGCTCAGCCTGGAGCTCAGCTCTGATGGTCAGCCCTGGAGCTGCTGCTGCCTGCCTGGCGAGGGGCAGAGGTTTACCAACCCCCTCCTCCCCCCCCCTGCTCTGCCCTGGGGCTCTGGAGGGGCTGCCCCCGGGCTGGGCACTGGCAGCGGGCAGGGAGGGGCAGGGGGCACAGGGAGGAGAGGCCTGGCGATGGGAATGGGAAGGGCTTTCAACTGGAGCTGAAGCCTTTGCCTCCTCAAGTTAATTCTCATTTGCATTTCCAGTCTCGTTTTCAGTTTGAAGATACAAAACTCCAAATGGAAATTTAAAACAAATACATTTGAAACTGAATTTGAAATAGAAAAGAACAATTGAAAATAAATTTACATGGAAATAAATTGACTAAGATTTAAAGTTAAAAATGAAAGGAAACTGTCAATGGCGAAGGAAAAGCCAACATGAAATTTAAAGTTGCATGAAAGAGAAAATGAAAAAGAAATGGAAAAATAAATTTCAGTGAAATTTTAAAATTAAATTTTCATTTAAATGGAAAATTTTTAAAAATGAAATTTAATTGAAAATTAAAGTAAAAATAAATTTGAATGGAAATTGAAATTTTAAATGAAAATTTTTAAAAGTTTTAAAATTGGAATGGGAATCAAAATTTTCAATTTAAATGGAAAACAAAACCGTTAAAAACATTTGAATGGGAATCAAAGTTTTCAATTTAAATGGAAAATGAAAAGTTTAAAAAATGGAAATCAAAATTTTATATTTATATGAAAAATTAAAGAGTTTAAAAATTTGAATGGAAATAAATAAATGTAAATTAAAATTTTAAAAGTTTTAAAATTTGAATGGAAATTGAAATTTTCAGTTTAAGTGGAAAATAAAAAGTTTAAAAATTGGGAATCCAAATTTTCAATTTAAATGAAACATTTAAAAGGTTAAAAATTTGAATGGGAATCCAAATTTTCAATTTAAATGAAAACTAGAATGAAACCTTTAAATTGCATTTAAAATTTAAATTTAAAATGGAATGGAAATTAACTTTAAAATGCCGTTCCAAATAACATTTCAACTAAAAGTTAAAAGGAAATTTAGTTTAAAATTAAAGACTAAAAACTAGCATCGCAATGAGATTACAGTGGGAATTTAAAGGACAATAAAGGTCAAACTTTCAATCACAAATGGAAGGAAAATGTGCATAAAAATCCAAGCGGGAGCTGAGCTGAAGGCAAAGCGGAGGAGGAAAGGGGATTAAAAGTCGGTCAGACTCAGGAAGGAAAGCGAAAAGGGGAATTAAAAAGGTAGGAAAGGTTTAAATCGAACACAAATGGGATTGAAAATGAAGCCAGCTCGAAGCCGCTGCGCCCTGCGCGCCCTGCGCGCCCTGCGCGCCCCGCGGCTCCGCGCTCCTGCCCTCGGCGCACGCCGGGAGCGCCGCAGCCGCTCTGTGCCTTAGGCCCCTGCGCCCCCTGCTGGGCCTCCCCCCGCGCTGCAGCTCCCTGCGCGGTTCCTCCTCGGCCGCCGGACCCGCGGAGGGCTCCCCCCGGCCGGGGAGGTGACTTCTGCGTCCTGCTGCCTCGGCACGGCACCCCGCGGTCGAGGCCATAGTGGGCACCGCTGGCACACGGCTGGCACACGGCTGGCACGCCTCGGGAGGGACGAGGACAGCCGGGGGGCTTGTGCGGGAGAGCGCCTGCCTTGAGCCTCCTCCTGCCGTGGGCTGCCTCCTGGCTTGGGCTGCCTCACGGGCTGCTCCTGCTCACGGCCTGGTGCCCCCAGCTGTATTTAACCCCCAGCCCCTGTATGTAGCTCTGTATCCCCCGCCCGGAGCCTCTCCCGGCGGCTGCCAGCCCCGCAGCAGCCGTGCCCGTAGCTGGGGCGCAGACTCTCGAAGCCAGCTGCTGCTGGGCTCAGCCCCAGAGCGCTTCCTCTGATGGCATCTCGACAAATCTTCCTTCTCTTCACCTCAAGCCAGCAGCTCTCCTTGGCCTGTGGACAGAGCCAGGCACCTCCAGCTCCTCTGCTTGCACCCTGCTGGAGCCTGGCCCGGCAGCCTCCCGCCACGGACCCTGCTCGCCCAAAGACCTCGGCTGCCAAGGAGGGCAGGGGATGGACTCCGCTGGCTCCTCACCTCCTGTGCTCTCAGACTGTTCAGAAGGGTCCCCAGAGCGTGGAGGGGAAACCTCTGCTCATGCCAAAGCTGTTCTGTTTCTGTCTCTCTTAAGCCGGTAGCTGATGGAAGGGGCCCAGGCTGGGAGGGGGCCCAGGCTGGGAGGGGCCCCAGGGCCATCTGCTCCGACCTGCCTGCCACGGGACCTGGGGAGGGCCCTTGGGTGAGGCTCATCCAGCACAGGGTGCTCCACAGCTTGCCTTTCAGCCAGGCGCCCAGCTGCATGGCTTGCAGATGTTGCACCTCCTGCATCCTTCTTGGGATTTTGTCCTCTTTAAGCTATTTTTGGGGGGGAAGAAAAAAGCCTCAACCCCACTCAGCCCCCCCACTGCAGGTGTCCCCTCCCTTCAAGGCTGGATGATGGAAGATGCTGCCTCTCCTGTCTCTGTATTGATGAAATAAAGCCAAAAGCAGAACAGTTTGGACACCATCTCGTTTGGGGGGGAGCAGGAGGGGAGGGGGGGTCCTGCTGGCCCCTGCTCACCGTGGATCCCACCAGCCCTTGGCTGCAGACAAAGCGACACCCCCCCCCCCACAAAGGCAGCACTCGGAGCAGGTCCTCACAAGTCTGGGGGGGGGGAAGGCCACGACTCGGGTATGGTGCTGGGGGCTAAGGAGGGTCCTTGGGGGGGCTCTGGGTGCTGGCACAGCTGAGGGGTGTGGCACAGCTGCAGCTGTGATGTGGGCAGCAGTGGCCCTGCCCTGCCTGCAGCTCTAGGGGGCTCTGGGGCTGGGGTCTGCAGGGGATGAGAGGCAGGGGGCTGAGGCTGCCCACACAGCAGGGCACAAAAGGGCAGCTGGCCAGGAGCTGCCTCACTGAGCTGGAGCTGTGGTGGAGCTGAGGAGAGGTGGAGCTGAGCTGTGGTGAAGCTGACCTGGAGCTGAGCTGTGGTGGAGCTGTGGTGAAGCTGAGCTGAGCTGTGGTGGAGCTGTGGTGAAGCTGAGCTGTGGTGGAACTGAGCTGAAGCTGAGCTGAGGTGGAGCTGTGGTGGAGCTGAGCTGAAGTTGAGCTGAAGCTGAGCTGAGGTGGAGCTGTGGTGGAGCTGAGCTGTGGTGGAGCTGTGGTGAAGCTGAGCTGAGCTGTGGTGGAGCTGTGGTGAAGCTGAGCTGTGGTGGAACTGAGCTGAAGCTGAGCTGAGGTGGAGCTGTGGTGGAGCTGAGCTGAAGTTGAGCTGAAGCTGAGCTGAGGTGGAGCTGTGGTGGAGCTGAGCTGTGGTGGAGCTGTGGTGAAGCTGAGCTGAGCTGTGGTGGAGCTGAGCTGTGGTGAAGCTGAGCTGAGCTGTGGTGGAGCTGAGCTGAAGCTGAGCTGTGGTGGAACTGAGCTGAAGCTGAGCTGAGGTGGAGCTGTGGTGGAGCTGAGCTGTGGTGAAGCTGAGCTGAGCTGTGGTGGAGCTGAGCTGAAGCTGAGCTGAGGTGGAGCTGTGGTGGAGCTGAGCTGTGGTGGAGCTGAGCTGTGGTGAAGCTGAGCTGTGGTGGAGCTGAGCTGAGCTGAGGTGGAGCTGAGCTGAGGTGGAGCTGAGCTGAGGTGGAGCTGTGGTGGAGCTGAGCTGTGGTGAAGCTGAGCTGTGGTGGAGCTGAGCCGTGGTGAAGCTGAGCTGTGGTGGAGCTGAGCTGAGGTGGAGCTGAGCTGAGGTGGAGCTGTGGTGGAGCTGAGCTGTGGTGAAGCTGAGCTGTGGTGGAGCTGAGCTGAGGTGGAGCTGAGCTGAGCTGAAGCTGAGCTGAGGTGGAGCTGTGGTGGAGCTGAGCTGTGGTGGAGCTGAGCTGTGGTGGAGCTGAGCTGTGGTGAAGCTGAGCTGTGGTGGAGCTGAGCTGAAGCTGAGCTGAGGTGGAGCTGTGGTGGAGCTGAGCTGTGGTGGAGCTGAGCTGAAGCTGAGCTGTGGTGGAGCTGAGCTGAAGCTGAGCTGAGGTGGAGCTGTGGTGAAGCTGAGCTGAGGTGGAGCTGAGCTGAAGCTGAGCTGAGGTGGAGCTGTGGTGGAGTTGAGCTGTGGTGGAGCTGAGCTGAAGCTGAGCTGAGGTGGAGCTGAGCTGAAGCTGAGCTGAGGTGGAGCTGTGGTGAAGCTGAGCTGAGGTGGAGCTGAGCTGAAGCTGAGCTGAGGTGGAGCTGTGGTGGAGCTGAGCTGTGGTGAAGCTGAGCTGAGCTGAGCTGTGGTGGAGCTGAGCTGAAGCTGAGCTGAGGTGGAGCTGAGCTGAAGCTGAGCTGAGGTGGAGCTGTGGTGGAGCTGAGCTGTGGTGGAGCTGAGCTGAAGCTGAGCTGTGGTGGAGCTGAGCTGAAGCTGAGCTGAGGTGGAGCTGAGCTGAAGCTGAGCTGAGGTGGAGCTGTGGTGGAGCTGAGCTGAAGCTGAGCTGAGGTGGAGCTGTGGTGGAGCTGAGCTGTGGTGGAGCTGAGCTGAAGCTGAGCTGAGGTGGAGCTGTGGTGAAGCTGAGCTGAGGTGGAGCTGTGGTGGAGCTGAGCTGTGGTGGAGCTGAGCTGTGGTGAAGCTGAGCTGAGCTGTGGTGGAGCTGTGGTGGAGCTGTGGTGGAGCTGAGGAGAGCTGGAGCTGAGCTGGGGCTCCAGCAGCCACCCCAGCCGCCCTCAGCAGCCGCCCCGGGGTGTTGCTGCCCTGGCCGGGGGGCTTGGGGACACCATGCATGGCTCGGACAGGGTCACCGCGCGGGAGGGAGGGACAGGAAAAGCTCAGACCTGGTAAAACCAAATCTGGGCTGCCCCCAGCGCGCTCCTGGGAGCCGCGGGCGGCGCCACCGGAGCCGGGGGGAAGGCAAAGCTGCTGCTGAAAGCAGGCTGGGAACTGCCTGTGGCGTCTGGGGGCCAGGGGTAGCCTGCAGGGGACACCAAACCCTGTCCCTGGGGGACATCCAGCCCTGTTCCCAGCGGACATGGCCACAGCTGCCTTGAGCACCCCCAGGCATGGGGACCCCAGCACCCCCCCGGGCAGCCTGTGCCAGCCCCTGACCCCTCCTGCAGCACAGAAGCTTCTCCTCCTCTCCAGCCTGAACCTCCCCAGCGCAGCTTGAGGACATTTCCTCTCCTTCTGTCACTCCAGGCTGGGGAGCAGAGCCCAGCCCTGGCTGCAGCCTCCTCTCAGGGAGCTGCAAGGAGGTCTCCCTCAGCCTCCTCTTCCCCCCAGCCCCCTCAGCTGCTGCCCCCCAGCCCTGCTCCCCAGACCCTTCCCCAGCTCTGTTGCCCCTCCCTGCCCCTGCTCCATCCTCTCAAAGCCCTTCTGGCAGTGAGGGCACAAAGCTGAAGCCAGCACTCAGGCTGTGGCCTCAGCAGTGCCCAGCCCAGGGGCACACTCCCTGCCCTGCTCCTGCTGCTCCAGGCCAGGCTGCTGGTGCCCTCCTTGCCCACCTGGGCACTTTGCTGGCTCACATCCAGCTGCTGGCACCCAGCACCCCCAGGGTGCTGCATCTCTGGTGCAGTGAAGGCTCAGCCTGACGACCACCACCTCCTGAACCTCTCAGCCCACCAGGGGCTGGTGCAGGGCTGGGGGCAGCTGCTGGCCAGGCTGCCCTGCCCGCTGCCAGGGGCACCTCTCAGGCCAGGCTGGCCTGGGGCAGGGTGTGAGCTGCAGGCAGCAGGAAGGTGGTGAAGGAAGCCCCAAGAGCTGAGCCAGGGGGGAGCTGGAGGTGCAGGGAGGGTTTGGTGTGGGCAGGAAACCTGCTGGGGGAGAGCAGCAAAGCCCCAGGGCTGAGGGGAGGGCTGGAGCTGGGCAGGTTGGGCACCTGCAGGGGCAGCTGCAGGAGCCTGGAGGGGGCAGGGAGGTGGTGCTGAGCACCCACTGCTGTGCACAGCTCTGCTCCCAGACCCTTCTGTGTCCTCCTGCCTGCTACCAGCTGGCCTGGGCCCAGCCTGCCTCACTTTTTCCGTTGTAAAACAGCCTCCTTTCACCCTTCTGGAGGCTCCAACCCCTCCATTGTCTGAGCTTGGCAGGGACAGAGCCCCCGGGCTGGAGCAGAGCCCTTTGCCTTTCATCCCTGAAATTCCAGCCAGGTTTGGCTGGATGTTAAAAAACAGCCCCCAAAACCCCCCAACCTGTTAAAAAATTCACCATTTCCCTTCTCTGGCTCCTCTGGGCCTCAAAAATGTGCTGGAGGGCTGCCAGGGCAGCAAGTGGAGGTGAAACTGAGCCCAGGTTGGCACCAAAGCAGCTGCAGGCTCTGCTGGGAAAGGCTGGGGGCTGCCAGGGCAACTGCAGGCAGCAGAGCTGGGGGAGACCCCAAGCAGGACCACGGGAAAGGGGGTCACAGCACTGGGGGGTCCCAGCCCAGGAGGCTGTGCAGGAGGAGCAGAGCCACAGCCTGCTGCAGGCAGTGGGCAGCAAACAGCTGGAGCCAGGTATGGGGAGAGAGGAGCCTGGGGGCACAGGGAGGGGAGCACAGAGCAGGGAAACTTGGAGCTCCTCCTGGGGCAGAGCTGGCAGAGGCCTGGCAGAGGCCTGGCAGAGGCCAGCACAGCACAGCCCTGGCACAGGAGCCCCTGGGTGAGAGCCAGCAGCAGAGGAACCTCTCCTCTGGTGGTCTCCTGCTGCAGCTTTTGGCCCCCACAGGAGAGCCCTGGCAAGAGTGGCCTTGGAGAAGCTCTGCAGCCAAGCTCTGCCAGCTGTGCCAAGCCCTCCTCCAGCCCTGAGGAGCAGGCAGGAGGAGGATGCCACAGCTGCCTTGGACCCCTCCAGGCATGGGGACCCCAGCACCCCCCCCGGGCAGCCTGTGCCAGCCCCTGACCCCTCCTGCAGCACAGAAGCTTCTCCTCCTCTCCAGCCTGAACCTCCCCAGCGCAGCTTGAGGACATTTCCTCTCCTTCTGTCACTCCAGGCTGGGGAGCAGAGCCCAGCCCTGGCTGCAGCCTCCTCTCAGGCAGCTGGCAGTGAGGTCTCTCCCCCTCAGCTCTCTGCTGCTCAGCACCAGCCTGGGGCTGGGGGGGTCTCGGAGGCAGACAGCAGCGCGCCGCTAGAGGGCGCCGCTGGAGGGCGCCGCTGGAGGGCGCCGCCACTAGCGGCTCTGCTGGATGGTGCCCCCTGGTGGGCGCCGTGCGGAGGGCACTCCTAGAGGCTGCCGCTGGAGGGCGCCGCCTGGCGGACGCCGCCCGGAGCTGCCCGGCAGCCGGAGGCGGTTCCCGGCGCCTGTCCGCAGCCGCCCCGGGCCGGGGGGCGGAGGGGCTGCGCTGAGTCAGCGGGGCCGGGGCGGGCAGCACCCCAAAGGTCAGGCCGTGGGAGTCTGTCTAGACGGCGCTGCTGCAGCCGCTCCGCTGCTCCCTGCGGCTGTGGCGACCCCTCCCCAGCAGCCGCAGCCCCCCGGGCTCTCTCCAGGGCTCCCTCCAGGGCTCCTTTCTTCCCCCAGCCCAGGCGCCGGGCAGCCAAAGCAACCTGCCCGCAGCCTGGGAGGGGGCACAGGGCAGCTCCCTTGAGGAGACCCCCGAGGAGGTTGGGCACCTGCCCTGGGCACAGAGGACAAGAGATAGGCACCAGGTGGTTCCTGTGGGTGCCACACCACAGCCTGGCACCCTCAGAGTCAGGGAATCAGAGAATTGCTTGGGGTGGAAGGGACCTGGAAGGTCATCAACTCCAACCAGCAGCCCAGCACCACCATGGCCACCAGGCACAGGGAGCAGAGCAGGCTGCAGCCTCTGTGCCCAGTGCCCTGCACTACAGCTGGCACCGACCCCATGGATTCCTATGCCCCGGGAGCTGCTTCCTGGCAGGGCTGCTGTTGGTCAGCTGTGGGCATTTTAGCTTCCTCCTCAGCATCTCCCGTGGCAGGGCCCTGACCTGCTCTCTGCTGCACAGCACCTGCTTGTGCCAGGGTGGTGCTGACCCAGCAGATGTTCCTCTGGCACCGTCGGGAACCCTCCCCCGGCAGGGCTCTGCCTGCAGGGCAGTTGGCATCACTGCCCTGTGCTTGGGCTCCACAAGCTGAACCTGCCCCAACCAGCACAGGGCACTGAGGGCTGGAGAAGGCCAGGGAGGGGCAGCCAAGGTGTGAAGGGTCTGGGGAGCAGCAGCTGAGGGAGCTGGGGGGGTTGAGTGTGGGGAAGAGGAGGCTGAGGGAGACCTCCTTGCTCTCTGCAGCTCCCTGAGAGGAGGCTGCAGCCAGCTGGGGGTTGGGCTCTGCTCCTCAGTCTCAGGGGATAGGACAAGAGGCAGTGGCCTGAGGTGGTGCCAGGGGAGGGTTAGGCTGGAGATGAGGAACAATTTCTGTGCTCCAAGAGCGGTCAGGGGCTGGCACAGGCTGCCCAGGGGGGTCGGGGTGGAGTCCCCACCCCTGGAGGGGTTCAAGGGAGCTGTGGCCATGGCACTAGGGGGCAGGGTTTGGTGGCCATGGTGGGGCTGGGCTGGGCTGGGTGGTCTCAGAGGGCTTTCCCCACCCGAGCCAGCCTGTGGCTCTCTCACCATCTCCACCCTGCAGACTAGGAGTGGCTGGAGCAGAGCAGGGCTTGGAGGAATGCTCACAAGGTTCTGAGGTGTGGCCCTGCTGGCAGCTGAGGAAGGGCTGCAATTAGCTCAGGCTGTAATTAAGCTGCAGCGTGGTGGTGCTGAGGGAGGGCTGCTGGGGCAAGCAAGGCTGCTGCGCTGGCACCACCTGAGTGGGCTGGAGGTGAGGAGCTCCCCGGAAGGGTTCTCAGGCCCTGGCACCCCGCAGTTCCCGGCTCTGGGCTGCCCTCCCGTGGGTTTCCCAGCGCTGGCAGCCCTCCAGAGCTGTGCCCCTGGGTCGTGCCCTCCCCCGTGGCAGTGCCCCCGGGCAGCTGCGCAGCAGTGGCTCCCGCGGGGCTCTATCTCGTTTGGGCAGCAGCCCCCCGCAGAGTCTCCGATCTGCTCCTTTGTTCTGTTCCTTATCTCCCTGCCAAGCTCTCACCTCCCTCTCTTCTTGCTTGGCTCCTTTCCAGGGGCTCTTTCCCCTCCACATCATTTCCCTCCCTGTTAAGTATTTTGCTCTCCCCAGGACTTTTTTCCTTCCCCTTTCCCTTTTTCCTCTCTCCCACATTTGGTTTCTGCTCATGGCCTCCATCCTTCTTCTCCATCTCCTCTGTCCCACACTGCTGCCAGGGCTGCAGCAGCTCTGCTGGGAGCACAGGCTGAGGGAGCTGGGGCTGTGCAGCCTGCAGAGGAGAAGGCTCCAGGGGCACCTCAGAGCTGCTGCCAGCCCCTGAAGGCATCCTGCAGGAGGGCTGCAGAGGGACTTTGGCTGAGGGGGGCTGGAGCCAGCCCCAGGGGCAATGGTTTGGAGCTGAGGCAGAGCAGGCTCAGGCTGCAGCTGAGGAAGAAGTTCTTCAGTGCCAGGCTGCTGAGGCTCTGGCACAGGCTGCCCAGGGAGGCTGTGGCTGCCTCCTGCCTGGGGGTGCTGCAGGCCCTGAGCAACCTGGGCTGATTGGAGGTGTCCCTGCCCGTGGCAGGGGGGTGGAACTGGATGAGGTTTGAGGTCCCTTCCATCCCAACCCAACCCCTGCCATGACTCTATGACCTTCAAGGTCCATGTTGTGACCATGGCACCCTGGGAGAGGGTTGGATGGCCCTGGTGGTGCTGTGCTGATGGAGGCACCCCATGCCCTTAGAGGGCTTTTCCAACCAAGCCATGCTGAGCCATGGCCACCACCTCTGAGACCATCCAGCACATCAGCCCAGCACCACCATGGCCAACACTAACCCCCAGGAGGTCAGGAATTCCCTCTCTACTCCTGGGAGGAGCCCAGTGTGAGGTGGTGGCCACCAAGGCAGTGGCTGCCAGCAAAATGTTCCATCCCCTCTCCACAGGTGGAGTGGAAGGAGCAGTGGTGCTCTGCTGGGAGCAGAGGACTCAGCACCAGCATCTGCAGTGCTCTCAGATGAGGCCCAGCACAGATGCCAAAGCTCCCCAAGGTATGGAGGTCCAGCAGCCCCCTCAGGCCCAGCCATGCTCCCTGCAGCTCAGGGCAACTCCAGTGCCTCTCCTCAGGGGAGGCTCATGTTGGAGAGGTGCAAGAGTGGGCAGGGACTGGCACAGGCTGCCAGGGAGGTGGTAGAGTCCCCATGCCTGGAGGGCTCCAAGAAGCTGTGGTCATGGTGCCTGGGGACAGGGTTTGGTGGCCATGGTGGGGTTGGGTTGAGGCTGGGCTGGATGAGCTCAGAGGTCATGGCCATGGCACCTGGGGCCATGGTGGGGTTGGGTTGAGGCTGGGCTGGATGAGCTCAGAGGTCATGGCCATGGCACCTGGGGCCATGGTGGGCTTGGGCTGAGGTTGGGCTGGATGGTCTTGGAGGGCTTTTCCTTCCCTGGCCCTGTTCCAGCCCCTCCTGTTCCTGTGCTCTTTGCACCACAGTCCCCACCAGGAAGCCACAAACCCCTCCCGGCTTGTGGTGCTCTTTCCACCTGAGCTCCTCAGGTGCCTCTGGTGGTGCAGCAGCAGCCGAGGTGGCTCCATCCCTGGAGAGCACGGCCTGGGACCCCGTGCGGCCCTGGGGGTCCTGTGGCACTCCAGCCAAAGTCACAGCAGCTGGTGCTGGGCTGGCACTGCTGGCACCCAGGGAGGGAGCTGCAGGCACCGCCAGTGTCGGTCGTGTGCGGATGAGTTACGGTCAGCACCTCCCCGGCGGAGAGCTCTGCCCAAGGACCACTGAAGCTCCGGGGCAGGCTGCCAGGGAAGTGCCAGCTGCTGCTCTGATCTTTTCTAATGCCAAAAACCCTGGACAAAAGTGGTGCCTGACCCCCCCCAGCCCCCCCGGGACTTTCCTGGCCCAGGCGTCTCAGCCACCACTCAGCAAACTATTTAGAGCAAAACAAGGAAGCAGCAGGATGAAAATAAGTTGCGCTCGAGCTGAACTTCCTCTTCTGCTGGGTGCTTCTGTTCGGTCCTTCCCGCAGCCGGCAGGGAAGCCTGCAGGGGACGTGGGGACTGCAAGGCGCTGCGGGCAGGCAGCGCCCGCAGGAACCTCGGGGGGAGCCGTCGGGGACAGAGCCCCCCCTTGGTGCCCCGTCGGGGTAGAGCCTGCCAGGCTCTCCCGGAGCTGCCCCTGCAGGCTGCCAGGTGTCTGCCGCCGGCCTCGGAGGCAGAGGAGGAGCCCGGGCCGCATCCTGCCGGCATTTCTGGCAGCCCCGGAGACGAAAAGTGGGGGCGGGGGAAGGGCAGCAGAAAAAGGAAACCTTAACCTTTGGAAACTGCACCGCAGCGCTTCGGCAGCAGGAGAGGCACCGGCAGCTAGCAAAAAATAACCGGGGGGAGGAACATAACATTTGGAAGGAGCTCGGGGCGGGGGGGCCCCATTTAGCGCAGCCTCCCGAGGCGGCAGCCCCGCAGCCAGCCAGCTCCCAGCTGCCTTTTTCTTTTCGAGGCAAGAGCTTCTAAAATAGGTTTTCCTTCTGGCTCAGCCTCCCCTCATTTCCCCTGGAATTCGTGCGGGGAAGGGGCCAGGGGAGCAGGAGGGCACCGGCAGAGGAGGAGCGGAGCCATAAAGCGCTGAGCTCGACTCGATCGAAGCAGCTTGAGCTGGACGCGAGGTTAGGCTGTCTAAAGATAGCTGCAGGCTCCCAGGCTCCGCTCCCGGAGCTCTCTTTAGGGCCGTGGTCGGGGCTGCGATGGGCACCGAGGGGCTGCCTGCTCCCCGTGCTCACTGCTGGCTCTGCTCCACCCCACCTCAAGTGAGGAAGCTCTGCTGCGCGGCAGGGGGCAGCGGGGAGGGGGAGATGGCCTCGGAGCGGGGAAAGAGCAGGGCAGAGCCCAGGATGCCCCCAGCGAGCACCGAGGCATTGATACCGAGCGGGGTGGGAGAGGTTCATCGGTGGTTACCGATTGTAGGGGGGGTGGCAGAGGTTTGTTGGCATTTACTGATGCCAGGTGGGGTGGCAGAGGTTTGCCTCCCGTTAGGCAGCAGCCTGCTCTGTCCAGCAGCCACTAGAGACCAAGTTCCAGCTCCATCTTTGAGGCCATTGGAAGCTGTGTGCCAGGCAGGACTCCCCCTCGGGTATCCAGGGGCAGAGCAGAGGGAGTGAGGCCCTCTGGGCTCTGCATGAGGCTCCATCAGGGCTAACCTTGGCTCTCAGGTACCTCAGCTGCTAAGGAGGTTCCTGGAGTCCCTTGAGGGCTAGGAGGAGGCTCCTCAGGCGTGGTGCAGCACTGCAAAGCCTCTTTGCACCTCCAGGCTGGTGAGGTGCAAGCAGCACTGGAGGTGTTCCCATAGAGAGCTGCAGCAGGCTCCAGCAGCTGGACAAGGCTCCTGCAGCTGGCAGCTGCCAGCCCTGCTCTGGGTTTTCCCCTGGCATGAGGAAGTGACTCCCAGCCTGATACTAAGGGTGGACTCACAGCATACTCACTGACCACAGGGCATGAGTGTGAGACACCAGCTGGGGACCTGCATGAGGAATCTTTGCCTGGGACAGCAGCTGGGGTTGTATTTATAGACAGCTCCAGGGGTGGGGGCTGCTGTGGCTCAGGGACTGCAGAAATAACACCCCCCAAGGGCACCCCCCCAAGGGCATTCCATGAAGATAATCCAAGGGCTGGAGCAGCTCTGCCATGGGCACAGGCTGAGGGGGCTGGGGCTGTGCAGCCTGGAGGGGAGAAGGCTGCAGGCAGAGCTCAGAGCAGGCTGCAGGCAGAGCTCAGAGCAGCCTGCCAGGGCCTGCAGGGAGCTGCAAGCAGGCTGCAGAGGGACTGCTGCCAAAGGGCTGCAGGGCCAGGCCCAGGGGCAGAGGTTGGGAATGAGAGCAGAGCAGATGGAGCTTGGCTGTGAGGAAGAAGCTCTGCCCCAGGAGGCTGCTGGAAGCCTGCAGCAGGTTGCCCAGGGAGGGGCTTGAGGCCCCCCCAAGCCTGGAGGTGTTCAAGGGGAGGCTGGAGAAGGCTGTGAGCAACCTGCTGTAGGGGAGGATGTCCCTGCTGGGTGCAGGGCTTGGGCTGGGGGCCTCTGGGGGTCCCTTCCAGCCAAAGCTCTCTATGATTCTATGAGCTAGAAGCTGCTGCAGCACTTCCAGGCCATCCCTCTCACCTCTGCAGCAGGGGCAGGCAGTGGTCCCAGGTCTGAACCTGCCAAGTGCTGCTCAGGAAGGTCATGGGCTGCAAAGGTTCCTTCCACCCCAACCCATTCCATGATCCTATGACCTCCCAGGTCCCTTCCACCCCATTCCATGGCTCTATGACCTTCAAGGTCCCTTCCAACCCAGGAACACAAAGTCCTGACTGCCTCCTGGGCAGCTTTGGCAGCTCAGGTTGCTGCAGAGAGCTGCTGGGGTGGGGGACAGGAGCCAGACCTGCTGGGGCCGCACCTGGCAAGAAGGATGAGGCAATGAGGGGGAAGGAATGAAGCTATCAGAGGCTGTCAGAGGAAAGGGAGTGCTGGAGGAGAGGCTCTGGCATTAGGGAGCTGATGAACATAAGTGCTGCTCAGAGAGCCTGGGGATGGATGTGCCACTGGAAACCTGACATCGGTCAGTGGGGCAGGGAGGGCCTCCAGGCTCAGCCCTGCAGAGCCAGAGCAGTGCTCCCTGCACCCCCAGCTCCTGCACCCCCAGCTCCCTGTCTGTATTTCACACTCCCTGCACCCCCAGCTCCTGCACCCCAGCTCCCTGTCTGTATTTCACACTCCCTGCACCCCCAGCTCCTGCACCCCCAGCTCCCTGTCTGTATTTCACACTCCCTGCACCCCCAGCTCCTGCACCCCCAGCTCCCTGTCTGTATTTCACACTCCCTGCACCCCCAGCTCCTGCACCCCAGCTCCCTGTCTGTATTTCACACTCCCTGCACCCCCAGCTCCTGCACCCCCAGCTCCCTGTCTGTATTTCACACTCCCTGCACCCCCAGCTCCTGCACCCCAGCTCCCTGTCTGTATTTCACACTCCCTGCACCCCCAGCTCCTGCACCCCAGCTCCCTGTCTGTATTTCACACTCCCTGCACCCCCAGCTCTCTGTATTTCCTGTTTCATGTATTCCATATTTCATTTATTACCTGCTGGGCTGCAGGAGAGGAGATCCTGCCCCTGGGCTCTGCTCAGACCTCACCTCCAACCCTGCCCCTGGGCTCTGCTCTGCTCAGACCTCACCTCCAACCCTGCCTCCAGCCCTGCTGTCCCCAGCAGCAGCAGGACACAGAGCTGCTGCAGAGAGCCCAGGGGAGGCCACAAGGCTGCTGCCAGGGCTGCAGCAGCTCTGCTGGGAGCACAGGCTGAGGGAGCTGGGGCTGTGCAGCCTGCAGAGGAGAAGGCTCCAGGGGCACCTCAGAGCTGCTGCCAGCCCCTGAAGGCATCCTGCAGGAAGGCTGCAGAGGGACTTTGGCTGAGGGGGGCTGGAGCCAGGCCCAGGGGCAATGGTTTGGAGCTGAGGCAGAGCAGGCTCAGGCTGCAGCTGAGGAAGAAGTTCTTCAGTGCCAGGCTGCTGAGGCTCTGGCCCAGGCTGCCCAGGGAGGCTGTGGCTGCCTCCTGCCTGGGGGTGCTGCAGGCCAGGCTGGATGAGGCCCTGAGCAGCTGAGCCTGGCTGAGAGCTGTCCCTGGGCATGGAGGGAGGTTGGAGCAGAGGAGCTCTGAGCTCCCTCCCAGCCTTTCACACATTTCATCTTTCATTCATTTCACACAGTTTGTATTCCCTGTGCCCTGAGCAGTGTCCCCCCCTCAGCCCACCCCTGCCATGCCTCTGTCCTGTCCCCAGCAGGAGCTGGAGCCAGGGTGGGAGGTTTGCTCAGGGAGGACACTGTGGGACCTCAGTCCCTGCTCTGCCTTCCCCTGGGGCACTCAGGCTGGGGCTGGAACTTTCCCACATCTTCAGTCCCTCTCCAGCCCCCTACTCCCTGGGAAGCAGCCCCCCCTCTGCTGTGCCCCTGCCCCAGTCACAGCTCCCGGGCTGCAGGCCTGGGCAGCAGAGGGTGAGGCGCTGCCCAGTGCCTGCCTGGCAGCAGCCGGCGCCGGGAGCTGCATCACTGCCAGCCGCTGACTGCCGACAAAGCAGCAATCTGCAGGATGGATGCCCCGGGGCGGCTGCCTGGCTGCCTGCTCATCCTTCCAGCTGCCTGGCACCGGCAGGGCAGGTCGTGTGCTTAACCCTTGGGCACCCCCCTGAAGGCAGCGCTGCTCTGGGCCCCTTGGCTCGGGCACCGGCGCGGAGCTGTCCCTGCAGCCTGGGTGAGCAACCTCCCGGCTCTGCCTCTCCCCGGAGGTTGCTGTGCAGAGCTGTGGCTGCTGCGGGGGCGCAGGAAGGGGAGGCAGAGCTGCCCCCCCCGGCACGGTGCCATCAGCAACCCACCCTGCTCCGGACCTTCCCTGCTGCTCACCTCCTGGCAGCTTGCTCTCCCTGCACCCTGCTCCTGCCCCGGCCCCGAGGAGGGAGGCGTGGGGGGCTGCGGGACACAGCCCTGCGGTGGCTCTCCGGCCGCCGGAGCCGCAGGGGTTAACCCCTGCCCGGAGCGGCGGGGCAGGATTTATCTGCTGCCCGCCGCGGAGGACTCAGCCTCTCCAACACCTCCGAGCCCCGCAACCATTTTTCCTCGCACCGGCGCACGAAGATCTTTATCTTTTTATTGCCCCTGCGTGGTTGATGGTCGCTGCCCGCCCGCCCCCGGCCCCGCGCATTCCTCCTGCTCCTTCCCCCTCAATCCCGTGCCCAGCGTCCTGCCAGGGCAGCTCACACACCCCCCGCCCGCTGCCAGCCTGATGCCAGCAGGTGCTTTAGGAGCAGCCTGGGCAGTCCAGAAGCGCCATCCCGGGGCACCACCAGCTGCCTGCATGCCAAAGCCGCTCAGGCTGCAGCACCTGCAGGGGCTCTGCACCAAAGCCCAAGCAGCTGAAGGGGTCAGGGAATGGAGTCCTGGCCAGCAGAGGACCAAAGGTGCCACTGATGCCAGCGGCTCTCTGCTGCCGCTCTGCCTGGCTGCAGTCTCAAGGGACGAGGAATGGAGCTCCAGGGAAACCTTGAGCCTCAGGGCGCTTCAGGACAGGCTTTGGTGGTCCCGGGCAGAACACCTCCCGCGGCGGCAGCGCCGTTGTGTGCTGCTCGGCGGTGCCTGCAGGCAGCCGCTCTGCCGGCTCTGCTCTGCCCTCTCGGCGGCCCTGGCACACGGGGCACGGCTGCCAGCCGCCGAGCTGCAGCTCCCGCGGTGCCACCTCGTGGCGCCGGCTCCGGGACGCGCAGCTGAGAGCTGCGGCGAGCGGCCAGGGCTGGGGAAGGGGCTGGGACGGAGCGGGGACCCCTGGGGCGTTCTACCCGGGACCACCCCAGCCTGTCCCGAACTGCCCCGAGGCTCAAGGTTTCCCTGGAGTTCCTTTCCTTGCTCCTTGGGAGCGCAGCCCAGGCAGCAGCTGCTCAGTGATGGTTGCCCAACCTGTGCAGCTGCAGCTGTCACAAAGGCTTTGAGGAGCTCAGGTGGTGGTGAGGGAAGTTCACCCTGAGCCCAGGGGCAGGAAGATCAGAGTCAGGGAGTGGGTTGGGGTGGAAGGGAGCTGGGAGGTCACTGAATCAGACTTGGTTGGGTTAGAAGGGAGCCTGAAGCTCACCCAGCTCCTCCCCGCCGCCCTGGGCAGGGACCCCTCCCTCCAGCCCAGGCCTCACCCAGCCCGGCCCCAAACCCCAACCAGGACAGGAACTGAGCAACCAGCAGCTTTCGGTACTTTTTTATTACCCGCATTTTTCAGTCTCTCAAACTCGCCCAAGCCCTCGGGAGCCTCCCTGCGGCTGCCACCCCTTCAGCTGCACCCTTCCTGCCCAACGCTTCCTACAGCAGGAGCATCAGAGAGGCCTGGTCCCCCCGCAGGCTCCCGAGCAGGCCTCGGCCCAGGCGGGAGGGAAGGCTCTGCCCAGCACACTGCCGGCAGCCTGGGCGGCGCTCTCCTCTCCGCCGCTGGTTGTGCCGATTACGTTAACCGCTCAGCTTCCCCCCGCGGGGAGCGCCCCCCGCAGCCCCAGCGCCGCACTGCAGCTGGGAGCCGAACCCAAGGCACCGGGCGGTTCCGGCGGGCCCGGCCGGGGAAGGTGCTCTGCGCTTTAGAGGCTTCGGCTCAGCTCGCCCCGACCACCCCAGCTGCGGACGCGCAGGCTGCGGGCGGCTCCTGCACCTTCTCCGCAACCGCAGCTCCCCCCGGCCCGAGGCTCCTCCTGGCAGCCAGAGGCCGCTCCCGGCAGCCGCTCGGCCAGGCCGCGACGCTTCCCGCCCGCGGCGCCACTTCCGCTCCCGGCAGGCCCTGCGCGGCCCCGCCTGACCCCTCCCGGGAGCCGTAGTTCGCGCGGCGCGGCCCGGCCCCGCCTGACCCCTCTCGGGACCCGTAGTTCGCGCGGCCCGGCCCCGCCTGACCCCTCTCGGGACCCGTAGTTCGCGCGGCGCGGCCCGGCCCCGCCTGACCCCTCTCGGGACCCGTAGTTCGCGCGGCGCGGCCCCGGAAAGGCGCTGGGAGCGCGGCAGGGGCGCGCCGGGGACTGCTCCGCGGCCTGCTCCGCTCCGCTCCGTTCCGTTCCCTCCGCTCCTGCTCCTTCCCCTTCCTCACCCCCGCGCGGCGCGGGCCGGGCGCGCCTGTGCCTCGAAGCGCGGCCGGCAGCCCCGCGCCTGCGCGCAGCGGCCGTGACCTCGCTGCCGATCGGCGTCGCCGCCGGTGACTGTTGGGGCGACCCCAGCTTCCTGCGGGGCCCAGGCTGCGGCCCCGCCGCCGGGCCGCAGTGACGCACCCGCCCCTCCGCGCCGCGCCGGAGCCATGGAGGGGCCGGCGGAGAGGGGCGGCGAGGCCGGCGCGGAGGGCACGGCGGGGGTGATCACGGAGATCCGGGCGCCGGGCCCGCGGCCGCTGCGGCTGCTGGAGTGGAAGGTGTCGGTGGGGACGGCGGTGCAGATCGGGTCGGTGCTGGCGCTGTGCGCGCCCCTGCCGCCCGCCCCGCCGCCGGCCTCCGGCGGCGCCAGCGGCCGGCCGCAGCGGCCGGGCCCGGAGCGCAAGCTGAAGGCGGAGCGGCCTGGCGTGGTGCGGGAGCTGTGTGCGCGGCCCGGACAGGTCATCGCGCCCGGGTGAGTGCCGGCGGCCCGCGGAGCTGGCACCGGCCGCAGGGGTCGCGGTGCCTCTCCCCGCGCCCGGCCTGCCCGGAGGGACGGCGGCCCTGGGGCCCCTGGGGCCGCCGCTGGCTCCTGGGCTCCCCGGGGTAGCCGGCCTGGAGCGGCAGCCCTGCCCCGGCCGTGAGCTCCGCTGCCCCCTCGGGCGGAGCCTGCAGCCCTGCTGCCCCCCGGCTCGGCAGAGCCCTCCCGCCGCAGCTTCGGACCGGGGCAGGCAGCCGGGCAGGGGGGGAGGCAGCCGGGCAGGGGGGGCAGGCAGCCGGGCAGGGGGGCAGGCAGCCGGGCAGGGGGGGAGGCAGCCGGGCAGGGGGGGAGGCGGCCGGGCAGGGGGGGAGGCGGCCGGGCAGGGGGGCAGGCGGCCGGGCAGGGGGGGAAGCAGCCGGGCAGGGGGGCAGGCGGCCGGGCAGGGGGGCAGGCGGCCGGGCAGGGGGGGAGGCGGCCGGGCAGGGGGGCAGGCGGCCGGGCAGGGGGGCAGGCGGCCGGGCAGGGGGGGCAGGCGGCCGGGCAGGGGGAGGCAGCCGGGCAGGGGGGCAGGCGGCCGGGCAGGGGGGCAGGGGGGCAGGCGGCCGGGCAAGGGGGGGAGGCGGCCGGGCAGGGGGGCAGGCGGCCGGGCAGGGGGGCAGGGGGGCAGGCGGCCGGGCAAGGGGGGGAGGCGGCCGGGCAGGGGGGCAGGCGGCCGGGCAGGGGGGCAGGGGGGCAGGCGGCCGGGCAGGGGGGCAGGCGGCCGGGCAGGGGGGCAGGGGGGCAGGCGGCCGGGCAGGGGGGGCAGGCGGCCGGGCAGGGGGAGGCAGCCGGGCAGGGGGGCAGGCGGCCGGGCAGGGGGAGGCGGGGGGCGGTTGCTGGTCTCGGGGCTGGGGTCTTGGCCGGGAGCTGTGCCTGGAGGTGCTGCTGGCTGCAGCCCGGGCGCGATCCCCTTCCCCGCGCAGGGCGGCAGCTCCGGCAGGGCTGGGGCGCAGTGGGGGCAGGGCAGGCAGCGCGGGGGGCCCGGCTCGGCCCGGCTCGGCCCGGCTCGGCTGGTGGCGTTCCCCTGGGGCCGTGCCGCGCAGGGGGGCAGTGCCGGGGGGGTCCTCGTCGGCACCACGGCCCAGGGGGGGCTCTGCCGGCTGGAGGGCAGGGCAGCTGCTGAGCTCTGTGCCCAGGGCTGCTGGGGGGGGAGGAGAGGGGCTGGGGGGGGGAGGAGAGGGGCTAGGGGCAGAAGGAGAGGGGCTGGGGGGGGAGGAGAGGGGCTGGGGGCAGAAGGAGAGGGGCTGGGGGGGGAGGAGAGGGGCTAGGGGCAGAAGGAGAGGGGCTGGGGGGGGGAGGAGAGGGGCAGCCAGGCCTGCTCTGGGTGATCTCTGCTTTGGCTGCCCTGGGGCTGGGAGCTGGCAGCAGTCTGCAGCCCTCTGCCTGCTGGGTGACTGCCCCAGGCCTGGGGCACAGCCCAGTGCCAGGGGGGCTGCCACTCACTGGGCCCCCAGGCGGCAGGGGCTGTGCCCTGGGCTGTGCCAGGCTGCAGCAGGGAGGGCAGTGCCCTCTGTCTCTTGCAGGGGTGTCCTGGTGAGGCTGGAGGGCTGCAGCCACCCGGTGGTGATGAAAGGACTCTGTGCAGAGTGTGGCCAGGACCTGACCCAGTGAGTGCTGTGCTTGCTCAGCCCCAAGCCCTTCCCCTGGCCTGGCTCCAGCCCCCCTCAGCCAAAGTCCCTCTGCAGCCTTCCTGCAGGATGCCTTCAGGGGCTGGCAGCAGCTCTGAGGTGCCCCTGGAGCCTTCTCCTCTGCAGGCTGCACAGCCCCAGCTCCCTCAGCCTGTGCTCCCAGCAGAGCTGCTGCAGCCCTGGCAGCAGCCTTGTGGCCTCCCCTGGGCTCTCTGCAGCAGCTCTGTGTCCTGCTGCTGCTGGGGACAGCAGGGCTGGGGGCAGGATCCTGGGTGCCCTGCCCTGGGTGCCCCTGCTGTGGCAGGGGGCTTGGGGTGGTCCCTGCCAGCCTCTGCCCTCCTGGGCCTGTGGTGTCCCTGCCCTGGAGGTTGTCTGAGCTCTGGGTGCAGCCACAGCCCTGCCCTGCTGCTGCTGTCCCAGGCCGCCCTGGAGGCCCCCTGGGGGCTTGCAGTGCAGTCAGCTGGGGTCTGGGGGCGCCCCGCCCCGGCCCGGCCCCGCCCCGCCCCCGCCCCGCCCCGCCCCGGCCCCGCCCCGCCCCGCGCCGCGCCGCTGATGCTGTCCCCCGCGGCCGGCAGGATCGGCAGCAGGAACGGGAGGCAGAGCGTGGCCCTGTCCACAGCCACCGTGTCCATGGTGCACAGCGTGCCGGAGCTGAAGGTCAGCTCTGAGGTGAGACCCTGACGCCCCTCCCCCGCTCCTGCCTCCCTGCAGCCCAGCCCCCCTGCCCCCCTGCCCCCCTGCCCCCCTGCCCCCTCCCCAGCTGCCCCTGCCCTGGCGCTCCCCCTGGCTGTGCCGAGCACCCCTGGCCGGTGGCAGTGAGCCCAGGGCAGTGCCGGGGGGGCAGGGGGCTGGCTGGCAGCCCGTGCCAGGGCTGTGCCAGGGCAGTGCCAGGGCAGTGCCCCTGAGGCAGGCTGTGCCAGGGCAGTGCCCCTGAGGCAGGCTGTGCCAGGGCAGTGCCCCTGAGGCAGGCTGTGCCAGGGCTGTGCCAGGGCTGTGCCCCTGAGGCAGGCTGTGCCAGGGCAGTGCCCCTGAGGCAGGCTGTGCCCGGGCAGCAAGCGGAGCAGCTGGGCAGGGAGGATCAGCAGCGCCTGCACCGCAGCCGCAAGCTGGTGCTGATGGTGGACCTGGACCAGACCCTGATCCACACCACGGAGCAGCACTGCCAGCAGATGTCCAACAAGGTGAGGCTGGGGCTGGGCCTGGCACGGGCAGGGCCTGGGGGCACCTTGCAGCCTGGCACGGGCAGGGCCTGGGGGCACCTTTCAGCCTGGCACAGGCAGGGCCTGGGGGCACCTTGCAGCCTGGCACGGGCAGGGCCTGGGGGCACCTTGCAGCCTGGCACAGGCAGGGCCTGGGGGCACCTTGCAGCCTGGCACAGGCAGGGCCTGGGGGCACCTTGCAGCCTGGCACAGGCAGGGCCTGGGGGCACCTTGCAGCCTGGCACAGGCAGGGCCTGGGGGCACCTTGCAGCCTGGCACAGGCAGGGTTTCCAGCTCTGTTTCCCTTCCTGTGCAGTTCACAAGCTGAGGGCTCAGGACTGAGCCCTTTGTTCCCTGCAGGCCTGAGGTGCCCATGGTGAGCCCTGGGGGTGCCCATGGTGAGCCCTGGGGGTGCCCATGGTGAGCCCTGGGGGTGCCCATGGTGAGCCCTGCAGAGGAGAAGGCTCCAGGGGCACCTCAGAGCTGCTGCCAGCCCCTGAAGGCATCCTGCAGGAAGGCTGCAGAGGGACTTTGGCTGAGGGGGGCTGGAGCCAGGCCCAGGGGCAATGGTTTGGAGCTGAGGCAGAGCAGGCTCAGGCTGCAGCTGAGGAAGAAGCTCTTCAGTGCCAGGCTGCTGAGGCTCTGGCACAGGCTGCCCAGGGAGGCTGTGGCTGCCTCCTGCCTGGGGGTGCTGCAGGCCAGGCTGGATGAGGCCCTGAGCAGCTGAGCCTGGCTGAGAGCTGTCCCTGGGCATGGGGGGAGGTTGGAGCAGAGCTCTGAGCTGCCCCCAGCCTGAGCCCCTCTGGGGCTGGTCTCTGAGCTCCCTGCAGGTTTCCCCCAGGCTGCTTCCAGCCCTGAGCCTCTCACTGGAACTGGCCTCAGCCAGGACCTGCTCAGCCCTGCAGCTCCCTGCGGGGCTCCACACAAGCCAGCTGGGCTGTGCCCCCTCCAGCCCCCCTCTGTGGCACACAGGGGGGGCACAGAGCCCTGCTGGGGGGCACAGAGCCTGCTGGGGGGGCACAGAGCCTGCTGGGGGGCACAGAGCCTGCTGGGGGGCACAGAGCCTGCTGGGGGGGCTCAGCCCTGCTGGGGGGCACAGAGCCTGCTGGGGGGCTCAGCCCTGCTGGGGGGCACAGAGCCTGCTGGGGGGCTCAGCCCTGCTGGGGGGGCTCAGCCCTGCTGGGGGGCACAGAGCCTGCTGGGGGGGCTCAGCCCTGCTGGGGGCTCAGCCCTGCTGGGGGGCACAGAGCCTCCTGGGGGGGCTCAGCCCTGCTGGGGGCTCAGCCCTGCTGGGGGGCTCAGCCCTGCTGGGGGCTCAGCCCTGCTGGGGGGCTCAGCCCTGCTGGGGGCTCAGCCCTGCTGGGGGGCTCAGCCCTGCTGGGGGCTCAGCCCTGCTGGTCTCTTGCAGGGCATCTTCCACTTCCAGCTGGGCCGTGGGGAGCCCATGCTGCACACCAGGCTGAGGCCTCACTGCAAGGAGTTCCTGGAGAAGATTGCCAAGCTGTATGAGCTGCATGTCTTCACCTTTGGCAGCAGGCTCTATGCACACACCATTGCAGGTGAGTCCTGCTGCATGCCTGCATGTCTGCAGCAGCCTCTGCATGCCCAGCCCAGCCCAGCCCTGCCCAGCCCAGCCCTGCCCAGCCCTGCCCTGCCCTGCCCTGCCCTGCCCTGCCCCCTGCCCAGCCCAGCCCTGCCCAGCCCTGCCCAGCCCAGCCCTGCCCAGCCCTGCCCAGCCCAGCCCTGCCCTGCCCAGCCCAGCCCAGCCCAGCCCTGCCCAGCCCAGCCCTGCCCTGCCCAGCCCAGCCCAGCCCTGCCCCCAGCCCAGCCCTGCCCAGCCCAGCCCAGCCCTGCCCCCAGCCCAGCCCTGCCCAGCCCAGCCCTGCCCTGCCCAGCCCAGCCCAGCCCTGCTCCCAGCCCAGCCCTGCCCCCAGCCCAGCCCTGCCCAGCCCAGGCTGCTGCCCCCAGCCCTGCCCAGCCCAGGCTGCTGCCCCCAGCCCTGCCCAGCCCAGGCTGCTGCCCCCAGCCCTGCCCAGCCCAGGCTGCTGCCCCCAGCCCTGCCCAGCCCAGCCCTGCCCTGCCCAGCCCAGGCTGCTGCCCCCAGCCCTGCCCAGCCCAGGCTGCCTCATTTCAGACCTCCTCCTGCTGTTTCCCATCTCCCTTCCCTGTTTCCCTGCTGGGGGTCAGAGGCAGCAGCCCCTGGGGGGTCCAGCACTGCCCCTCAGCTGCATGGGCAGCAGCAGCTGCAGCCACAGCAGCAGCATGAGAGCAGGCAGCAGGCTGAGGGAGCTGCCTCTGCCCCCCTCTGCTTGGCCAGTGCTGGGATCTCCAGCTGCAGGGGGACAGGGAGCTGCTGGGGAGGGGACAGCAGAGGGCTGAGGAGGTGCTGTGGGGTCTGGAGCCCCTCTGACACATCCAGAACCCATGGGCTGGGGGTGCTGAGCCTGCAGAGGAGCAGCCTGAGGGGCATCTGAGCAGTGCTGGGTGGCAAGAGGCTGGCACCAGGCTGGGGCCAGTGGTGCCCAGGGGCAGGCCAAGGGGCACAGGGCACAGACTGGGGCATCAGAGGTTGATCTGAGCATGAGGAGGATCCTCTGCAGCTGAAGGGAGGCAGAGCCTGCAGCAGGCTGCCCAGGGGGCTGTGGAGCCTCCTGCTCTGCAGCCCTCCCAGCCCCACCTGGCAGGCTGTGGCTGCCCTGCCCTGGCAGGGGGCTGGGCTGGGGGACCTCCAGAGGTCCCTGCCAGTCCTGCTCCCCCTGCCTGGGGTAACTGCTGGCTGAGCTGTCAGCCCCTGGCTTGGACAGCAGCTCTCTGAGCTGGGTGAGGAACTGGCTGGAGGCTGAGCCCAGGGAGTGGTGGTGAATGGTGCCACAGCCAGCTGGCAGCCAGGCACCAGTGCTGTGCCCCAGGGAGCAGTGCTGGGCCCTGTGCTCTTTAACATCTTCATTGATGATCTGGATGAGGGCATCGAGTCAGTCAGCAGCAAGTCTGCAGATGGCACCAAGCTGGGGGCAGATGTTGGTCAGTCAGAGGGCAGAAGGGCTCTGCAGAGGGACCTTGCCAGGCTGGGCAGATGGGCAGAGCCCAACAGGATGGCATTCAACAAGTGCCAGGGGCTGCACTTTGGCCACACCAACCCCAGGCAGAGCTACAGGCTGGGGGCAGAGTGGCTGAGAGCTGCCAGACAGAGAGGGACCTGGGGGTGCTGATTGACAGCTGCCTAAACATGAGCCAGCAGTGTGCCCAGGGGGCCAAGAGGGCCAGTGGCATCCTGGCCTGCATTAGGGACAGTGTGGCCAGCAGGAGCAGGGAGGTCATTGTGCCCCTGTACTCTGCATTGGTTAGGCCACACCTTGAGTCCTGTGTCCAGTTCTGGGCCCCTCAGTTTAGGAAGGACATCGAGACTTGAAGGTGTCCAGAGAAGGGCAACAAGGCTGGGGAGAGGCCTTGAGCACAGCCCTGTGAGGAGAGGCTGAGGAAGCTGGGGTTGCTTAGCCTGGAGAAGAGGAGGCTCAGGGGAGACCTCATTGCCCTCTACAACTACCTGAAGGGAGGTTGTAGCCAGGAGGGGGTTGGTCTCTTCTCCCAGGCAAGCAGCAGCAGAACAAGAGGACACAGTCCCAGGCTGTGCCAGGGGAGGTTTAGGCTGGAGGTGAGGAGAAAGTTCTTCACTGAGAGTCGTTCCCATTGGGGGGTGGTGGAGTCCCCATCCCTGGAGGGGTTCAGGGCAGATTGGATGTGGTGCTTGGTGCCATGGGCTAGTTGTGAGGTCTGTGGTGACAGCTTGGACTCAATGATCCTTGGGGTCTCTTCCAACCTTAGTTACTGTGAGGCTGTGAACTGTGTGCACAGACAGAGGCACAGCACCAAGGTGGGTTGTGGGGAAGGCCTCTGAGGCCTCCCAGCAAAGGAGGTTTGGCAGCCACAGGTCCCTGGGCAGCAGCTCCCCAGCTGTGTGCTGCAGCTGCCTGCAGGAGCCCAGCTCTGGCAGGGGCTGCAGGGGGCTGCAGAGCTTAGCAGGACCTTGTGGCACAGAGTGGGGGCTGGGGCAGCCTGGGGGCCACATCCTGCCCTCTGCCCCCAGGGGACACTTGGTGGCACTGCTGGCCCCGGGGTGGCTCGGGGAGCTGCTGGGGGGCTGCTGCCTGCCCCCAGGGTCCCCCTGCTGCAGCAGCTCTGCTGGGAGCACAGGCTGAGGGAGCTGGGGCTGTGCAGCCTGCAGAGGAGAAGGCTCCAGGGGCACCTCAGAGCTGCTGCCAGCCCCTGAAGGCATCCTGCAGGAAGGCTGCAGAGGGACTTTGGCTGAGGGGGGCTGGAGCCAGGCCCAGGGGCAATGGTTTGGAGCTGAGGCAGAGCAGGCTCAGGCTGCAGCTGAGGAAGAAGCTCTTCAGTGCCAGGCTGCTGAGGCTCTGGCACAGGCTGCCCAGGGAGGCTGTGGCTGCCTCCTGCCTGGGGGTGCTGCAGGCCAGGCTGGATGAGGCCCTGAGCAGCTGAGCCTGGCTGGGAGCTGTCCCTGGGCATGGAGGGAGGTTGGAGCAGAGGAGCTCTGAGCAGCTGAGCCTGGCTGAGAGCTGTCCCTGGCCATGGAGGGAGGTTGGAGCAGAGGAGCTCTGAGCAGCTGAGCCTGGCTGGGAGCTGTCCCTGGGCATGGGGGGAGGTTGGAGCTGGATGATCTCTGAGGTCCCTTTGTGGCCACTCTCTGCTGCTCAGTGCAGCCCTGGCCCAGGCAGCTGTGCAGCTGTGCAGCTGTGCAGCTGTGCAGCTGTGCAGCTGTGTGCAGTCCCCTGCCTGCAGCTGTCTCAGTCCTGTGCCCAGGTCTGCCAGGGCCCCCTGCAGGGAGGCTGCCTCCAGCCTGCAGCATTGTTAAGCCTAGTGGGTGAGTGGAGGCTGAGCCTCTGCCCTTAGCTCCCTGCTGGGGGGGCCCTGGGCTGCCGCAGCTGCACTGCCCCAGGCCCCAGCAGCAGCCTGCCAGCGGAGGGCGCTGCAGGCCCCTGTCTCCCTGCCCCCCCCGTGGGCACAGCCAGCTGCCTGTAGCCTGGCAGCTGTCTCCAAGGAGCTCAGCTTGGGCCCTGCCCCCACAGCCACAGGGTGCTTGGAAGGGACCTCTGGAGCTCATCCAGCACAGCCCCCTGCCAGGGCAGGGCACAGGGCACAGGGCACAGGGCACAGCCAGCTGGGGGGGGTCTGCAGAGGAGGCCCCACAGCCTCCCTGGGCAGGCTGCTCCAGGCCTCCAGCAGCCTCACAGGCACTGAGGGTCTCCTGCCTGCACCTCCCAGCCCCTGGGAAGGCCAAGCTGCCCCAGAGCCTGCAGCTGGCTGGGAGGTGCCCCCAGGGCAGGGCCAGGACAGGGCTCCCAGAGCAGCCTCAGTGCTCCCCAGCAGAGCAGGGGGTGATGCCAGCTGCAGTGCCAGCCCAGGCAGAGCTGCCAGCTGAGCACCCCGGGTGCCAGCTTCTCCCTGTGCCCTGCTGCTGAGGGGGCACCCAGGGGCTGCTGCAGGCTCAGCCAGCTCAGCCTCACCCCTGGGCTCACAGGGGGCGGCCAGAGAGGTCCCCTGGGGCCCAGGGGGTGCTGGTTGCTGGGCCTGGATGGGTGAGCTGGACAGGTCCAGCCTGGCACCTGCCAGGGCAGGAGCTCCACCCAGCTCTGGCCCACCCTGTGCCAGCTGTGGGGAGGCTGCTCCACAGCCCTGGGGCAGAGGGGGCTCAGAGGAGCCCCCAGCTGCAGGCAGCCACCTCTGGAGAGGGCTGGCAGTGGCACAGGTCCCCTGCAGCTGCCAGCTGCTGCCCCCCAGCTGCTGCCCCCCAGCTGCTGCCCCCCAGCTGCTGCCCCCCAGCTGCTGCCCCCCCAGCTGCTGCCCCCCTGCCAGCCTGCCCCCCCCAGCTGCTGCCCCCCTGCCAGCCTGCCCCCCCCTGCCAGCCTGCCCCCCAGCTGCTGCCCCCCTGCCAGCCTGCCCCCCAGCTGCTGCCCCCCAGCTGCTGCCCCCCAGCCCCTGCCCCCCAGCTGCTGCCCCCCAGCCCCTGCCCTGCTCCCGGGCGGGTGCTGCCCTGGGGCCTGCGGTGGGGTCCTGAGCTTTGGCCCCGCTGCAGCAGCCCCCTGCAGGAGCCCCACAGGGCTCCCTGTGCCCTGAGCTGGGGGTGAGAGGGGAGCCCCGGCCCTGGGCCTGAGCTGGGGCTGCTTGACCCTGCCAGGCTTCCTGGACCCCGAGAAGAAGCTGTTCTCCCACCGGATCCTGTCGCGGGACGAGTGCATCGACCCCTTCTCCAAGACAGGCAACCTCAGGTGGGGCTGGGGGCCTGGCAGGGGGCAGGCCCGCGGGGGCACCCCTGGGGCACCCCTGGGGCACCCCTGGGGGCGCCAGGGGCGTTGCTGTCTCCATGCTGGAGCTGGCTGGGGCTGCCCCTCGGGGGAGCTCCACAGCAGTGCAGCAGGGGCAGTGCTGCCCTTGGGGCAGTGAGCCACAGCTGGGCCAGGGAAGGGGCTGGGGGGGCCACAGAGCCAGGGATGGGGCTGGGGTGGGGGACCTGGGGGGGCCACAGAGCCAGGGAAGGGGCTGGGGTGGGGGACCTGGGGGGGGGGGTCACAGAGCCAGGGAAGGGGCTGGGGTGGGAGGAGCTGGTGGGGTCACAGAGCCAGGGATGGGGCGGGGGTGGGGGACCTGGGGGGGCCACAGAGCCAGGGATGGGGCTGGGGTGGGAGGAGCTGGGGGGGTCACAGAGCCAGGGATGGGGCTGGGGTGGGGGACCTGGGGGGGCCACAGAGCCAGGGATGGGGCTGGGGGGGTCACAGAGCCAGGGATGGGGCTGGGGTGGAGGACCTGGGGGGGCCACAGAGCCAGGGAAGGGGCTGGGGTGGGGGACCTGGGGGGGCCACAGAGCCAGGGATGGGGCTGGGGTGGGAGGAGCTGGGGGGGGGGTCACAGAGCCAGGGATGGGGCTGGGGTGGGGGACCTGGGGGGGCCACAGAGCCAGGGAAGGGGCTGGGGTGGGAGGAGCTGGGAGGGCACTGAAGCACAGAGTGGTTTAGGTCGGAAGGGATTGCAGAGCTCATCCAGTTCCAAGCCCCTGCCGCAGGCAGGGACCCCTGCCCCCAGCCCAGGCTGCTCAGGCACACAGCCTGCCCTGCAGAGCCCCAGAGCAGAGCCCCCGCGCAGCCCCTGCGGGCCCTGCCCGGCTCAGGGTGCCCTCTGTGCCCCAGGGACCTCTTCCCCTGCGGGGACTCCATGGTCTGCATCATCGACGACCGGGAGGACGTCTGGAAGTTCGCCCCCAACCTGATCACGGTCAAGAAGTACGTCTACTTCCAGGGCATCGGCGACATCAACGCGCCCCCTGCCGCCAGGGACCCCCACGGCAAGAGGAGAGGTAACTCTGGGTGGGCTGCCGGCAGGGGGCAGCCCCAGCCTGCAGCACCAGGGCTGGGAGGGACCCCAAGGCTCAGCCAGCCCCACGGCCAGGGACACCTCACCCCACAGCTGGCTGCTCACAGCCACCTCCAGCCTGGCTGCAAACACCTCCAGGCAGGAGGCTGCCACCACCTCCCTGGGCAGCCTGTGCCAGGCTCTCACCACCCTCCTGGGCAACAACTTCTTCCTCACAGCCAAGCTCCATCTCCCCACTTCTAGTGCTGCTCCAGCCCCCCCAGTCCTGTCCCTCCCTGACACCCCAGAGCAGAGGGGCAGGATCCTCTCCCTCCACCTCTGGCAATGGGCACTGGCAGCCCAGAAGGCCAAGGGCAGCTCAGCTGCTTCTGGGCTGCCAGTGCCCATTGCTGGCTCCCTGTCCCAGGCCTGATTCCTGCCCCCCTCAGAGGTGTCCCAGACCCCCATCCCTCCGCCTGCACAACCCCAACTCCCTCAGTCTGTGCTCACAGCAGAGCAGCTCCAGCCCTCTGCTCCTCCTCCTGGCCCTGCTCTGGACACCTCCACAGAGGCTCCAGAACTGGACCCAGAGCCAGGCTCCAAACCAACCAAGCCTCACCCCAGCCCCCCCAGTGCCCCCCAGCCAGCAGCCCTGTCCATATCTGCTTCCCTCTGTCCTGTGCCTCAGCAAACCACTCCCCGAGGGCAGAGGCCCTGGAGCCGGCGCCGGCAGCGCCCCGGGACGGGGAGGAGGTGCGGAGCGCGGCGTGCGCGGAGGAGCAGAGCAACGGCCTGGGCAGGGCCCCCCCGGGACTGCTGCAGGGCCAACGGCAGCGGCGCGGCCGGCGCGGAGAGCCCCGCCCGGGAGGCGCACCCCGCGGAGGCGCCGGGCGCTCAGCACCCCGCGGGCGCCGCTCAGCACCCCGCGGGCGCCGCTCAGCACCCCGCGGGCGCCGCTCAGCACCCCGCGGGCGCCGCTCAGCACCCCGCGGGCGCCGCTCAGCACCCGGCGGGCGCCGGCGGCCGGCACAGGACGGAGGGCGATGCCCCGGAGCCGCCGGACGGAGCGGCAGGGCGGCAGCGCCGCGGCCGGGCGGGAGGCGACTTGGACTTCGAGCTGTCCAGCGACAGCGAGAGCGAGGCGGGCGCGGACCCCGGCGGCCGCCCCCCGAGCGCGGACCCCGGCGGCCGCCCCCCGAGCGCGGACCCCGGCGGCCGCCCCCCCGCCCTGCCCGGCAGCGAGGGCAGGAGGAGCTGGAGGAAAGCCAAAGAGCCCCTGCGGGAGGGCAGCGGCGGGGAGCAGAACGAGGGGGAGCTGCGGGGGGGGCTGGCCGACCGGGGCGGCGAGCCCGAGGCCCCGGGCAGCGCCAGCGGCCGTCGGGGAGCGGGGCCGGGGGAGGGCGAGCCCGAGGAGGAGGAGGAGGAGGAGGGCGAGCAGGGCGAGGCGCTGTCGGAGCTCGGGAACGGCTGCGCCGACAAGAAGGAGGCGGAGACGGAGTCGCAGAACAGCGAGCAGTCCGGCATCACCATGGGCGAGTCGCTGGACCAGAGCGTGGGCGAGGAGGAGGAGGAGGAGGACACCGACGACGACGACCACCTGATCCACCTGGAGGAGATCCTGGCGCGGGTGCACTCCGACTACTACCGGCGCTACGACCGCTTCCTGCGGCGGGAGACCCCCGAGCCCCCCGACATCCGCCGCATCGTGCCCGAGCTGCGCAGCCGGGTGCTGGCCGACGTCACCATCCTCTTCTCGGGGCTCTACCCGACCAACTTCCCGGTGGAGCGCACCCGCGAGCACTACCACGCCACGGCGCTGGGCGCCAAGGTGGTCACCAGCCTGCTGCCCGGCGCCGACGCCGCGGCCCGGGCCACGCACCTCATCGCCGCCCGCACCGGTGGGTGCCCCGCGGCGCGGCCCCGGGGAGCGGCTCCCGGCCCCCCGCCAGCCTCTGCCCGCCCCCGGCCCTCTGCCAGCCTCTGTCCGCCCCCGGCCCCCCGCCAGCCTCTGCCCGCCCCCGGCCCCCCGCCAGCCTCTGTCGGCCCCCGGCCCCCCGCCAGCCTCTGCCCGCCCCCGGCCCCCCGCCAGCCTCTGCCCGCCCCCGGCCCTCTGCCCGCCTCTGCCAGCCTCTGCCAGCCCCCAGTCCCTCCCCAGCCTCTGCCAGCCCCTCGCCAGCCTCTGCCCGCCCCTAGCCCCCCGGCCCCCCGCCAGCCTCTGCCCGCCCCTAGCCCCCCGGCCCCCCGGCAGCCTCTGCCCGCCCCCGGCACTCTGCCCGCCTCTGCCAGCCTCTGCCAGCCTCTGCCAGCCCCCAGTCCCTCCCCAGCCTCTGCCAGCCCCTCGCCAGCCTCTGCCCGCCCCTAGTCCCCCGGCCCCCCGCCAGCCTCTGCCAGCCCCCAGCCCCTCGCCAGCCTCTGCCAGCCCCCAGTCCCTCCCCGGTCCTCTGCCAGCCTCTGCCAGCCCCCAGTCCCTCCCCAGCCTCTGCCCGCCCCCGGCCCCCCGGCAGCCTCTGCCAGAGGGAGGTTCTCGGGGCTTGCCGGGGGGCAGGTCAGAGCAGATGGGGCAGGGGCTGAGGGGTGGGGGCTGGGCTGGAAGTCACCTTCATGGTCACAGAGTCACAGAAGGGGTTGGGTTGGAAGGGACCTCGAAGCTCATCCAGCCCCAAGCCCCTCCATGGGCAGGGACCCCTCCCACCTGCCCAGGCTGCTGCAGGCCTCACCCAGCCTGGCTCTGCCCCCCCGAGTGGCTGGGTGTGGGGTGAGGCTGGGGGGGCAGAGGGTGCCACGGGGTCAGCCCTAGGGAAGTGCTTGCAGGGGCTGGGTGCCTGCAGGCACTGCCGGGCAGGGGGCTGGGAGGTGTCCCTGGGCAGGGGGCTGGGAGGTGTCCCTGGGCAGGGGGCTGGGAGGTGTCCCTGGGCAGGGGCTGGGAGGTGTCGCTGGGCAGGGGGCTGGGAGGTGTCCCTGGGCAGGGGGCTGGGAGGTGTCCCTGGGCAGGGGGCTGGGAGGTGTCCCTGGGCAGGGGCTGGGAGGTGTTCCTGGGCAGGGGGCTGGGAGGTGTCCCTGGGCAGGGGCTGGGAGGTGTCCCTGGGCAGGGGGCTGGGAGGTGTCCCTGGGCAGGGGGCTGGGAGGTGTCCCTGGGCAGGGGCTGGGAGGTGTCCCTGGGCAGGGGCTGGGAGGTGTCTCTGGGCAGGGGGCTGGGAGGTGTCCCTGGGCAGGGGGCTGGGAGGTGTCCCTGGGCAGGGGCTGGGAGGTGTTCCTGGGCAGGGGCTGGGAGGTGTCCCTGGGCAGGGGGCTGGGAGGTGTTCCTGGGCAGGGGGCTGGGAGGTGTCCCTGGGCAGGGGCTGGGAGGTGTCCCTGGGCAGGGGCTGGGAGGTGTCCCTGGGCAGGGGCTGTGGTGATGTGGAGCTTGGCTGCAGGCACGGAGAAGGTGAGGCAGGCTCAGGACTGCAAAGACCTCCACGTGGTGAACCCTGACTGGCTGTGGAGCTGCCTGGAGCGCTGGGACAAGGTCGAGGAGCAGCTCTTCCCCCTGAAGGATGACTACATCAAAACACACAGGTGGGGGCAGGGGGGCTGTCAGCTCCCTCCCACCCCAGCCCCTTCCCTGGCCCTGTGCCCTCCCAGCTCCCTCCCACCCCAGCCCCTTCCCTGGCCCTGTGCCCTCCCAGCTCCCTCCCACCCCAGCCCCTTCCCTGGCTCTGTGCCCTCCCAGCTCCCTCCCACCCCAGCCCCTTCCCTGGCTCTGTGCCCTCCCAGCTCCCTCCCACCCCAGCCCCTTCCCTGGCTCTGTGCCCTCCCAGCTCCCTCCTACCCCAGCCCCTTCCCTGGCCCTGTGCCCTCCCAGCTCCCTCCCACCCCAGCCCCTTCCCTGGCCCTGTGCCCTCCCAGCTCCCTCCCACCCCAGCCCCTTCCCTGGCTCTGTGCCCTCCCAGCTCCCTCCCACCCCAGCCCCTTCCCTGGCTCTGTGCCCTCCCAGCTCCCTCCCACCCCAGCCCCTTCCCTGGCCCTGTGCCCTCCCAGCTCCCTCCCACCCCAGCCCCTTCCCTGGCCCTGTGCTCTCCCAGCTCCCTCCCACCCCAGCCCATCCCATGGCTGAGCCCTCAGAGCCACTCTGTCTCACTCTGGTTCTATCTCTGCTTTTGAAGGCCTGAAGCCTTTTCTTGTGCTCTTCTTGCCCCCCAGGGAGAGCAGCCCTGCCACCTTCCCTGAGGCTCCCAGCAGCTTCCAGACAGCTCTGTTCCACCCCACCCCCATCCACCCCCGGAGCCAGCCTGGCCCCGAGGTCCGGCTCTACGACCCCACCACGGGCAAGCTGATCAGGAAGGGAGCCCAGCCCCCGGGCCAGGCCCTCTTCCTGCAGGCTCCAGCTGCTGCCATCACCCTGCCAGGCCACGGGGAGCACTCCTCCTTCAGGTACCAGGGCTCCCTGAGCCACCCAGGGCTCCCTGAGCCACCCAGGGCTCCCTGAGCCAGCCAGAGCACCCTGAGCCAGCCAGGGCACCCTGAGCCACCCAGGGCACCCTGAGCCAGCCAGGGCTCCCTGAGCCAGCCAGAGCACCCTGAGCCACCCAGGGCACCCTGAGCCAGCCAGGGCTCCCTGAGCCAGCCAGGGCTCCCTGAGACACCCAGAGCACCCTGAGCCACCCAGGGCACCCTGAGCCACCCAGGGCACCCTGAGCCACCCAGGGCTCCCTGAGACACCCAGGGCTCCCTGAGCCAGCCAGGGCTCCCTGAGCCACCCAGGGCTCCCTGAGCCAGCCAGGGCACCCTGAGCCACCCAGGGCTCCCTGAGCCAGCCAGGGCACCCTGAGCCAGCCAGGGCTCCCTGAGCCACCCAGGGCACCCTGAGCCAGCCAGAGCACCCTGAGCCACCCAGGGCTCCTGCAGCCAGCCAGGGCTCCCTGAGCCAGCCAGAGCACCCTGAGCCAGCCAGGGCTCCCTGAGCCAGCCAGGGCTCCCTGAGCCAGCCAGGGCACCCTGAGCCAGCCAGGGCTCCCTGAGCCACCCAGGGCACCCTGAGCCAGCCAGGGCACCCTGAGCCACCCAGGGCTCCTGCAGCCACCCAGGGCTCCCTGAGCCAGCCAGAGCACCCTGAGCCAGCCAGGGCTCCCTGAGCCACCCAGGGCTCCCTGAGCCAGCCAGAGCACCCTGAGCCATCCAGGGCACCCTGAGCCACCCAGGGCTCCCTGAGCCATCCAGGGCACCCTGAGCCAGCCAGAGCACCCTGAGCCATCCAGGGCTCCTGCAGCCAGCCAGGGCACCCTGAGCCACCCAGGGCTCCCTGAGCCAGCCAGAGCACCCTGAGCCAGCCAGGGCTCCTGCAGCCACCCAGGGCACCCTGAGCCACCCAGGGCACCCTGAGCCATCCAGGGCACCCTGAGCCAGCCAGGGCACCCTGAGCCAGCCAGGGCTCCCTGAGCCAGCCAGGGCTCCCTGAGCCACCCAGGGCACCCTGAGCCAGCCAGAGCACCCTGAGCCACCCAGGGCTCCCTGAGCCACCCAGGGCTCCTGCAGCCAGCCGTTTGTCTCTGGAAGCTGTGTGGGTGAGGGCTGGGTGGCACTGCAGCCTGGCAGGGGAGATAGGCAACAAGGACCTTGAGGCATAGAGACAGCAGCAGGAGCTGGGCAGCTGCCAGCTGGGCTGTCAGTGGTGCTGGGGGAGCAGAGCAGGGCTGAGTGTGTGCAGCAGTGCCAGGGCAGCTCAAGGGGGGGCTGATGCCTCAGGCCCTGCTCTGGGCACAGCAGGGTTGGTGCTGGGCCCAGGGGTGCCAGCAGCTGCAGTCAAGAGCTGTGCCCACGCCTGAGCCTCTTGGCTGCTTGGGAAGCTGTTAAACAGCTCAGGAGCAGGGCTCAGGAGCAGCAGGGCCTGGAGCCCTCAGGCTGCAGGGGAGCAGGGCCTGGAGCCCTCGGGCTGCAGGGGAGCAGCAGGGCCTGGAGCCCTCAGGCTGCAGGGGAGCAGGGCCTGGAGCCCTCGGGCTGCAGGAGCAGCAGGGCCTGGAGCCCTCGGGCTGCAGGAGCAGCAGGGCCTGGAGCCCTCGGGCTGCAGGGGAGCAGCAGGGCCTGGAGCCCTCGGGCTGCAGGGGAGCAGCAGGGGAGCAGCAGGGCCTGGAGCCCTCGGGCTGCAGGGGAGCAGCAGGGCCTGGAGCCCTCGGGCTGCAGGGGAGCAGCAGGGCCTGGAGCCCTCGGGCTGCAGGGGAGCAGCAGGGCCTGGAGCCCTCGGGCTGCAGGGGAGCAGCAGGGCCTGGAGCCCTCGGGCTGCAGGGGAGCAGCAGGGCCTGGAGCCCTCGGGCTGCAGGAGCAGCAGGGCCTGGAGCCCTCGGGCTGCAGGAGCAGCAGGGCCTGGAGCCCTCGGGCTGCAGGGGAGCAGGGCCTGGAGCCCTCGGGCTGCAGGGGAGCAGCAGGGCCTGGAGCCCTCGGGCTGCAGGGGAGCAGCAGGGCCTGGAGCCCTCGGGCTGCAGGGGAGCAGGGCCTGGAGCCCTCGGGCTGCAGGGGAGCAGCAGGGCCTGGAGCCCTCGGGCTGCAGGGGAGCAGCAGGGGAGCAGCAGGGCCTGGAGCCCTCGGGCTGCAGGGGAGCAGCAGGGCCTGGAGCCCTCGGGCTGCAGGAGCAGCAGGGGAGCAGCAGGGCCTGGAGCCCTCGGGCTGCAGGGGAGCAGCAGGGCCTGGAGCCCTCGGGCTGCAGGAGCAGCAGGGCCTGGAGCCCTCGGGCTGCAGGAGCAGCAGGGCCTGGAGCCCTCAGGCTGCAGGAGCAGCAGGGCCTGGAGCCCTCGGGCTGCAGGGGAGCAGCAGGGCCTGGAGCCCTCGGGCTGCAGGGGAGCAGCAGGGCCTGGAGCCCTCGGGCTGCAGGGGAGCAGCAGGGCCTGGAGCCCTCGGGCTGCAGGAGCAGCAGGGCCTGGAGCCCTCGGGCTGCAGGAGCAGCAGGGCCTGGAGCCCTCGGGCTGCAGGAGCAGCAGGGCCTGGAGCCCTCGGGCTGCAGGAGCAGCAGGGCCTGGAGCCCTCGGGCTGCAGGAGCAGCGCTGGGGGTGGTTGGCGCTGGAGGTGCCAGGCTCCCTGGGGCGGAGGCAGAGGTGCCCTGCAGCCCAGCCTGGCTGTCAGGACTCCTCTCCCTGCCAGCCCAGGCAGCCTGGTGCCCTTTGCAGGGTGGTGCAGCCCCAGCAGCAGCTGTTTGCAGAGGAGCTGGCGGCAGGGCAGGCCGGGGAGCAGGCAGCGCCCTGCAGGCGCAAGCGGCAGCCCAGCATGTCGGAGACCATGCCCCTGTACACCCTCTGCAGGGAGGAGCTGGAGAGCATGGACAGGGAGGTGAGTGCCAGCAGGGGCACAGCGCCAGCAGGGGCACAGTGCCAGCAGGGGCACAGTGCCAGCAGGGGCACAGGGGAGGGCCTGGGTAAAGTGGGGAGTGCAGACACGGGGAAGGATGGCACAGGGAGGAGGGTGGCACAGAGGGGAGGGTGGCACAGAGGGGAGGGTGGCACAGGGGGGAGGGTGGCACAGAGGGGAGGGTGGCACAGGGGGGAGGGTGGCACAGAGGGGAGGGTGGCACAGGGGGGAGCTGCCCTGGATCTCTGCAGCCCCCAGAGGGACTCCTGTGCCCTGTGCCAGCTGCAGCACAGAGGTGCAGCTGCTGAGGGGATGCACAGCTTGGGCCTGTCCCTGCAGTTTGCCAGCCTGGTGCCAAGGTGGGCACTGCCCTGGCCAGCAGGTGTCTGACAAGGCCAGGGGGGCCCAGTGCTTCCTCCACGTGCTGGGCACAGGTCCTGGTGCCCTCTGTGCCCGCAGCACTCTCTGCCTCAGTTGCTTTTCCTCCTGGCTCCTCCCTCCCTGCAGGCTGCAGGAGGGCACAGAGGGGCTCCCAGGTGACCCCTGCAGGGTGCCAGCTTCCAAGGGCAGGGACAGAGCTCCCTTGGCTCTCCTGCTTGTTTGGGGTCTCTGGCCCCAGGCAGAGGCTGGCAGTGCCAGCAGGAGGCAGCCAGCCACAGGCCCTTGGCTCTGGCTGCCTGCAGCAGCAGCCTGTGTGCAGCTCTCCAGCCCCGAGGGAAGCTGCACAGAGGCCTTCCAGTAGAGATCCTGGGGAGGGCTGCAGCAGGGCAAGGGAGCAGCCCCTGCCCCCTGCCCCCTGCCCCCTGCCCTGCCCAGGCCACAGCTGCAGGGCTGTGCTGCCCAGGGCAGGAGGATGCTGTCTGCTGTGCTCTGAGGGTGGCAGAGCCCTGGAGCAGGCTGCCCAGAGGGGCTCTGGAGGCATTCCCACCCCCCTGGCTGGGGGCCTGGGCTGGGTGGTCTCCAGAGGCCTCCTCCCCACTGTGGCTGTGATGTGCTCTGAGCCAGGAGAGGAGACTGCAGCAGCAGCTGGAGCTAACCCAGCCCTGGGCAGTGCTGGGGGGCTGCCCTGCCCTGCCCTGCCCTGCCCTGCCCTGCCCTGCCCTGCCCAGGGGGGCTGCCCTGCCCGGCCCTGCCCTGCCCTGCCCGGCCCTGCCCTGCCCAGGGGGGCTGCCCTGCCCTGCCCTGCCCTGCCCTGCCCTGCCCTGCCCGGCCCAGGGGGGCTCAGGGCAGCCCAGCAGTGGGGGGAGGCTGCCAGAGCTGCCCTGGCTCTGCTCCCTGGCAGGTGGACGACATCCTGGGGGAAGGCAGCGACGAGAGCGACAGCGAGAGAAAAAAGCCAGAGGAGGAAGGGGAGAAGCCAGAGCCTGGTGCAGCAGAGCCCCCGGGGCTGAGAGCAGAGCAGAGGCCTGGATCCTCCTCCTCCTCCTCATCCTCCTCCTCCTCAGCAGCTGCAGGCAGCGGAAGGAGCTCGGCGGGCAGCGTGCACAGGTAGGAGCTGCCCAGGGCCGGCGCAGCCTGGGCTGCTGTCCCCTGCTGTGCAGCGCTGCAGCCCTGCATGCAGCCACTGGCAGCCTGGCAGGGCCCTGCTGGCTGCAGCACTGGGGCTGGCTGCAGGAGAGGCTCAGCAATGTCTCTGGAGCACCAGGAGATCTCCAGGGGCACCTCAGAGCTGCTGCCAGCCCCTGAAGGCATCCTGCAGGAAGGCTGCAGAGGGACTTTGGCTGAGGGGGGCTGGAGCCAGGCCCAGGGGCAATGGTTTGGAGCTGAGGTGCTGGCAGCAGCTCTGAGGTGCCCCTGGAGCCTTCTCCTCTGCAGGCTGCACAGCCCCAGCTCCCTCAGCCTGTGCTCCCAGCAGAGCTGCTGCAGCCCTGGCAGCAGCCTTGTGGCCTCCCCTGGGCTCTCTGCAGCAGCTCTGTGTGCTGCTGCTGCTGGGGACAGCAGGGCTGGGGGCAGTGCTGCAGGAGGGGCCAGGGCAGGCAGCAGGGAGGGTCCCTGGGCTCAGGGCCTCCCTCTGCCGTGCTGCAGGGGTCACAAGCGCAAGCTGGAGGAGGAGGAGGATGGAGGTGGCAGTGACTCCAGCAAGGACTCCAGCAATGAGGATGAGGAGGGCAGCAGCTCTGAGGCAGACGAGATGGCAGCGGCCCTGGAGGCAGAGCTGAACGACTTCATCTGAGGAGGAGCTGGGGCCGGGGCCGGGGCCGGGGCCTGCCCTGCTGCTGCCCAGCCGGGAGCTGAGCCGCCCCCGGGGCGGAGCTCTGCGCAGCCGGCAGCTGGGGCAGGGCTTGGGCAGAGCTCTGCTTCAGGCTTTGGCTAAAGCAGATTCTGCTGCTGCACCCCAGGGGGCTGGGCCGAGGATTGTGCTGTGCCAAAGGCTGCAGGGGGCTCTGCAGGGGGCAGTGGCTGGGACCTGCCGAGCCGGGTGCCCTGTGCCCTGTGCCAGCCCAACCTCCTGGGCCTGAAGGCTTAGCCTGGGGCTGTGTGCAGCAGGGGCTCAGCTGCCAGCTCTGGGCCTCCACACCTGGCTCCCCCCTCGGCGCTGCTGCCAGGAGAGCCCCTCCCGTGCTGCCAGCGGTGCGGCACAGCCTGGTGCCCTGCAGTGCCCTGGGGGCAGCCCCTGGCCAGGAGCCTGCTGTACAGTTTTGTACATTCTCTTCCCCTGTCCCTCAGAGCAGATTTTGTTCTCTCCTTTAATAAAGTCTTTGTTTTGTAAGCCCCTGGTGCTGCTCCCTGCCCCCAGCAGGGGCACCGTGCCAGGGCCCTGCCCTGCGGGGAGGGTGGCTGAGGAGCTGCCCTGCTGGCACCTGCTGAGCTCCCTGCAGGGCTGCTGCGCTGCTGGGGCAGTCCTGAGGCTGGGCAGCTGCTGAGCAGGGAGCCTGGGCTGGCAGCTGGCAGCCTGCTGGCTCCCTGGGCACACAGCAGCTCCCTGCCGCCAGCAGAAGCTGCTGGCAGCCTCTTTGAACCTGGCAGGAGGCACTGCCTGAGTGCCCCAGGCTGGCACTGCCAGCAGGCAGCTCCCAGCCTGCCCTGGGCAGCTGCTGGCACTGCAGGAGCTGGGCTCAGGGAGGTGAGGAGGGTCCCTGGCAGGCTGCTGCTGGGGGCAGAACAAAGCTGAGCTGCAGCCTGCTGCAGTGCTGCAGCTGAGGGCACTGCTGGGGCATGCCAGGGGCAGTCTGCACCGTGGCTGGCACCTCCCTGTGGCCTGCCAAGGTGGTTCCCCTCCAGAGCTTTGGCTCAGGGCTGGCTGTGCCCTGAGCTCTCAGCCCCAGCTGGGGGAGTTCCTCTCCCTGCCAGTGGAGAAGCCTGGAAGGCTGAAAGTCCTTTGTGCCCACTCTGGGCACCCTGAGGGGCATGCACTCCCTGGCTGCCCTGGGCACCCTGAGGGGGGGACTTGCACCCCCTGGCTGCCCTGGCAGCTCCTGCTTGTGCTGCTGCTGGCTGTGCTGAGCAGTGCAGGCAGGACTCCTGCCCGGGCCCTGGCACAGCAGCCCTGCTCGCTCCTCGCCCTGCTCCTGCTCTGCCTCCTGCCGCTGCCAGCCGCTGGCACTGGCGAGGAGAAGAACTGCAGCAGCCTGCAGCTGGGCTCCTGCTCGGCCCTGCCCGAGCAGCAGCCCAGCCTGCAGCCTCTCTGCTGGGTGCCCTGCACGCACCCTGCCCGCTGCTGGCACCCAGGGAGCTCAGCTCTGCCGTGGTTTGGGTGCTGCACAGTGGCACTCGCGGCTGCCTGCAGCTGGCATCTCGCTGCCCTGCTGAGCTGAGAGGTCTCTTCCAGCCCTGCCCCTGGCTCTGTCTGCTGGGCAGGGAGCGGATCCCGGCACGGGAACACCACCCGGGGGGCGCAAGTCCCCTCCCCGGCCCCGGAGTCCGCCGCGGAAGCTCTGGAGGAGCTTCGGCAGAGGTCAGGGAGGAGACGAAGCTTCGAAGAGGCTCAGAGGCGCGGAGCTGCTGCCTGCCCGCGGGGGGCTCGGGGGCTGCCTGCCCGCGGGGGGCCCGGGGGCTGCCTGCCCGCGGGGGGCTCGGGGGCTGCCTGCCCGCGGGGGGCTCTGGAACTGCCTGCCCGCGGGGGGCTCGGGGGCTGCCTGCCCGCGGGGGGCTCTGGAACTGCCTGCCCGCGGGGGGCTCGGGGGCTGCCTGCCCGCGGGGGGCTCTGGAACTGCCTGCCCTCGGGGGGCGCTGCCTCAGGGGCAGCTCCGGGAGCAGCCGTGACGGAGGTGGAGTGCTCGGAGCAAAGCCTCTGCTGCTTCTGCTTCAAGGGCTGGCACCAGCTGCAGAGAGCTGCCCTGCATCCCTCATGGGGAGCAGAGGGGAAGCACCACCACCCCTGGCACCTCAGAGTGGCACAGCTGCACGGTGGCACAGCTGGACAGTGGCACAGCTGGACAGCCATCCTGCAGCAGCTCTCCTGGCCACTGCTTACCTCAGCCTTGCAGGGCACTTAGCCTGGCACCAGACTGTGAGAGCTGTGCCCTGCTTGGCTGTGTCTGCACCAGCCTGGTGCCGAACCGCAGCCCCCTCCCACCACACCCCCCGGTGCGCTGGGTGGGGAAGGCAGGCGGCTGGCAGCAGTCCTGCAGCAGCGGTGAGCACAAGGTCAGGAGCTGCTCGGGCTCTGGGAGTGATCCGTGGGCAGCAGTGCCAAGGCAGAGCTGGGGAGGCCATCAGGAAGATTGAGTCCCTGGCACTGCTGGGTTGTGCCAGAGCAGGGCACGGGATGAAGGGAGCAGGCAGCAGCCCCGCAGTGGCGCCTTGAGTCACGGCTCGGGGGCAGGGAGCTCGCTGGCACCGGGGCTGGGCGCAAGCAGTGGGCAGTGGAGGGTGGGATGGGGCTGGGGCGTGGGGCAACCTCCCCCAGGCAGAGAGCTGCGGGGGGAGGTCCTCTGAGCCGGGCAGTTGGCTCTGCTGGGCTGGAGCAGCTTCGCCCCCCCTGGCCTGGCGTTCCGGAGCCACTGGCTGAGAGCAGGCACCAAGGAGCAGCTCCAGGGGGGTGACACTGACGAATGTCTGGCACAGCTTGGAAGGTGCCAGCTTGGAAGGGACCCCAGGGCTCAGCTCATCCAACCGCTCTGCAGCAGCCTTGCTTCAGAGGCAGAGATGCTGCAGGTGCCAGGACCAGCCAGAAGTTTCTGCCGAGGTGTGGGGGGAAGGAAATACCGAAGCAAGAACAGAAGGTCAGTGAATGCCAGGGCGCCCAGAGGGTCCTCAGCAGCTGCCTCGGCGGGCAGGGCGCCGGAGCCAGGCTGCGGAGGTGTCCTGAAGAGACGGGCAGGAGATAAGGGGCACCAGAGGGAGGGGGTTCGAGCCTCGCAGACGGCTCGCAGCTCGCTGTGGCAGGGGAGCTTGGGGGTCCTGAAAACATCTCTGCAGGAGCACGGTGCCTGCTGCTGGCACCGGGGAGCAGCCCCCCGGGCACGCACTGGCACACTGCCCACAGACTGCGAGCGGCTGTGCCCGAGCGGCCGCGACCCTCCCTGCCTGCTTTGTGAGACGAGGGTCCGGGCACGGCCAGGGCACGGCCAGGACAGAGCAGCGACCCGCAGCCCGCGGGGTGCATCCCGCAGCACCAGAGGCTGCCGAGGGGCACCGGCAGACCCCGGGCAGAGCCAGGGCAGAGCAGCTTGGTTGGTACCGCGGCACCTGGCCGTGCCCAGCCTACAGGGAAGGGGGGCTGGCCGCGGGCGGGCTTACGGCTGCCCCCCGGGAGCAGCCCCCCGGGAGCAGCCCCCCGGGAGCAGCCCCCCGGGAGCAGCCGCGGTCACGCGTGGCAAGCGCCTTACCCCGGGGCTCGGGGTCGGCCTGTGGGCAGCCCGCAGCCGCTTGCGGGGGGCGCCTGGCCGGCGAGGGGCGAAGGGGTCGGTAACCTCATTGACCCCGCCGGAAGCCCCGCGGGCGGAGGCTGCCCCCGGGACCCCCGCCCCGCGAGGCCGCCTGGGCTCGGCGCTGCCCCCGCTGGCTGCCCCGGCGGAGGGGGGGCCGGAGGCTCGTCCCGGGGCAGGGGCCGCCCCCCGCCGGCCCGACCGCAGCGATGGAGCGGGGAGCAGGCGGTGCCCGAGGTGAGAACGGGGCAGGGCGCAGGGGGTGGGCGAGGAGCCGGAGCCGGGGGCGGGGGCTGCGCCGGTGCCTCCCGCCCGGCGCTGGGCAGCGGCAACTTCGCGGCTGGCAGGCGGCGCCGGACGGCAACTTGCTGTGTCCGCCGGCAGCGGAGCCGCACAGAGCGGCAGATCTCCATCTGGGGAGCTCATCCTGCCCTGTGCTCCGCACTGCTTAGGCCACACCTGGAGTCCTGTGTCCAGCTCTGGGCTCCTCAGGTTAGGAAAGAGGTTGAGCTGCTGGAAGGTGTCCAGAGAAGGGCAACAAAGCTGGGGAGGGGTCTGGAGCACAGCCCTGGGAGGAGAGGCTGAGGGAGCTGGGGTTGCTTAGCCTGCAGAAGAGGAGGCTCAGGGGAGACCTTCTTGCTCCCTCCAACTCCCTGAAGGGAGGGGGTTGCCAGGTGGGGGTTGGGCTCTTCTCCCAGGCACCCAGAACAAGAGGACACAGTCTCAAGCTGTGCCAAGGGAGGTTCAAGCTGGAGGTGAGGAGAAAGTTCTTCCCAGACAGAGAGATTGGCCCTGGGGATGTGCTGCCCAGGGAGGTGGTGGAGTCAGTGTCACAAGAGTGAGCAGAGGGCTGGAGCTGCTCTGCTGTGAGCACAGACTGAGGGAGTTGGGGTTGTGCAGGCTGGAGAGGAGAAGGCTCCCAGGAGACCTCATTGTGGCCTTCCAGGATCTGCAGGGGGCTGCAAGAAAGCTGGGGAGGGACTTTGGAGGGTGTCAGGGAGGGATAGGAGCAGGGGGAATGGATCCAAGCTAGACGAGGGGACATTGAGATTGGATGTTGGGAAGAAGTTGTTGCCCATGAGGGTGGTGAGAGCCTGGCACAGGCTGCCCAGGGAGGTGGTGGAAGCCTCCTGCCTGGAAGTGTTTGCAGCCAGGCTGGAGGTGGCTGTGAGCAACCTGCTGTGGTGTGAGGTGTCCCTGCCCATGGCAGGGGGCTGGGGCTGGCTGAGCCTTGAGCTCCCTTCCAACCCAAACCATTCTCTGATTCTATGATCTTCAAGGTCTCTTCCAAGCCAAACCATTCCATGGTTGTCTGATCCTGAAGGTCCTTTCCAACCCAACCCATTGCCTGCTTCTGCCTGCAGTGAATGTGAAGCCCTCCTGTGAGAGCAAAGGCTGCAGGTGTCCCAGTCCCCCCTGCAAGCCTTTCCCAGTGCCTTCCAGCCCTGGCAGCGCTGGGATTCTGTGATTTCCATCTCCATTCATTCTCAACAGCTCTGGTTTCACTCTCTGCCCCCCTTCCCCCCACACCTGCCCCAATTTTCCCCTTTTTCCCCTCAAACCCAGGGCAGCTGTGCTCTCTTGGAGTCTCCTCCCACCCCAGCTGTGGCCACTTGGCCCTCCCCACCCACTCCTCCATTTATTCCCCAGCAGGAGGGGCAGCAGCCCTAAGCTGAGCCCTTCGGGGCTGGAGGATCCTCCTCTGATCTCAGGTGAGTGCCCACAGCGCACACTGGGTGATGGTGGTGGTGACACAAAGGCCGGGGGGCCTGGTGGCCCCCCGGCTGTTAGGGCTTACATTGCTGCCTTTCCCCCTCCCCTGCACGGGTGTGGGCTGGGGCTGAGCTGCTCTGGGTGGTGCCTTGGCTGGGTGAGGCTCTTGCCCCTGGCCCTGGGATGGGTGGAGAATGGTAGTGGTGGAGCAGGAGCTGCTGAGGCAGGGGGGAGCCAGGGGTAGAGGGAGCAGGAGCTGCTGAGGCAGGGGGGAGCCAGGGGCAGAGGGAGCAGGAGCTGCTGAGGCAGGGGGGAGCCAGGGGCAGAGGGAGCAGGAGCTGCTGAGGCAGGGGGGAGCCAGGGGTAGAGGGAGCAGGAGCTGCTGAGGCAGGGGGGAGTCAGGGGTAGAGGGAGCAGGAGCTGCTTGAGGCAGGGGGGAGTCAGGGGTAGAGGGAGCAGGAGCTGCTGAGGCAGGGGGGAGCCAGGGGCAGAGGGAGCAGGAGCTGCTGAGGCAGGGGGGAGCCAGGGGCAGAGGGAGCAGGAGCTGCTGAGGCAGGGGGGAGTCAGGGGTAGAGGGAGCAGGAGCTGCTTGAGGCAGGGGGGAGTCAGGGGTAGAGGGAGCAGGAGCTGCTTGAGGCAGGGGGGAGCCAGGGGCAGAGGGAGCAGGAGCTGCTTTAGGGAGGATTCCTTCTTCCACCCCCTCCTCTGTAGGGACAAAAATGTTCTCCTCTGGGCTTTGTTGCTTGCCTAATGCAGGCAGCCTCAGTGTTCTCTCTGCAGCTGGCTCTGAGCAGCACCAAGAAGCCTTCACCTGGGTCAGAAAGAGCTTCTGGATGGAAGTCTTAGCTCCCAGCCACATCTGCTGGGGGGCTGGCCCCATGGGTAAGACAGAGCTGCTACCTGTGTGGGCTTGGATGGTTCAGGGCTCCCCAGGGAGCTGCTGGAGCTCCCCATCCTTGCAGGTGTGGAAGGAAGCTGTGGCCATGGCTCTTGGGGCCATGGCTTGATGGCCATGGTGGGGTTGGGTTGCTGGCTGGGCTGGCTGCTCCTGGAGGGTCTTTCCACCCCAACAATTCCCTGACTGCATGCTCTACTTCCTCCACCCACTGCTGCAGCCCCCCAGTTCGAGCTGTGTGACCCCAGGACATCCTCTTCCCAAGGAGCTGTTGGAGGCTCCTGGATGGCTCCAGTTCACCCCAGTATGGTTAAAGACTCCTTCTCATTTCTGCCTGTGGTACAACTCTCTTCAGCTCACCCTGGGGACAGAGGTAGGGAGGGGGGAACATCCTCATCATCAACAACAGAAGAGGCCTTGTTAGGCTGTCTCTGTTACCCAGAACTGATTTGTCCTGGAGCTAATGCAGAAGATGCAGTTTTGTTTCCAGGCTGTGTCCTCTGCATCGAGGTCATCCCAGGCCTGGCCACTGAATGGCTCCAGCAGCTCCACCTGCTCCTGGAAGGTGATGGCCACACAGGTGAGCCAAGGGCTGGAGCAGCTCTGTCATCAGCAGGAGCCAGCAGTGCCTCCTGCAGCCCTCAGGCAGCTGTGTGCTGGGCTGCAGCCAGAACAGCTCCTGAGCCTGGCTCTGCTCCCTGCAGAGCCTGTTGCTGCTCGCTCTGCTGTGAGGAAGTGTCTGAAGCAGCAGCTCCACACCTCACACCCCCTGACACCTGAGCCCTCTCTTCCAGGCCAGCAGGTGGATGCTCAGCTAATGAGCCTCCTGCCCCTGTGGACATGGATGAAGGAAGGACTCAGACCAGAGAATCACAGAATGGTTTGGCTTGGAAGGGACCTCAAGGCTCATCCGGTCCCAGCCCCCTGCCATGGGCAGGGACACCTCCCAGCAGAGCAGGTTGCTCACAGCCTCGTCACAGGGGAGTGATGCTCAGCACTGGGGAGGCCACACCTGAAATCCTGGGCTCAGTGTTGGGCTCCTCACTCCCAGAAGAACACTGAGGGCCTGGAGCAGGGCCAGAGAAGGGCAACCAAGCTGGGGAAGGGTCTGGAGAGCAGGGCTGGGGAGGAGCAGCTGGGGCTGTTCAGTGTGGGGAAGAGGAGGCTGAGGGAGACCTCCTTGCTCTCCACAGCTCCCTGGGAGGAGATGGGAGCCAGGTGGGTTTGGGCTCTGCTCCCCAGTCTCAGGTGACAGAAGGAGAGGAAATGGCCTGGAACTGTGCCAGGGGAGGCTGAGGCTGGAGGGGAGGAAAAACTTCTTTGCTGCAGGAGTGGTCAGGGACTGGCAGAGGCTGCCCAGGGAGCTGGTGGAGTCCCCATCCCTGGCTGGGTTCAAGGGAGCTGTGGCCGTGGCACTGGGGGGCAGGGTTTGGTGGCCATGGTGGGGCTGGGTTGCTGGTTGGACTGGATGGTCCTGGAGAGCATTTCCAGCCCTAACAACTCTGTGCTGGCTGTGTCAGCTCTCTGCTGGGATGTTCCAACTCCCCCTGTGGTGGATTGGTTTCTTTTCTTGCTGTTGCCCTGCCAGGCACGTTCCTGTGAGCTGCTCCAGGTGATCCTGCCCTGGCAGGGGTGGTTGGGCTGGCTGACCCTTGGAGGTCTCTTCCAACCCCTCATGCTCTGTGGTTCTCTCCCACAGCCTGCAGCTGAAGCCTCCTGGCCTCCAAGCCCCTCCAGCAAACCAGCAGGCACTGCTTGTCCATCTTCCCCACCCAAGTGCTTCACAAGCCCCCCTGACAAGCCACATCATTCCCAAGGCTCTCAAAAGCAGCTGAAGCAATGTTCATAGCAGCAATCATTAGCAAGCAGCCCCTCTATGACTAATCACAGCCATTCCCACCCAGATCCCTTGTTTTCACAGCCCAATCCATTATCTGCTTCAATGAACCGGCCTGCTGTTAATTTGCAGCGCTCTCAGCCCTAGGTGATGGAAATACCTGCCCCCTTCCCAGCCTCCCATTAAGTGTGGTGCTCACTGAAGATGTATAATTCATGAGGAAAGGGGGAAAACCCACTGAGGTTTGGTTTGTCAAGCGTTCCAGACAGGTCACTGAGACCCCAGATCCATCGATAATGTTCACACCCAGGGGGGAGGAATGGAAATCACCCTCCCAGGGAGAGCTGCTGCAGGGCTCCCTCCAAGCAAAGGCAGCCTGGCCTGCCCCAGCAGCAGGGAGCTCATCCTGCCCTGTGCTCAGCGCTGGTTAGGCCACACCTGGAGTCCTGTGTCTGGCTCTGGGCCCCTCAGTCCAAGAGGGACAGTGAGAGACTTGAAGGTGTCCAGAGAAGGTTGATCAGATGGTGTTGGGTGATAGAATAGAACAAACCAGGTTGGAAGAGACCTTTGAGATCACCAAGTCCAACCTCTCCCCCAGCACCACCGAATCAGCTCAACCATGCACCAAGTACATAGAATGCATCTAGAAGTGTATAGAACAAACCAGGTTGGAAGAGACCTTCAGGATCATTGCATCCAACCCATCAACCAATCCAGCACCACCTAAACAACTAACCCATGGCACCAAGCACCCCATCAAGTCTCCCCCTGAACCCCTCCAGTGATGGAGACTCCACCACCTCCCCAGGCAGCCCATCCCAATGGGCAATCACTCTCTCTGTGTGGAACTTCTTCCTGACATCCAGCCTAAACCTCCCCTGGCACAGCCTGAGACTGTGCCCTCTTGTTCTGGTGCTGGCTGCCTGGCAGAAGAGCCCAACCCCCCCCTGGCTACAACCTCCCTGCAGGGAGTTGGAGAGAGCAAGAAGGTCTCCCCTGAGCCTCCTTCTGCAGGCTGAGCAACCCCAGCTCCCTCAGCCTCTCCTCCCAGGGCTGTGCTCCAGACCCCTCCCCAGCTGTGTTGCCCCTTCAGGTAGTTGTAGAAGCTTTTAGCTTCTCATCAGGGAATCAGGAACCTGGAATCATGGATTCCTTGGATCACAAGGCATTAGAAGTGTGGAAGCATAAAAGCTTGGCACCCTGGACTCTGGATGGGGGAGATGGTTCAGGTGGCCTTCAGCTTCCATAGGACCATGGAATCATAAAGCTATGGAATCACAGGCTGTGGGTGGGGGAGAGGTTGTAGGTGGCTTTTAACTTCCAATCATGGAATCAGGGAATGGTAGAAGCATGGAATCCTAAAAGCATAGGATCACAGACTTGGAGAATCATGAAGCCATGGAACTGTGGAATCACAGAGCCATGGGATCATAAACCCATGGAAGCACAGACTCTGAATGGGGAAGGTATTCCAGGTGGCTTTTAGCTTCTAATCAGAGAGGGATGGAATCATGGAATCATCAAACCATAGACCCACAGACTCCTAGGAGCATGGAGTTATACAAGCATGGAAGCATTGAATCATAAAGACATAGAATCATGGAGCCATGGAATTAGGGAATCATGAAAGCATAGAATCATAGACTGGGTGGGGAAGATGTTTCTGGTGGCTTTTAGCCTCTAATCATGGAATCAGAGACTGATAGACTGATGGCATCACAAAACCATGGAGTCATGAAACCCTGAGACCATAGACTCATGGATTCATAGACTCCCAGGATCATGCAACCAGAGAATCATTCAAGCAGAGAATGGGTTGGGTTGGAAGGGAGCTTCAAGACCACCTAGCTCCAGCCCTTGCAGACCACCTAGCTCCAGCCCTTGCAGACCACCTAGCTCCAGCCCTTGCAGACCACCTAGCTCCAGCCCTTGCAGACCACCTAGCTCCAGCCCTTGCAGACCACCTAGCTCCAATCCTTGCAGACCACCTAGCTCCAGCCCTTGCAGACCACCTAGCTCCAGCCCTTGCAGACCACCTAGCTCCAGCCCTTGCAGACCACCTAGCTCCAGCCCTTGCAGACCACCTAGCTCCAGCCCTTGCAGACCACCTAGCTCCAGCCCTTGCAGACCACCTAGCTCCAGCCCTTGCAGACCATCTAGCTCCAGCCCTTGCAGACCACCTAGCTCCAGCCCTTGCAGACCACCTAGCTCCAGCCCTTGCAGACCATCTAGCTCCAGCCCTTGCAGACCACCTAGCTCCAGCCCTTGCAGACCACCTAGCTCCAGCCCTTGCAGACCATCTAGCTCCAACCCTTGCAGACCATCTAGCTCCAGCCCTTGCAGACCACCTAGCTCCAACCCTTGCAGACCACCTAGCTCCAGCCCTTGCAGACCATCTAGCTCCAGCCCTTGCAGACCATCTAGCTCCAGCCCTTGCAGACCACCTAGCTCCAACCCTTGCAGACCACCTAGCTCCAGCCCTTGCAGACCATCTAGCTCCAGCCCTTGCAGACCATCTAGCTCCAACCCTTGCAGACCACCTAGCTCCAACCCTTTCAAGACCATCTAGCTCCAGCCCTTGCAGACCACCTAGCTCCAGCCCTTGCAGACCACCTAGCTCCAGCCCTTGCAGACCACCTAGCTCCAGCCCTTGCAGACCATCTAGCTCCAGCCCTTGCAGACCATCTAGCTCCAACCCTTGCAGACCACCTAGCTCCAGCCCTTGCAGACCATCTAGCTCCAGCCCTTGCAGACCATCTAGCTCCAACCCTTGCAGACCACCTAGCTCCAGCCCTTGCAGACCATCTAGCTCCAGCCCTTGCAGACCATCTAGCTCCAACCCTTCCAGACCATCTAGCTCCAACCCTTCCAAGACCATCTAGCTCCAGCCCTTGCAGACCATCTAGCTCCAACCCTTGCAGACCACCTAGCTCCAACCCTTTCAAGACCACCTAGCTCCAGCCCTTGCAGACCATCTAGCTCCAGCCCTTGCAGACCACCTAGCTCCAGCCCTTGCAGACCACCTAGCTCCAGCCCTTGCAGACCATCTAGCTCCAGCCCTTGCAGACCATCTAGCTCCAGCCCTTGCAGACCATCTAGCTCCAACCCTTTCAAGACCACCTAGCTCCAGCCCTTGAAGACCATCTAGCTCCAGCCCTTGCAGACCACCTAGCTCCAGCCCTTGCAGACCACCTAGCTCCAGCCCTTGCAGACCATCTAGCTCCAGCCCTTGCAGACCACCTAGCTCCAGCCCTTGCAGACCATCTAGCTCCAGCCCTTGCAGACCATCTAGCTCCAACCCTTGCAGACCACCTAGCTCCAGCCCTTGCAGACCATCTAGCTCCAGCCCTTGCAGACCATCTAGCTCCAACCCTTCCAAGACCATCTAGCTCCAGCCCTTGCAGACCACCTAGCTCCAGCCCTTGCAGACCACCTAGCTCCAGCCCTTGCAGACCATCTAGCTCCAGCCCTTGCAGACCATCTAGCTCCAACCCTTGCAGACCACCTAGCTCCAGCCCTTGCAGACCATCTAGCTCCAACCCTTCCAGACCATCTAGCTCCAGCCCTTGCAGACCATCTAGCTCCAGCCCTTGCAGACCATCTAGCTCCAACCTTTCAAGACCATCTAGCTCCAACCCTTCCAAGACCATCTAGCTCCAGCCCTTGCAGACCATCTAGCTCCAACCCTCCTGGCAATTTGGGACCTCCTCCACTGGACCAGATTGCTGAAGGTCTCATCCAAGCAGACCCTGAGGCACTGAGCAATCTGGTTGATGAGAATCATAGAAGAGAATCCATTAGGTTGGGGAAAACCCTTCAGGATCCTGGAGCCCAAAGGTGCCACAGAGAGATGTGATTTTAAAGGCCATTGGACTTGATGACCTCAGAGCTCCTTTCCAGCTGAAGCAGTTGGATGGTTCTCTGCAAGCTGTGCAGCTGATGGCTCTGAGCTTGCTCCTTGCACAGAGGGTGGCACTGGTGATAAGGTTTGCTTCGGGACTGCACTCCTGGCCATCATTTAAAGGCTAATTGGATGATGTGGAGGTTCTGCCCAGCTCAAAACCCAAACAAGACTGTCCTGAGGACCTGGAGGGGGCCTGCCAGAAAGCTGGAGGGGGCTTTTTACAAGGGCTTGCAGTGATGGGATGAAGAACAATGGGCTGAAGAGTGAGGAGAGCAGATTGAGGCTGGAGGTGAAGACCTTCCTGACAGGGAGCGTGGGGAGGCACTGGAATAGGTTACCCAGGGAGGCTGTGGATGCCCCTTGCCTGGAGGTGTTCAAGGCCAGGCTGGATGAGGCCTTGAGCAGCTTGGTCTAGTGGGAGGTGTCCCTGCCCGTGGCAGGGGGGGTTGGAACTGGGTGATCCTGAAGACCCCTTCCAAGCCCTTGTCTGAGTCTCTGAGTTTCCTTTGCTGTGCAGTGCACCGAGCTCCTCGCACGGCGACTTTCAAACCCCACCCGGACGTGTCCCTGGGCACCCTGCTTTAGGTGACCAGACTTCATCAGGGGATTCTGGGCTAGGTGGTCTCCAGAGGTGCCCTCCAACCCTCAGCACGCTGTGATCCCATGTGTAAGCTGCACCCACTAGTGTCACCCTTCCTACACCTCTTGAGGAGCAGCCCTAGGAACCTCTCCCCCTCCGCTCGGTCTCTCTTGTCCTTGCGTGGTCATGGTCAAGGGTAAAGCTCTGGCTTCCTAGGTTGGGTGGCACCAAGGGGCAGTGAGGTGGAACATAACCAGGTAGAAGTCCTGTATGAACTGATTTTCATCCAGTATATCATATCCTGAGAGAGGCAGTTGCACATTAACCAGGCTTGTGACTCGGCGCCCGCCGCCGCCTTGGCTCGGGATAGCCAAGGTGGGTTGTGCCAGAGCAGGGCACGGGATGAAGGGAGCAGGCAGCAGCCCCGCAGTGGCGCCTTGAGTCACAGCTCGGGGGCAGGGAGCTCGCTGGCACCGGGGCTGGGCGCAAGCAGTGGGCAGTGGAGGGTGGGATGGGGCTGGGGCGTGGGGCAACCTCCCCCAGGCAGAGAGCTGCGGGGGGAGGTCCTCTGAGCCGGGCAGTTGGCTCTGCTGGGCTGGAGCAGCTTCGCCCCCCCTGGCCTGGCGTTCCGGAGCCACTGGCTGAGAGCAGGCACCAAGGAGCAGCTCCAGGGGGGTGACACTGACGAATGTCTGGCACAGCTTGGAAGGTGCCAGCTTGGAAGGGACCCCAGGGCTCAGCTCATCCAACCGCTCTGCAGCAGCCTTGCTTCAGAGGCAGAGATGCTGCAGGTGCCAGGACCAGCCAGAAGTTTCTGCCGAGGTGTGGGGGGAAGGAAATACCGAAGCAAGAACAGAAGGTCAGTGAATGCCAGGGCGCCCAGAGGGTCCTCAGCAGCTGCCTCGGCGGGCAGGGCGCCGGAGCCAGGCTGCGGAGGTGTCCTGAAGAGACGGGCAGGAGATAAGGGGCACCAGAGGGAGGGGGTTCGAGCCTCGCAGACGGCTCGCAGCTCGCTGTGGCAGGGGAGCTTGGGGGTCCTGAAAACATCTCTGCAGGAGCACGGTGCCTGCTGCTGGCACCGGGGAGCAGCCCCCCGGGCACGCACTGGCACACTGCCCACAGACTGCGAGCGGCTGTGCCCGAGCGGCCGCGACCCTCCCTGCCTGCTTTGTGAGACGAGGGTCCGGGCACGGCCAGGGCACGGCCAGGACAGAGCAGCGACCCGCAGCCCGCGGGGTGCATCCCGCAGCACCAGAGGCTGCCGAGGGGCACCGGCAGACCCCGGGCAGAGCCAGGGCAGAGCAGCTTGGTTGGTACCGCGGCACCTGGCCGTGCCCAGCCTACAGGGAAGGGGGGCTGGCCGCGGGCGGGCTTACGGCTGCCCCCCGGGAGCAGCCCCCCGGGAGCAGCCCCCCGGGAGCAGCCCCCCGGGAGCAGCCCCCCGGGAGCAGCCGCGGTCACGCGTGGCAAGCGCCTTACCCCGGGGCTCGGGGTCGGCCTGTGGGCAGCCCGCAGCCGCTTGCGGGGGGCGCCTGGCCGGCGAGGGGCGAAGGGGTCGGTAACCTCATTGACCCCGCCGGAAGCCCCGCGGGCGGAGGCTGCCCCCGGGACCCCCGCCCCGCGAGGCCGCCTGGGCTCGGCGCTGCCCCCGCTGGCTGCCCCGGCGGAGGGGGGGCCGGAGGCTCGTCCCGGGGCAGGGGCCGCCCCCCGCCGGCCCGACCGCAGCGATGGAGCGGGGAGCAGGCGGTGCCCGAGGTGAGAACGGGGCAGGGCGCAGGGGGTGGGCGAGGAGCCGGAGCCGGGGGCGGGGGCTGCGCCGGTGCCTCCCGCCCGGCGCTGGGCAGCGGCAACTTCGCGGCTGGCAGGCGGCGCCGGACGGCAACTTGCTGTGTCCGCCGGCAGCGGAGCCGCACAGAGCGGCAGATCTCCATCTGGGGAGCTCATCCTGCCCTGTGCTCCGCACTGCTTAGGCCACACCTGGAGTCCTGTGTCCAGCTCTGGGCTCCTCAGGTTAGGAAAGAGGTTGAGCTGCTGGAAGGTGTCCAGAGAAGGGCAACAAAGCTGGGGACGGGTCTGGAGCACAGCCCTGTGAGGAGAGGCTGAGGGAGCTGGGGTTGCTTAGCCTGCAGAAGAGGAGGCTCAGGGGAGACCTTCTTGCTCCCTCCAACTCCCTGAAGGGAGGGGGTTGCCAGGTGGGGGTTGGGCTCTTCTCCCAGGCACCCAGAACAAGAGGACACAGTCTCAAGCTGTGCCAAGGGAGGTTCAAGCTGGAGGTGAGGAGAAAGTTCTTCCCAGACAGAGAGATTGGCCCTGGGGATGTGCTGCCCAGGGAGGTGGTGGAGTCAGTGTCACAAGAGTGAGCAGAGGGCTGGAGCTGCTCTGCTGTGAGCACAGACTGAGGGAGTTGGGGTTGTGCAGGCTGGAGAGGAGAAGGCTCCCAGGAGACCTCATTGTGGCCTTCCAGGATCTGCAGGGGGCTGCAAGAAAGCTGGGGAGGGACTTTGGAGGGTGTCAGGGAGGGATAGGAGCAGGGGGAATGGATCCAAGCTAGACGAGGGGACATTGAGATTGGATGTTGGGAAGAAGTTGTTGCCCATGAGGGTGGTGAGAGCCTGGCACAGGCTGCCCAGGGAGGTGGTGGAAGCCTCCTGCCTGGAAGTGTTTGCAGCCAGGCTGGAGGTGGCTGTGAGCAACCTGCTGTGGTGTGAGGTGTCCCTGCCCATGGCAGGGGGCTGGGGCTGGCTGAGCCTTGAGCTCCCTTCCAACCCAAACCCTTCTCTGGTTCTGTGATCTTCAAGGTCTCTTCCAAGCCAAACCATTCCATGGTTGTCTGATCCTGAAGGTCCTTTCCAACCCAACCCATTGCCTGCTTCTGCCTGCAGTGAATGTGAAGCCCTCCTGTGAGAGCAAAGGCTGCAGGTGTCCCAGTCCCCCCTGCAAGCCTTTCCCAGTGCCTTCCAGCCCTGGCAGCGCTGGGATTCTGTGATTTCCATCTCCATTCATTCTCAACAGCTCTGGTTTCACTCTCTGCCCCCCTTCCCCCCACACCTGCCCCAATTTTCCCCTTTTTCCCCTCAAACCCAGGGCAGCTGTGCTCTCTTGGAGTCTCCTCCCACCCCAGCTGTGGCCACTTGGCCCTCCCCACCCACTCCTCCATTTATTCCCCAGCAGGAGGGGCAGCAGCCCTAAGCTGAGCCCTTCGGGGCTGGAGGATCCTCCTCTGATCTCAGGTGAGTGCCCACAGCGCACACTGGGTGATGGTGGTGGTGACACAAAGGCCGGGGGGCCTGGTGGCCCCCCGGCTGTTAGGGCTTACATTGCTGCCTTTCCCCCTCCCCTGCACGGGTGTGGGCTGGGGCTGAGCTGCTCTGGGTGGTGCCTTGGCTGGGTGAGGCTCTTGCCCCTGGCCCTGGGATGGGTGGAGAATGGTAGTGGTGGAGCAGGAGCTGCTGAGGCAGGGGGGAGCCAGGGGTAGAGGGAGCAGGAGCTGCTGAGGCAGGGGGGAGCCAGGGGTAGAGGGAGCAGGAGCTGCTGAGGCAGGGGGGAGCCAGGGGTAGAGGGAGCAGGAGCTGCTGAGGCAGGGGGGAGTCAGGGGTAGAGGGAGCAGGAGCTGCTGAGGCAGGGGGGAGCCAGGGGTAGAGGGAGCAGGAGCTGCTGAGGCAGGGGGGAGCCAGGGGTAGAGGGAGCAGGAGCTGCTGAGGCAGGGGGGAGCCAGGGGCAGAGGGAGCAGGAGCTGCTGAGGCAGGGGTGAGCCAGGGGCAGAGGGAGCAGGAGCTGCTGAGGCAGGGGGGAGCCAGGGGCAGAGGGAGCAGGAGCTGCTGAGGCAGGGGGGAGCCAGGGGTAGAGGGAGCAGGAGCTGCTGAGGCAGGGGGGAGCCAGGGGCAGAGGGAGCAGGAGCTGCTGAGGCAGGGGGGAGCCAGGGGCAGAGGGAGCAGGAGCTGCTGAGGCAGGGGGGAGCCAGGGGCAGAGGGAGCAGGAGCTGCTGAGGCAGGGGGGAGCCAGGGGTAGAGGGAGCAGGAGCTGCTGAGGCAGGGGGGAGCCAGGGGTAGAGGGAGCAGGAGCTGCTGAGGCAGGGGGGAGTCAGGGGTAGAGGGAGCAGGAGCTGCTTGGGGCAGGGGGGAGCCAGGGGTAGAGGGAGCAGGAGCTGCTGAGGCAGGGGGGAGCCAGGGGCAGAGGGAGCAGGAGCTGCTGAGGCAGGGGGGAGTCAGGGGTAGAGGGAGCAGGAGCTGCTTGGGGCAGGGGGGAGCCAGGGGTAGAGGGAGCAGGAGCTGCTTTAGGGAGGATTCCTTCTTCCACCCCCTCCTCTGTAGGGACAAAAATGTTCTCCTCTGGGCTTTGTTGCTTGCCTAATGCAGGCAGCCTCAGGGTTCTCTCTGCAGCTGGCTCTGAGCAGCACCAAGAAGCCTTCACCTGGGTCAGAAAGAGCTTCTGGATGGAAGTCTTAGCTCCCAGCCACATCTGCTGGGGGGCTGGCCCCATGGGTAAGACAGAGCTGCTACCTGTGTGGGCTTGGATGGTTCAGGGCTCCCCAGGGAGCTGCTGGAGCTCCCCATCCTTGCAGGTGTGGAAGGAAGCTGTGGCCATGGCTCTTGGGGCCATGGCTTGATGGCCATGGTGGGGTTGGGTTGCTGGCTGGGCTGGCTGCTCCTGGAGGGTCTTTCCACCCCAACAATTCCCTGACTGCATGCTCTACTTCCTCCACCCACTGCTGCAGCCCCCCAGTTCGAGCTGTGTGACCCCAGGACATCCTCTTCCCAAGGAGCTGTTGGAGACTCCTGGATGGCTCCAGTTCACCCCAGTATGGTTAAAGACTCCTTCTCATTTCTGCCTGTGGTACAACTCTCTTCAGCTCACCCTGGGGACAGAGGTAGGGAGGGGGGAACATCCTCATCATCAACAACAGAAGAGGCCTTGTTAGGCTGTCTCTGTTACCCAGAACTGATTTGTCCTGGAGCTAATGCAGAAGATGCAGTTTTGTTTCCAGGCTGTGTCCTCTGCATCGAGGTCATCCCAGGCCTGGCCACTGAATGGCTCCAGCAGCTCCACCTGCTCCTGGAAGGTGATGGCCACGCAGGTGAGCCAAGGGCTGGAGCAGCTCTGTCATCAGCAGGAGCCAGCAGTGCCTCCTGCAGCCCTCAGGCAGCTGTGTGCTGGGCTGCAGCCAGAACAGCTCCTGAGCCTGGCTCTGCTCCCTGCAGAGCCTGTTGCTGCTCGCTCTGCTGTGAGGAAGTGTCTGAAGCAGCAGCTCCACACCTCACACCCCCTGACACCTGAGCCCTCTCTTCCAGGCCAGCAGGTGGATGCTCAGCTAATGAGCCTCCTGCCCCTGTGGACATGGATGAAGGAAGGACTCAGACCAGAGAATCACAGAATGGTTTGGCTTGGAAGGGACCTCAAGGCTCATCCGGTCCCAGCCCCCTGCCATGGGCAGGGACACCTCCCAGCAGAGCAGGTTGCTCACAGCCTCGTCACAGGGGAGTGATGCTCAGCACTGGGGAGGCCACACCTGAAATCCTGGGCTCAGTGTTGGGCTCCTCACTCCCAGAAGAACACTGAGGGCCTGGAGCAGGGCCAGAGAAGGGCAACCAAGCTGGGGAAGGGTCTGGAGAGCAGGGCTGGGGAGGAGCAGCTGGGGGTGTTCAGTGTGGGGAAGAGGAGGCTGAGGGAGACCTCCTTGCTCTCCACAGCTCCCTGGGAGGAGATGGGAGCCAGGTGGGCTTGGGCTCTGCTCCCCAGTCTCAGGTGACAGAAGGAGAGGAAATGGCCTGGAACTGTGCCAGGGGAGGCTGAGGCTGGAGGGGAGGAAAAACTTCTTTGCTGCAGGAGTGGTCAGGGACTGGCAGAGGCTGCCCAGGGAGCTGGTGGAGTCCCCATCCCTGGCTGGGTTCAAGGGAGCTGTGGCCGTGGCACTGGGGGGCAGGGTTTGGTGGCCATGGTGGGGCTGGGTTGCTGGTTGGACTGGATGGTCCTGGAGAGCATTTCCAGCCCTAACAACTCCGTGCTGGCTGTGTCAGCTCTCTGCTGGGATGTTCCAACTCCCCCTGTGGTGGATTGGTTTCTTTTCTTGCTGTTGCCCTGCCAGGCACGTTCCTGTGAGCTGCTCCAGGTGATCCTGCCCTGGCAGGGGTGGTTGGGCTGGCTGACCCTTGGAGGTCTCTTCCAACCCCTCATGCTCTGTGGTTCTCTCCCACAGCCTGCAGCTGAAGCCTCCTGGCCTCCAAGCCCCTCCAGCAAACCAGCAGGCACTGCTTGTCCATCTTCCCCACCCAAGTGCTTCACAAGCCCCCCTGACAAGCCACATCATTCCCAAGGCTCTCAAAAGCAGCTGAAGCAATGTTCATAGCAGCAATCATTAGCAAGCAGCCCCTCTATGACTAATCACAGCCATTCCCACCCAGATCCCTTGTTTTCACAGCCCAATCCATTATCTGCTTCAATGAACCGGCCTGCTGTTAATTTGCAGCGCTCTCAGCCCTAGGTGATGGAAATACCTGCCCCCTTCCCAGCCTCCCATTAAGTGTGGTGCTCACTGAAGATGTATAATTCATGAGGAAAGGGGGAAAACCCACTGAGGTTTGGTTTGTCAAGCATTCCAGACAGGTCACTGAGACCCCAGATCCATCGATAATGTTCACACCCAGGGGGGAGGAATGGAAATCACCCTCCCAGGGAGAGCTGCTGCAGGGCTCCCTCCAAGCAAAGGCAGCCTGGCCTGCCCCAGCAGCAGGGAGCTCATCCTGCCCTGTGCTCAGCGCTGGTTAGGCCACACCTGGAGTCCTGTGTCTGGCTCTGGGCCCCTCAGTCCAAGAGGGACAGTGAGAGACTTGAAGGTGTCCAGAGAAGGTTGATCAGATGGTGTTGGGTGATAGAATAGAACAAACCAGGTTGGAAGAGACCTTTGAGATCACCAAGTCCAACCTCTCCCCCAGCACCACCGAATCAGCTCAACCATGCACCAAGTACATAGAATGCATCTAGAAGTGTATAGAACAAACCAGGTTGGAAGAGACCTTCAGGATCATTGCATCCAACCCATCAACCAATCCAGCACCACCTAAACAACTAACCCATGGCACCAAGCACCCCATCAAGTCTCCCCCTGAACCCCTCCAGTGATGGAGACTCCACCACCTCCCCAGGCAGCCCATCCCAATGGGCAATCACTCTCTCTGTGTGGAACTTCTTCCTGACATCCAGCCTAAACCTCCCCTGGCACAGCCTGAGACTGTGCCCTCTTGTTCTGGTGCTGGCTGCCTGGCAGAAGAGCCCAACCCCCCCCTGGCTACAACCTCCCTGCAGGGAGTTGGAGAGAGCAAGAAGGTCTCCCCTGAGCCTCCTTCTGCAGGCTGAGCAACCCCAGCTCCCTCAGCCTCTCCTCCCAGGGCTGTGCTCCAGACCCCTCCCCAGCTGTGTTGCCCCTTCAGGTAGTTGTAGAAGCTTTTAGCTTCTCATCAGGGAATCAGGAACCTGGAATCATGGATTCCTTGGATCACAAGGCATTAGAAGTGTGGAAGCATAAAAGCATGGCACCCTGGACTCTGGATGGGGGAGATGGTTCAGGTGGCCTTCAGCTTCCATAGGACCATGGAATCATAAAGCTATGGAATCACAGGCTGTGGGTGGGGGAGAGGTTGTAGGTGGCTTTTAACTTCCAATCATGGAATCAGGGAATGGTAGAAGCATGGAATCCTAAAAGCATAGGATCACAGACTTGGAGAATCATGAAGCCATGGAACTGTGGAATCACAGAGCCATGGGATCATAAACCCATGGAAGCACAGACTCTGAATGGGGAAGGTATTCCAGGTGGCTTTTAGCTTCTAATCAGAGAGGGATGGAATCATGGAATCATCAAACCATAGACCCACAGACTCCTAGGAGCATGGAGTTATACAAGCATGGAAGCATTGAATCATAAAGACATAGAATCATGGAGCCATGGAATTAGGGAATCATGAAAGCATAGAATCATAGACTGGGTGGGGAAGATGTTTCTGGTGGCTTTTAGCCTCTAATCATGGAATCAGAGACTGATAGACTGATGGCATCACAAAACCATGGAGTCATGGAACCCTGAGACCATAGACTCATGGATTCATAGACTCCCAGGATCATGCAACCAGAGAATCATTCAAGCAGAGAATGGGTTGGGTTGGAAGGGAGCTTCAAGACCACCTAGCTCCAGCCCTTGCAGACCACCTAGCTCCAGCCCTTGCAGACCATCTAGCTCCAGCCCTTGCAGACCACCTAGCTCCAGCCCTTGCAGACCACCTAGCTCCAGCCCTTGCAGACCATCTAGCTCCAGCCCTTGCAGACCACCTAGCTCCAGCCCTTGCAGACCACCTAGCTCCAGCCCTTGCAGACCACCTAGCTCCAGCCCTTGCAGACCACCTAGCTCCAGCCCTTGCAGACCATCTAGCTCCAGCCCTTGCAGACCATCTAGCTCCAGCCCTTGCAGACCACCTAGCTCCAGCCCTTGCAGACCACCTAGCTCCAGCCCTTGCAGACCATCTAGCTCCAATCCTTGCAGACCATCTAGCTCCAGCCCTTGCAGACCACCTAGCTCCAGCCCTTGCAGACCATCTAGCTCCAATCCTTGCAGACCACCTAGCTCCAGCCCTTGCAGACCACCTAGCTCCAGCCCTTGCAGACCATCTAGCTCCAGCCCTTGCAGACCACCTAGCTCCAGCCCTTGCAGACCACCTAGCTCCAGCCCTTGCAGACCACCTAGCTCCAGCCCTTGCAGACCACCTAGCTCCAGCCCTTGCAGACCATCTAGCTCCAGCCCTTGCAGACCACCTAGCTCCAGCCCTTGCAGACCACCTAGCTCCAGCCCTTGCAGACCACCTAGCTCCAGCCCTTGCAGACCACCTAGCTCCAGCCCTTGCAGACCATCTAGCTCCAGCCCTTGCAGACCACCTAGCTCCAGCCCTTGCAGACCACCTAGCTCCAGCCCTTGCAGACCACCTAGCTCCAGCCCTTGCAGACCATCTAGCTCCAGCCCTTGCAGACCACCTAGCTCCAACCCTTGCAGACCACCTAGCTCCAGCCCTTGCAGACCATCTAGCTCCAGCCCTTGCAGACCATCTAGCTCCAACCCTTGCAGACCACCTAGCTCCAACCCTTTCAAGACCACCTAGCTCCAGCCCTTGCAGACCACCTAGCTCCAGCCCTTGCAGACCACCTAGCTCCAGCCCTTGCAGACCACCTAGCTCCAGCCCTTGCAGACCATCTAGCTCCAGCCCTTGCAGACCATCTAGCTCCAACCCTTGCAGACCACCTAGCTCCAGCCCTTGCAGACCATCTAGCTCCAGCCCTTGCAGACCATCTAGCTCCAACCCTTGCAGACCACCTAGCTCCAGCCCTTGCAGACCATCTAGCTCCAGCCCTTGCAGACCATCTAGCTCCAACCCTTCCAGACCATCTAGCTCCAACCCTTCCAAGACCATCTAGCTCCAGCCCTTGCAGACCATCTAGCTCCAACCCTTGCAGACCACCTAGCTCCAACCCTTTCAAGACCATCTAGCTCCAGCCCTTGCAGACCATCTAGCTCCAGCCCTTGCAGACCACCTAGCTCCAGCCCTTGCAGACCACCTAGCTCCAGCCCTTGCAGACCACCTAGCTCCAGCCCTTGCAGACCATCTAGCTCCAACCCTTGCAGACCACCTAGCTCCAGCCCTTGCAGACCATCTAGCTCCAGCCCTTGCAGACCATCTAGCTCCAACCTTTCAAGACCATCTAGCTCCAACCCTTCCAAGACCATCTAGCTCCAGCCCTTGCAGACCATCTAGCTCCAACCCTCCTGGCAATTTGGGACCTCCTCCACTGGACCAGATTGCTGAAGGTCTCATCCAAGCAGACCCTGAGGCACTGAGCAATCTGGTTGATGAGAATCATAGAAGAGAATCCATTAGGTTGGGGAAAACCCTTCAGGATCCTGGAGCCCAAAGGTGCCACAGAGAGATGTGATTTTAAAGGCCATTGGACTTGATGACCTCAGAGCTCCTTTCCAGCTGAAGCAGTTGGATGGTTCTCTGCAAGCTGTGCAGCTGATGGCTCTGAGCTTGCTCCTTGCACAGAGGGTGGCACTGGTGATAAGGTTTGCTTCGGGACTGCACTCCTGGCCATCATTTAAAGGTTAATTGGATGATGTGGAGGTTCTGCCCAGCTCAAAACCCAAACAAGACTGTCCTGAGGACCTGGAGGGGGCCTGCCAGAAAGCTGGAGGGGGCTTTTTACAAGGGCTTGCAGTGATGGGATGAAGAACAATGGGCTGAAGAGTGAGGAGAGCAGATTGAGGCTGGAGGTGAAGACCTTCCTGACAGGGAGCGTGGGGAGGCACTGGAATAGGTTACCCAGGGAGGCTGTGGATGCCCCTTGCCTGGAGGTGTTCAAGGCCAGGCTGGATGAGGCCTTGAGCAGCTTGGTCTAGTGGGAGGTGTCCCTGCCCGTGGCAGGGGGGGTTGGAACTGGGTGATCCTGAAGACCCCTTCCAAGCCCTTGTCTGAGTCTCTGAGTTTCCTTTGCTGTGCAGTGCACCGAGCTCCTCGCACGGCGACTTTCAAACCCCACCCGGACGTGTCCCTGGGCACCCTGCTTTAGGTGACCAGACTTCATCAGGGGATTCTGGGCTAGGTGGTCTCCAGAGGTGCCCTCCAACCCTCAGCACGCTGTGATCCCATGTGTAAGCTGCACCCATTAGTGTCACCCTTCCTACACCTCTTGAGGAGCAGCCCTAGGAACCTCTCCCCCTCCGCTCGGTCTCTCTTGTCCTTGCGTGGTCATGGTCAAGGGTAAAGCTCTGGCTTCCTAGGTTGGGTGGCACCAAGGGGCAGTGAGGTGGAACATAACCAGGTAGAAGTCCTGTATGAACTGATTTTCATCCAGTATATCATATCCTGAGAGAGGCAGTTGCACATTAACCAGGCTTGTGACTCGGCGCCCGCCGCCGCCTTGGCTCGGGATAGCCAAGGTGGGTTGTGCCAGAGCAGGGCACGGGATGAAGGGAGCAGGCAGCAGCCCCGCAGTGGCGCCTTGAGTCACAGCTCGGGGGCAGGGAGCTCGCTGGCACCGGGGCTGGGCGCAAGCAGTGGGCAGTGGAGGGTGGGATGGGGCTGGGGCGTGGGGCAACCTCCCCCAGGCAGAGAGCTGCGGGGGGAGGTCCTCTGAGCCGGGCAGTTGGCTCTGCTGGGCTGGAGCAGCTTCGCCCCCCCTGGCCTGGCGTTCCGGAGCCACTGGCTGAGAGCAGGCACCAAGGAGCAGCTCCAGGGGGGTGACACTGACGAATGTCTGGCACAGCTTGGAAGGTGCCAGCTTGGAAGGGACCCCAGGGCTCAGCTCATCCAACCGCTCTGCAGCAGCCTTGCTTCAGAGGCAGAGATGCTGCAGGTGCCAGGACCAGCCAGAAGTTTCTGCCGAGGTGTGGGGGGAAGGAAATACCGAAGCAAGAACAGAAGGTCAGTGAATGCCAGGGCGCCCAGAGGGTCCTCAGCAGCTGCCTCGGCGGGCAGGGCGCCGGAGCCAGGCTGCGGAGGTGTCCTGAAGAGACGGGCAGGAGATAAGGGGCACCAGAGGGAGGGGGTTCGAGCCTCGCAGACGGCTCGCAGCTCGCTGTGGCAGGGGAGCTTGGGGGTCCTGAAAACATCTCTGCAGGAGCACGGTGCCTGCTGCTGGCACCGGGGAGCAGCCCCCCGGGCACGCACTGGCACACTGCCCACAGACTGCGAGCGGCTGTGCCCGAGCGGCCGCGACCCTCCCTGCCTGCTTTGTGAGACGAGGGTCCGGGCACGGCCAGGGCACGGCCAGGACAGAGCAGCGACCCGCAGCCCGCGGGGTGCATCCCGCAGCACCAGAGGCTGCCGAGGGGCACCGGCAGACCCCGGGCAGAGCCAGGGCAGAGCAGCTTGGTTGGTACCGCGGCACCTGGCCGTGCCCAGCCTACAGGGCAGGGGGGCTGGCCGCGGGCGGGCTTACGGCTGCCCCCCGGGAGCAGCCCCCCGGGAGCAGCCCCCCGGGAGCAGCCCCCCGGGAGCAGCCCCCCGGGAGCAGCCGCGGTCACGCGTGGCAAGCGCCTTACCCCGGGGCTCGGGGTCGGCCTGTGGGCAGCCCGCAGCCGCTTGCGGGGGGCGCCTGGCCGGCGAGGGGCGAAGGGGTCGGTAACCTCATTGACCCCGCCGGAAGCCCCGCGGGCGGAGGCTGCCCCCGGGACCCCCGCCCCGCGAGGCCGCCTGGGCTCGGCGCTGCCCCCGCTGGCTGCCCCGGCGGAGGGGGGGCCGGAGGCTCGTCCCGGGGCAGGGGCCGCCCCCCGCCGGCCCGACCGCAGCGATGGAGCGGGGAGCAGGCGGTGCCCGAGGTGAGAACGGGGCAGGGCGCAGGGGGTGGGCGAGGAGCCGGAGCCGGGGGCGGGGGCTGCGCCGGTGCCTCCCGCCCGGCGCTGGGCAGCGGCAACTTCGCGGCTGGCAGGCGGCGCCGGACGGCAACTTGCTGTGTCCGCCGGCAGCGGAGCCGCAGCCGCAGCCGGGGCCGCTGCCGTCCCGCTGCCTCCTTCCCTCCTTGTCCCTCCCGCCGGGAATCGCCGCGACGAGACCCTGCTGCTGCCCGCCGGACCCCGGCCGCGGCGGGTGGGCGGCAGCCCCAGGTACCGCCCGGGGTCTGCGCCGAGAGCGGGGGCCGGGGGCGCTCGGAGCGGGTGGGGAGCGGCATGAGCGGCGGCTGCTCGGTCCTGAGCTGCCCGAGGGAACTTCTGGTGCGGTTTGGGATCCGTGAAGGGTCGCGGTGAGCTGGGCTGGCGCTGGAAGTGACGGTGTGGAGCTCTGGCACGGAGCTGGGCGGGGGTCCCGGACCCCATCGGAGCTGCACAGGCGCCCCAAATCCTGCGGTAGCTCCTCAGGAGCCCCATACCTCATCGGAGCTGCTTGGGGACCCCAGTCCCATGGCTTCTCGCTTGGGCAGAGCTGCTGCTGGGCTCTGGGGTCTCTGTCAGGGTTTACACAAATGGATCTCCAGGCAGGTTGGGACCTCTGGCCAGTGCAGCTCGGGTGGGTCTCTGTCGGGATCCGGAGCAGGGCTCCCTCCTGCGTGCCTGGCAGGCAGAGGCTTGCTCAGAGTGCCACGGAAGGTGTCCTGCATGTGCTGGCATCAGCCCGCGCGTGGGGAAGGGGCAGCAGGAATCTGCCCTGCTCCAGAGCCACCCCAGGTGGTTCACACCAGGGTCAGCACTGGCCCTGAAACCAGGGGCTAGGGTTTGTCCCGAGGAAGAAGGCTCTTGTCCATGAGCCCCTCGGTGGCCCCGGTCGCTTCTGGCAGGGGTCCTCCTGCAGGGGCAGCCTTCCCTCCCCGTGGCAGGAGCATCACTGCTGGCCCGCAGGAGGGCTGCCTGGGGCCACACAGAGTGGCAGATCTGCACCTGGGGACTTGTTTTCAGCCCAGCCTGCAGCACCAAAGCCGTTCAGAGGGACAGGAGGTGTCCTTCAAGTCTGCTTACTACCCTGCCTCGCCCCCCGCCCCATCCTCCCCCCATCGCCCGCCCCCCCCCCCCCCCCCGGCTATTTCCGTGGCTCTGAAGTGCCTTGAGGGTGACCTTCAGAAGCAGAGAAGTCAGCTTTGCTCAGGGGGCTTCAGACCTCTTTTGTTTGCTCTTCTGAAGGCTTCCCTCAAAGAAGCGATCAGAGAGAGCACTCGGGAGGGAAGCTGGGAGTGAATCAGTCTCTCTCCCTGGGCAGAGCCTGGGAGGACTTCCCACTGCCCTTGGAGAGGGTTCTCAGCAGGCACAGAAGATCAGGGCTGGCACTGGAGAGATTAAACAGGAGGTGAGCAGAGGGCAGGGCAGGGAGCAGAGCAGGGCAGGGCAGGGAGCAGAGGGCAGGGAGCAGAGGGCAGGGAGCAGAGGACAGGGAGCAGGGCAGGGAGCAGAGGGCAATGAGCAGGGCAGGGAGCAGGGCAGGGCAGGGAGCAGGGCAGGGCAGGGAGCAGAGGGCAATGAGCAGGGCAGGGAGCAGGGCAGGGAGCAGGGAGCAGAGGGCAATGAGCAGGGCAGGGAGCAGAGGGCAGGGAGCAGGGCAGGGAGCAGAGCAAGGGAGGAAGCAGAGCAGAAGGCAGTGAGCAGGGCAGGGAGCAGAGGAGGGCAGCCCTTTTCTGTCCCTCACTGCTGCTGAGGTGTTAGGGGTCAGAAGGCAGGGAAGTGGCTCAGCACCTTCCTTTGGGACACCTCTGGGGGCACTCAGGTTGTGTGGCAGCTCCAGGCCTGCCTGTGAGCAGAGGCACCCTGGACATGGCTCAGTGGCCACGGTGGTGCTGGGCTGGATGACCCTGGAGGGCTTTGCCAGCCCCAGCACTGCTGTGCAGCAGGGGCAGGAGATGCTCCGGGGCAGCCTGGGGCAGGAGCAGCACCTGGCCCTGAGCCGCTGCCCTGGTGGGGGAGGGAGGTGAGGTGGTGGCAGCTCCGCAGCAGATGTCCAGCGGGGCTGCACCACGGAACGCGTTTAGCACAGCCCCCAGGGCAGAGCTCGGCGCTGTGCGAACAGCTCCTGCGCTCCGCCGGCAGCCTCCACACCGCCGAGGCCCTGCTCCGCTCCTGCGGCTTCGGCTCTGCAGCCCTCGGGAGGGGGAGGTCTGTGCTGCGCTCCCCTCCGGCGGCTGCTTGGTTTCTGTGCTGAGCAGGGCGCTCAGGCAGGCTGCTGCTGCGCCCTGGCTGCTTCTCCTCTTTCCCCTCCCGGGTGGTTGGCTCTGGGAGAAGTCCTCTTCAGTGCCTGGCTGTGACCGTGGGAGAGGCTGAGAGATGGCAGCCAGGGGCAGCCGGGCTGTGCCTTGCCCTGCAGCCAGGCAGCACCTGGCACCAAGCTGGTGCTGGGCAGTCCCTGCAGCCGGTGGCAGCTCTCACACCTCTGCAGCACGGAGCCTGCTGGCTGGAGGTGCTGGAGCAGGAAGGGCTGGTGGGAGCTGGCAGTGCTGAGGCTGCCCTGTGCTGGTAGCACCCGTGGGCACTGCAGGGGCAGGCTGCCCAGCTGGTGAAGGGCTGCAGGGTGCTGTCTCCTGCATGCTCAGCTGAGCTGGCAGCTGCTGGTGGCTTGTTCAGAGCAGCTGGCAGGAGGAGCACCCTGGGTGAGCTGTGTCCTCAGGCTGCTGGCAGAGGGAGAGGCACTTCAGGCCTCAGCAGGTGATAGATGTTCAGTTCCATGGCACTGAGGGCAGAAAGGGACAGCTGGAGGGAGCAGAAATCTGCAGGTGTGGCTCAGGAGCCCTCCTCCCACTGCAGCACCAGGATGGTGGCTCTGTGGCACAGGTGGGTGTCAGGAGGGGGTTCAGGAGCCTTGCCAGAGGGATTGATGCCGTCCCAAACCTTTTGTGGCTTCACTGAAGAGCCAGAGAGGCCCTGGGCAGTGCCTCTGTGACTGCAGGGTGCCCTGCACTGCCTGCAGGAGCTGCTTTGCCTGGGGCTGTGTGGGCTGCAGGTTCCCCTGCCCGGGTGGATGTCATCCCCAGCTGGCTGGGGACAGCTCTGGTGAGCAGTGCCCCTCCCTGCTCTGTCACCTGGGCCTTCGGAGCGAGCCCTTGGGTGAAGCTGCCAGCTTCCAGGGGCTTGGCACTGCTTTCCTGCTGCCTTCTCACCCTGCTCCACAGCTGCAGCCAGCTCCCATCCCAGGAGGCAGCTGAGTGCTGCAGGAGGTCAGGTTTGGAGCTGCTCTCCCCCTCTGTGGTGTCCTGCCCATAGAGGCCTGTCCTTGCTCCTCACCTTCTCCACTGGCACAGGAAGGCTCTGTGCAGTGTGTGGGGGTAAGTGGGGAGCAGGATGAGGCCATCTTTCCAGGCTCTGGTGCTGGCCACCGTGGCTGTGCCCCAGCTTGGTGCCCACTGCCCATGGCACTCAAGGTGAGACAGGGGGCAGAGACCTCTTGCTTTCTGCCCTCGCCCCAGAGCCCATCTCTGGGGGCTCACAAAGAGCCTTCCTGATGAGTGCTTTGCACTTCAGACCTCAGGAGCAGCTCCTCCACCCCAGAGCCATTCCTGCAGCTTTGCTTTTCTCATAAAATATTTACAATCTGAGGGTTTTGCCTTTGTTTTTCACCCTGGAAGAGGCTGAGAGGTGTGGAGTGTCCCAGCTGGATGCTGCTCACAGCAGCCAGCTGCATTCTGCCTTCTCCACAACCCTCTGGGGATGAGACCTGAAACCTGCAGCAGCTGAGAGGTTTGTGATGGCTTTGCCACATTACAGAAGGCTACAGGCAGAGCTGAATGAAAGTCACTTCCATGTGGCCCTGCTCCTGAGCAGGGAAAGGTCTCAGACCAGCTCAGAGTCTGAGCAACTGCGTGAGGAGGGAGGGAGGTGAGGGCTGTGATGGGCAGAGTGCAGAGGAAGCCACACCAGCAGCGCTGAGCTGCACCAGCCACGGCTCTCCATGCTGCCCTGCATCCCCTGAGCTCTCCTGGCAGCCTTGGGGACCTCTGGGGTGGGGAGCAAGGGTCCAGCTGGAGGTGAGTCCAGTGAGAGACAAGGAGGCAAACCAGCAGGGGACCAGCAAGAGAGCAGCAGCACTGGGAGGTGCTCCTGGTGCTGGGCACAGTGGAGCAGCCCAGGCCAGCCCAAAGCACAGCACTCAGGATGGATCCCTGCAGGGCTGAGGGGCTCCTGGTGCTGGGCACAGTGGAGCAGCCCAGGCCAGCTCAAAGCACAGCACTCAGGATGGATCCCTGCAGGGCTGAGGGGCTCCTGGTGCTGGGCACAGTGGAGCAGCCCAGGCCAGCTCAAAGCACAGCACTCAGGATGGATCCCTGCAGGGCTGAGGGGCTCCTGGTGCTGGGCACAGTGGAGCAGCCCAGGCCAGCTCAAAGCACAGCACTCAGGATGGATCCCTGCAGGGCTGAGGGGCTCCTGGTGCTGGGCACAGTGCAGCTTTGGCTGCTGCAGAGCTTGGGGCTTGCAGGAGAGGGGAAGGGTGACCAGGCTGAGGGGGCACCCATGGGGGGACTCCCAGGGGGCTGTGGTGTGGGCTTTGGCTGCTGACTTGGAGACACTGCTCTCACTCTGAGCAAAGGGATTGCTCCTAGCTGAGCTCCAGCACTGGTGCATGCTGTCCTGTGCCAGGATGCCCTCTTCTCACCTTCTGGGGAGTGGGAGCTGCAGCTCTGGGCCTGCTGCTGGTGCCCTGCTCCATCTCAGCCCTGAGTGCTGCTGAGGCCAGGAGCTCTTCCAGGCTGGCTGTGTGTTGGGAAGCCAGGGTCCAAGCTGGGGGTGCCCTGCATGCCCCTGCAGTGGGCAGTGGTTGTGTGTGGCCCTTGCAGCAGCTGTGCCTGCACAGAAGCTGCTGCTCAGCCTGGGCAGCAGTGGCCAAGCCTGTGGCTCTGCCCCAGCACACGCTGCAGGGCTGGCCTCAGCTCTGCTCCCTGATGCAGAGCACCCTGGTGGCTTCTCTCCAGCTCCTCAGTGCCAGCCAGGGAGGCAGTGTCAGCCCTGCAGGCACAGCCTGGCACCTCTCCCCAGCAGCCCCTTGCTGCCTGTGTCCCATGTGGGCAGGAGGTGCTGCTGCCAGGGCTGCCTGCAGCCTTGGGGTGGGGTGAGAAGGCTTCAGCCTGCAGCCGGGTACCACTTGCAAGGGACAGACTGCCTGAGGGGGACTGGAGCCTGGTGAGAGGCTGTGAGTGAAGGGACAGGCAGCAGCACATGGCACTGTGGCTTGGAGAAGGCACCCTGCCAGCTGGCACCTGCTGCACAGCCTCCTCTGTGGTGCCCTGATGGGCTGGTGGAACTCCTGATGCTCTCCCGGGGAGCTGAATGCATTGGGTCTGGTGGTGCTCTGCCTGAGGCTTTGCCAGCACGTGGCAGGGCACCCCCAGCCCCCTGGCACCCCCAGACCCCTGGCAGTGTCTCTGGTCTCCGTGGAGCAGTGCAGGGCTGGTGCCAGGCTGCCATGCTCCAAGGGGCTGTGAGTGTGAAGGACCTCTTGTTGCTGCCAAGAACCCCACAGTGGATCCCCACAGGCTCCCTGGGCAGCTCCTCAAAGGGCCTGAAGGACTCTGCTCCCTCAGGACACTTTTGGTTGCCCAGCAATGTGCCTCCAGTGCTCTTCTAGATGCCTGCTGGGCATCCAGCTGTGGCCCTCGTGCCACATCTGCCGCCCTCGGGTGGCACTGGGTGCATCTGTGCAGGCACCAGCCTGGAGCTGCTGGTTTGCCCTGGCAGCCACGGGGAGCTGAGGGCTCTGTGAGCTTTGGTGCCTGCTGAGGGCCATGCCTGGAGCATTCCCTGTCTCAGCCCCAGGTCTGTTGTGGATTTACTTGGTGCTGTCTTTCCTGGGTGACCTGAGAGACCTTAGGTGCTCTGAGTCTGCTCCCAGCTACAGCAGACAGGGCCCTGGTCCTGGCAGGGGCAGAGAGCCTCTCACAAGCTGCCTGAAAGGGGCAGGGGTTCAGCACAGGTTGGGGCCAGGCTCTCAGTGGTGCAGTCTCTGCTTCAGGCCACATCCCTCTCTCCGCAGAGCCCTTTACCCTTCCCTGCTGCTCTTCCTGCACAGGCTTGCAGCAAATCTCTTCTTTGCTCCTGGGGTCTGAGTCGCTGTGGGCATGACCCCCCCAGTGCCCTGGTGGTCCCCACACCGGCTGCAGCCTGCGCCCTTTGCGCTCCCCGGCTGGCCGCAAGGGGTTTGGCTCCCTGCTGCCTCTCTCCCCTCAGCTGGCATCGCTCAGCTCTTGCACTTACTGCACGCTTCTGGGTCATGAAGCTGTGAAGCTCTGCAGAGGAGCGCTGGGAGGGCTGCAGAGCGCTGGGAGGACCTCTCCTGCTGCCTGGCTCTGCCCAGAAAGCTTTCCAGGGGTCCCTGCTGCTCCAGCCCCTCCAGCAGCTGCAGGCTGAGCCCTCCAGGAGCGAGCTGCCATCCCTGCAGTCCCTGTTGCCTCAGCTGAGAAATGGAATCACAGCATCACAGAGGGGCTCAGGCTGGAAGGAAGCTCAGAGCTCCTCTGCTCCAACCTCCCTCCATGCCCAGGGACAGCTCTCAGCCAGGCTCAGCTGCTCAGGGCCTCATCCAGCCTGGCCTGCAGCACCCCCAGGCAGGAGGCAGCCACAGCCTCCCTGGGCAGCCTGTGCCAGAGCCTCAGCAGCCTGGCACTGAAGAACTTCTTCCTCAGCTGCAGCCTGAGCCTGCTCTGCCTCAGCTCCAGACCACCCCCTTGCCCTCTTGCCCTGCTGGCTCTCCTGAGCTGTGCTGCTTTGCTTCCTCAGAGGGTTCTGAACCCAACCAGGACTGGAGGGTCCTGGCAGGGCATGGATGTGGCTGTTTGGGGTTGGGTTTGGCAAGGAGGGAGGGGGCTGAACAAACCTGCTACTTGCTGAGGGCTCAGCCAAGTGGCTGTGGGCTGGCTGGGAGGGGCTGGATGCGACCAGGGAAATGAGGTCACCTCCAGTGTGCCAGAAATAGCAGAGGCAGAGCCCTGCCGCAGGCAGCAGCTGACAGCCTCTCCCCTCAGGCTCCTCCACCCAGGAGCTGCTCCTGGCTTCCTGAGCTTGGCTCAGGGCTGTGCAGCCCCCGTGGCCTCGTTTGCTGCAGGAGGAATTCATGTTTCATGAGCTGGTCCTCACCGAGGGCTTGCAGGAGCGAGGGCAGGAGAGGAGCTGGGGGTGAGGCTCCAGAGGGTCTCTTGTGTCAGCAGGAGAGGCCAGGGACCACCAGCAGGGATGCAGTCCTGCCCGGGAGTTGTGCTCTGGGGTGATGGAGTGCAGGCGGCTGGGGCTGGGGGCTTCTGGGGTCCTGCAGGCAGACACAAGGATCAGAGAGCTGCTGAGCACAGGGGGCCAAGTGCTGGAGGCTCTGCAGGGAGCAGGCCCAAAGAGCTGCCACAGCACAGAACTGAACCTGAGCTCTTGGCAGTGCCCAGCTGCTGCCCCTGGCCGTGCCAGCGCTGCAGTGCCCCAGCAAGCAGCACCCAGTGGGTGGCAGGGAACTGAGCAGGGAGATGCCCATGAAGAGAATGTGGGGCAGCTGCCTGCTCCTGGCATTTATCCCCTCTCCAAAGGCAGTGGTGGGAAGTGCCTGTGCTTGGGCAGTGCCACCTGCAGCTGTGGCAGAGCTTGGCTGAACCTCTGTGTCTGTGCCCATTGGGGTGCCCGGGGGCAGCACTGCTGAGTCAGGAGAAGTTGTTTGGCTCTCCTGGAAAGGGAGAGGAGCCCAGGCTGTGTGTGGTGCCCCTGGGCATGCTCCTCACCCTGGCACACTGCCAGGCCCGGGGGAGCAGAGCCCAGGGCTGCCTCCTGCCCCTGCGCTGTGCCCATTGACTTGGTGCTCCCTGGGCCCCTGGAGCTGGGGTGGAGCAGATGCCAGCTGGGTGATGCCATGGGGTCATTTCTGGCAGTGCTGCCTTGTGGAGCTGCTCCTCCAAGGCTGCTCTGCCGAGGCAGCTGCGTGCCCTGGGCAGCCTTGGCATGCAGGGAGTATTTTGAGCCCCACACCCCCGGGGAGGGTCCTGCTGCATGCCAGGCACATGAGGTCAGGCCCAGACCTTCCAGCCTCCTGCTGCTTCTCAGAGGGATGCCAGGCTGGGAGCCCACAGTGATGGCTTCTGCTTTGCTGCAGGCTTCCCCTGCTGCCCCACTGGCACCTACCCTGCTCCAGGGCACCCCCCACCCGGGGTGCCAAGGGGCAGAGTGCAGGCAGCTCTGGGACCTTACCATGGCCTGGGTGCCCCTGAAGGACCCTTCCAGCCCAGGACCTTCTGTGCTCCTGTGAGCCTTCAGGTGCTGGGGCTGAGACCTCCGCAGCAGCCACCAGTGAGTGCTGCTGGGCCCTGGCATCACCACCTGCAAGGGCAGGGAGTCTCTCCCAGGAGCTGAACCCCAGTCCCTGGGGCTGCCAGTGCTGCCCAGAGGGACCCAGTGCCACCCCAGGCACCTGGGATGGTGCAGTGCCGCTGGGTTTGGGTTGGGCACTGAGGGGATAGGATTGGTTTCAGTTCGGGATTGAGGGGCCAGGCTCGGTTTGCACCTTGGCACTGAGGGGATAAGAGTGGTGCCCGTCGCCCGAGGGCTCACTGCTGCAGTTGTGTCCCCCAGGTGGTGTCTCCGGTGGAGCTCCAGCGGCGTCGCCCTGAGCAGCCTCCCCCTGCCGTCTGGACTGCAGCCCTGCCCCAGGCCATGGCCCTGCTCCCCGGCACCGCAGACCCCGAGCTCGGCCCCCGCCCCTCCAGCCGCCAGCCGCAGCCGTGCCAGCTGCCAGCCCCGCAGGGCTTCTCCAGCAGCGCCCAGGGGCCGCCGCCCGGGGAGGAGCTGCACCGCCCGGCGCCCCGCTCCGGCTGCGCCATCATCAACGTGGGGGGCAGCAGGTACCAGGTGCCCTGGAGCAGGCTGGAGAGCTGCCCCCTGGGCCGGCTGGGCAGGCTGAGGTCCTGCCGCAGCCGGGAGGAGCTGCTGCAGGTCTGCGACGACTTCGACGCCAGCCGCGACGAGTTCTTCTTCGACCGCAGCCCCGGCGCCTTCCGCTGCATCGTGGCGCTGCTGGGCGCCCGCAAGCTGCGGCTGCTGCGGGGCACCTGCGCCCTCTCCTTCCAGGACGAGCTGCGCTACTGGGGCGTGGGGCTGCAGCACCTGGAGCGCTGCTGCAGGCAGAGGCTGCGCCAGAGGCAGGAGGAGGCGGCCGAGGCCGCGCTGGCCGCGGGGCAGGAGGCTGCCGCCGAGCCCTCGGTGCCGGCCCCGCGGGGCGGCGGCCGCCTGGCACCCTGCATGGGCAGGCTCAGGGACATGGTGGAGAACCCTCGCTCGGGCATCCCAGGGAAGGTCTTTGCCTGCATCTCCATCTCCTTCGTGGCCATCACCACGGTCAGCCTCTGCATCAGCACCATGCCGGAGGTCAGGCAAGAAGAGGAGCAGGTGAGGGCAGCTTCCCCCTGGGCTTGGCACTGCCCTCTGCTCGGGGAGGGAGGGACAAGGCCACCTCAGCAGGTGCCATGCTGAGGGCTGTCCGGGGCAGAGCACAGGAGGTGTTGTGCCACTCCCTGCTGAGGGAAGGTTGGCACAGGCTGTGCCTTGCCAGCACAGCTTGGCCACTCCACAGCAGCAGGCAGCTCCACCCAGCAGCTCTGGCTTGTGGCAGCTCTCACCGGCTGGCAAACCTCCTGTGGTGGGCAGAGAAACCACCTGGGCTGGAGGCTCCGTGGAGCCAGAGGAAGAGCTGAGAGAGCACAGACTCACAGAGTGGGTTGGGGTGGGAGGGACCTTCAAGCTCATCCAGTGCCAGCCCCCTCCCACGGGCAGGGACCCCTCCCACGGGCAGGGACCCCTCCCACGGGCAGGGACCCCTCCCACGGGCAGGGACCCCTCCCACAGGCTGCTCCAGGCCTCATCCAGCCTGGCCTGGAATGCTTCCAGGGAGGGGCATCCACAGCCTCCCTGGGCAGCTTGTGCCAGCCTCCACCACCCTCACAGTGAAGGGTTTCTTCCCCAGCCACTTTTCCTTCAGGCTGACCTCACAGTGCCCTGCTCTGAGTGCCTTGATGCCATCCATGGGTGAAGGGCAGGGCAGCTGAGGCAGCAGCTTCAATGTCCTGGTGCCAGGCAGGCTCCTGTGGGAGCTGTGGCTGCTGCCTGCCCTTGAAAGCCAGAGCCCAGTGCAGCTTTTGTTCATCTTGCAGCTCAGGGAATTTCCTCAGAGCTCTGTGCCACAGCTCAGCTCCCTGGCACTGGCTCTATATAGGCCACCCAGAGCTCCTCTGGAGGGGCTCCAGGAGGACCACCCAGAGCTCCTCTGAAGGGGCTCAAGGAGGACATCCACATCTGCAGCCCCAGGGGCTCAGGGGTCCATGGCCTCTTCATTGCTACCCAAATCCAAGCCTGGCACTAAGCATCTGGACCCTGGATATGCAGGAGGCTCCCTCTGACCATCAGGAATCCCTTTGGCACTCAGCAGATGGGGACTGTGCTGGGCACTGCCACAGGTTGCCATGGGGTGGTCATGGTGCTTCCATCCACTCTGCTGAGACCACAGCTGGAGCTGTGGGGCCAGCTCTGGAGCCTTTGTGCCAGGAAGGATCTGGAGGGGCTGGAAGGTGTCCAGAGCAGGGCCAGGAGGAGGAGCAGAGGGCTGGAGCTGCTCTGCTGTGAGCACAGACTGAGGGAGTTGGGGTTGTGCAGGCTGGAGAGGAGAAGGCTCCCAGGAGACCTCATTGTGGCCTTCCAGGATCTGCAGGGGGCTCCAAGAAAGCTGGGGAGGGACTTTGTAGGGTGTTGGGTAGGGATGGGAGCAGGGGGAATGGATCCAAGCTGGAGGAGGGGAGAGCTGGATTAGAGCTTAGGAAGAAGTTGTTGCCCATGAGGGTGGTGAGAGCCTGGCACAGGCTGCCCAGGGAGGTGGTGGAAGCCTCATCCTCATCCCTGGAGGTGCTGAAGGCCAGGCTGGAGGTGACTGTGAGCAACCTGTTGGGTTGTCCATTAAGTAATTTACTTACTCCAGTGAAAGGCAATGTGAAGGAGTAAAGCAATTGTTAGTGGTGGTGCTGGAGACCCTGTCATGGAGCTGCTCCTCACTGCTGAGCTCCCCTTTGGCGTTTGGCAGCTTCCTGCCTGAGCCTGAGACCTCCTGGACCTGGACTTGGAGCCACAGCTTCCTGTGGTGCACATCTGGCACAGGCTGCCCAGGGAGGCTGTGGCTGCCTCCTGCCTGGGGGTGCTGCAGGCCAGGCTGGATGAGGCCCTGAGCAGCTGAGCCTGGCTGAGAGCTGTCCCTGGGCATGGAGGGAGGTTGGAGGAGAGGAGCTCTGAGCTTCCTGCCAGCCTGAGCCAGTCTGTGAGGCTGTGCCTAACAAAACTGCAGCTGCTGCTTCCCCTCCTGCCCTGGGACTGCTCACAGAGCCAGCAGCCAGCCTGCACCTAACACATCTCCTGCTGGCACTGCCAAAGGCTGTTCACAGGGGACAGGCACTGAGGGTGACCTCCAGAAGGACTTTTGGGAATCTGTGCTTCCTGATTTCCCTGGGGATCCCCTGGGTGGGTTCCACCATCCCCTCGGCTCTGGGGTTAAATGCAGGAGCCCTGAGCTGCAGCAGCAGCACCCAGGCACCCGAGCTGCTCTGCTGCACTGCTGCTTTGCACTTGGGTTTGCTCTGGGCAGCTCAGGCCACTGTTGGCTGCAGGCCAGGGCAGGACCAAGTGGCTGAGCAGCAGTTGTCAGCAGCCTGCGCTGCAGCAGGGAGCAGAGGAGGCTCCTGCAGGGCCCTGGGATTCACTTTCTGGTGCCCTTGCTTGCAGGATGTGGGACTGCAGCCCTGCAGGGCTCTCTTGTAGCTCAGTTAGGTCGTTCTATTTTTCTCTCTTACATAAACTCAAAGTAGGTTTCCTGCTCCCATGGTCCCAGTTTCCAACTGGTGTCCCCCAGCCCAGCTGGGGAGCTTTGAGAGCATCCCAGAGCTGCAGGCATCAAAGTCTGCTTTCTGGTTGATGTGCTCAGCCTACCCCACGGGGCCCCGGGGGCTGCTCTCTGCTGTCCTGCTCCTGTCCCTGCTTTGGGACAGAGTCCTGCACACCACAGACAGGACTCAGAGCTGCCTCCAACTGCTCTGCAGGCTTTGGGGCATTTTCCTCTTGCCTCAGGCTGGGTTTCAAGCAAGAAACCACCTGGTGAGACCAGGCTGGCTCATGCCAGAAGCAGCTGCTGCTTGATATCCTTAGAGTCCAGAGCTGAGCCACAAGGTGAGGCTTGTCTGGAAGCAGCTGGCAGTGAGGTCTGGCAGTCAGTGGCACTGCTGCTGTGGTCACACAGAGAGCTTCAGGACCCTCTGCCTTGCCTCTTGAGCCCTGGGGGGTCCTGGTGCTGTGCACCTCTCACCTGCACTCCTCCCTCCCCTGGCAGGAGGAACATCAAGCCCAGCAATCGAGCCCTGCTCAGAGCCAGCTCTGGCACAGGCTGTGAGGAGCTGGAGCAGCTCTGCTTGGTGCCAGCCCTGGCACAGGCTGTGAGGAGCTGGAGCAGCTCTGCTTGGTGCCAGCTCTGGCACAGGCTGTGAGGAGCTGGAGCAGCCCTGCCCAGAGCCAGCCCTGGCACAGGCTGTGTGGAGCTGGAGCAGCACTGCTCAGAGCCAGCCCTGGCACAGGCTGTGTGGAGCTGGAGCAGCACTGCCCAGAGCCAGCCCTGGCACAGGCTGTGTGGAGCTGGAGCAGCACTGCTCAGAGCCAGCCCTGGCACAGGCTGTGAGGAGCTGGAGCAGCTCTGCTTGGTGCCAGCTCTGGCACAGGCTGTGTGGAGCTGGAGCAGCACTGCTCAGAGCCAGCCCTGGCACAGGCTGTGTGGAGCTGGAGCAGCGCTGCTCAGAGCCAGCCCTGGCACAGGCTGTGTGGAGCTGGAGCAGCCCTGCTCAGAGCCAGCCCTGGCACAGGCTGTGTGGAGCTGGAGCAGCACTGCTCAGAGCCAGCCCTGGCACAGGCTGTGTGGAGCTGGAGCAGCACTGCCCAGAGCCAGCCCTGGCACAGGCTGTGTGGAGCTGGAGCAGCGCTGCTCAGAGCCAGCCCTGGCACAGGCTGTGTGGAGCTGGAGCAGCACTGCTCAGAGCCAGCCCTGGCACAGGCTGTGTGGAGCTGGAGCAGCACTGCCCAGAGCCAGCCCTGGCACAGGCTGTGTGGAGCTGGAGCAGCACTGCTCAGAGCCAGCCCTGGCACAGGCTGTGTGGAGCTGGAGCAGCGCTGCTCAGAGCCAGCCCTGGCACAGGCTGTGTGGAGCTGGAGCAGCCCTGCCCAGAGCCAGCCCTGGCACAGGCTGTGTGGAGCTGGAGCAGCCCTGCCCAGAGCCAGCCCTGGCACAGGCTGTGTGGAGCTGGAGCAGCACTGCCCAGAGCCAGCCCTGGCACAGGCTGTGTGGAGCTGGAGCAGCCCTGCCCAGAGCCAGCCCTGGCACAGGCTGTGTGGAGCTGGAGCAGCACTGCCCAGAGCCAGCCCTGGCACAGGCTGTGAGGAGCTGGAGCAGCCCTGCCCAGAGCCAGCCCTGGCACAGGCTGTGTGGAGCTGGAGCAGCACTGCTCAGAGCCAGCCCTGGCACAGGCTGTGTGGAGCTGGAGCAGCACTGCCCAGAGCCAGCCCTGGCACAGGCTGTGTGGAGCTGGAGCAGCACTGCTCAGAGCCAGCCCTGGCACAGGCTGTGTGGAGCTGGAGCAGCCCTGCCCAGAGCCAGCCCTGGCACAGGCTGTGTGGAGCTGGAGCAGCACTGCTCAGAGCCAGCCCTGGCACAGGCTGTGTGGAGCTGGAGCAGCACTGCTCAGAGCCAGCCCTGGCACAGGCTGTGTGGAGCTGGAGCAGCCCTGCCCAGAGCCAGCTCTGGCACAGGCTGTGTGGAGCTGGAGCAGCACTGCCCAGAGCCAGCCCTGGCACAGGCTGTGTGGAGCTGGAGCAGCTCTGCTCAGAGCCAGCCCTGGCACAGGCTGTGTGGAGCTGGAGCAGCACTGCCCAGAGCCAGCCCTGGCACAGGCTGTGTGGAGCTGCACTCCCTGTGGGGCAAGGATGGCATCCAGAGGGGACTTGTGCAGTGTGGCAGTGCCAGCTGCAGGGGGATCACAGAGGCCAGGGGCAGGGTGCTGCAGCCTGGGGTCAGCTGCAGGTCGAAAGGCTGAGGAGCAACTGGGTCGTGGTTGGGTTTGAAGCCTTCAGCTTCGCAGAGCTGCCTCTGGGCTCTCTGCCCCTGGCTTTGTTTTCCTCCTTCCCGTGGCTGGTTAATTCTGGGCTGCTTTCCCCTCTGTGTGTTGTCCTTCTGCACATTTTTGTTCTGGTGAATGGAACAAATCCTTTCCAAAGCCTGAGCAGAGTGCAGCCTGCAGCTGGCCTCCAGCGCAGCGCTCTGGAGGAGAAGAATTGGCCTTGCGTTTGTGCTTTAACAATGCTGCAATCAAGGAGGGAAAGTCCCAGGGAAGAGCAGCTGCAGCTGCAAGGAGCAGAGAGCATGAAGCACGTTTGGGCCGAGCCTGGTTGCATGTGAGGATAAGAATAGGACAGACCTGGAGGAGATTAAAGCATGGTTCAGAGCACAGGGAGGCTGAGAGGTGGGGGAAAGGCTGCTTGGCACAGGTCTGGTCTCTGCAAGCCTGCCCAGCCCCTCTTAGTCCCAGACCAGGCTTTGGACAGGACTGAGCTTGTTCGGGCTGCAAGAGCTCTGCAGCTGGTTCCTGCAGCCCAGGGCCAGCTGTGGGCAGTGGGAGGAGGGGAGAGACCCAGGGCCCAACCTCATCTCTGCCTGGAGGAAGCACAGAATCGATCCCAGAATGGCTCAGGCTGGAAGGGAGCTCAGAGCTCCTCTCCTCCAACCTCCTCTCCATGCCCAGGGACAGCTCTCAGCCAGGCTCAGCTGCTCAGAGCTCCTCTGCTCCAACCTCCCTCCATGCCCAGGGACAGCTCTCAGCCAGGCTCAGCTGCTCAGAGCTCCTCTGCTCCAACCTCCCTCCATGCCCAGGGACAGCTCTCAGCCAGGCTCAGCTGCTCAGAGCTCCTCTGCTCCAACCTCCCTCCACGCCCAGGGACAGCTCTCAGCCAGGCTCAGCTGCTCAGGGCCTCATCCAGCCTGGCCTGCAGCACCCCCAGGCAGGAGGCAGCCACAGCCTCCCTGGGCAGCCTTATGCCAGACTCCATTCCAGTGAGGGGCAAAGATGCCACCTTGGTCCTGCTGTGCTGGGGGACCTGAGCTGCAGGCAGTACCCAGCCCCTGGAGGGTGGTGGGCTGGGGGACAGCTGCCAGGCTGCTCCTGTCCCTGGGATGGCTCTGCAGGAGAGGTGCAGCCAGCAGTGGCCATGCTGTGGGTTTGTGAACAGGGGGTGGGAGGGCAAGCAGAGGCTGCTGGAAGCCATGAGGAACCCTTCCCCCTCCTGCTGGCCCCGCACAGGAGGGCTCAGCAGAGTTCCTCTCCTTAAGCACCGAGGGAGGGGAGGTGCCAGGGGAGCTGTTCAAGGCCACAATGTCCCTGTGGGACTGCTCCAGGGACAAAGGCTCCGGAGGTGTCAGTGTCCCTCTGGGGCCGCTCTTCCCCAGGCTAACCAGCCCCAGGTGTCAGCCTGTCCTCACCACAGAGCTGCTCCAGTCCCTTGGCATCTCTGTGGCCCTCCCTTGGATTCTCTCCAGGGGCTCCCAGTCCCTCTTCAACTGGGCAGCCCAGAACTGGACACAGTCCCCCAGGTGCAGGCTCAGCAGGGTGTGTGCCAGGGTAGCCCCAGGAGCCGCAGCTCACCTGCAGGCACTGCCCTTGGAGGTCTCTCCCACCCTGAGCCTGCCGTGAGCCCACGAGCAGGATGCCAGGGATGGCTCCCAGCATGCAGCAGCGGAGGCAGAAGCTGGCCCTGAGCCCCGAATCGATGTAGCAGGGAGGGATCCCCCAGGTACTGCAGCCCAGGGCTCCTCTCCCCAGGGTGCTACAGCTTGGGCAGCAGCAAGGCATCCGGCAGTGCCTCCTGGCAGTGCCCCCCAGCAGTGCCTGGCTGGCCAACAGCTGCTACCATTCCTCCCATCAGAGCCTTGGCAGCCTCGGGAGCCTCCCAGGTGCCACCAAGGCTGTGCCTAGCAGCTCTGACTTTAGTTGTCCGTGCCAGCAGTGAGGGTGTCTGAGATGTGCCCCTGGCCATGGCACCTGGGGCTGTGGTTTGGTGGCCATGGTGGTGCTGGGCTGGGCTGGATGAGCTCTGAGGGCTTTGCCAACCCAAACCACTCTGTGCTTGTGTCAGATCTCTGCAGCTCCCTGAGAGGAGGCTGCAGCCAGCTGTGGGCTGGGCTCTGCTCCCCACTCTCAGGTTGTAGGAGAGGAACTGGCCTGGAGTTGTGCCAGGGCAGGGTGAGGATGGAGAGGAGAAATTTGTGTGCTGCAGGAGTGGTCAGGGACTGGCAGAGGCTGCCCAGGGGGTGGTGGAGTCCCCCTGCCTGGAGGGGTTCATGGAACCTGTGCCCATGGCACGAGGGGACTGGGCTGTGATGGGCAGGGGGGCACTGGGGTTTGGTGGGCAGGGGGGTGCTGGGCTGTGATGGGCAGGGGGGCACTGGGGTTTGGTGGGCAGGGGGGTGCTGGGCTGTGATGGGCAGGGGGGCACTGGGGTTTGGTGGGCAGGGGGGTGCTGGGCTGTGATGGGCAGGGGGGCACTGGGGTTTGGTGGGCAGGGGGGCGCTGGGGTGTGATGGGCAGGGGGGGACTGGGCTGTGATGAGCAGGGGGGCACTGGGGTTTGGTGGGCAGGGGGGCGCTGGGCTGGTCTCTGGACTGGGTGGTCTCTGAGGGCTTTGCCACCCAAACCAGCCAGGCTGTTTCCATCGGTCCCTGGCGTGCTGCAGCCCTTTCCCGTGGGGCCTTCCCTCCTCCCGGGGGGCCCCGGCTGCAGCTCCGTGCTCTGTGCCCGCAGGGCGAGTGCTCGGGGCGCTGCCAGGCGCTGCTGGTGCTGGAGGCGGTCTGCGTGGGGTGGTTCTCGCTGGAGCTGCTGCTGCGCTGGCTGCCGGCGCGGGACCGCTGCGCCTTCCTGCGCGCCCCCCTCACCCTCATCGACGGCCTGGCGCTGCTGCCCTTCTACGTCTCGCTGCTGCTGCGGCTGCTGCGGGGCCCCGGCGCCGGCCCCGCGGCGGGCAGGCTGGCGGAGCGTGCGGGGCTGGCGCTGCGGCTGCTGCGGGCGCTGCGGCTGCTGTCCCTGGCGCGGCACTCGCTGGGGCTGCGCAGCCTGGGGCTGACGGCGCGGCGCTGCGCCAGGCACTGCGGCTTGCTGCTGCTCTTCCTCGGGCTGGCCGTGGCCCTCTTCTCGCCCCTGGTGCACCTGGCCGAGAGCGAGCTGGGCGCCCGGCAGGAGTTCCGCAGCGTGCCCGGCACCTACTGGTGGGCGGTGATCTCCATGACCACGGTGGGCTACGGGGACATGGTGCCCCGCAGCGTGCCCGGGCAGGTGGCGGCGCTCAGCGGCATCCTCAGCGGCATCCTGCTGATGGCCTTCCCGGTCACCTCCATCTTCCACACCTTCTCTCGCTCCTACAGCGAGCTGAGGGAGCGGCAGCGGCGACACGCCGCCCGCCGGCCCTGCCCGCCGGCAGACGGTGCCGGGCTGCCAGCGGGGCGGGAGGGACGGCCCGGGGCAGGGCAGGACGCCAAGGGCAGCGCCGGCTCTGAAGAGATGGAGACCAGGCGGAGCAGGAGGCAAGGTGGGGGCAGTCCTGCCAGAACCCCCTGAGCTGCAGGCCTGAGGGCAGGCACCCCCGAAGCTGCCTCTAGAGACCGACTCTGGGCCTTCGGTGCCCTCTGGAAGTGTCCCTGGGAAGTCCATGAGCACAGCTCCAGCTGGCAGCTCTCCCCTGAGCAAGTCTCTGCCCCATGGAGCAGCTGCTGGACGCGGCCAGCCAGGAGGACCCCAGGGGAAGCACAGCCCCTGTGCCACCTTCTCCCTGCCTGTTGACAGCCCACGCAGCCGGGGGCTCCCTGTGCCTGGGCACAGCAGCTTTGCTTCAGCAGCTCTACCAAGGAACCCCAACCTCTGCCCAAGGGGGGCACAAAGGCCCCTTCAGGGCTTGGCTGTGTCTGCTGTGGAGCCCCAGCTGCCAGCTCCATGTTTGGAGGTGTCTGAGCAAAGCGTGGCCATGGCACCCGGGCACAGGGCTGGACGGGCACAGGGAACAGCAATGAGACCCCCCCAGCCCTGCAGGTCCCCCTGGAGCCTCCGTCTGTAGTTTGTTTCAGCCTTGCCTGGGTTGCAATAAAACCACTCCCCAAGCCCAGCTGTGCTTTTCTTCCCCCCGCAGGAGAGCCGGTGGGAGGTGACCTTCCTGCCGGCCACCTCCAGCCCTGCAGGCTGGTGCCTGGCTGCCTGCAGACCGCCCTGGGGGCTCTCACCCCACCAAGGGAGGGTTTGGCCGGGCAGGGACTTCTCCAGGAGACCTGAGGAGCTCTGCCCCTGGAGCAGAGCCGGGCTGTGGGTGGTGGTTTGTGTCCCTTTGCCATGGCACACAGGGCTGGAGGCCACTTAGCCCTCCCTGGACCTGGTGGGGCAGGGGCCACAGGGGGTCCCTGCAGGCCACCCAGGCTGGCAGCAATCTGTTCCCAGAGTGGCCATGAGGAGAGGCCCTGCCCAGGAGGGGAGAGCAGGAGCAGAGACCCACAGCTGAGTGAAGCAAAGCTCCAGAGCCCAGGTGCCAGAGGTCATCTTTATTTTAACCCCCCCTGCAGCTGGCAGGGCACCAAGGCCCTGCCCTGTGCCATACATTCAGAACTGCACTGCCAGCAGCTGGGGCTCCAGCGGCCCTGGGGTGCTCCTGACACCACGGACGAGGTTCTGTACCATCCTGCCCCTAAAATGCCTCAGTGCCAGAGCTCCTGGCCACCAGCCCCCCCTGCCAAAGGCCACAGGCAGGAGGTGGCTTCAGGCATGGCTTCAGCACCTGCAGCCCTGCTGGGGCTGGCACAGGCCTGCAGAGCTTGCTGGGCACTGCTGCACAGGCTCAGGAGCTGCCCAGGGAAGGGTCCCAGAAGGACACAGCAGGAAGAGCTGCAGCTCAGAGCCAGAGGTGTGCACTGCCACGCCTGGGTGCCCCAGGAGCCATTTGCCTCTTGTGTCCCCACTGAGAGCAGCAGAAAAAGACCTCCCCCCCCCCAGCTGAGCAGAGGGACCCCAGCCCCAGCAGGGGCAAGGCCCCCAGGGAGCGCTGGGAGCTGGGCTGCACATAGCAGAAACCCAACCCCCGGCAGCAGCAGGGAAGCCCTCAGGTGAAACAGACCAAGGCCAGGAGCTGCTCTGCACACCAGGAGGAGCAGGAGCAGGACAGGCAGTGCCTGCCCCCGGGGGGCTGCAGCTCTGTAAGGTCACTTCAGGCCTGAAAGGGTTTGGGGTGCAGCAGTGGGCGCCCAGCCCTGAGCAGCAGCTCCTGGCTCTGCTCTGCTCACACATCCAGCTGGGACCTCCCAGGGCCTCTCTTCCTTCCACCGCAGGGCAGGAGAACTTGGCCCCAGGGCTGGGCTTCTGCCTGCAGGCTTTGGGTGCCAGCACCCAAGGGCACCTGCAGCGGGAGCCCCTCTGGGGCTGCTTGGCAGCCTGTGAAGAGCAGAGGGACAGCCCAAGTGCCAGGCTGCTGCAGCCTGCTGGCAGGGCCCTTGGGGTCCCTTCCAAGCCACACTCTGATGCTTGTGGTGCTCCTCCAGCAGGCAGCTTGCCAGGAGGCTCCCAGCTCAAGCAGGGAGAGGAACTCTGCTCTGCACCCCGAGGCTATGGAGCCTCGGGCTGGCTGCCAGCAGCAGCAAACCATCGGCTCAGGAGCTCCTGTGGGAGCAAAGAACAGCCTCAGAACTGACCCTCAGCTCCAGCAGCCTGGCTGTGGGCAGCCGAGGTGCAGAGAGCAGAGCTGCTCCCGGAGCTGCCCTGCTCTGGCCGCCTCCCACCGCGCAGGGCAGGCCCACGGCAGCTGCTGGCCACAGCCCAGGGGCTGCTCCACAGCCCTCGGGGGGTCCACAGCCCCTGCAGCTGCCCAGGGGGTCCTGCAGCCACCACAGACATTCCTAACTGAGCTGCCTCAGCTTGCACAGCCCAAGCACAGAGCTGCTCAGGCAGAGGCAGGGACGTGGGGACCCCTTCCTTGCTGGGTCAGTGCAAGGAACAGCCCCCCCAACCTGGCTCCTGCCCTGTCACACAGTGTGCCATGGCCCTCAGCCCCAGCAGACCAAACTTTGGCTCCAGCACTTTCCCTTCCCTCCTGAGCTGCTCTGTGGCTCTCCCTCTGAGAGCAGCAGCTGGCAACACACAGCTTTGTGAGGGACACCCTGTGCCCAGCTCTGTCCTGGCACAGCTGCAGGAGCAGAGCTGCTGCCCGAGCCCACTGCCCCACAGCACCAGGCAGGTCACCTGCAGCCTCCTGCTGCTGGCTGAGGGCTCCCCTGGCTGTGCCTGCTCTGAGCATGGCTCCAGCACCCTCCACACTGCCCCCACCATGCTGTGTCACCTGCCACACCGTGGGAGCTCTCCTGCCCCCCCCCAGCACCCTGCTGCTCCACACTGCCTGTGCCTGGCCCATCCCTGGCTGCTCAGCTCTGCAGGGCCTCCCACCCTCACCTTCCTGCCCAGCAGACACCCCCCTAGGGGACCAAAGATCCTGCAGCTGCTTCTGCCCTGCCCCTGGCTGCCAGCAGATGCCCCCCAGCCTTCCTGCCAAGACACAGCCCTCAGGTGGTGCAGAGGGGACGAGTGCCAGACCCCTTGCTGTGCTGTGGCACTCCTGAGGAGCACTAAGCCCAGAGGCCATCCGGCCCTTGGGAGTCACTGCACACACCTGTGGGTGCTAAGGCTTTGGGTGTAGATGCAGGGATAAGGGAGGTGCCCACCCCACACAACGCAGTTCTGAGGTGCCACCACCTCCCCAGCTGGAGGTGCAGCCAGGCTCCAGTCCTCGCTCCCAGCTCTGCACACAGCAGAGCAGGACCTGCCCTGGCTGACCCCACGGCAGCCTGAGCTGTGGCCTCACAGGGCCTTGGTGCTGGCTGGGTGTGTGGGGTGGGACACAGGCTTCTGAGGGTAGGAGCTGTACAGGTAGACCTGCAGCAGGATGGCCATGTCCACAAGCACCTGCAGCAGCCCACAGATGGAGAACTGGAAAGGGGCCTGGTTCAGGATGAAGTAAACAGTCTTGAAGGTGTCCCCACTGGTCCACATCAGCACCATCTTGACACTGCGGAGCAGAAGGGAAGAGCTTGAGCTAGACAAGAGGCTGGGGACACCCAGCAGGGCACCAAGCCAGAGCTGAAAGGCTGCCAGGACCCCCAGCAGCAGCCCCACCCCAGCCCTGATCCTGAGCTCCCCCCCCCCCCAGCCCTGATCTCCCCCACCCCAGCCCTGATCCTGAGCTCCCCTCCCCCAGCCCTGATCCTGAGCTCCCCCACCCCAGCCCTGATCCTGAGCCCCCCCCACCCCAGCCCTGATCCTGAGCTCCCCTCCCCCAGCCCTGGTCCTGATCTCCCCCACCCCAGCCCTGATCCTGAGCTCCCCTCCCCCAGCCCTGGTCCTGATCTCCCCCACCCCAGCCCTGATCCTGAGCCCCCCTCCCCCAGCCCCGTGCGTGGGGCCGGCAGAGGCTGCCGGGGCGGGGCGGGGCGGGGCGGGGCGGGGCGGGGCGCACCTCATGCCGTCGGTGGAGCTGTTGCGGTAGTTGCGGTAGAGCTGCGGCAGCCCCAGCAGGGCCTCGCTGAAGACGGCGGTGAAGCCCAGGAGCTCGACGAAGAGCGGGGAGTCCAGGCAGAGGTAGGTGAGGGACCCTGCCAGCCCCCCGAAGCTCAGCAGGCACTGCAGGTAGTCTGCAAACCGGCTCCAGTGCCAGAAGTGACGCAGGTCCATGTCTGCAACACAGCGCCGGCACCCCCGCCTCCAGGAGCCGCAGCTGCAGCCTGCAGCCCCTCCCTGCCGCGGCCCCTCCCTGCCGCGGCCCCTCCCTCCTGCGGCCCCTCCCTGCCGCGGCCCCTCCCTCCTGCGGCCCCTCCCTGCCGCGGCCCCTCCCTGCTGCAGCCCCTCCCTGCCGCGGCCCCTCCCTCCTGCGGCCCCTCCCTGCCGCGGCCCCTCCCTCCTGCGGCCCCTCCCTGCTGCAGCCCCTCCCTGCCGCGGCCCCTCCCTGCCGCGGCCCCTCCCTCCTGCGGCCCCTCCCTGCTGCGGCCCCTCCCTGCTGCAGCCCCTCCCTGCCACGGCCCCTCCCTGCAGCCCCTCCCTGCCGCAGCCCCTCCCTGCCGCGGCCCCTCCCTGCTGCGGCCCCTCCCTGCCGCGGCCCCTCCCTCCTGCGGCCCCTCCCTGCCGCGGCCCCTCCCTGCTGCAGCCCCTCCCTGCCGCGGCCCCTCCCTGCTGCGGCCCCTCCCTGCTGCAGCCCCTCCCTGCCGCGGCCCCTCCCTGCCACGGCCCCTCCCTGCCGCGGCCCCTCCCTGCTGCAGCCCCTCCCTGCCGCAGCCCCTCCCTGCTGCAGCCCCTCCCTGCCGCGGCCCCTCCCTGCTGCAGCCCCTCCCTGCCACAGCCCCTCCCTGCCGCGGCCCCTCCCTCCTGCGGCCCCTCCCTCCTGCGGCCCCTCCCTGCCGCGGCCCCTCCCTCCTGCAGCCCCTTCCTGCCGCGGCCCCTCCCTGCCGCGGCCCCTCCCTCCTGCAGCCCCTCCCTGCCGCAGCCCCTCCCTGCCGCGGCCCCTCCCTGCAGCCCCTCCCTGCAGCCCCTCCCTGCCGCGGCCAGGGGCTGCTCAGGGTGGAAGGAGGCACTGGGAAGCACGAGGGGGCACTGTCAGCCTTGGGAGGTAGCAGAACACCAGGAGAAGGCTGAAGATGAAACCCAGACAACTCCATCTGCCAACGAAAGCCTTTGGGAAGCATCCCGGGGGTGCTCCACGAGCAACCAGACAAAGCCTCACAAGCTACCAAGGCACCAGGGGTGAAGCGCCCCGGAGGTGCCTGCAGCACCACAGCACAAGCAGCACCTGGCCAGAGCCTGCCAGCACCACGCAGCAAGGTCCCTGAGCCTGCTGGGAGGCAGCCGAGGCCCCGGCAGTGACGAGAAGCCACTGAGCACCTTCTGCCTGAGAGCCTCATTTCCAAGGGCAGAGGTGAGGAAACCCTCCCAGGGCCTCAGCTGCAGCAGCAGAGCCTTGAGGCTCTCTTGAGCTCCAAGTGGTGCTGCTGAGTCTCCACTCCCCCACCCAGGGCCGTAGTGAAGGCCAACCAGGCTTCCACAGGCCCCTAAAGGAAAATGAAATGCACAGGAGGAGTTGCAAGACCAGGACCAAACCCAGGGCTGTGACCCTGCAGAGCTCTCTGCAGCAGCTGCAGCCACAACTGCCCCCAAGAGAACAGCCAGAGGACAGCAGGCAGTGCCCAGGGCTGTGCCAGCTGGGGTGCAGGGCAGAACACAGCTCCGAATGCATCACTCACACTGGGGGTGGGGGTGGCTTACACCCCCAGCAGACATCAGCCCTCTTCTGACAGGACCAACGCAGAGCCTGACACCAAACACCTCCCAGGCTGCCAGGTCACACCTGCCCCTCCCTGCTGCAGGGGGGAGGCAGTGCCTGCACAGCTCCCTGCAGCCACCAGCTCCTCATCCTGCCCAAAGCCAGCCAGGAGCTCATGGCCCTGAACAGCTGCAGCAGCTCCCACGGTGCCTGCCAGGCACCGAGCTCCTGGGCTGCAGAGAGAGGTTCTGCAGCTCACCACCCAAGCCTGAGCTCCTGGGCTGCCCTGCACCAGCTGCAGAGAGAGGTTCTGCAGCTCACCACCCAAGCCTGAGCTCCCTAACCTGCCCACTTGAGACAAGGTCTCCCTTTGATGGATGAGAGGTGTGTTGCAGGATCCCTTGGGTGCTGCAGGACCCCATGGGTGCTGGCAGAGGAGCAGCTTGCTGGGAGCTTCATGCACTGAGTGGAGGCAGCCTGCATGGGCTGAGGCTGAAGAAAGCTGAGCTGAAGCCCCCCCCAGCAGGCAGACTGTGTGTCAGGCCCCAGGAATGCCAAGCAGGCAGAGGCAGCATCGCAGGGCCATGGTTAGGGGCAGGCAGGCCCCGACAGGAGCAGCAGCTGGAGGGGCTGCTGTGGGACGGGAGCCAAGTGACACAGAGGAGCTCACAGCATCAGCTTCCATCTGGGGGTGACACAAGAGTCCAGGCAGCCTCCTTATTTATAGCGAAGCAGCATTTCAGCCCTGCCAGCCCCTGCAGGGAAAGTGAAGCAAGGCCTCTGCCATCCCAGCAATGACTGACCCAGCTCTCAGCTTCCCCTGCCGCTGATGCTGCGCCCTGACCTCGCCAATTCTGCACCCACCTGCCGGCCCTGCACCCACCCCTGCCTCAGTCTGCACCATCCCAGCTCCCAGTTAGCTTGGTTTGGTTCCTCCTCCTGCTGGAGGCCAGAGAAGAGCTCCCAGTCCCCGTGCCCTGTCTCTGGACTTGGCACAGTTTGCCCCTGAGCCCTCTGTGTAGCTTCATTTCATCACCCTGAAGAGCAGCAGCTACCAAGCTGCACTGAGTCTGAAGGTCTTGCCCCTGAGCCCCCAACCCCCAGTGCCCTGTGCAGCTGGCAGCATGGGTGAGCCACAGTGCCACTGCTGAGCACAGCTCCAGCCCAGGGCAGACAAAACCAGACCCAGGCCCCAGCCCCTCAGAGCAGACCACAGCTACCTAAAGCCACCACACTGGCCTGACCTTCACATCCCCTGCACTCTCCAGGCCCTCTTGGAGAACCTGGAGCTCCCTGCCTGCCCCAGGCTGCCCCTGCCCCAGGCTGTGCTGCCCCAGGCTGTCCCTGCCCCAGGCTGTGCTGCCCCAGGCTGCCCTGCCCCAGGCTGCCCCTGCCCCAGGCTGCCCCTGCCCCAGGCTGTGCTGCCCCAGGCTGCCCCTGCCCCAGGCTGCCCTGCCCCAGGCTGCCCCTGCCCCATGCTGCCCTGCCCCATGCTGCCCTGCCCCAGGCTGTGCTGCCCCAGGCTGCCCTGCCCCAGGCTGCCCCTGCCCCAGGCTGCCCTGCCCCAGGCTGCCCCTGCCCCAGGCTGCCCTGCCCCAGGCTGCCCCTGCCCCAGGCTGCCCCTGCCCCAGGCTGTGCTGCCCCAGGCTGCCCCTGCCCCAGGCTGTGCTGCCCCAGGCTGTGCTGCCCCAGGCTGCCCCTGCCCCTGGCTGCCCCTGCCCCGGCTGCCCCTGCCCCATGCTGCCCTGCCCCATGCTGCCCCTGCCCCAGGCTGTGCTGCCCCAGGCTGTGCTGCCCCAGGCTGCCCCTGCCCCAGGCTGCCCCTGCCCCAGGCTGCCCTGCCCCATGCTGCCCTGCCCCAGGCTGCCCTGCCCCAGGCTGCCCCTGCCCCAGGCTGCCCCTGCCCCAGGCTGTGCTGCCCCAGGCTGCCCCTGCCCCATGCTGCCCCTGCCCCAGGCTGCGCTGCCCCAGGCTGCCCCTGCCCCTGGCTGCCCCTGCCCCATGCTGCCCTGCCCCATGCTGCCCTGCCCCAGGCTGCCCCTGCCCCAGGCTGCGCTGCCCCAGGCTGCCCCTGCCCCATGCTGCCCTGCCCCAGGCTGCCCCTGCCCCATGCTGCCCTGCCCCATGCTGCCCTGCCCCAGGCTGCCCCTGCCCCATGCTGCCCTGCCCCAGGCTGCCCCTGCCCCAGGCTGCGCTGCCCCAGGCTGCCCCTGCCCCTGGCTGCCCCTGCCCCATGCTGCCCTGCCCCAGGCTGCCCCTGCCCCTGGCTGCCCCTGCCCCTGGCTGCCCTGCCCCATGCTGCCCTGCCCCAGGCTGCCCCTGCCCCATGCTGCCCCTGCCCCTGGCTGCCCCTGCCCCATGCTGCCCTGCCCCTGGCTGCCCCTGCCCCATGCTGCCCTGCCCCAGGCTGCCCCTGCCCCAGGCTGCGCTGCCCCAGGCTGCCCCTGCCCCATGCTGCCCCTGCCCCTGGCTGCCCCTGCCCCATGCTGCCCTGCCCCAGGCTGCCCCTGCCCCATGCTGCCCTGCCCCATGCTGCCCTGCCCCAGGCTGCCCCTGCCCCAGGCTGCCCCTGCCCCATGCTGCCCTGCCCCATGCTGCCCTGCCCCAGGCTGCCCCTGCCCCATGCTGCCCTGCCCCAGGCTGCCCCTGCCCCAGGCTGCGCTGCCCCAGGCTGCCCCTGCCCCATGCTGCCCTGCCCCAGGCTGCCCCTGCCCCATGCTGCCCTGCCCCATGCTGCCCTGCCCCAGGCTGCCCCTGCCCCATGCTGCCCTGCCCCAGGCTGCCCCTGCCCCAGGCTGCGCTGCCCCAGGCTGCCCCTGCCCCTGGCTGCCCCTGCCCCTGGCTGCCCTGCCCCATGCTGCCCTGCCCCAGGCTGCCCCTGCCCCATGCTGCCCTGCCCCAGGCTGCCCCTGCCCCATGCTGCCCTGCCCCAGGCTGCCCCTGCCCCAGGCTGCCCCTGCCCCATGCTGCCCTGCCCCATGCTGCCCCTGCCCCAGGCTGCCCCTGCCCCAGACTGCCCCTGCCCCAGGCTGCCCCTGCCCCAGACTGCCCCTGCCCCAGGCTGCCCCTGCCCCTGGCTGCCCCTGCCCCAGGCTGCCCCTGCCCCTGGCTGCCCCTGCCCCTGGCTGCCCTGCCCCATGCTGCCCTGCCCCAGGCTGCCCCTGCCCCAGGCTGCCCCTGCCCCATGCTGCCCTGCCCCATGCTGCCCCTGCCCCAGGCTGCCCCTGCCCCTGGCTGCCCCTGCCCCATGCTGCCCTGCCCCATGCTGCCCCTGCCCCAGGCTGCCCCTGCCCCTGGCTGCCCTGCCCCATGCTGCCCCTGCCCCAGGCTGCCCCTGCCCCATGCTGCCCTGCCCCATGCTGCCCCTGCCCCTGGCTGCCCCTGCCCCATGCTGCCCCTGCCCCATGCTGCCCTGCCCCAGGCTGCCCCTGCCCCATGCTGCCCCTGCCCCTGGCTGCCCCTGCCCCATGCTGCCCTGCCCCTGGCTGCCCCTGCCCCATGCTGCCCTGCCCCAGGCTGCCCCTGCCCCATGCTGCCCCTGCCCCTGGCTGCCCCTGCCCCATGCTGCCCCTGCCCCTGGCTGCCCCTGCCCCATGCTGCCCTGCCCCTGGCTGCCCCTGCCCCAGGCTGCCCCTGCCCCTGGCTGCCCTGCCCCATGCTGCCCCTGCCCCAGGCTGCCCCTGCCCCATGCTGCCCTGCCCCATGCTGCCCCTGCCCCATGCTGCCCTGCCCCATGCTGCCCCTGCCCCTGGCTGCCCCTGCCCCAGGCTGCCCCTGCCCCAGACTGCCCCTGCCCCAGGCTGCCCCTGCCCCATGCTGCCCTGCCCCATGCTGCCCCTGCCCCTGGCTGCCCCTGCCCCATGCTGCCCTGCCCCAGACTGCCCCTGCCCCAGACTGCCCCTGCCCCATGCTGCCCCTGCCCCTGGCTGCCCCTGCCCCAGGCTGCCCCTGCCCCAGACTGCCCCTGCCCCAGGCTGCCCCTGCCCCAGGCTGCCCCTGCCCCATGCTGCCCTGCCCCTGGCTGCCCCTGCCCCATGCTGCCCTGCCCCATGCTGCCCTGCCCCATGCTGCCCCTGCCCCAGGCTGCCCCTGCCCCAGACTGCCCCTGCCCCAGGCTGCCCCTGCCCCAGACTGCCCCTGCCCCAGGCTGCCCCTGCCCCAGGCTGCCTTTGCTTGCGGCTGGGCTTGCGGCTGGGCTTGCGGCTCAGGAGCGCCCTCCTGTGGCCGGATGCCGTCAGCGCTCCGCACTCCGCAATCGCCGCTCGCCGGGGATCGCCGCAGCCACCACCGGGAGCCTGGCCAGCAATACCCCTGTGCCACACGGCTCCCCCAGCGCCCCAAGGTCCCTCTGGTACCGCACGGTTCCTCTGGTGACCCACAGCTGCCCCGGTGCCCCATGGCTCATGCCAAGCTGCACACCCACCTCTAAACCCACAGGAGAGTATCCTGAGAGGGGAAACCTCAGTGCTCAGCAAGAGCTCAAAGGTGGGGGCAAGAGGCTAGGGCCAGACTCTTGTCAGTGGACAAGGAGCAGCGGGCACAAACTGGGAGCCAGGAGGCCTCACTTGAGCATAAAGAGGAAACTCTTTGGTGTGAGGCTGCTGGAGGCTGGAGCAGGCTGCCCAGAGTGGCTGTGGAGTCTCCGGCTCTGGAGAGCTTCCAACCACCCCTGGATGTGCTCTGGGTGCCCTGCCCTGGGTGCCCCTGCGGTAGCAGGGGGCTGGGCTGGATGCTATGAAGGTCCCTTCCACCCCCCACCAGCCTGTGCTTCTGTGACCAACAGTTTTAAAACGAGGTAGCCCCCAAAGCCTAAAATCACCTCCAGGGTCCTTGCCAGATGATGCCCCGAGGGCGTCAAGAGAGGGGGCAGGAACTGAAGGTGTGAGTTATGGCTAACTCCTTCTGTAAGCCAAAAAGCAAAGTCCAAGGCTGAGCCACAGGGCAAGCTCTAGACACAGCTGCAGAGGAGGAAGGGAAGCCCTTATCTACCACAGGTGGCCTTCAAAATGTTCAAACATCTGCTTGGGAAAAACAGACCACAGCCAAGCAGCTGTGCCTGCCCCTCCACCCTCGGCAGCTCCCAAGGCTGCAGCCTCCCTGGGGCACAGCCTTGCTGGGTTTGCTCCTCCAGCACCCCCGGGGCTCAACACAAGCACCTGGGAAAGCTGCGGTTTAGTGGAGCTCAGGACACTTCTGCTCTCAAACATCCCCAATCAAGGGACAACAAAGAAACCAACCCCCAGCAAATCCTCCCTCGGCCTCCGGGGGCCAAGGCAGCTTTGAGCCAGCGAGGCAGGGGGAGTGTGAGGCTGGTCTGAGACCACCCAGCAGAGCACCCAACCCACCCCAGGAGTGTGAGGCTGTCCTGGTGCCCAGGGACCATTCCATCCACCTCACACTGCTGGGCAAGTCTAAACTGCAAGTAAGATTTATTAACCAGAGAGCTCAGGCGCAGGCCAGCTGGGCTGAGCGGGGTGGTGCTTTCTCCTGCAAGCCTCAGGGCTTGCAGCTATCAAACTACTGAGCAAGTGGCTTTTGAACACACAAACCCCAACCAACAAAACCAAAGCCCAAGCAAACAAATAACAGTATGTAAAAGAAAACCAAACAGGAGAGAACTGTGGCAGGAGCAAAAGGCCACAGACTCAGTGACTTATTTCTGTTTAACTTTAACTACCTGAAGCACTTCCAAACCACCCACTCAGCCCTCACCAGGGGCACACAGAGCTGCTGCCAGCCCAGGCACTGCACACCAAGCACTGAGCACCACTAAAAGCCAACAGGAGCACAGGCAGGACTGCCCCGAGGTGGCATCCATGGGTTAGTGTCACAAGCCAGTGAGGAGGGCTACAAACCAGGATGGCAGCAAACAGGAGAACAAACAGGGTGAGAGGCCAGGAAAGAGAACAGTTCTGCAAAGACACAAGGAGCTGTGCAAAGACAAAAGGAAAAGCTGCTGTGCAAACACTGCAGGCAGGCAGGCAGGCAGCAAAAGCTGCTGGCTTGGCTTCTACATCTGAGAGGGGAGATCAGGATGAGCCCTGAGGAACCTCTGAGCCTCCAGCCAGTGCTTCCCCAAGGTGAAGCTCATCTAACTTCAAAGCAAGTGACCAGCACAGGGCTAAAGCTGCCTGTCCAGGCTGGAACAATTCCTCTTCCTCCAGCAAGTTAGAGAGCACAGAACCAGCTCTGAAGGGGGAGACTCTCAGCTTGGAGAGCACAGAACCAGCTCTGAAGGGGGAAGCTCTCAGCTTGGAGAGCACAGAACCAGCTCTGAAGGGGGAGACTCTCAGCTTAGAGCACAGAACCAGCTCTGAAGGGGGAGACTCTCAGCTTGGAGAGCACAGAACCAGCTCTGAAGGGGGAAGCTCTCAGCTTAGAGCACAGAACCAGCTCTGAAGGGGGAAGCTCTCAGCTTAGAGCACAGAACCAGCTCTGAAGGGGGAGAAGCTCTCAGCTTAGAGCACAGAATCAGCTCTGAAGGGGGAGAAGCTCTCAGCTTAGAGCACAGAATCAGCTCTGAAGGGGGAAGCTCTCAGCTTAGAGCACAGAACCAGCTCTGAAGGGGGAGAAGCTCTCAGCTTAGAGCACAGAATCAGCTCTGAAGGGGGAAGCTCTCAGCTTAGAGCACAGAACCAGCTCTGAAGGGGGAGACTCTCAGCTTGGAGAGCACAGAACCAGCTCTGAAGGGGGAAGCTCTCAGCTTAGAGCACAGAACCAGCTCTAAAGGGGGAGACTCTCAGCTTGGAGAGCACAGAACCAGCTCTAAAGGGGGAAGCTCTCAGCTTAGAGCACAGAACCAGCTCTGAAGGGGGAGAAGCTCTCAGCTTAGAGCACAGAATCAGCTCTGAAGGGGGAGAAGCTCTCAGCTTAGAGCACAGAATCAGCTCTGAAGGGGGAAGCTCTCAGCTTGGAGAGCACAGAACCAGCTCTGAAGGGGGAGACTCTCAGCTTGGAGAGCACAGAACCAGCTCTGAAGGGGGAAGCTCTCAGCTTAGAGCACAGAACCAGCTCTAAAAGGGGAGAAGCTCTCAGCTAAGAGCACAGAACCAGCTCTAAAGGGGGAGACTCTCAGCTTGGAGAGCACAGAACCAGCTCTGAAGGGGGAAGCTCTCAGCTTAGAGCACAGAACCAGCTCTGAAGGGGGAGAAGCTCTCAGCTTAGAGCACAGAACCAGCTCTGAAGGGGGAAGCTCTCAGCTTGGAGAGCACAGAACCAGCTCTGAAGGGGGAAGCTCTCAGCTTAGAGCACAGAACCAGCTCTGAAGGGGGAGAAGCTCTCAGCTTAGAGCACAGAACCAGCTCTGAAGGGGGAAGCTCTCAGCTTGGAGAGCACAGAACCAGCTCTGAAGGGGGAAGCTCTCAGCTTAGAGCACAGAACCAGCTCTGAAGGGGGAGACTCTCAGCTTGGAGAGCACAGAACCAGCTCTGAAGGGGGAGACTCTCAGCTTAGAGCACAGAACCAGCTCTGAAGGGGGAGAAGCTCTCAGCTTAGAGCACAGAACCAGCTCTAAAGGGGGAGACTCTCAGCTTGGAGAGCACAGAACCAGCTCTGAAGGGGGAGACTCTCAGCTTGGAGAGCACAGAACCAGCTCTGAAGGGGGAGACTCTCAGCTTGGAGAGCACACAACCAGCTCTGAAGGGGGAGACTCTCAGCTTAGAGCACAGAACCAGCTCTAAAGGGGGAGACTCTCAGCTTGGAGAGCACAGAACCAGCTCTGAAGGGGGAGACTCTCAGCTTAGAGCACAGAACCAGCTCTGAAGGGGGAGACTCTCAGCTTGGAGAGCACAGAACCAGCTCTGAAGAGGGAAGCTCTCAGCTTAGAGCACAGAACCAGCTCTGAAGGGGGAAGCTCTCAGCTTAGAGCACAGAACCAGCTCTAAAGGGGGAGACTCTCAGCTTGGAGAGCACAGAACCAGCTCTGAAGGGGGAGACTCTCAGCTTAGAGCACAGAACCAGCTCTGAAGGGGGAAGCTCTCAGCTTAGAGCACAGAACCAGCTCTAAAGGGGGAGACTCTCAGCTTGGAGAGCACAGAACCAGCTCTGAAGAGGGAAGCTCTCAGCTTAGAGCACAGAACCAGCTCTGAAGGGGGAAGCTCTCAGCTTAGAGCACAGAACCAGCTCTAAAGGGGGAGACTCTCAGCTTGGAGAGCACAGAACCAGCTCTAAAGGGGGAGACTCTCAGCTTGGAGAGCACAGAACCAGCTCTAAAGGGGGAGACTCTCAGCTTAGAGCACAGAATCAGCTCTGAAGGGGGAGAAGCTCTCAGCTTAGAGCACAGAACCAGCTCTGAAGGGGGAGAAGCTCTCAGCTTAGAGCACAGAACCAGCTCTGAAGGGGGAAGCTCTCAGCTTGGAGAGCACAGAACCAGCTCTGAAGGGGGAAGCTCTCAGCTTAGAGCACAGAACCAGCTCTAAAGGGGGAGACTCTCAGCTTGGAGAGCACAGAACCAGCTCTAAAGGGGGAGACTCTCAGCTTAGAGCACAGAACCAGCTCTAAAGGGGGAGACTCTCAGCTTAGAGCACAGAACCAGCTCTGAAGGGGGAAGCTCTCAGCTTAGAGCACAGAATCAGCTCTGAAGGGGGAGAAGCTCTCAGCTTAGAGCACAGAACCAGCTCTAAAGGGGGAAGCTCTCAGCTTAGAGCACAGAACCAGCTCTAAAGGGGGAGACTCTCAGCTTAGAGCACAGAACCAGCTCTGAAGGGGGAAGCTCTCAGCTTAGAGCACAGAACCAGCTCTGAAGGGGGAGACTCTCAGCTTAGAGCACAGAACCAGCTCTAAAGGGGGAAGCTCTCAGCTTAGAGCACAGAACCAGCTCTAAAGGGGGAGACTCTCAGCTTGGAGAGCACAGAACCAGCTCTAAAGGGGGAGACTCTCAGCTTAGAGCACAGAATCAGCTCTGAAGGGGGAGAAGCTCTCAGCTTAGAGCACAGAACCAGCTCTGAAGGGGGAGAAGCTCTCAGCTTAGAGCACAGAACCAGCTCTAAAGGGGGAAGCTCTCAGCTTAGAGCACAGAACCAGCTCTAAAGGGGGAAGCTCTCAGCTTAGAGCACAGAAGCAGCTCTAAAGGGGGAGACTCTCAGCTTAGAGCACAGAACCAGCTCTAAAGGGGGAGACTCTCAGCTTGGAGAGCACAGAACCAGCTCTGAAGGGGGAGAAGCTCTCAGCTTAGAGCACAGAACCAGCTCTAAAGGGGGAGACTCTCAGCTTGGAGAGCACAGAACCAGCTCTAAAGGGGGAGACTCTCAGCTTGGAGAGCACAGAACCAGTTCTGAAGGGGGAAGCTCTCAGCTTAGAGCACAGAACCAGCTCTGAAGGGAGAAGCTCTCAGCTGCAGCACATCTGCCTCCCAGGCCACTGTTTGAGGCTGTCCTGGTGAGGGCTCATAGCAAGCAGAGCTGTCCCCATTGTGCCTGGCCATCAGGTCCTGTGGGCACTTCCCCATCCTGCATTCTGGAGAGTGCTGAAAGAGTCTCCTGTCCCTTGCAGTCTCCTCCAGAGTCAGGGCTGGAAGAGGAGGGGTAGGAGCCTGCACAGGTGGCCCCTGCTGCCCCTGCCATGTTTTGCTGGTCTGGCCTGCAGAAGGAGGAAGGCAGACAGCCCTGGGCCACACAAGGAAGGGAATTCAGCTGCCTCCCAAGCCTGAGCAAGAGCTGCAAGCATGTTTCCCCTGGTGAAAAGCTAAAAGGAGGAGTGGGACATTCAAAGCAAATATTACCAGTGAGAACCATGCAGCAGGGCTTATTCTGCCCAGGAAGGGCCATGCCAGCACTCCCCAGCCATGCAAGGGTCACCCAGAGCAGCCAAGCAGGGCAGGGGCAGCTGAGAGGCAGGGCCATGCAGCGTGGCGGTGCACAGTACATACCCAGATAGGACCTCCTGGGTGCTGCTTTCACCTCTTCATCCTTACTGTCTGCAGCTACAGAGAGAAACAGGTGAGGAGAAACAGGCAAAGGCAGGAGAGACAGACAGACAGGGGGTTAGGCCAGCAGTGGGGCTGTCAGTCACACCTGGCAGGCAGTCAGTCCACCCCTGGGGCTGGCAGGCAGTCAGTCCATCCAGCTCTGCTCACACCACAGCCCAGCCAGGACATGACAGCAGGTTTAGTCTGCAAGCTGTCTGTCAGGCTACCCCCCAGGGTGTTAAGAGAGGGCTGAGGGGCAGCACTCAGGGCAGCACTCACTCAGAGCAGCCTCAGTGCTGTCTCCCTGCAGAGCCCAGTGGAGTCCCTGGGGGCAGGGATGAAGCAGCCTTGCTGGAGAGCCTGCCCAGGCTCACAGGGCACCAGCTGCCACCTCAGCCAGGTCCAGGTGTGCAGAGATGGAGCTGCAACCCCAGAGCCAGCCAGGACCAGGTGCCTCCTGTGCACAGTGCTGCTCTGCAACAACTGCCCAAAGCCTGAGCTTAAGCCAGGCCTATGCAGAAGGAGAGAGCAGACCCTGGCTGCAACCATGCTGCCTGCTGAGGCTCTCCGGTCTGTTCCTCCTCTGCCAGCTGCACACCACCTCTGCTGCAGGGTGCCCAGCCCAGAGCTCCCCATGGGCTCAGGCTGCTGTGAGAATGTCCAGGCTGGCAGCAGGGCAGGACAACCAGCAGCTGGAAGGGAGTGACCAGAGGCAAAGATCTTCCTATGCCAGCACCAGAGCCCTCCTGCTGCAGGGGCTGGGCACTGCCAACAGGCACTGCCCAGTGCTCTGCAGTGCACTGCACACAGCCAGGCAGCTCAGCACCTCTCACAGAGTCCTGGGCACCTGTTGAGGGGAGATGGAAGGCTTTTTGGGGGGGTCCTTGTCTGCCCAGGAACACACAAACTGCTCAGGCCTGCCTCTGCTGCCAGCACTCACCAGATCCCAGCTGTGCCTGTGAGCACCTGGCCACAGCCTGCCCTTGCTGCTGCAGGCATGGCACAGGCACACAGCACTGCCAGGGCTGGAAGGGACCTCGAGGACCACTCAGTCCCAGCCCCCTGCCATGGGCAGGGACACCTCACACCACAGCAGGTTGCTCGCAGCCACCTCCAGCCTGGCTGCAAACATCTCCAGGCAGGAGGCTTCCACCACCTCCCTGGGCAGCCTGTGCCAGGCTCTCACATCTTGCTCTCCAGCATGGCAGCTCCCCCAAGCCATGCCCCAGAACTGCCACAACACCACACCACAAAAGAGCCAAACCTGGGTCTGTAAGGAGCAAACCACCACTGCACCTCCAGCCTCTGTCCTGAGCCAGCAGCACAGCACTGGGCAGTGACTAAGGACAGCTGTGGTCACTTCCCCAGGGCTGCAGCCTGCACTGAAGCAGTTACAGAGGTGTTGAAGAGAGGATGAAAGGCAGGGAGGGGCAAATGCTTCCATACTGATTTCAGGGAGACCTCCTGCAGTTCCAGCCCTGTGATCATCAGCAGTGCTGCTGTGCCCCTTGCCCTGGGGCAGGGCTCATCAGGACCCAGCTGCTCCCCCCTCCAGCAGGCTGTGAGGGAGCCAAGTGAGCAGAGCTTGCCTGGAGCAGCACAGAACAGCAGGGCCGGGCGAGGTGCAGCACTGGGGCTGTCCAAGCCCTGCTCCTGCTCCTGAAGGGAGCTCTGCACACAGCTGGGCTTGCTGACAGCCAGCCAGGGGCAGAGGGGAGGCTTTGGCTCTTCCCGGAGCGTGGGGGAGGCTGCAAGCCTTGGATGGGAACAAGGGAGGGCCACAGGCAGGTCAGATCAACCTCTCCAGCTGAACACAGGGCTGGGGGTCAGCAGGAGGGGCAGAGGACAGAGTGGAGGCCTGAGGAGGCTCCCTGAGCTGCTAGGGGACAGTCTGATGGTGCTCTGGGAGCTGTCAGGCACAGCTGTCTGCAGGAGGCTACAGACTGAACTGCACAGCCTCCCTCTTTGCCCAGACACCAGCCAGGGAGCCTGCAGAGCACTGGGGCAAAGCTGCTCTGGAGTAACTGTGCAGTAGCAGAACTGCCCTCAGAGAGGGCAAATAGAGAAACCTTTCTGCCACTTCTCACCCCCCTGGCACAGAAAGCAGTGGAGGCAGAAAGCAGACATGCCCCTCCAAAGGCTTCCTGAGCCTTAACTGCTGCTGGACCTGTCTGGAAGTGGTTTTCCACCCTGCCAGGCTAACAGCCCTGAGAACACAGCAGCTCCTGGCTGGGAGCTGGAGGAAACTCCTCTGCCACAGGAGCTCACCTGACAGCCCCAAGGCACAGGGGGTGCAGGCAGCTTCCTTAGCTAGGAACTAAGGACCCTCCTGCACAGCAGCAGCTGCTGCCTGCGGAGGGTGGCTGTGGGTATCTGCTGTGGTCACCGGGGAGGGGGCATGGGAAGGGAACAGATGGAGAGCCTGAAGCCCATTGACTGCAGTTATCAATGCCTAAAGATCAACTAACCACCAACATGAGTGAGAAAGGTCCCTAAGTGCCAGCCAAGGCCACGGCAAAGCCTGAGGCAAGGGCAGACAAAAGGCTCACAGCACCTCCTGCCCTGAGAGGCAGCAGCTCAGCAGGCAGAGCTGAGCCCTGTGTGACAGCAGGGCACAGGCACACCCCAGCCTGGCACAGGCCACATCCCAGCCTGGCACAGGGCACAGCTGCACAGAATCTCCTCTGCTGCACAAGAACCTCAGACCCTGTGGCCCAGCAGAAGGGCACAGGGAGCAGGCTGCACGCACAGGACTGGGGAGAGCTCTGCCCTGGGCTCCGCCAAGAGTCAGCTGAAAGGAAACCTCCACAGCTTTACCTGGGAGAGAAGTGAAGGAGGAAGGAGGGAGGAGGGAGCCTGGCTGGCAGCTCAGGCAGGGCTGGTGCCCCCATGCAGCTGCCAGCCCTGCCCAGGGCCCTGGCACTGACCTGCAAAGCAGCGGCGCTTGGCGCTGAGCTCGTTGGCCACCCGCACCTCGGTGCACAGCTTCAGCATCAGCAGCATGGTGATGATCATGATGATGCTCTGCCACAGCAGGGGGGCCTCGAAGTGCCTGCCAAACCTGCAACAGAGGGCACAGGGTGATGCTCTGCCACAGCAGGGGGGCCTCGAGGTGCCAGCCAAACCTGCACAGAGGGCACAGCTGCAGTACCTCCCGGGGGCAGGCAGCCTGTGGGGCCACCCCCAGCCCTGGGGCACCTGCAGGGGCAAACCCCAGCAGGGATGAAGAGAAGGCTCCCAGGAGACCTTCTTACAGCCTTCTAGGATCTGAAGGGGGCTCCAAGAAAGCTGGGGAGGGACTTTGTAGGGTGTTGGGCAGGGATAGGACTGGGGGGGGATGGAGCAAAACTAGAAGTGGGGAGATTGAGATTGGATGTGAGGAAGAAGTTGTTGCCCATGAGGGTGGTGAGAGCCTGGCACAGGCTGCCCAGGGAGGTGGTGGAAGCCTCCTGCCTGGAGGTGTTTGCAGCCAGGCTGGAGGTGGCTGTGAGCAACCTGCTGTGGTGTGAGGTGTCCCTGCCCGTGGCAGGGGGTTGGGACTGGCTGAGCCTTGGGGTCCCTTCCAGCCCTGGCAGTGCTGTGGTTCTATCTCCTTCGTGGTCTACCTCAGGACATCTGAGTGACCTCCTCCAGGTGACCCTGGCAGGGATCTTGGACTCCATCACCTCCAGAGGCCCCCTGCCAAGCCCTGGCATGCTGTGCCAGGCCAGGGCCACAGGACATACTGCCCAGTCCATCAGCTTGTGCCCAGTTTGGCCCAGAGCTGGGAGGTCCCAAAGATGTGGGAAGCCAGCACACAGAATTTGTCCTCTCCTGCCCTCCCCTCCTGGGCACAGCTCGCTGGGGAAGTTTTCCCAGCAGGAGTGGTCAGGGATTGGAATGTGCTGCCCAGGGAGGTGGTGCAGTCACCACCCCTGGCTGTGTTCCAGGGTGGTCTGGATGTGGTGCTTGGGGCTGTGGTTTAGGGCTGAGCCTTGCAGAGCAGGGTTCTGGGTTGGCCTTGGTGGTCCTGAGGGTCTCCAACCTGAGTGTTGATTCTGTGACTCCTGGGTTCCCCCTGCATGTTCCACAGAGAGCTGAGGTGGGGCTGTGGCACACCCTGCCTGATGGGGGTGCAGAAGGCTCTGCCAGGTGCCCAGGGCATCAACCACCCACAGGCTGGCATCAGCTGGGACCTGGCACACAGGAGAAGGGGACCCTGCCGTGAACTCCTCCTCCTGCAGTCCTTGCTGAGAGCTCAGCACCCAGCTAAGGACAAGCAGAGGAGCACCCAGGGCCTGCTCAGCACTGCCCCAGGCACCAGCAGCAGCCACTGGAGGACAAGCCCCTTCCTGACCTCCCTCTCCCTCCTGCTGATGGATTATGGTGGCCCAGTGAGAGCCATGGCACAGCACACTCGGGGGGCACTGTGAGGGAGCAAGGAGGAACAGAGCTGTGGCATGGAGAGCCAGGCAGAGAGAATGCACTCTGGAGAGGGCTTTCCCCGCACCAGGAGGGGATGCAGGGAGCAGGACACAGCCCATGGCCCATGCCCAGGATCCCAAAGATCTTTCAGCCCCTGCTGCCCACTGGCAGGAGCCCATGGCAGGGGCTTGGAACTGGATGATCTTCAAGGTCCCTTCCAACCCAACCCATTCCATGTCTCTATGAACTACCACTGCAGACCCTGTCCCCCCTCAAAACTGGGGGAAAAGAAGTGAAACAAAACTCTCAGCAGCCAGGAAGGGTAAGGTGGAACTTCTGCAGCTCTCAGGAGCTCCAAAGAGCTCCCAGCACCTCCAGAAGCTCTCCAGAGCCCTCCAGCCAAGGGCAACAGAGGTCACACCACACAGCCTGCTCCTGCCAGAGGTGCAGCTGAAGGGGAGGAGAGGCTCAGGTCCCATCAGCATCTCAGCAGCCTCAGCAGGGCTCAGGGTGCTGGAGGCAGCAGCAGTGACTGCTCAAGACACAGCAAGGGCTAATTAGTCATTAAGGAGAGCTGTAATCCCCTGCTCTGCCCTAATCCCCTGGCACTGCTCCTGCTGCTCCAGCCTGGGCCTTTTCCCCACTGCCAGTGGTGCACAGGGCAAGCACAAGAGGTTTGCTTTGCTCTGCTCCTGAGAGGTCTCTGAGGAGCAGCTGAGTGCTGGTGGTGCAAGCAGACCACCCCCACCCCAACCACGCTGCCCCCTCGTGCTCCTGGACCCCTGAGATGGTTCACCCCAGCTTGAGCATCCTCCAGTGAGAGGCACAGGGATGCCAGCTTGTATGAGCAGCCTGGGCTCAGAGCAGGAGAATTCCACACCAGGACTGGCTCCTGAGCTTTCCTCTTGCATCACACCACACCAGGGCCAGGCTGGAGGGGGCCTGGAGCAGCCTGGGCTAGTGGGAGGTGTTCCTGCCCATTCCAGGGCAAGTGGAACTGGATGAGCTTGAAGGTTCCTCCCAGCCCAGCCCAGCCCAAGCCCCTCTCTGGCTCTGTGATTCCATGGCACAGATGAGGCCTGCCCAGGGTCACTTTTCTCTTCTTTGGACTTCTCTCATCTGTTTAAAAGGCAAAAATAAAGCAAGGGGGAGAGAGGGAACACTCACAAGGAAGTTGCTGTGCATTTCCACTCCCAACCCAGCACACAACTCTCCCCCACCTCCTAGGTCCTGTCCCTGACCATGGCCATGCAAAGCTACTCAGCTGGGAGGCTGCAGGCCAGAGCAACCAAGGACCTGTGCCCACCTTGGGCACTGGTGAGCTCCAGGGCCAAGCTGCTTCAGTACAGCCCAGGAGAGCCTGGGCAGGTGATTCACCACCTGAAGGTTCAAGCACAGTAAGGCTTGGGGTGTCCCTCAGCACCAGTGCCAGAAGCCAGAGCCAGTCCTGGCAGGTCCCACAAAATGCCAGCTAAGAGGAATGGTACTGAGGTGACCTGCTGGAAATGCAGAGGGCATCGGTGCTGCTGGGAGGTGCTTTGAAGCATGCCAGGCATCTCCACGGGCACCAGAATGCCAGGGAGGCTGGCACTGCCTGCCCCTCCTTTCCCACAGCACCAACCTGCTCCAGGCTGAGCAGGTCAGAAGGTGCACCGTGCCCTGTGAGGTGTACAGAAGGCCAAAGGAGCAGCTGATGCCCACCACACAGCATGAGCAGCAGCCACCCTGGCAGCCCAAAGCAGCCCTGAGACGTTTCATGGACTGCCAACAGCAGATCAGCAGCAGGCATGGAGCTAACTGGGCACCAGGGCCAGGCCCAGCACAAAGCCTGCCTCACATCCTGGCAGACAGAGCCCCATTGTCTGCAGCCCTCAGCACAGGCTTCTCTGCTCTCCCAAAACACATTTTTGCCCCCAGTGCTCCTCCCAGGGGCCAAGGACTCCACAGAGTCAGCACAAGGCTGCCCAGCACAGCTTGCACTGCCTCTGCAGCAGGGGTGCAGCGTGGAGCCATGCCCCCTGCTGCCACCCGCAGCCTTCACTCCTGGAGACCTCTTCCACTGCTGCCTCGCCAGGCTCTGGCATGCAGCTCTCTGCTGGAGCAGGGCAAGGCCAGGCACACCTGAGGGAAAGCAAAGCCTCTGCCTCTGAAGAGGACATGTTAAGACACTGGCTCAGAGGAGCAGGAAAACGTCCTTGGTGGGTGAGGTGCTGCTGTCCCCAGCAGCCAGCAGCTCTCTGGGTGCACCCTGAAACCAAGGGACAGGACAGGGAGGAAAGGCTCTGCACTGAGCCTCCACGCCTTCAGAGATGGCTCAACTCCTCCTGGCTGGGAGGAAGAGGAAGAGTGGCAGCAGGGAGCTGCAGACAGGTTTGGTAGCCTTGATGTCAGCTGCTGCTGTCACGGAGCCACAGCTCAGCCCCAGCTGCTGACACACCAGGCACGTGGAGCAGAGCAGGGATCAAATCCTGCTGGGAGGGGAGAGGAAAGGTCAAACCTCACCCACTGCAAGGCCAGACCTCAAAAAGCAAACAGAAAACCTGGGGGGTAACCAGGTACAGCTCTGGGAACCTCTGGAACCTGCCCCTTCACTGGCAGGAATAAAGGGATCCACAGATGGGAAAAGGAAGGGAATGGATTCAGAGCTGGGAGAGTAAGGGGGAAAAATCAGCAGTAGGAAAATTAAGGGAAGGAATTCAAGCTAGGAATGAAAAGGGAATCAGTTGACAAGTAGGGAAATGAAAGAGGATCAGCTCACAAGTGGGAAGTAAGGGAATTCCCAGCCAGCAAAAACCAAGGAAATTAATTCACAGCTAGGGATTAAGGGAATGAGTTCACAGCAAGGAAGAACCAAGGGGAGTGCCCCCAGAGCTGAGGTGCCCAAGGTCTAGCAGAGCAGAAGGAGGTTTCAGAAATGCCTTTGGAGCTAACCCTGAACCTCCTCCAGACACAGCCTGAGCCTGAGCCTGCCCCAGCCACAGCCTGGGGAGCAGCACAACCCTTCTGCCAAGCACAGCTTGCAGGGATCTCAGCACTGCTTCTGGATCAGAGATTGCTCAGGAGGGATGAACCTGGCACAAATCACAGCCCCAGCAACCAGGGATAATGAAAGGGAACTAAACCCAGCCGAGAGCAGCAGCTCTGTGTCAGAGGAGCTGTCCGCAGAGATGGCTCAAGGTCAGGGCTGCCCTGATGAAGGGAAGGAGCAACCTCAGCTCCTGGCATCCTGGCAGCCACCCTGGGGCAAGCTGTTGGGGGCCAGCACAAGCATGGGACAGATCATTTACTGCATCTGCAGCAAAATAACCCAAACATGCCAGCTGCTCCCACAAGCACTACAGACAGAGCTGCACCGGTGCGGAGTGCTGTGGCCCAGCTCCGGGTGACACCAAGCAGCTCACAGGAGAGATGAGCTGCCAGGCTGCTCGGGGGGCACCTTTCAAACACCCTCACACACATCACAGGCTCCTGCTCCATCTTCCTGCTACCATCCATGCACCCAGGCATGCTATCCAGCCCCCAAAATACTCTCATGTCCCACTGGAGTGGATGAAGAACTACCAGGAATCAAAACACTCTCTTGGGGAACACAGAATCGCCACTGTGCAGATCCTCTTTGCCTTTGTGTTCAGCAGAGCCCAGAAGGAGAGAGCCTGGTGTTAACTACAACACCTCTGCCCCTCATGGGGTGCCCCAGGCACACCTCTGCCCCTGGTGAGGTCATCCTGTACCACCACCCCTGAGCTCCAACATGCCCAGAGCCCACACACAGCTGGTATGTGGCAGGGAGTGGCTCAAATCCCATCGGGAATGCCCTGATCCTGCCAACACGGCTGCAGTCTCTCCCTGCTGGAGTGTGGCAGAGCCTGGAGCACTGCCACAGAGGGCAGCTCCTCCTCACTCCCAGTGACTGCTCTGCTCTGCTCATCTCTCACACAGGCACTGAGATGCTGCTGGTTTGCGCTCATCTCTCACACAGGCACCACAAATCGACTCGGCCTTGCCTCCTGTCCCAGTTGCACTAACCCAGGTGCCCCAGGCCCTACCAGCAGCTCCCCTGGCTGCAGAGCCTCTGTCCCCTTCACCTGCCTGCAGTCACTTCCCAGCTCTCCAACTGCCAGCCCCAGCTCTTCTCCTCCCCTGCCCCTGCCAGCTCCACCACTTCCCTTCTGCTCTCCCTCCCACAATCTCCTCCTACTTCAGGAGTCAGCTTTGAAAGCAAAACGGAAACCAAGCCAGGATACAGCCCATCAAGGACCGGTTCTTTGTGGCACCCGAAGCAGCCTTTTGTCGTTAAAATGCTCTCAGAGTAACTGCTCTTAGTTGCAGGCATTTCCCAGACTGCCTCCTCTCTGGTGCTGTAAGAATTTATCAGGAGTAGAAGTGAATGCAATTCGCCCACCCCCCAGGTACATTTCCTTTGTCCAGCAGCACAGGACCTAAGCATGGACACAGACTGGATTTGAAATGTTGACAGTGCTGCTGAGAACAGGAGGAATTTGCTTTAGAGGGCTGCCCACCTTCTGCCTGCTTACCCAAGGCACAGCCTTGGCATCGGTAGCTGTGCAGGGAGCTCTAGAACCACCTATGGGGCTCAGACTCCCTAGGAAGCCAGCTGGCATCCCAGGAAAGTGCACTAGGACAAGGGGTGATGGTTTGAACTCAAACAGGGAGATTTAGACTGGAAAAAAGGCATCTGTTACACGGAGCGTGGGGAGAGCCTGGGCCAGGCTGCCCAAAGAGGTGGCAGATGCCCCAGCCCGGGCACCCCTGCAGGTCAGGGCAACACACGCAGTCAGCAAGCAAACAGGCCGGACAGAGCAAACCTCTCTTTATCGACCGGATCAGAAGTGGCCTCCCGGCACAGCAGGGCACCGGCAGCCAGAGCTGGCAGGGCTGGCAGCGTTTACCGCTGCGGATTCACCCAGCGCTGCCAGCCAGCGTTCAGCTCTCGGGCCGGAGGAAAACGCCAGCAAGCAGCAAATGCCCTCGGGTATCCCAGCGCACAGCCCCACGGCTGGCGGCGCGGCCCCGGGCGGCCCCACACAGCCCCACGGTCCGGGCGGCGCCCACTCACCAGAAGAGGATGCGCAGGATGTTGGCCACCAGCAGCACCAGGCAGACGTAGGTGGAGAAGCCGTCGGCGTTCTGCGTGCGGCGGATCTGCCGGTACTGCGGGATGTAGGGCACCACGCCGCCGAACACCATGGCCCCCGCCGCGCCCCAGGCCGCCAGCTGCTGCACCGGCACCAGCGGCCCCGCCGCGCCGCTCGCCTCCATGGCGGGGGCCGGCGGGGACCTCGCCCCGGGTCCGCTCACGCCGGGCGGCCGCCGTCCGCCGAGTTTCAGTCGCGCAGGGGCTGCCGCTCGCGATGCAGCGCCGCGGCCTCTCGCCCAGGGCCGGGACCTGCCGAGGGGACGGGGCGGGAGTGAGCCCGGCGCCGCTCCGCCCCGCTCCGCCCGCCGGCATCCCCGCCCCGGCATCCCCGCCCCGGCCACCGGCTCGCTGCGCCGGGGGGGCTCCGCCAGCCGCGCCCCGCTGCGATCAGCGGGAACGCGAGCGCCCGGCGCGGTCTGTCCCTCCGTCCGTCCCCCCGTCCCCCTGCCCTCCCGTCCGCCGCTGCCTCCCCACCTGCTCCCCGGGCTCCGCCGGCCGCCATCCCGCTCCGCACGCCGCGCCCGGGGGCGGTCGGCAGCGGCAGGCTCCGGCCCGGCCGTGACGCCACAGTGAGCGCCGCAGCTCCGCCAATGGCGGCCGGGGCCGCCCGGACGGCAGGCGGACGGCAGGCAGGCAGCGGCGGACGGCAGGCAGGCAGCGGCCGGACCCCGCCGCGGGGCTTTGGGAACCGGATCCCTGCCGCAGCCCGCGGCCGTGCTGCAGCCCCCGGCCCTGCCGCGGGGCTTTGGGAGCCAGATCCCTGCCGCGGTCCCCGGAGGCCGCCCGCGGGCACTGGCGAGGTGGCACCGATGAACGCCGCGGGGCTGTATCTGTACAGGGGCCCGGGGGCTCCGAGGACACCCAGGCCAGCAGCAGACAGGAGCCCACCCCCCGGGGGGCCAGCTGAAGGCTCAGGTAGCTCCCTGCAGCTTCCCCAAGAGCAGCGGTGCTACAGGGGTGGCTGCTACAGCAGCAGCAAACCCAGCGGGGTGCTGCAGGTTCTGCTGCACGTCCTGCTGCACAGCAACCAGTCTGTGCTGCCAGCTGGCTCTGAACGACACGCTGGAAGTACCCTCTGAGAGCATCCAGTCCAACATCAGCCCAGCACCACCAGGGCCACCAAACCCTGTCCCCAAGTGCCATGGCCACAGGTGCCATGAACACTGCCAGGGATGGGGACGCCACCACCCCCTGGGCAGCCTGTGCCAGTCCCTGACCACTCCTGCAGCACAGAAATTTTTCCTCCTCTCCAACTTCACCCTGCCCTGGCACAATTCCAGGACATTTCCTCTCCTATCACCTGAGACTGCAGAGAGCAATGAGGTCTCCCTCAGCCTCCTTCTCTCCACACTGAACACCCCCAGCTCCCTCAGCTGCTCCTCCCCAGCCCTGCTCTCCAGACCCTTCCCCAGCTTCGTTGCCCTTCTCTGGCCCTGCTCCAGCCCTCAGTGTCCTTCTTGTAGTGAGGGCCCAAGAAGAGGAAAGAGGAGGTTTGCTTTATGTCCTGCACCAGAGAGCTGCTGCTGGGCTGAAGCAAGTTTGGGAAGTGGCTGCAAGGCTGAAGACACAGCACAGATAAGCCTCAAGTGGCTCCTGCACAACAAAGGAGGTCATAAAGATTATGAGTTCCTGCAGCAGCCACCTTCCCTCCCCGTATCTCACCGTATCTCCTCTGCAGCTGCAGGCGTGCCGAGATCAAAAGAAGGCTTTGCTGTGCTGCTCATAGAACAAGGAAGCAGGTCCCAAGTACCCTGAAATTGGCCCTCCCCACCAAGACCTGCAGCTGCCAGCTCTGCAGGAACACCAGCAGGGAAACTGGCACCCAGGCAGAGCTGCTCAGTGAGGCGTGGAGCCCACAGCCTGCACCAGGAGCTCCTGATGAAGACCCTTGCCCCTGGCAGTTTCCTCCTGGAGGCTCTGGCAGAAGGGAGCTGTCTGGAGAAGCTTCACAGCAGGGCTTGTGAGTAGCAGCGCCAGAAGCACCACAGTGCTGCCCTGACCCTGTGACCTGCCTGGCAGTCAGGAGGAGCTGCTTAGAAGCCTTGCCCAGGTCATGCTGGGGCTCAGCTGAGCTCCAACCCGGCCAGGGGTGGAATGTGGCACTGAAGACACCTCCTGCAGCTCCTGCAGGCTCCCTGGCCGTGACGTGCTTGCTCCTCCATGCTTCCAGATGTTTCCTGGCCTCTGCAAGCTCTTGACACAATCACAGAATGCCAGGAGTTGGAAGGGACCCTGGAGCTCACCCAGTCCAAGCCCTGCTCCAGAAGGGCACCCCCAGCAGCTTGCCCAGGGGCACAATGCCCAGGGAGGGTTGGAAGCTCTCCAGAGCAGGAGACTCCACAACCTCTCTGGGCAGCCTGCTCCAGGGCTCCAGCAGCCTCACACCAAAGTTTTTCCTTAAATTCAAGTGAAACCTCCTGGGCTCCAGTTTGTGCCCCTGCTCCTTGTCCTTTCACTGAGCACCCAGCCTCAGGACCTCCACCCTTCAGGTATTGATCAGCACTGAGGAAGTCTGCTCGGGCTGCTCCTCTGCAGGCTAAGGAGCCCCAGGGCCCTCAGCTTCTCCTGGTAAGAGATGCTGCAGTGCCCTGATCGTCCTCACATCCTTCCCAGACAGGGCAGGGTCAGGCAGGGAGGGGAACAGTGGCATTTATTAGAACTACTGAGTGTTGGGCTTACAGCAGCTCGTCTCTGCTGGCTCAGGACAGACTCTTGCTGTGTGTGCCCTGCTGGCAGTGCCATCCTGCCAGGCACTCACAGGTGGTCCCCTGGAAGCCTCACTGATGCTGGGCACCACTCACAGCACCTGGCTGGCCCTGCTGTGGGCAGGGGAGGGCTGGAGCATCTCTGAGCTCCCTTCCGAGCCCTGCCACGCTGTGACCCCTCCACACATGGCTGCCTCACAGGCACCGGCAGTGTTCTGTGCCCTGGGGCTGAGGACCGCAGGGCTGACCGTGGCTGCTCAGCCCTCGGTGATGCCTTTGGCCTGGCTCTGTGGCAGTGCTGCAGCAGGCAGCTCCAAAGGCACAGCATTTGTACTGCTCTGACCCGGGAGTGCGGGAGAGGAACCAAACCCCGCAGGAATAGCAGCCCCGACCCTCACCCTGGGTGGGGGGCAGGAGTTTTTCTTCCTTTCAGTGGCCACTGCCCTGGGACATCGTCAAGGGCTCTGAGGACCTCATGTAGTGACTGCCCCGCGGGACTGCCGCTGCTTGGGAAGGGCGCTGGGAGGAATCCCTGCCCCGGGAGGCAGCCGAGGCACCGGAGGGGCTGCCCACAGCGGCTGGGGAGGCTCCGAAGCCAGGCGGGACGAGGGCTGGCGGGAAGTGCCGCTGCGCACGGCAGAGGCTGGGACCGGCTGCCTTGGAGGTCCTATCCGGCCCGGGCCGCTCCGCGACTCGCCGGTGCCGCACGGCTCCGCCCGGCCCCGGCCCCGGGCGGGGCCTCCGCTGCCGGCACAGCAGCGAGCGGCGATGGCGGCCGCGGGCCCGGCGGGAGCTGGGGACCTGCCGCGGCTGGTGAGCGGGGGGCGGCCGGGCGGGGGGCTGCGGGAAGCGGCGGGGGGCGGCTGCGGGAAGCGGCGCGGGGCGGCCGGGCGGGGGGCGGCGGGAAGCGGCGGGGGGCGGCCGGGCGGGGGGCTGCGGGAAGCGGCGGGGGGCGGCCGGGCGGGGGGCTGCGGGAAGCGGCGGGGGGCGGCCGGGCGGGGGGCGGCGGGAAGCGGCGGGGGGCGGCTGCGGGAAGCGGCGCGGGGCGGCCGGGCGGGGGGCTGCGGGAAGCGGCGGGCAGGCACGGGAGGGCGCTGGGCAGCGGCTGCCCGGGGCTCCACTCTCTGCCGTCTGTCCCCCCGCAGGCGGAGGACCTGCTGGGCCAGCTGCAGGACAACTTCCAGGCGCTGGCCGAGAGGATCGCGCTGAGGAATATCCTGTGCAGCCCCCCGGGAGGGTCCCTTGGCATCGCGGTGCCTCCTGCCAAGCTGCAGCCGACAGCCGCGGTACCGAGCAGCTGATGATCCCCCAGGCCGGGTCCTTACCGCACCGGGGGAGGTCTGGGTTGGGTAGGAGGGGAAGTGTCTTTGGCACCGGCTGCCCATGGCGGCTGTGGCTGCCCCCTCCCCGGGGCCGCTCAAGGCCAGGCTGGGTGAGGCAGGTTGGAGCTGTCCCTGCCCATGGCAGGGGGTCGGAGCTGGTCTTGAAAGTCCTTTTTAACCCAAACCAGTCGCTGATTCAGTGAGATGAGCTCTCCAAGGAGGAGTTCAGACCTGAAGGGGTTCTGAGCTTTCTCACCAGAGGAGAGCTTGCAGGAGCTCTGCTTCCTGAACGTGCAGATTGGTTGTGTCTGCACTCCCTGGAGCTTGACCTCTGGGGCAGCAGCTGCTCAGTGTGAGGGAAGTGTTTCAGCAGCATTGGTGTTCTGCAAGGTGACTGCAAGGCACCTCCCGAGCTGCCTGGAAAGAAACCAATCTGCTGCCCAGCACATGCTGCACTCAGGGGCAGGCAGGAGGAGCTGGCACACTGCTCTCTTGAAGAGGAGGGGGCACTGCCTGGCACTGCACAGCCTCCTGCATGCTGCATCCTGCAGAGAATCGCTGAATGCTCTGGGCTGGGAGGGACCTCCAAAGCTCATCCAGCCCCAACCAGAGCAGGTTGCCCAGAGCCCTCTCCAGCCTCACCTTGAAGATCTCCAGGGCTGGAGCCTCAACCACCTCCCTGGCAACCTGCTGCAGGGTTCCAGCAGCCTCCTGGTGCAGAACACAAGCGAGTAAGAGGCTGAGACATGGGGAGGAGAGCTCTTGGTTTGCCCACAGGGGGAAAAAAGAAGCCCATAGCCCCCTGGGGCTGGCATTTGTCTGTGGCTGGTCCTTAACGTGGCACTGGAGGAGATGGGCGAGCGCTTGGAGGGCCTGGAGCTGCACGTGGCACAGCTGATGGCAGAGGCTGGCATCGACAAGCCCCAGGAGGAGCTGAGGGTAAGGACATTCCTTCCCCTTGGGCTTGGCACCGTGGGCAGCACCTGGCAGGAGGATGCTGCTGACACATCCTTCGTGCCTGTGCTTGCTGGGGTGCTGAAGCACACCAAGGTGACACAGACGTGGCACTGGGACATGTGAACTCAGTCCTGCCCTTGCCAGCAGCCACAGCAGCTGCCAGCTTCCCAAGAGACAAAGCTGTGGCTGCCCAGGGCAGGGCAGGGCAGGGCTGGCTGCAATTGTGCTGCAGACTTAGGGCTGTGCTGAGGCTGTGAAGCCTCAGAGGTGCAGGAAGCCAATCCCTGAGGATGTGCTCAGCTGTGCAGGGACCTCCCTGCTGAGCCCTGCTGGTGCACAGCGAAGCCTCTAACCCAATCTCCCTCTTCCCTTGCAGCACTGAGAGCCAGATCAAGGCACAGGGCAGCAGCACCACCAGGCGGCTGGGAGCTTCCCTCGCAGAAAGCTCCAGGGCAGACAAGCAGGCTGGCATCGTGGGGACAAGCAGGCAGGCCTCAGGGAAGCAGCCAGCAGGCTGGCATCATGCCCTGAGAGCATCTCCATTGTTTATTGTTTGCTGCCCCAGAGAGAAGGAAAGTAGCAGCCGGTTTGGTTCACCTCCATGGGGCACCGCTGCCTGCCTGGGGGCACTGCCAGTTTCAGGGAAGCATTCTGTGGTGTGGGTAGGTGGTTCCTGTCTGGGCAGGCAGCAGCCAGCCCTGAGCCTGGCCAGGCCATGATGTTGTTGAGTTTCATGCATTCTGTTCACATCTTCAGCACATTTGTTGCCTTCCTCCTGTGGCCTCCTGGCCCTGCCCCAGGCTTTTCCAGGCTAGCAAATGGATCTAATTTATTACATTTTCCATCAGCTTTTTGCCTGCCTTCAGTGTTCTCAGCCCAAGGCCCTTGCACAGCACAACTGCCATTCCCTTCCTGCCCCCTGGATGCTGCTCTCAGTATTCCACACCCCAGAGGGCACTGCTGCCAGCTGCGGGCACAGGGCACCTCTGGCAAGACCAAACACATTCTGCTTGGTGATGACAGGGAGCAGGGCACAGAGCTGCCCTGCTGCACCACAGCCCCACCTTGCTCAGCACTGCAGAGCCCCCCCGAGCCCCACACTGCTCAGCACTGCAGAGCCCCTTCTTGGGCAGAGGGCCAAGGGGATCCTGGCAGCAGTGCTTAGCCTCCACTGCCCCCAGGTGGTCTTCTCTCTCACCTTCACCTGCAGGGGTCTGGGGTGGGTGAGTGGAGCACTCCTGATTCTTTCACAGAAGTGGCAGTGGAGTTTCCCCAGGTGTTTGTGTCACCAAACCCAGCCAGGAGCAGCTGAAATCTTGTTTCCTGTCTGCAGAAGTCCACACAAGGACAGCACAAAGTCCCTGAGCAACACCCTCCCAAAGTGCAGCAGCCAGGCAGCCCCAGGCTGGGTATCTTCTGCTTTGCCAAGTGCCCTGCAGACTTGCTGAACAACCCAGAGCAGGCTGGGGCCTGAGGAGCTTCCCTTTTAATAGAGGTATTTACAGAGCAAGGGGAGCAGGGCTGGGGGCAGGAGGGGGCAGGGTCAGTATCTGTACTTGGTGGAGTAGTCCTTGGGTGACACCACCAGGCCCCGGCCCTTGCGGGCTCCTCTGTACACAGTCTCTATGATGTCAATCATCTCCTGCTTGTCCTCCATGGCCCAGTTGATCTTGTTGTTGTTGCCTGTGCCCAGATCTATCATGATGTGCTTGTTCCTGCAAAGGGAGAGAGCAACAGCCACAGGCAGTGAGTTAGCACAGCACTGTCCCTCGGGAAGCAGCATCCAAAGCAGCACTGACAGCAGAGCCAGAGAGGAGATTCTGACACTTGGCTCTGCTCTGGGGAGACCTCCCCTGCAGTGCTGTGTGCAGCTCTGGAGCCCTTAACACAGGGAGGACCTGGACCTGATGGAGAGGGTCCAGAGGAGGGCATGCAAATGCTTAGGGGGTTGGAGCAGCTCTGCTGTGAGGCCAGGCTGAGGGAGCTGGGGTTGTTCAGCCTGAAGAAGAGAAGGCTGCAGGGAGACCCAAGAGCAGCCTGCCAGGACCTGAAGGGGCTGCAAGAAGGCTGCAGAGAGACTGCTCCCAAAGGCCTGCAGGGACAGGACAAGAGGCAATGGCTTCAAACTAGACCAGAGCAGATAGAGATTAGATATGAGGTACAGGTTCTGCACTAGGAAGCTGCTGGAACACTGCAGCAGGTTGCCCAGGGAGAGGGTTGAGACTCCATCCCTGGAGATATTCAAGGTAAGGTTCTGTGAGGCCCTGGGCAGCCTGATCTAGTTGGGGATGTCCCTGCTGACTGTGGAGAGGTTGGACTGGATGGGCTTTAGAGGACCCTTGTGGCCTGGACCATTCTGTGATCTGATTCTCCCTGCCAGGGAATGCTGAGCAGGGCTCAAAGGATGCCCTTGCAGCATGAGAAGCAGAGGAAGGGCATCCACCCCTGCCCTTCCAGCTGAGTCTTGCTGCCTGTTTGCAAAGCTGCTGCACAGGTTTGAAACCAAAAGGTTTCATTCCAGACACAACTAAAACCAGTGGGTGACAAACAGCAGCCTGGGCTCTTGCTGGGAGAGCAGCCATGCCCTGCTCCCCTCCAGAGCAATTAAACAACACTGCTGTGCACCTAGGGATGAGCTGCTGAGCCCTGCCTGCCCACAGCCCCCTCAGAACCCCCCAGTACCTGAAGAAGAACATCACAGTGCAGGGGTCGTAGAGCTCATACATCTTGTTGAAGTCTGGCACCTCCGTGATGTCCACCAGGTAAATGACCGCGAAGTTCTTCACCTGCCCCAGGGCAACAGCAGGGTCACAGCACAGCCCCGCCCCCAGGGCCGCGACCCCGCCCCCCCGGCCCCGCCCCCGCGACCCCAGAGTTCGGCTCCTAAACTCCAGTGCACCTCAGGGAACCCCCCCGAATCCACCAGTGCCCCTGTGACTCCCCAGAGATCAATGAACGCCTCCCGTGTGCCTGAGGGCACCCCCACGTGCCAGAGCCCAGAGGAAAGCAACTTCCCAAGCGGCTCCAATGGCACCGTGAAGCTGCTGAACCTGCTGCTGGTGAGGCAACGCTGCAGCAGCTCCTGCAGCCACAGCACTGCCCACAGCAGTGCCCACTGCAGCGCCCCCCGAGCACTTCCTCTGGCGGGAAGGCAGCAATGTTGATCGCAGAGCCTGCAGCCCTCTTCAGCTCCTCAGAGACCCCCAAGAGCGGGGTGGTCAATGAGTTTTGGCCGTACTCATGCGAGCAAGACAAAGGCTTTCCTGCTGCCTCCCAAGGCAGCAGCAGCGCTGCAGACGCCAAAGGACAAGCTGCTGCGGCTTCCCGCGAGCCCGGCGGCGCAGCGAGGCTGCAGCCTACCTTCTCGGCGATGCTGTACAGGACTTCATCCATTTTCATGCAGGTCGGGTCCCAGTCGTGCCCGAAGCGGATGACCACGACTCGGTCCTCCTCCGAGAGGATGGCCTGGTCCACCTGCCAGCCATTGTGCAAGTGCGGCAGCATGTACGACATCCTGCGAGGCTAGCGCCGGGCCTGCGGGCGACAGCGACCCCGGGCAGCTGACATCCCGGCCCCCGGGCAGCCGCCGTCCCGGCCCCCCGGCACGCCCCCGCCCCGAGCGGGCGCGGCGGCACCGCCCCCTGCCCCACCCCCTGCCCCACCCCGCCCCGCTCGGTCCTCACCGCACCCCCGGGGGTCCTTTCCTCGGCAGAACGCAGCCAGGGCGCCACGGCGGGAGCGGAAGTGACGTAGCACGCAGGGACGCCCCGCGGGAGACGCACTTCCGGGGCGGGGCTTGTCGGGGGCCGGGCCGCGGGGGCCGGGCCGCGGGGGCCGGGCCGCGGGGGCCGGGCCGCGGGGGCCGGGCCGCGGGGGCCGGGCCGCGGGGGCCGGGCCGCGGGGGCCGGGCCGCGGGGGCCGGGCCGCGGCTCCGCTGCGTTCTTTGCCTCTAGGGAGCAGCTGCGGGAAGGGTTCAGTGTGGAGAGCAGCAGCGCCGGGCTCGGGCAGGGTGCCTGGAGAGTGCCCGGTGGGGAAAAGGCCCCGGGAGCGCTGGTTGACAACGGCTGAAGGTGAGCCGGTGGAGCCCAGGCAGCCAAGGCTTGGCCCGGGGCAGCGGCAGCCAAGGCGGCCGGCGGCGGCCTGGCCCGGGGCAGCGGCAGCAGGTTGCCCACTGTACTGGGCACTGGTGTGGCCACACCTTGGCTCCCGGCTCCCAGAAGGAGGCCGGGGTGCTGGAGCAGGTCCAGAGAAGGGCAGCGGAGCTGCTGCAGAGTTAGCGACCCTGCAGGTGACTGCAGCCCAAGCCCAGAACCGTCCCCTCCTTAACAGGCATTACACAGCACGCTGGAGAAGGCCTCTGGCGCCTGAGCAATGCTCAGGAGCAGAGCATCCAGGCTGCTGAAGCCCCTGGTGCATCCCCAGTTTGTTCAGCCAGCTGTGGCCTCTCGTGGGCATCGCTGCCACAGAGCTGTGGGCTGCCAGCAGAGGAACCAGAGCTGCCCAGCCGCTGCTGGACCGCGAGCCTTGAGTGCTGCCCAGACCAAGGTTGGTATCTGGAGAGCCTCTCTCCTCTGTGAGGTTCCTTTAGGTGTTCTTAGCCCACTGCTACCTGCAGGATGTGTTCAGGCAGTGCCTGCATGAGGCAGACCCCTAGCTGAGCCCAGCTGCAGGCTGCTCCTGGTTCAGGTGCACACCAAACACACCTGAGGCTGTGGTAGGCTCAGCACATCCACACCACACCAGCCTGGGTCTGGTCACCACCTGGCTTGTCTGGAGCTAAACCAGCCCTGCTGGCCTGCACTCTGACCTCATGGATCCCCTGCCTTCTGGTGGAGGTCAGGAGGTGCTTCCACAGTGAGTGTGGGCCTGACTCTGACCTCCTGGGGTGGAGGAGGAGGAGCTGTCACACAGTGCTGCACTGCTGGCATCTGCCAGGCAGCTGGCCATGCCTGGTGCCCAGTGCTCCATCGCCTCACAGCAGAAGGCTTTGTCGCCATCCAGCCTGAGCAAGCTGCTGCAGGAGCTTCAGGTTGTGACCACACTTGGAGCCACTTTCTCCCTGGCACTCCTGGGAGAAATTAAAGCAGTGCTGAGCTGGGCTGCATCCAGAGGAGTGTGGGCAGCAGAGCCAGGGAGGTTCTCCTCCCCCTCTGCTCTGCCCTGCTGAGACCTCCCCTGGAATATTACATCCAGCTCTGGGCTGCCCAGCTCAGGAGGGACAGGGATCTGCTGGGGAGAGGCCAAGGCAGGGCTCCAAGGATGAGGAAGGGACTGGAGACTGCCTGGGGAGGAGAGGCTGAGAGGGATCTGATCAATGTCTATCAATAGCTGAGGGCTGGGGGGCAGGAAGGAAGGGACAGGGCCAGGCTCTGCTCAGCTGCACCCTGGGATAGGACAAGAGGCACTGGATGGAAACTGCAGCCCAGGAGGTTGCAGCTCAGCAGGAGGAGGAACTTCTGCCCTGGGAGGCTGCCAGAGGCCTGGAGCAGGCTGCCCAGAGAGGTTGTGGAGTCTCCTTGCCTGGAGCCTTTGCAGCCCTGTCTGGATGTGTTCTGTGTGCCCTGTGCTGGGCTCTGTGGTGTGCTCTGGCAGGGGGCTGGCACTGGAGGCTCTCCAGGGGTCCCTTCCAGCCCCTGACAGTCTCTGGTCCTGTGAGCTTCACCAGTGCCCTGCTTGCCAGGTGTGGCTGTGGGCGGTGAGGGCAGCAGCAGTGCCCTGAGGCTTTGCTTCTCTGCCCCTCTGCAGGTGATGGCAGCAGGGGAGCTGCCAGGCCTGCTGGTGCTGGATGTGGGAGGCCCTCATGGTGTGCTGGAGGCCCAGGCAGCCCTGCTGAGGAAGCACTTCCAGCTGATCACCATGAAGCAGCTGCTGGCCAACAGGAGGGACGTGGGCAGCAGGGTGCAGGCTGTGCTGGTGCTGGAGGGCAGGCCCAGCATCGACAGGGAGCTGCTGCAGAGCCTGCCCAGCCTCAGGGTGGTTGGCAACGCCGGCGTCGGGGTGGACCACCTGGACCTGGCCCTGATCTCCAGCTTTGGGGTGAAGGTCACCAACACCCCACAGGCTGTGGCCGACCCCACGGCAGACCTGGGCATGGCTCTGCTGCTGGCCTCTGCCCGCAGGCTGGTGGAAGGTGAGGGCTGAGGTGCGCCCGGGCCGGCGCCACCCCCTGGCGGCAGCCGGCGGCTGCAGGAAGGGCGCAGGGCTCTGGAGCGGGCACTGGCACAGCCGCCCTCTGGGGAGGGCTTCCCCAGACCCCGTGGGTCCTGCTCCCAGAGCAGCAGCTGGGCACAGCTGGCACGTCCCTTGGCACAGTGATGCCAAGCCGTGCTGCTTGATGCCCTCCTCCCACGTGGCCCTGGGCAGCGCCCCCCAAGACAAGGGAGGTGCCAGCAGGCTGCCATCAGGAGAGCTCTGTCCCTGGGGGCTCACAGCCCCCCAAGACAAGGGAGGTGCCAGCAGACTGCCATCAGGAGAGCTCTGTCCCTGGGGGCTCACAGCCCCCCAAGACAAGGGAGGTGCCAGCAGGCTGCCATCAGGAGAGCTCTGTCCCTGGGGGCTCACAGCCCCCCAAGACAAGGGAGGTGCCAGCAGGCTGCCATCAGGAGAGCTCTGTCCCTGGGGGCTCACAGCCCTCCTGCCACTGCTGCTGCACCGTCAGGGAGCTGCTCCTGCCCCGCTCAGGGCTTTTCCCTCCTGCATCCTGCTGTACCTCCAGCTCTTGGCACGAAGTGCCTTAGAGTGAGGGTGGGGAGGCTGTGGCTGCCCCCTCCCTGGAGGTGTTGAGGGCCAGGCTGGATGAGGCCTGCAGCAGCCTGGGCTGCTGGAGGTGTCCCTGCCCATGGCAGGGGGGTGCCCTCCACCCCAGCCCATTCCATGCCTGTGTGGATGCTGGCAGAGCCTCCCCCCTCCCCCCCCAGCAGTGGTGCTGCAGCTCTGTGCAGCAGGGCAGCGCTGAGCTCTACCCCAGCTCAAGGGAGTGAGGGGCTGGGGGCTGCTGGGTGCCAGGGCAGCTGCTCCTGAGCTGCCAGGAGGATTCCTCAGCCCTGGGAGGGTTGTTCCTGAGGAGCCATCGCTGCCAGCACAGGAGGAGGTGCTCCTGGCTGCAGGGGCTGGCACCCTCCAGGCCCTGTGCTCAGGGCTGGGTGGTTGTGGGGCTGAGAAGCCTTCCCCTGCCCAGCCAGGGCTCCATGCAGCCTGTGTCTGCCTGCAGGCTGCCAGGTTGCAGTCTCTCCAGACACAAAGCACTTTGCTGTGGACTGGCTGGGGGTGGAGGTCAGCAGAGCCACGCTGGGCATCGTGGGCATGGGCAGCATTGGGTACAGAGTGGCACAGAGAGCCAAGGCCTTCAGCATGAGGATCCTCTACCACAACAGGAAGCGCAGGTAGGGGGCAGGCAGGGGGCAGTGGTGGGGGCATGGCCCCTGGGCTACCTGGGCACTTGTGGCAGCTGGCAGCAGCGTGAGGAGCACCGCTGTGCCACCCCCTTCTTGCTTGGGCAGCACCCCTTTGGCTCCTGCACTCTGTGCCCCTTCTGAGGGTGCTGTCCAAGCAGGCTGGGCCTTGGGGCCTGTGCCCCCTGTCCTGCCAGCTCAGGCTCCTGGCAGCATCCCTGGCACACCCATCTGCTGCCTCCCTCAGCCCAGCCAGATGGGCAGCACCCCAGCACCCCTGAGAGGGCTCCTGGCTCCATCCCAAGTGCCAGCTCACAGGCCAGGAGAGGCTCTGCCTGCAGCCCAGCCCCTGGCATCTGGTGGCACCTGGGTGCTTGGCTCTCACACCTGCATCACTCCCTCGGTGTCCTACCACTCCTCAGGCTCCAGCCCTCCTCCTCCCCACCTCCCTTCCACTCTCCACCTCTCAGGGCCTCCTCCTTGCCCCAGCTGTGTGGTGGGCAGTGAGCTGGCAGTGGCTGTGCCAGGGGGAGCTGCCTGCGTTCTACCCCCAGGAGCAGGGAGGAGGAGGAGGCAGTCGGTGCCCAGTACTGCGAGAGGCTGGAGGAGCTGCTGCAGCAGGCTGACTTTGTGATGCTGGCAGTGAACCTGAACCCCCAGACCCACAGGCTGATCGGGAGGAGGGAGCTGGGGCTGATGAAGCCTACGGCCACCCTCATCAACATCAGCAGAGGTAGGAGGAGCTCTGCTGGGCTGCCCGCGGCGCTGTGCCAGCCTGCGCAGCTCCCCCCGGCAGCACCGCAGCCTCCGCGGGGGGCGCTCGGCGGGGGCCGGGGGCTGGGGGCTGCCTTCGGGCTGCCCCGCGGACAGCTGCTCCGAGCGGAGGTGCTGCAGGGCTCAGCAGCAGCCGGGCGTGGGGCATGAGGGGGCAGCCGTGGGAGCCGGGGGGCTGTGGGCTGGTGGCACTGAGCAGAGGCAGCCGGGGGGAAGCTGCAGCCAGCGGGGAAGCTGCAGCCGGCTGAAATTTGCCGGCAGCAGAGCCGGAGGCAGAGGCTGCCCCAGGAAGACCTCAGCAGGCTCCGTGGTCCTCCAGCAGAGGAGCAGCCAAGGCCTCAGCTGTGGCTGCCTGGGGGCTGGTGGGAGGGCAGCTGCAGGTCTCCTCTGTCGTGAGACCCTCAAGACCTTTCCCCAGTGGCAGCCGCGGGCCACCCACAGCCAGGCCCCGTCCCCACGCAGGTGCAGTCGTTGACCAGGATGCCTTGGTGGAAGCTCTCCAGGAGCAGGTGATCAGGGCTGCTGCCCTGGACGTGACCTGCCCCGAGCCCCTGCCCAGGTGAGATGCCGGCTGCCCCCCGGCCGTGCTCAGCACCTGGGGCTGCACGGGGGCGAAGCTCAGCCTGGGTCACAGCCCCGGGGCAGGACCCAGCTCCCCCCCGCCAGCCCCCTGCCAGCCCGGCTGGGGGCAAGGCCGTGGGGCCAAAGAGAGGAGAGGGAAGGGGTGAGCAGGCTCTTGTTCCGTGGTGTGCTGCTGCTGGCTCTGTGCCCGAGGCCGGTCTGGCCGCAGGCCAGGGCTCAGAGGGGTGCCCGGTGCGGCTGTGTCTTGCAGGGACCACCCCCTGCTGAGGCTGCAGAACATCATCATCACCCCCCACGCGGGCACGGCCACGGCGCAGGCTCTGCTCGCCATGGCAGCGGAGGCCGCGGACAACATCCTGGCTGCTCTCCGCGGCCAGCCCATCCCCAGCCAGGTGTGCCCCCAGTGATGGCCGCCAGGGGGCGGCCCTGAGCCTCCCCCTGCCTGCAGCGGCGCCTCCGAGCCCGGGAGAGGTCTCCTGCCCCTGCCCTGCCCCTGCCCTGCCCCTGTTCCTGCCCCTGTTCCTGCCCCTGTTCTTGCCCCTGCCCCCACCCTCATTCTTGCCCCTGCCCCTACCCCTGTCCCCACCCCCGTTCCTGCCCCCGTTCCTGCCCCCGTTCCTGCCCCCGTTCCTGCCCCTGCCCCCACCCTCGTTCTTGCCCCTGCCCCTACCCCTGTCCCCACCCCCGTTCCTGCTCCTGTTCCTGCCCCCGTTCCTGCTCCTGTTCCTGCCCCTGTTCCTGCCCCCGTTCCTGCCCCTGCCCCCACCCCCGTTCCTGCCCCCGTTCCTGCCCCCGTTCCTGCCCCTGCCCCCACCCCCGTTCCTGCCCCTGCCCCGAGCTGTAATCCAGAGTGAGCAATAAACCGGAGCTGTCGCAGGGCTGTGTCTGCACCCTGGCACTGCCTGGCCAGCCCCAGCCCATGGCTGCAGTGAGTCTGCTCTGTTCCAGTGCCCATGGCAGGTAGGTTGTGGCTGCGCTCCATGGTCTGGAAGGTGCTCCCTGGCCTTGGCTCTGCCATTCTGAGCAGGCTCCCCAGGACAACCTGTGTGACCCTCAGATCCCTGGAGCGGACCTGAGCATCACTCCCTGCAGCACTCTGACTGCTCCTGAAGCACTTCAGCCACCCAGGCCATGCTCTGGCTTGGTGTCCGCCCTGAAGCCAGCAGAGCCACCTGAGGTGACTGCAGGCCTGGGGCTTGCCAGGGTGAGCAGAGCTCTGCTTGCCCTGCACCCTCGAGCAAGGCTTTGGAAAAGCCTCTTGGACTTTCCTGAGGGAGCTTTGGAATTCCAAGGGAATCCCAAAAGACTGAGTTCCTGCATGAGGACAAAACCCAGAGCTGCCTTGGCTGGCCCTGAGGCAAAGGGAGAGCCACCACTGGCAGCCTAAACTACCTCAGCAGCCCGGGGCCACCAAGAAACACAACTTCAGTAACATCTTTGTCACCTCCATGAAACCAGGAAGCCTTGAGAGGTTCTCTGGAAGAATCTCTGGAGAAGAGGAGGCTAAGGGAGACCTCATTGCTCTCTGCAGCTCCCTGAGAAGAGGCTGCAGCCAGGGGGGATGTGGGGCTAGGCTGGAGATCAGGGGGAAAGCCTTTCCTGCAGGAGTGGTGAGGGACTGGCACAGGCTGCCCAGGGAGGTGGCGGAGCACCCCTTCCTGCCGGGGTTCAAGGTATGTCCCTGGCACCTGGGGACAGGGTTTGGTGGCCACGGTGGTGTGATCACCAGGGGGCTGGCCCCAGCCACGGTTCTGTGGCTGCTCTGTAGCCTGGGCTGGTCCCTGCAGGGCAGAGAGGTGATGGCACAGGAGGTGTGTGCAGGCCAGCACCCAGGCAGGCAGCTGCAGGTGCTGAGCTGCCAGGGAGACAGCCACAGGAGAGTCCCAGGCTGCAGCCCCTCAGCCCCTCGCTGCAGCCCCTCAGCCCCTCGCTGCAGCCCCTCAGCCCCTCGCTGCAGCCCCTCAGCCCCTCGCTGCAGCCCCTCAGCCCCTCGCTGCAGCCCCTCAGCCCCTCGCTGCAGCCCCTCAGCCCCTCGCTGCAGCCCTGCCCGAGGCTCCCAGGGGAAGTCAGCAGTGGCTGGAAGGAGCTGTGGGGAGTTAAAAAGCTGCCACCTCCCCCAGCCTCTGGGAACCCCCAGCCCGTGGCTAGAGGGTCCTGCACGGCTGCCCACCTTCGCCTTGGGGGGCAGAAAGTGTCCTCTCGGGCAGAGTGTTCATTAACCTCCGTGGCCTCAGGAGGCACTGGTGTCCTGCCAGGCTGCAAGCATCTCTGCCCTGAGGCCTTTAAAGATTAAGCTGGCAGCTCGAAGGTCACCGTGAGGCACTGTGGTGCCACGCAGCCGCTCTGAGCCACCTGGGGCTGGGCACTTGCAGGGTGAGGGCAGAGGAGACCTGCAGCAGGCTGCTGTGCTCTGGCACCGAGCAGCTGCCGAGGAGTGGCTGTGGAGCTGGTGGCAGTGAGGTAGCCCTGCAGGCCAGGAGGCACAGAGCTGGCTGAAGCTGAGCCCCTCTGTGCCCCCGAGGCTGCTGCTTCTCTGGCCTGCCCGCAGGGGTGGGCTGTGGGCTCTGCTGGCACGGCAGGAGGTGGCACTGCCCCTGCTGTGCGGGGACTGCAGCTCTGTCTTCTTCCTGCAGGTGATGGGAGGAGGAGAGCTGCCAGGGCTTCTGGTCAGTGCCATTGGCGGTGCCCATGGGGTCCTGCTCTCCCATGTGCCCCTCCTGAGGCAGCATTTCTCCCTTCTCACCATGGAGGAGCTGCTCCAGGACAGGGAGCACCTGAGTGGGAAGGTCCAAGCAATCTACCTGTGGTGGCACAGACCTGTGGTGGACCAGGAGCTGCTCCAGAGCCTGCCAAACCTGAGGGTGATTGCCAACTCCGGGGCGGGCATGGACCACCTGGACCTGGGCCTGGTGGCCAGCTTTGGGGTGAGGATGGCAAACGCTCCCCGGGCCGTGGCCAGCAGCACAGCCGATGCCGCCATGGCCCTGCTGCTGGCATCTGCCAGGAGGCTTGTGGAAGGTAACCTCCCTTCTCCTGGGGCTCCCAGGGCCCCACAGAGCTGCCCTGGCTGGGCAGGGGCGGTGGGCAGGTGGAGCAGGTAGTGTCCTCCTGTGCACCACTCTCAGCCCTCCCTGGCCTGCACTGCAGACCCAGAGCTCAGCTCCCACAGGTCACCAGCCTGGGCTGGGGGTCCCTGGGCAGGGGCTCCTCACACTCGGTTCCAATGCAGCCTTGGCAGCTGGGATCTGGGGGCTCAGGTAAAGGTGGCTGCAGGAGGTCCAGAGGAGCCCAGGCTGCGCTGTGCTCCTTGCCCATGACACCCTCACAGCCCTGCCTCCTGCAGCAGCACCTTCCCTGCCCGACTCTTGGCTGGGACAGGATGTGACAGGGCCAGGGACCAGCAGTGGGGGGTGCCAAAGCCCAGGTGATGGCTGCAGGCACAGGCTGGCAGGGGGAGGCAGCCAGGGAGCAGAGAAAGGCTCTGTACTGAAAGCTGGGGCTGGCAGAGCCGTGGGCATGTGCTGAGGGACTGGAATGGACTGGTGCAGAGCTGGGGCATTAGGGAGCAGGAAGGCAGCTGCCCCAGATCCTGCCAGGAGCTCCCTTTCCAGCCTCTCCCACCACTTGCATCCCCAAACAGCCCCAGCCTGGCTGGTCTGGGTGCCTGCTGCTTCAGTAGGAGCTGCTCCAGGCTGAGCCTCCGACATTCACCTGCCCGGGAGCTGCCAGCTGCCCCTGAGGCTTCGCAGCACCTCACAGCAGACTTGCCTGCCCCGGCGCCGCCTCCGCCTGCCCCGGCGCCGCCTCCGCCTGCCCCGAGAGGTTAAAGGGGACATCGATTCCTTGTTCCCATCTGCACGATCCAGCCTGGTGGCAGGGCAAGGCGGCAGCTCAGGTGCCCCAGGTCCCCAGGAGCCAGCGCTGGGCGCTGTGAGCACTGAGAGCCTGCAGCAACAGCAGCCCCAGCCCAGGCTCTCCTGGCTTGCTGCTCCGTGCTGGGAGCCATTCCTGCCTCCTGCTGCAGTGCTCTTCTTGCAGGCTGCCACCTTGCAGTGTCCCCAGGGCTGGAGTTCTCTGAGGCTGACATCCTGGGAGTTCAGGTCACTGGAGCTACCCTGGGCATCATTGGCATGGGCAGCATCGGGTACAAGATTGCCCTCAGAGCCAAGGCCTTTGAGATGAAGGTCTTGTACCACAACAGGACACGGAGGTAAAGCCTTGGCCCTGGCTGCAGCCCAGCCTCCCCTGAGACAGCCTGTGGCTGGTTGGCAAGGAATGGGGTCAGGGATACAGCAGGAAATGAAGGAGGAGGGCCAAGATGAAAGCCAGAGGAGAGAAAGAAGGGATGGCTGAAGGAGTCTGGGGAGGAACCACCTGGTGCTCAAACACTTGGAGACCTTCCTTGGGCTTCAGATCAGGAACTCCAAAGCTTACTGGCAGTGTGAAGAGAGAAACCAGCAACGTGCTGTGGTGGGAGGTGGGAGCCCATGGCAGGGCTTGGAACTGGGTGAGCTTGAAGGTCCCTTCCAACCCAAACCATTCTATGGTTCTATGATCTCCAAGGTCCCCTCCAACCCAAGCCTCTTCCTTTATCTCTGGTTTAGGGAGGGGATGCTCCAAGGCCATTCTCTTGCAGCAGGAGTAGGGCATTGCCCACTCCATGTCCTGTCCTTGCTGTCTGGCAGCTGGGTTTATTAAGGAGAAACAGCAGCTGGTCTCTTTCCTGGTGAACAGCTCCAGCTCCCAGCCTGTCTCTGCTTTGTGCTGAACACTTTGTCTCATGAAGTCTTGGGGCAGCAAGGGCCTGGCTCCAGCCATCAGAGCAGGGCAGGCTCCATGCAGGATGGACACCACTGGTGTGCTCAGGGCTCTCAGGGATGAGTTCTGCTGAGCCTGGTGAACACATCCCCTGCTGTGGGGCTGGACGCCTCGCAGAGGCACCTAAAGAGTCAGCTAAGACTCAGTTCTTTGCCACCTCCTTGCTGTGTGAGCGTCACAGTCAGCTGCCACCGCAGGAAGCTTTCCCGAGCCCTGCCCTGCAGCTGTGTTGGGTTTGCCCCCAGGAGCCGGCAGGAGGAGCAAGCCGTGGGAGCCACTTTCTGTGAGGAGATGGAGAGCCTGCTGCAGCAGGCAGACTTTGTGGTGCTGGTGGTGAGCCTGACCCCTCAGACTCACAAACTGATCGGGAAGAGGGAGCTGGAGCTGATGAAGCCCACGGCCACGCTCATCAACATTAGCAGAGGTGCCAGCGGCAGCTGTGGGCAGCTGGGGGGCCCTGGGAGCCAGCTCTGGGCAGGCAGAGCCCCGGGGCTGCTCTCTTGGCTGCGGCAGTGCCACTCAGGGACACTTCTCCTGACCCAGGTGCAGTAGTGGACCAAGAGGCACTGGTGACAGCTCTGCAGAGTGGGGGCATCAGGGCTGCAGCCTTGGACGTCACCTCCCCGGAGCCACTGCCCAGGTTCTCCCTCCTGTCCCTCCTCAGCACCTAGGCCTGGGGCAGGGGGCTGGCAGGGGGGCGGCAGAGGCAGTCCCACCTGCTCCTGGTCTGGGAGCTGTGTAAAGGAGCCAGGAATGCCCTGGGATGCAGCCCAGATGATGTGTCTGATAACAGGCCCAGGGGCAGCCTGGCACCAGGAAACAGCAGGAGGGCCATTGTGTGCCCGGGGAGCAGGACAGCAGCACTTCACTTGCAGATTGCCCTGTCTGGAGGTGCAGCTGGCCTTGAACAGCTGTCAGCTGCCTGAGTCAGCCCTCCCCCCAGCCCTACTGCATTGCCCTGAGGCTTCCTGCCCACAGCAGATCTCCTGGGTGCAGAGGCAGCTCTGCCAGCCTGGTGCCTCACCCTGCTGACCTGCTGCATTTTGGCCTGGGAGGGCTTTGGTCTCCTTGAGTCCCTGCCCCAGGACCTCACTGTCCATTGTCTGAGCTGCATACCTACAGCTCAGGCCTTGGTGTAGGGTCCCTGTGCCAGGAGGGCTCAAGCTTCTGTCCTGACAGTTCACATCCCTGCCTGGTGGCAAGAGGGCACAGCATCAACTCTCAACATGCCCAACAGGGCTTGAGCACAGGTGGTCCCCTGGGAGGGCTGGGCCAGATGATCCCTGGGGGTCCCTTCCAGCCTGGCATCCTGTGACTGTGTGGATGAAAAAGTGATGCTGAGCTAGCCTTGTCTTTGAGTACTTGGAGCAGCCAAAGCAGGACTCCTGTAACTGGGTGGGCAGCAGCAGGTGACTCTGCTCTCTGTTCCCTTTCCTTGCAGGGACCATGCACTGCTGAGGCTAAAGAATGTCATTGTCACACCTCACCTGGGCAGCAAAACAGACCAGGCCACCCTCATGATCACAGAGGAAGCAGTGCAGAACATCCTGGCAGCTCTTCATGGGCTGCCCATGCCCAGTGAAGTGCTCCCCAGCTGATGTGCCACAGCTCTCCTCTTTGAGTCTCTTCCCTCCAGCTCTGAAGGATTTTGTTCTCCTGTCTCACTCCCCTGGGCACAGGTCCCACACATCAATAAAAAGCAGCTTTGGCATTTTCATTTCCTTGCAGGTGCTGGAGGATTCCATCACTGCCAGTCACAGCTGCCTGCAGGCAGGCTTTAGGCTGCTGATTGCCAAGTGCCCCCCAGCTAGTGCCTAGAAAATGTCACTTCAGATTCCACAGCTGGCTTGGTGCCTGCTCTGTCAGCTGCCCAAGCTGCCAAAGGAAGCTCCTGCCTGCAAGTGCTTTGCTGACTTTCTTCTGTCTCCTCTTAAACCAGCTCCTGGGACATGAAATATTGAGGCCCAAGTCAGGCTTTGGAAGCATTGCCAGAGCCTTCCTTTGAAGCAGGCTGGAGGTTAGCAGGAAAGTGTGAAGCCTGTCAGGAGGTGAAGCTTCTCTAGCTGCTGGCTCTCTGCTGCCAGAGTTCTCTGCACTCTGCCTCCAGCCAGTCAACTTTGCGCCCCCCGAGCCTCCAGCACCATTCTGTAACTTCCTGGGAACAGGAAGGTCTCCAGGAGCACAGCACTGGAATCCCACCCCAGGCACCCTCGTGGTGCCACTGCTTCAGGGCATTTGCACAGACCCTTGTGTTTGGAGCCAGACCTGTCAGGGAGCTCCACCTCTGAGAGGAGGAGCAGAGAACCATTGCTTGGGCAAAGTGTTCTGCTGCCGCAGCTGTGGTGGTGGAGCAAACCCAGCCCTGCGCTGGACCTGGCACCTCTGCTGCAGGCACTGACTCCAGAGCCACAGGAGGAAGGGCTCTGCCCGGGGTGCTCACCCCCTCACCAGCTTCGTGAGAGATGCTGTGCTGTGCTCCCTGGTGTCTCCATGCCAAAGGCAGATAACCCAACAGACAGGCCCCAGTGCTGTGCCCTTTGCTGTGCCCTGGTTACGGTGCCAGTCTGTGATCCTGGTAGCAAAGCTGCCCTAAGGTGGTGACAAAGCTGCCAGCTGGGACTTTCCTGCAGTCCCAGCGTCTTCACAGAGCCACTTCCCGTTCCTTCTTCCTGCAGAGGGCTGTCCCTGGCTGTCTCTTGCCCAAAGATACTCTTCCTATCACCACTTGCAGCCCCAGGGAGGTCAGCAGCTCCTGCGGCTCGGGGGAACCTGGCACCGGGGCTTCAGCAGCAGCCAGAGTGCCCAGGCTGCCCCGGGGGCAGAGCTCTGCCCGCTCCCGAGCCACGACATTCAGGCTGCACAAAGCAGCTCTGAAGCCTCCTGCATCCCTGCACACAGATTGTCTTGGCCCGAGCGTGTCCTGGGCTTTGGCTTTAAAGAGTTAACATCCCTTTGAGTGTTGGTTTTTGGCTCCTCTGGCTAGTTGCTCCTTCGCGTTGTTGGCCCAGGTGTGTCGATTCGAGACACAGAAGGGAAAGCGACCACCTTGTGCTTCCACAGCCGTTCTTCACCCTCGCTGCTGGCATGTGCTGGACCTGCTGCTTGCCCTCAGCCAGGGCGGCTCCTGCCTTCGGGAGGAGCTTTGCCCTCGTCCTTTGGTCCCGGGCCTGGTGCTGAGCTGAGCGGTAAGAGAACAGATCACCGATCGAGCCTGAGCTGAGCAGTAAGTGAACAGATCACCGATGGATCACAGCCGCCCTGGGGGCAGTTAATCGCACTCGGGGCGGGGGTCAGCCTCTCAGGGGTCGCTGCTTTGCTTTGGGGAGGGAAATCCAGATCCGGCACGCAGCTCACTGAACCACTGCTTTAAAGTTTAACCCTCTGAGGCCCAAATCTGACGGAGGGCGCTCTGCTAGGTCACCACAGGCAGTGCCACACCTCGCCGTGCAGGCGCTGCGGTGCTCAGCCTGCTGTGCAGTTAGCTCAGGCTGTGTCACACTTTAGCCGCTGTGCAGGCGCTGCAGGACGGGCTCGGCGCTCAGCCTGCCTGCCCCAGCACATTCCAACGCGCTCGGCAGGACCCGGGCAGCCCAAGCCCTCAGGACGCCGCTTTGGGCGGCTCCGCTCCGCCCTCGGCGCTGCCGGAGACCCGGGGCGAGTGAGGGGCCCGGGGAGCGGTTCTGCCCGGGCGCGCCGTCGCGGCTCCTCCGCCCCTCGCAGCCCGGTGCCGACAGCAGGGCTGAGCCTTGCCGGAACCAGCGAAGGGCAGAGCTGCGAGGACGTGGAGCGGGACAGCTGCCGAGGTAAGGCTGTGCCGTGGCACAGCCCCGGAGCGCCGGGGCGGCCAGCGGCCGCGTTCGGGCTTTGCCAGCCCAGCCCGGCGCTTTCCCCCGCCACAGCTTCACCACTGTGAGTGACTCCGTGGGGTGGCCATTCCACCCCTGCTTTGGAGGCAGGTGCCACGGGTGGTGTTAGGACATGTCCCTGTGGTTCCTTGTGGCTTTTGCAGGGCATGGAGGGTCCGGGGCTGCCTGTCGTGCTCATTGACCACCTCGGAGGGGTGCAGGGGGTGTATGAAGACCACACTGAATTCCTGCAGAAACATTTTCATCTCATCACCATGGAAGAGTTTCTCGAGAACAAGGAGGACCTTGCCCCAAAGATCAGAGCTGTTTATCAGTGGTGCCAGAAACCAGTTGTGAACGAGGAGCTGCTCCAGAGCCTGCCTAACCTGTCGATCGTGGCAAGTGCTGGCGTGGGGATAGATCACCTGGACCTGAAGCTCATTTCCAGCTATAGTGTGAAGGTGTCCAACACTCCCTCCGTGGTTTCCACTGACACTGCAGACCTGGGGATAGCTTTGATGCTGGCATCTTCCAGGAGGATCGTGGAAGGTAAGAGCCTCAGTCTGTCTCTTGGCTCCTCAGCACCTGCAGCTGGGACGTTCTGTGCTGATGCAAAGCTCAGAGGCACAGGAGACCTCTGCAGCAACGCAGATGTGCTCCTGCAGGCAGCCCTGACTCTGGGCCCCTTTTCCCTCAGCCCAGGGCTACTCTGCCCCTGTTGGCTGCTGGCTGGCTTCTCAGGCTGTGATGAAAGGAGGTTAACAGGAGGTGTTTCCAGGAGGCTCCACGCCTGTCCTTGCCAAGCTGGCGAGCGTCTGAGTCATGAGGAGCAAGCTGCCCAGGGGTCTGCCCACTGTGCCCTGTGCCAGTGTTGGTGCATCTGCAGGACGGCTGGGAGCCATTTCTTGGCCTCACTGAAGGCCTTGGTGACTCAACTGACTCACCAGCGGCACCCTGCAGTATTTACAGGGCAGGTGCCACCTGTGGCACTGCCAGCTGCTCCAGCCCTGCTGTGTAAGAGGCTGTGTGGCAGAGCTGCATCTCAGTGGAGCAGGCACCTGGGGGGTGATGGGCAGGAGTTTGGGGCACACCAGAGGGAGGCTGCTGCTTGCCCTTGCTTTGCCCCAGAGAGGGGCTGCTGGTTTCCATCCCAAGCAAGAGGCCCCTGCCAGGTTGCACACTGCAGCAGGGACACTGCCAGGTGGCACACAGCAGCAGGGACACGGGCCTTGCTCTCTGCTCCTGCAAAGCTTCAGCCTTGTCCTAGGAGCAGTGCAGGCAGAGCAGCTGGGGCCAGCACAGCCTCTCTGTGACCCTTCTCTCCTTTCCTCCCTCCCCAAGGCCACCAGATTGCAGTCTCCCCACACACACAGCACTTCCCCACTGACTGGCTGGGCACTGAAGTTTCTGGGGCAACCCTGGGCATCGTGGGCATGGGTACCATTGGCTACAAAGTGGCCCAGAGAGCCAAAGCCTTTGAGATGAAGATTCTGTACCACAGCAGAAAGCAGAGGTAAGGCTGGGGGCAGCTGGGGGCAGCTCCTGTTGAACTTCATTTGCCCCTTTTAGTGCCAAGCTGACCTCCTCTCCACAGCAGGAGAGCACAACCTGCTCTCCTCACTGCCATGGCTCAGTCCTGTGCCAGAGAGCAGCTAGTGCCAGCCTGTGGCCAGGCTCACCCCAAAGTCCAGATCCTCAGGGGAGCTCATGGTGAAGACTTGATGGGGTGCTTGGTGCCACGGGTTAGTTGTTTGGGTGGTGTTGGATTGGTTGAGGGGTTGGACGCGGTGATCTTGAAGGTCTCTTCCAACCTGGTTTGTTCTATGTATTCTATATAAAAGGGAGGGTGGAGGCCGGGCTGGGGCTGTCACTGAGGTGAGGCAGAGACACAGGCAGAGGGCTGACACAGAGCCAGGGCTGCCAGCCCAGCTGCTGCCTTGAGATGAGCTCTGAGTGCCCTCCACACAGCCTGGACTCCCACCAGCCCTATCCCAGCCTTCTGGGAGTGTCCAGTGGGACATGTTCCAGCCTTGTCCTGGCAGGGAGGGGGTGCACAGTGTGGGGTGCAGCAGGGTGGGGTGAACCAGGATGGGGTGCAGCAGCTGTGGCTTCAGGGATCAAGCAGGCTGCTGCTGACAGCAGTTTCTGCCCTGCCTTGTGAGTTTCCTCAGGGGGGTTGACTTCTCCCAGGGAAGGATTTTGTGTCACACCTGCCCTGCTCTTGGGCTGGCAAAGCCCCTTGCAGCCAGGAGCTGTGCCAGGGGTGCCCTCACTCATCCCTGATGCAGCCAGGAGCTGTGCCAGGGGTGCCCTCACTCATCCCTGAGGCTGATTTCTCACCCTCCACCCTGCAGGCTGCAGTGCAGGGCACTTGGTGCTGCTCAGCTCAGCTTTTCTGCTCAGTCCCAGCCAGCTGCTCTGCACTGCTGAGCCAAGGAGACAGCTGAGGAGCCTTTTCTCTGGAGGGGGTTTGAGCAGCTTCTTGCTTGTTTGATTTTGGGTTTTCCCCTCAGAAACAAGGAAGAAGAAGGAACTGTTGGAGCCATTTACTGCAAGAAGATTGATGATTTACTGCAGCAGTCAGACTTTGTGCTGCTCTCTGTGAACCTGACCCCGCAGACACAGAAGCTGATTGGGAGGAGGGAGCTGGAGCTGATGAAGCCAACAGCTACCCTCATCAACATCAGCAGAGGTAGGGCACCGAGCAAACAGCACTGGGTCCTGGGCAAGCCCAGCCCCAGGGGGTGTCCAGCACTGCAGAGTGCTTCCTGAGTTCTCTGCTTGCAAGGTTGTTGAGGTGTGCACAGCCACAGCTCAGGGACAGTGAAGCCTCTCTGTGGCTCTGAAGCCTGCGTGGCCTGGGACTGTTCCAGGCCCCTGCAGAGCTGTGCAATCTCCTGTTGCTGAGCTCTGCCACCGTGCTATGTGCTGCTGCTCCTCCAGCTCCTCACCCTCCAGCTCGCTGCACACAGGCAGCCTCCCTCCTCCCGCTTCCCCACAGCCTCTCTGCTGCCACCTCTGCTTCTGGAGCACCACCAGCCCTGCTGCTCCCTCCCCACCGTGCCCAGAGGAGGGGGAGGGAACAGTGCAGAGTAATAAAGGCCTCCTTGCTGTGCCCCAGGTCTGGTGGTGGATCAGGATGCTCTGGTGGAAGCCCTGCAGAACAGAGTTATCAAGGCAGCAGCTCTGGATGTGACATACCCTGAGCCCTTGCCCAGGTAGGATGAGGATCTGAATGAGCTGAGTAAGTGTGGAGCAAGGTCTGAGCTTCTGGCAGCATCCCATGGGAACATGGAGCATGTGCACTGCTGCCAGCAGGCCCTCACCCTTCCCTCCTAGCCCAGCAGAGCTCACCCCGGGGCGTTTGGCCCTGCCAGCCGGGCAGCAGTGGGAGCTTGTTGGAGCTGGCCTGGGCCAGGCTGTTGCTTTTCACTTGTAATGATTTGCCTCTCTCTTCAGGGGAGAGAGCTGAGTGCTCTGTGGGTGACTGGCTCTGTGTTTCTGCCCCTTCCCCAGGGATCACCCTCTGCTGAGGCTGGAGAATGTGCTGCTGACTCCCCACATTGGCAGTGCCACGGGGCAGACGCGGCGCCGGATGATGGAGGGCATGGTGGAGAGCATCCGGGCAGGGCTGGCAGGGCTGCCCGTCCCTAACCAGGTGCTGCCCTGAAGAGGCCTGCCCTGGCTCTTGGGGCCATCAGTGGCCGTCCTGGTGCCAGGGGGCAGGCATTTGGTGTGCCCCATACAGGTAAAATGGACACTGCATGGCCTGCAAGCATTTGAGTAACCACTGGTGGAAAACAGCAATGTTTTGTCATCAGGTTCAGTAAAGAGCTCAGGGGTCTTGCCTGGGTGTGATTTCTGTCACACAGAGTCGTTTTGGCTGGAAAAGTCCTCTAGGATCGTTGAGTCCACCCCTTCTCTGACTCTGCCAAGGCTGGGGCTGAGCCATGGCCCTCATCTCTGCCTCTTGGAATCACCTCCAGAGCTGGAGATTCAACCCCCCCGGGCAGCCTGTGCTGCTCTTTAGGAGCCCTTTCCGTGAAGAAGCTTCTGTCCAGCCTCACCCTCCCCTGGCACAATTCCAGGGCATTTCCTCTCCTGTCACCTGAGACTGGGCAGCAGAGCCCAACCCCAGCTCACTGCAGCCTCCTCTCAGGGAGCTGCAGAGGGCAATGAGGTCTCCCTCAGCCTCCTCCAGGCTGAACATCCCCAGCCCTGTTCCCCAGACCCTTCCCTGGCTTGGTTGCCCTACTCTGGACCTGCTCCAGCTCTTCAGTGTCCTTCTTGGCGTGAAGGGCCCAAAACTGGCCCCAACACTCAAGATGTGGCCTCACCAGTGCCCAGTCCAGGGGCACCATCACCTCCCTGCTCCTGCTCTCCACCCCATCGCTGCTCCAGGCCAGGATGCTGGTGGCCGCCTTGGCACAGGGTTGCCCAGGGGTGGAGGCTCCATCCCTGAAGACATCCTGGGTGCGGCTTGAGGTGCTCCGGCTGGGCCGCCAGGGGGAGCCAGGGGGAGCCAGGGGGAGCCGGCAGCGCCGAGAGCTCCAGGCCTCCGGACCGCCAGGGGGAGCCAGGGGGAGCTGCGGGCCGGCTGCGGACCGTGGCCGGCAGTGCCGAGAGCTCCAGGCCTCCGGGCCGCCAGGGGGAGCTGCGGGCGGGCTGCGGTCCGCGGCGGCGGCAGCATGTGGCGGTGGCGGGCGGCCGCGCTGCCGCGCTGGGCCCGGGCGCTGCGCAGCTCCGCCGCTCTGGGCGGCTCCAGGAACCTGCTGAAGAAAATGCTGCGCAAGAAGAAGTGGGTGCGGGGCCGGTGCGGGGGCGCGGGGCGGGCGGGGAGAGGGGCGCCGAGGGTCAGGGGCGCCGAGGGTCGGCGCTGCCGTGTCCCGCGGGCACGGGGGAGCGGTGCCCGCCCCGGGAGCTCCCTGCGAGCGGCACCCCCGGTGCCCGCGGGGCTGTGGCCAGGGGCCGCAGCCTTGTGCCGATCGCCGCGGGGCCGCCGGGGTTGTGCTTCCCGCGCCCGGCCCCGGGCGGCCGCGCACGGGGGCGGGGAAGGCGCTCGGCGGCCGCGGTCAAGCTGTTTTCCTTCCCTTTCTCCCAAAGGAAGAAGCTCTGGTACGACAGCCCTACCCTGGGGTCCAGAATGGTGAGTGCCAGCTGCCGCCTTCTCTGCCGGCAGGGACGAGCCTGCCCTGGAGCTCGGTGCCACTGGGACGTGCCAGGGACGCTGCCCGGAGGAGCTCCCCGCGGACACCTCCTCTCCAGGCTGGGCTGCCCTCTGTGCCAGCGCTCCCCTGCACTCTTGAGCCCACAGCAGAGGGCTGGTCCCCAGGAAAACTTCTCGCTACCCTCTGTAGAGAGCAGTTTCTGTGTGTGCTCTGCAGCTCACAGCTGCTGCACCTGAGCAGTCTTCAGCTCTACTATCCTGATTAATTTAGAGATTGAAGGATCGTTGTAAATTATGGAGTCTGTTCTTGGATGTGCAGCACTGAGAGTCTATGTTTGGGTCGAGAAATCAATCTATCTTACAAGGCAAGGAAAATCTAACAAGGCAAGAGAAAAGTGTTCACCAGAATAATTTCTCCAGTGGAAGCAGAAGGGGAAAGGACTAAAAGTCTCTAAGGAGTCTGTGGAGGTGTCAAGCTAATGGTTTGTAGCGGTGACTCTCCATCTGTATGCAGTGTCTAAGGTGACGTGTCTCTGCTGCTGCACGGCAGCAAACAGCTGCAGAGCTTGCACAGAGTGCTGGAGAGATGAGAAAGCTGGGCTGGGACACAGGAGGGGCAGGGGGGGTATGAGGGGAGAAGTTCTCTATGGGAACACCCAGGAGGTCAGGGGGTGAAGTGGCTTTGCAGGAGCAGGCTCAGCAGGGGGCACAGGATTCCACGGAACACTTTCTAGCAGTGTGGTGATTTGGGCTCTTGGTTTGTGTTCAAGATGCTCAAACCGACCGAGGTGGCCTGCCCGCCGCAGGGTGAGCAGAGGAGAGCCAGGAAAGAAGACAGCATCCGCTGCAGGGTCCTGAACAGCCTGATTCACAAGGCCCTGACAGACATGATGACCACCTGTGAGATCAGCCAGGAGCTCTATGACCTCCAGCTGGACATCTGCAAGGTGAGTGCCCAGGCTGCAGGGCGTGCTGAGCCGCGGCTCCAGGGTGTGCCAAGGGGCAGCTCTGGCTGCTGGGATGTGTGCAGGAGTTTGCTGCATCGCTCCTGCTGTGGCAGGGCTCTGGCTTCACCTTGCTCCTGCTGTGCCTGGCTCAGCAGAGGTTTGCCAGCGCAGCCTGGGCTGGCTCTGGTGAGTCTCCTGGCGTGACTGGGTTTTGCTGCTGCTCCCTGCCCTGCCTTCCCAGAGCAGGAGCCTCTTCCTGCTCACATAAAGGCATCTTTCCAAGGGTCTTTTCTTCCTGCAGCTGTGAGAGCTGATGGCTCCTTGTGTCCCTCACCAGCATTGTTACACTGGCAGACAGAAGTGGGCCATGAGCTTACTGCAAAACAGAGGCAAGCCTAAGGAAATGGCACTGGCAGACAGGGGTCCAGGAGGGACTGGAATCTGTGCCCAGCTGTGGCTGCTGTTGTGGTAGCTCCTGCATTAGGAAGGGAAGGTGAAGCTTTGCTCTGGGAACAGGCTCCACAGCCTTGTTTGTGGTCTGTAGTTGTTGCTGTTGGGATTCAGTGACAGCAGTGACTGGCTCAGAAGCCTGGTGGACTCAGCCTGGTTGTTGGGTAGAAGCGTGAGAAAGGAATTGCAGCAGGTGGCTGCCTCCATGACAAGGCATCTGATGGAAGTGGATGCTTTTGGCAGCTGAGTGAATTCATTCTGCCTGCAGGCTGGTGATGAAAACTGTGAGGGCAAGAGGGACCTCTTGGCTCTGTTTGTGCCTTCCCCTGAGCACTTTGCTTTCTCCTCTCTCTTCTTGCTGCCTCCTTTGGCTGAGCAGAGCATTTGAAACCTGCTGAGTGGACTCCGTGGTGAAACCTGCTCTCTAGGGTGCTGCTGAATGTCAGGGATGGCAGCAGGAGAAGTCTCTGAGAATCCAGTCTGTGTTTCATCTCCCAGGGATGCTGCCAGTCTCTTTCCCGTGCTTCAGCCCCTGCACACACCTTCAGCTGCATGCAGCACAGCCGTGGCTTTGGTCTGCTGCTGAGCTGCAGCTGCGGGCACGGGAGGTGCCCAGCAGGCTCTGGGGCTGGAGACATTCTTGCATCACAGTGGTGTTTCTGTCACCATCAGACCAAAGCTGGCTGACAGCAAGCCAGGCAGTGTGTCACAGGTCCCAGCTCCAGAAGTCACTCGGGGCTGGGCTGGGCTGCAGCAGCTTTGTGCTGACTAAACGCAGCACTTGCAGCAGCTCTGAGGGGGGGCAGGCTGCTCCTCTGCTTCATCTCAGTGAAGGGGACAGCAGGCAGTGACCTAACAAATGGATAAAAGTCCTTTCGGGCACTGAATGTCAGCTTTGGTTTGTTCTGAAGCCCAAAGGCAGCCTGGAGCGGCTGTGCCTGGGAGCAGAGGTGCCAGGAGAGGTCCTCCTAAGCATTTGCACCTCCAGCTTGGTGCCCTGTTGCTCAGTGGGAGGCTTTGTGTTGTGTGTGGATGGGGTTTTAAGGAAGCATTTTCCCTTCTGCAGGTGTCCCTGGCCTCCAACTTCTCAGCCTGCCGCATCTACTGGAACCCTGCAGCCACCACGCAGGAGGAGAGCTACGTTGAGAGGGTCCTGCAGAAGAGTGCCCCCCGCATACGGTACTGCTGTGGGGCACACTCCACACAGCCACTCACCCTCTGCTGTCTCTCCCTCTTTCTTTGGCACAGCCTCTGCTTCCAGCCAGTCCATTGGAGGGCAGCTCTCCACTCATGGGGAAGGTGGCATGGAAGCAGTTCCTGTGCCCCTGCTTTCCTAGGCTCCAGCCAGGGCTGCCTTCTGCTCCCCACAGCTTCCACACCTGCAGAAGGAGTGCTGGAGATGGGGGGAGCCCTGCTGGTCCTTCCTGCAGCTAGCACCTAGGACTGGTGTGGCCCTGCTGTGAGAACTCTGTCCCGCACTGCTCTCAGCCCTGCAGGGGTTGTGAGGAAGCCAGGGGACGTGGGGAGAGCGCTGTACATGCAGGAGCCCCAGCTGGCACCGTGGGTGCTCTGGGGTTTGCAGCTAGCAGCATCGTGGGGGACATTCAGAGCAGGGATTCTGCAGTGTTCCTTGCTTGATGCTGACCATATGGGGACCCACCAGGGTGAAGCTCTGCAAACCACATCCTGGTGTCTGCAGTGCTGCTGGAGTGAGTGTCCCAGCGTGGAGCTGCCCTGGGGGAGCTGCACCGCTGCCCACCTGCTGACCACTGTGTTTTCTTGCCAGGTACCTCCTGACCAGCCGGCAGATCGTGGGCAACATGCCCCCAGTGGTGTTTGTGAAGGACAGGGAAGGTGCAGCTGTGAGAGAGGTAACTGCAGTTTGTGATTTGGTGTGCAGAGCCCAGAAGATGCAGACAAGGTGGCCTGGAATGCTGCAGGGCTCAGGAGAGCACTGACTTAGCTGCTCCACCCATCTGCATCAGAAAGCTCTCTGCCTGCACCCCCTGCTCCTCCTGCTCCAAGCTGGGTAGCAGTTTGCTGCTCCTTGTGAGCAAAGTGTGAGCAGTGTCTTCACATGTCCACAGGTTGAGGAGTTACTCTCAGTTGCTGACTTTGGACCTCCACAGGAAGAAACATTGCCTCAGGATGAGTCTAGGTGGGTTTTTGAATCAGGATCTGACAAGTGTCTGTTTTCATCTCTGTTAGCTATCTTAAACTGGGTATGGAAGGAAGAAGTTCTTCAGGATGAGGCTGGGGAGACTGGCACAGGCTGCCCAGGGGGGCTGTGGCTGCCTCCTCTCTGGATGTGTTCCAGGCCAGGCTGGATGAGGCCTGGCGTAACCTGGGCTGGTGGGAGGTGTCCCTGCCCATGGCAGGGACTTGGAGGAGATGATCTCTCAGGTCCTTTCCAACCCAGATCATTTATGAATCTATGAATATTTGCTCACAGCCTTTCTTTGCCCCCCAGGGAGCTGCTGTCCTCAGCAGCTCAGCCTGCAGAGCCTCCCCTGCGCCCCAGTCTCTTCGGTATTGATCACGCAGCGCTCCATAAGCAGATCATGGACTACAAGAGGCTGAAGGTGTCCAGAGAGGCGGGGGGCAGTGCCTGGACAGAGGAGCAGAAGCAGCAGCTGAGCAGGGTGCAGAAGCAAAGGAAGAAGCAGCCATCAGGGGAGCCTCCTGATGATGACCTCACCCCGCAGCAGTACCTGCGGGGCAGGCAGGAGGCTGAGCACTGCGACGACACCGGACTGGCTGCGGACTGTGAGCAGGAGGATGACCTGCAGGAGGAGGCAGAGGAGCTGGGCAAAGCTCTGGGCCAGCCTGCTGACAAACTGCCCTGAAGAGGCCACTCCTGCTGTGGAGGGGAGGCTGCCAAGAGCAGAACCTCCAGCGAGATCCTGAAGGGTCTGTTTGTGCAGCCTGTGGGCAGGGCTGTGACCACAGGGTGTGCAGGGACCCAGCAGAGCTGCTGCAGGCATCCTGGGGGCAGCTGCAGGGCTCTGAACCACGGAGCAGGATGTGATGCCACAGTGCTCAGAGTGCAGCACCGGGACTGGACTGCAGCCAGTGAGGGAGTGGAAGTTCTGTGCCTGTGCCAAGGTCAAATGTGGGCTTAGGGGGTTGGGTTTGTTTTGAGTGGTCTGGGTAAAAGCAGTCCCAAAGTGCTGGTGTCTGTCGTGGGAAGGTCAGGAGGGAACAGGGAAGCAGAGCACTGGCAGCGGGGTGCCAGGAGCAGCCAGCAGTGCAGGGTGGCCGCTCGGTCGTGGGGGCAGCTCTTTCACAGGCAGGTTTCAGCTCCCTGCAATTGTGGCCAATAAAGGCAAAACTGAAGTGAAGTTGGTTTAATATTCTGGGTTGCAGTTGTGTGAGGGGAGCTGAGAGCAGAGGAGTGCTCAGCTGCTGGGCAGGAGTGGGCAAGGCATTGACCATGGCTGAAGGGAAGCATGAAAACCTCAAAGGTGGGGGAAAAAAGCAGGGAGGAACACCCCAGGAGGTGCTGGAGATGAGGAGAGGGAAGGGGAAACGCCTCAGGAGTGAGAACGATCCTGATCCAAGTGAGCAAAACCAGCATGGAAAGATGAGAGGCTGTGAGGCCATGAGGGGCTGAAGCTCCAGGGGAAGGCAAAGGCCAGGCCAGGGAAAGGCTTTCTGCCCGGCATGGGGGATGGAGGCTCCCTGGGCTGCTGGGGAGCCACCGGAGGGCCCAGTGGGGACGGGATCGTAGGGATCACCTACTCCAACCTCCCTGCAGGGACTTCTCTCCAGCACAGGCCTCACCCAGCCTGGCCTTGGAGCCAGGAGAAGACTAAAAGTTGTCCGAGGGAGCAGGCAGGGGATGCCAGGAGCAGGCCTCAGTGTGCCAAGGATAGTGGCATGGCCCCTGGCAGCCTGACTGCAGCGCCCCTCCTGCCCCGTCTGCAACAGCTGTGCTGAGTACTCCGCATGTAGGCATCTAGGGGAGGGAGTAAGAGCTGTGCTGGCCACTGGGCCTGGCAGCAGCACCAAGGTGAGCCATGCATGGAGGTGCCAGCTGAGGTCTCCTCCAATGGGCACCATGGCTGCCAGGTGTCGCCTGGAGCTCTCCTCCAATGGGCACCATGGCTGCCAGGTCTTGCTGGAGCTCTCCTCCAATAGGCACCATGGCTGCCAGGTGTCGCCTTGAGGTCTCCTCCAATGGGCACCATGGCTGCCAGGTGTCAACTGGGAGTCTCCTCCAATGGGCACCATGGCTGCCAGGTCTTGCCTGGAGCTCTCCTCCAATGGGCACCATGGCTGCCAGGTGTCGCCTGGAGCTCCTCCAATGGGCACCATGGCTGCCAGGTCTTGCCTCCTCCTATTAGCTGGTGCAAGTGGGCGGTGCCTCCACCCAACATCCTGCCAATCAGAGTGCCCTGATGCTGGTCACATGGTGGCCTCACGTGATGGGTGATACCACAAGCTCCTCCCCTTGCAGGTGACGTCATGGCCCCAGCTGCTGCGGGGTCCCCGAGGGGCCTGGGCAGGGGCAGGTGCCAGGGCTCAGGTGGGCATCACAGGGACCCCTCCTACCGCGCCCCGCCCCCGGCCCGCCCAGCTCCTGCCGGCAGCCAATGGGAGCCTTGGCCCTAGTCTCTTCCCATTGGTGGACTGCTCGGCATGCAAATGAGCGCCAACGTCACTTCCGGGGATAAATCGAGCGCCATTTTCTCTTTCTAGCCCTGGACGAGGAGTAAGCGGAGGCCGCGGGGCGGCCGCGGGGCTGCGGGGCCGGCGTGCGGGGGTGAGCCCAGGCCGGCCGCGGGCTCGGCGATGCTGCCGCCGGCGGCGTCCTCGCGGGGCGCGGCCCGAGCGGGCGGCAGGCGGCGGAGGAGGGGCCGCGGGCGGGGCGGGGCGGGCGCGGAGGGGCGGCGGCGGCTGGGCCGGGCCGGAGCGGCGGCCGGCGGAGGCGGAGGCTGCGGCGCGGGCGGCGGCGGCAGCGGCGCGCCCCCTGCGGCCCGGCCGGGTAGGTGCAGCCGGCGGCGCCGGCAGGCGGCCCGGGGCGCGGCGAAGCGGCGGCCGTCGAGGAGCGGCGGCGTCGGTGCCGGAGCCCCGTCCCGCCCGGCGGCTCCCGGGCTGCTCGGGGCGCTCGCCGCGCTGCCCTCGGGGCTAGCTGGGCCGCGCCGGTGCTCGCTGTGGCCGCCGGTGTTGGAGAAGCGCTCTCGCCGGAGCGGTGCCCCCGGAGGCGCCCCGTGGCCTGGCCCGGGGGCGATGCCTCTGCCGCCGCCGGGCGGAGGAGCGGCTCCGGGCTTGCCCGGGGCGGGAGCAGAGCTCCTAGTGAGGCGCTCGGCAAGGCAGGCTGCTGGCCCGCAGTGCCGATTTCCATCGATACCGAAGCGATCGATTCTCCCAGGAGCCGGCTCCGCGGACGGCCCCGGAGCCCGTGGGTGAAGAGTCCTGGTGGGACCCCGCAGGGGCCGTGCAGGAGGAGCACAAAGCTGTGGGTGATAAGCAGGGTGATGGATAACGGAGGCAGAAGCCGTGCCCTGCAGACCCTCGGAGCCTTTTGGAGATGCTCTGCTGGAGGGCGAGGAGCAGGGAGCTCTTTGTGTCCTGGTTGTCCGTGGGGTAGCACAGAAGCTCGTTAACCCCTGCCGCACCAGCTGGCAGCCTGTGCCGGCACAGCGAGGAAGAGCTGAGCAGCAGCTCGCTCCTGGCAGCTCCAGCACTGCCTCTCTGCCACGCACGGGATTTCTTTCAAGCACCACGAGCATATCTCAAGCCCTAATTTGAAGCGTTAAGTACTCACAAAGACTGACTCTTGGGATCCCCAGCCTGAGCTCTCCCCTAGAGGTGTTGCTGTTCTTTTAAGTGAACTTCCCGTTTAGCTTTGGAGCAGGGAAGGATTTCTCAGAGCCATGTTTGGAGAAGCTGGCTGTGGTAAGCCTGCTGTGCTACAAGCTGTAGTAAGGCCAGGGCCTCTGGCAGCTCATTTCATGGAAGTTTGCTGGGAAAAAACACCAAACCACCACCAAAAACACCCTCCCAGGTGGCAGCAAGTGTGCAGGGAGAATGAGAAGCACACAGATGTGGCTTCCTGCTGCCTTCTGTGTCTGTCTCCCTTGGTTGGGGTTCAGTCTTGCTGGGTGCGCACAGAGGCCTGGCTGAGCGTTGGAGCAGGACAGGAGCTGTGCAAGCCACAGCAGCTGGAGGCAGTGCTGTAGGCTGGGTATTCGAGCTGTGAGGCGAGGGGCAGCCGGCTGTGCTGTCCCTGTGAGCACCCCGAGGTGCTGCAGGCTGTGGTGCTGCTGCTGGGGCATGGCCCCCCCGCTGGGCTGGATGGCTCCCTGGGGGTGCCTGATGGCCCAGGACAGAGGTGCTGTGGCTGCAGGGATCTGGGAGGCTGGGCAGGAGCGAAGCTGAAGGGCCCCTTTGGGGCTGAGTTTGGGCCATCAGCTGCTGCAGGGGTTCTGTGGTTTTGCTGCCTTAGTTCTGCTTGTGAAGGGAAATGTGAGATGAGCTTGGTGGGTTAGCAGTTTCTGGAAGCTGCTCTTCTGAGGGGCGAGAGCTGCATTTGTCTTTCAGGTGTTGTGGTGAGAAGATGAAGGCTCTTGGGCTGGAGTCAGTCAGGGCTGGTTTTCCTGAGGTGCTTTCATGTTGGCTGTGGTGGTTAAGAGTGGTGGTGAAGGCACTCAGTGAGAGTGGCTTGTGGTTGTGCATGGAGCAAGGAGTGAGCTAAGGCCTGAAGGGTGTCTGCAGCAGGAGGGCAGTAAAGTAGGTGGAAAAAAAAAAAAAAGTAGCATGGATAACAAACTGTAACCAGGGAATTCAGCTGGAAGCCTGAGGGAGTCAGCGTAGAAGGTTGCAGTGTTGTGCTGCTGCTGCTGGGAGCTTGCTGGCTGCTGGTGCAGAGGATGTGCCAGGGCTAACCTGGGGTCTTGCTCCCAGCAGCTTGCCTGGAGGCCAGCTGAGGGACCCTGCACATCAGACAGGCTTTGGGGCTGCAGACTTGGAAGCTGGAGGGGGATAGTAATGGCATCCAAGTATCTTTCTCCCCTCTCTTGGGTTAGTGACTCCCATTCCAGAGGGACTGCTGGCTGAGGAGCTCCTGGGATCTGAGGAGCTCCTGGGATCTGTGGGTGTCACACCCTGAACCGCTTCAGCAGGCTGAGGCCTCTGCCCTGTGAGCTCAGCCTGCCTCAAGCAGTGTCTGCTTCACCTTCTGCAGCAGCTCAGGGGCTGGGCAGGAGGAGCTGCTCCCAGCAGCCTCCCAGCCTGAGCCACCTCTGCTGGTGGCATCCTGCCAGCCCAGGCCCCCTGCAGTGCACCTCCCTTGCTGTCTGAGGGGCTGAGCGCAGAGCTCGCAGCAGAGACCTGCACCCCTGGCTGCCTGTCCTCCAGAGGATTTCCTGCCTTGGTTTGGAATGCCCCCAGTCACTCTGCTCTCTTCATCCCCTGCAGGTTCCTCTGCCATCCCCACCCTGCTGGTCTCAGGATGTCCTCCAGACTGGTGGCTGACAAGGACCATTAGAAACCCAGAGCAGCGTCTGTCCGATGGGGCTGCCTCTCCACCCCTCTCTGCACACCTTTGCTGTGGGGGGAGAAGGGGAGCAGAGTAGCATGTGAGTAGTTTGGGTTCCAGCTGAGCCCCCCAGCTGTGTCCTTTGTGCAGAGCTGGAGGTTCGTCCTGTCCTGCGTGCTGGCAGCGTGCAGCAGGGCTGGGGGGGTGGCTGCTCTGGTGTCCTGCTGGAGGGGTTTGTGCAGCTGCACACAGGGACGCCCTGGCTTTGGGGGCAGAGCCTGGCTTTGGGGGCAGAGATGCCGTGCTGGGAGGGACCTTGCTTCTCCTGGGCACTGCAGACTCTTGGAGTCATTCAGGACCAGCAGGGCTGAAGAACTGCTTGCAGATTTCCTTTAGTTCTTGGTTTTTAACTTGCCCTGGGTGGGTGAATCCTTCAGCAGTGAGGACAGAGCTCTCCAGCTCTGGGTGCTCTGCCAGCTGGGTGGGACATGCCCTGAAGCTCCAGGTGGCACTGTGCAGTGCAGGCCCCTTCCTTTGCATTCTGTGTCCAGCTTAGTCTAGATTGCACTTGGCAGTGCTGCAGGGAGGTGATGCTGAAGGCCTTCTGAAGTTCTGATGACAGCTCATGATGTGGGGCTGGGGATGAGTGGCTGGGTTTGGGGTGGTGATTTGTCCCCCTTCAGCATCCTCAGCTCTGTCTCACACATTAGCTACTGCGCTAGTGTGGTGGTGGCTTGCAGCAGCAGCTGCTGCAGGAGGCTCGGCTGTTAGCAGCAATCCTGTTCCAGGCCAAAGACAGAGGATCAGAGGCTGCTCACCTTGGTGCCAGCAGCTGCTGTGGAAGGGGCTGAACTCCTGCTGGCTGGCTGAGGCGCTGGGTTCCTGAGCAGGAGTTAGTGCAGTGCTGCTGTGCTACCAAACACAGCATGGCTGCCACCTAGGCATAAGGAGAGCTTGAACAAAAAGCTTGGATCTGTTTTGCTGGGGTAGAAGAAATGGTGAAGACTTCTTCCCCTCCCCAGGATCGGTTCCCTCGAAGCAGGAGCCAGGGGAGGTGTGGATGGCACCAGGAACTCCTTGGCTTGGGGCTTCTGGGATTCCCTGCTTGGGAACACATTTGTCAGGCTGAGGCTTTGTTTTCCTGCTGCCTAGGGCAGTGCCTGGGGTTCAGGTTTGCCACATTTGCTTTGTTTCTTTTGCAGGAGAAGTGCAAAATGTTTCAAATCCCTGTTCAGAACCTTGACAATATCAGGAAGGCTCGAAAAAAGGTGAAGGGCATCCTGGTGGAGCTTGGGCTTGACAGCTGCAGGGAGCTGCTGCAGGTAGGGCAACGGAGAGCTCGCTGGACACCGGCCTGCACTGTGAGCTCTTGGCCAGCATGGCACTTCCCACTCTGCTTTGGTGCTCCTCTGCTCACAGCTCCCTCTGGGGCCTCCCCTGGAGGGGTAGCTCGGGACTGAGGTGGGAGGTGGTGTTCAGGAGTCGAGCACTGCAGGAAGCTCTGTTTGTCAAGAAGATGTGGCAGGGGTGGTGCTGCAAAAGGAAACAGCTTGAGGAGGAACACCACAGGCAGTGAAATGCTGTGTTGTGTTCCACACAGCAGCTCTATTGTGGCTCACAGGAGAAGAAGGCTTGAGTCCACTCAGGGGCATCCCAACAGGCACCTAGGGCAAGCCCCTGAAGGACACACAGGTAGTCAGTTGGTCTGCAGGGAGACAGAGCTGCTGAGTGGCCAAGAGCTTGTCTGAGAGGGGGTCTGCTGGCTGGGCACTGTGCCCCTGGCTGAGCAGTGAGAGAGGGTCTGCTGGCTGGGCACTGTGCCCCTGGCTGAGCAGTGAGAGAGGGTCTGCTGGCTGGGCACTGTGCCCCTGGCTGAGCAGTGAGAGAGGCTCTGCTGGCTGGGCACTGCCTCTGGCTGAGCAGTGAGAGAGGGTCTGCTGGCTGGGCACTGTGCCCCTGGCTGAGCAGTGAGAGAGGGTCTGCTGGCTGGGCACTGTGCCCCTGGCTGAGCAGTGAGAGAGGGTCTGCTGGCTGGGCACTGTGCCCCTGGCTGTGCAGTGAGAGAGGGTCTGCTGGCTGGGCACTGTGCCCCTGGCTGAGCAGTGAGAGAGGGTCTGCTGGCTGGGCACTGTGCCCCTGGCTGAGCAGTGAGAGAGGGTCTGCTGGCTGGGCACTGTGCCCAGGGCTGAGCAGTGAGAGAGGGTCTGCTGGCTGGGCACTGTGCCCCTGGCTGAGCAGTGAGAGAGGCTCTGCTGGCTGGGCACTGCCTCTGGCTGAGCAGTGAGAGAGGGTCTGCTGGCTGGGCACTGTGCCCCTGGCTGAGCAGTGAGAGAGGGTCTGCTGGCTGGGCACTGTGCCCCTGGCTGAGCAGTGAGAGAGGCTCTGCTGGCTGGGCACTGTGCCCAGGGCTGAGCAGTGAGAGAGGGTCTGCTGGCTGGGCACTGCCTCTGGCTGAGCAGTGAGAGAGGGTCTGCTGGCTGGGGACTGTGCCCAGGGCTGAGCAGTGAGGGAGGGTCTGCTGGCTGGGCACTGTGCCCAGGGCTGAGCAGTGAGAGAGGGTCTGCTGGCTGGGCACTGTGCCCATGGCTGAGCAGTGAGAGAGGGTCTGCTGGCTGGGCACTGCTCCTGGCTGAGCAGTGAGAGAGGGTCTGCTGGCTGGGCACTGTGCCCCTGGCTGAGCAGTGAGAGAGGGTCTGCTGGCTGGGCACTGTGCCCATGGCTGAGCAGTGAGAGAGGGTCTGCTGGCTGGGCACTGCTCCTGGCTGAGCAGTGAGAGAGGGTCTGCTGGCTGGGCACTGTGCCCCTGGCTGAGCAGTGAGGGAGGGTCTGCTGGCTGGGCACTGTGCCCCTGGCTGAGCAGTGAGAGAGGGTCTGCTGGCTGGGCACTGCCCCTGGCTGAGCAGTGAGGGAGGGTCTGCTGGCTGGGCACTGCCTCTGGCTGAGCAGTGAGAGAGAGTCTGCTGTCTGGGCACTGTGCCCCTGGCTGAGCAGTGAGAGAGGGTCTGCTGGCTGGGCACTGCCCCTGGCTGAGCAGTGAGAGAGGGTCTGCTGGCTGGGCACTGCCTCTGGCTGAGCAGTGAGAGAGGGTCTGCTGGCTGGGCACTGTGCCCCTGGCTGAGCAGTGAGAGAGGGTCTGCTGGCTGGGCACTGTGCCCCTGGCTGAGCAGTGAGAGAGGGTCTGCTGGCTGGGCACTGTGCCCAGGGCTGAGCAGTGAGAGAGGGTCTGCTGGCTGGGCACTGTGCCCCTGGCTGAGCAGTGAGAGAGGGTCTGCTGGCTGGGCACTGTGCCCATGGCTGAGCAGTGAGAGAGGGTCTGCTGGCTGGGCACTGCTCCTGGCTGAGCAGTGAGAGAGGGTCTGCTGGCTGGGCACTGTGCCCCTGGCTGAGCAGTGAGAGAGGGTCTGCTGGCTGGGCACTGCCCCTGGCTGAGCAGTGAGAGAGGGTCTGCTGGCTGGGCACTGCCCCTGGCTGAGCAGTGAGAGAGGGTCTGCTGGCTGGGCACTGTGCCCAGGGCTGAGCAGTGAGAGAGGGTCTGCTGGCTGGGCACTGCTCCTGGCTGAGCAGTGAGAGAGGGTCTGCTGGCTGGGCACTGTGCCCCTGGCTGAGCAGTGAGAGAGGGTCTGCTGGCTGGGCACTGCCCCTGGCTGAGCAGTGAGAGAGGGTCTGCTGGCTGGGCACTGCCCCTGGCTGAGCAGTGAGAGAGGGTCTGCTGGCTGGGCACTGTGCCCAGGGCTGAGCAGTGAGAGAGGGTCTGCTGGCTGGGCACTGCCCCTGGCTGAGCAGTGAGAGAGGGTCTGCTGGCTGGGCACTGCCCCTGGCTGAGCAGTGAGAGAGGGTCTGCTGGCTGGGCACTGTGCCCATGGCTGAGCAGTGAGAGAGGCTCTGCTGGCTGGGCACTGCCCCTGGCTGAGCAGTGAGAGAGGGTCTGCTGGCTGGGCACTGCCCCTGGCTGAGCAGTGAGAGAGGGTCTGCTGGCTGGGCACTGTGCCCAGGGCTGAGCAGTGAGAGAGGGTCTGCTGGCTGGGCACTGTGCCCCTGGCTGAGCAGTGAGAGAGGGTCTGCTGGCTGGGCACTGCCCCTGGCTGAGCAGTGAGGGAGGGTCTGCTGGCTGGGCACTGTGCCCCTGGCTGAGCAGTGAGAGAGGGTCTGCTGGCTGGGCACTGTGCCCAGGGCTGAGCAGTGAGAGAGGGTCTGCTGGCTGGGCACTGTGCCCATGGCTGAGCAGTGAGAGAGGGTCTGCTGGCTGGGCACTGTGCCCCTGGCTGAGCAGTGAGAGAGGGTCTGCTGGCTGGGCACTGTGCCCAGGGCTGAGCAGTGAGAGAGGGTCTGCTGGCTGGGCACTGCTCCTGGCTGAGCAGTGAGAGAGGGTCTGCTGGCTGGGCACTGTGCCCAGGGCTGAGCAGTGAGAGAGGGTCTGCTGGCTGGGCACTGTGCCCAGGGCTGAGCAGTGAGAGAGGGTCTGCTGGCTGGGCACTGTGCCCCTGGCTGAGCAGTGAGAGAGGGTCTGCTGGCTGGGCACTGTGCCCCTGGCTGAGCAGTGAGAGAGGGTCTGCTGGCTGGGCACTGTGCCCAGGGCTGGGCAGTGAGAGAGGGTCTGCTGGCTGGGCACTGTGCCCAGGGCTGAGCAGTGAGAGAGGGTCTGCTGGCTGGGCACTGTGCCCATGGCTGAGCAGTGAGCGAGGGTCTGCTGGCTGGGCACTGTGCCCAGGGCTGAGCAGTGAGGGAAGGTCTGCTGGCTGGGCACTGTGCCCAGGGCTGGGCAGTGAGAGAGGGTCTGCTGGCTGGGCACTGTGCCCATGGCTGAGCAGTGAGGGAAGGTCTGCTGGCTGGGCACTGTGCCCAGGGCTGGGCACTGGCCATGCTCTGCAGGTGATGGTTGTGCATCCAGAGGTTCTGAAGCTGAGTTCATCGTTGGGGGGATGTGCATTAGGTTGGGTTTGGTGCAGAGGGGTCACACCTGGCAGACAGTGGGGAGGAGCTTGTGCAGAGGAAGAAGTGCTGGCTGCTGCTGGCTTTTTGCCTGTGCTTCCCCTGAAGCAGCCCAGGGTGCTTTGGAGCTGGCCTGGGGTCCTCAGGAGTGCCTAGCAAACAGGAACCTTCATCGAGTTTGTGCTTGGTCGTGTGTGGGCCTCAGAAAACTGGAGAAGAGCTGAAGATTTTTGAGAGCAGTGGATGGCTCTGGCTGGGGGAACATCAGCTGCTCCCATGGGGTTGGTCAGAGGAAGGCTCCTCAGGGAGGTGTTCACCCTGCTCATGCAGCTTGAGCAGCAGCATTGCTGCTCAGAGGATGTGCTCAGGCTGAAAGCATAGCAGTGCTGTGGGGTTAATTCAGAACCTGCTGCCAAGCAGCCCACAGTGGTGAGAGGCTGCATGGAAGTCAGCAGTGTGGGAGGAGATCCCTCTGGGTGCTCCCTGTGAGCTGGGCTAGAAGCAGTGCAGGCAAAGGGTCAATACTTGCCCTCTGCTCGCAGTTTGTGGTCGTTTCAGGCTATGCCTTTAACATTTTTTCACAGATCTTGAGCAGAAAAGTAGCAAAATGTAAATAAATCACTATTGGGTGTGAAAAACAAGAGAGAGGCAGTTCCCAGCAATCCCATTGGAGAGAGCTCTCCCACAGGGCTGCTTGTGCCAAGACAATTCCTGCTTCTCAGCTCTGCTTTGCTCGGCTGCTCTGGACAGACACTGACCTGCTTCTGCTCGACCTTGGCTGCATTGGTTTGGCTAAGTCCAACAGCGACTTTCTCTGCTCCTTTCTCCCTTTTGGACAGGGGGTGGGGGGCCAGAAAAGGAGAAGCCAGTAGCTTCCCCTGGTCTCTGACCAGGGGCTCCTGGTGCTGTTTGTTAATAGTAAATCCCTGTAAAAGTTGTAAATCCTGTGTATCTGTACACGCTCACTGCATCCCACTGCAGAGTGCAGTTCTGATTGTGAACACAGCTTGCATCTGCTTCCACCTGAGCTGCTCTGCCAAGTTAATGTAGGGGGGGGATTTCAGCCCACCACATTACAAAATTGATTGGTGCCCAGTGTGGCTCTCTTGCCATGAGCAAGTCTCTGAGGTGAAACAAACCAAAGACTCAAAGCAGCAGCTTCTGTGAGCAGAGATTTGGAGTCGTGTCCAGATGCTGTGTGCACTTCCCAGCCCTCCCCTTTGGCTGTGGCTCTCCCTTGTTTCCTTCCCTTCTCCAGAGCAGACTGCAGAAGCAGCTTATTCCTCCTTTTATTTGTTCTTTTAGAGTCTGAGAAGCTTTGACCCAGGGGAAGAACACTTCTGCAACACTTCATGGCGTGATGTCTCTCCTTGGGAGTCGGTGGGCAAGAGGAAGGTATGATGCTAGTGTGCTGCTGCTGGGCAGGTGTTCTGGGGCTGGGGTTTGCCACTCACACAAGTCCTGGAGAGGCTAAAATACAATTTTTTTTGTGGGGGGGAAAAATAGCTTTTCTAAGTGCTGTCAGTCAGGGAATCTTTAGTCTCTTCTGTGCTCTTCCTGTGATGCAGCTGGCTCTGAGGCCTCTCTCTGTCTCTCTGCAGCCTTGGTGTGCTCCTCCCTGCAGCTGCCTCCTGTGTCCCTGGCAGAGTGAAGAGGCAGTGGTTAGATGCCAGTGGGTGCAACTGGAATTGTCATTAGAGTTTGGGCCAGGGTCACAGTGGAGTTGTCTGTGGAACAGCTTCTGCTGCTCTGCAGCCGGACTCTTGTGTGCAGCCAGAACTGACGAGGCAGGGCTGAGAGAAGCAGCCCACAGGATTTGTATGCCTTCATGGTGCAGCAGGTGTCCAAGGGACCATGGCATGGGGTGGGACCATGGCATGTGGTGGTGGCAGTGGCTTGCCAGGGCTGCTCCAGTCTGCCTTCACCACCCTGGAAGCAGAGACTGCCCAGTGCAGACGCTGTCTGCTGTGGGGCTGCTTTAACAATGCCTTCACATGGAGGCTGGACAAGCACAGCCACCCTGGCTCTAGAGGGGGGACCTTCTCTTACTGTCTGGAGGGAGGTCAGAGCCTTCACACAGCTCCTGGCTCAGCTGGGCAGCACCACCAGTAGTGCCTGGACCTGTCCAAAGACTGAGGCAGAGGTGGTGACCTTGTGTGTGGGTATGGAACAGATCTGACAAGCTGTGGCTCTTGGATGCTGAGCTTGTCCTTGCCCATTGCTTTAAGGAGCCATAGCTCCTGGGTGGGTATCTTGGCATCATGCTGCCTGCATTTGGCAGAAAGGAAGCTGGCCTTTCATAGGTTCTGTTGCAAGCTGCTGCCATAGGAGACACTGAGGTGTTTGAGCTGCCCTGGAAACTCAGAAGATGTCTGTTGGTGGCTTCTACCAGGAGTCCTGTTTTAGGGATACCCAGTTCTGGCAGAACCCTGGGGCCTGAAGGCTGTGGTGTCTTTCTGCCTGTCTCTGGCTCGTGGGGACTGACTGGGAAGCTACCCAGCAAAGTGTCACTGTGTTCTGGGGCACCTTCTTTGGAGTGGCACTGAGTTCTGAGTGCCTCTGAGGAGCCTTTTGGGAGTCCATCTGTACAGCTCAGGGCTGCAGTGGCCAATCTCAAGGACTCTTCCTTTTTCACAGTGTTTTCACTATTTTGCAACAACCTCTGTAAACCTGAGGTGCCCTCAGCAGGCTGCAGCAGCACTTGGGAGCATGAGAAGCAGCTTAGCTGCGTGTGCAAGGAGGAGATGCTGCAGAGTGCTTTTCTGGGCTGCGTTTGTGGCAGAGCTCTGCTCGGGACAGAAAAGGTACCAGCAGCAGGCTGCCATCCACTGCTGCAACAGTGCCTGCTGGAGCTGCAGTGCTGCAGGGGTCCTCCCTTGGCAGGGTCAGTGGAACACAGGCAAGGTGTGGTGGGACACAAGTTCTGAGCTGGTCTGTGACTCCTGTCTTCACAGGTGGGCTGCAGCATTACCTGTGTGGGTGTGGTGGGTTTAGGCTATGCCTTTAACACTTTCCACAGATCTTGAACAGAAAAGTAGGAAAATGTAAATAAATCACTATTGGATGTGAAAAGGAAAATACTGATAGTTCAAACCCATCCCATTGGAAGGGACTCAAAGTAGTTGTACCAGAACAATCTCTCCTCTTCTGGCTTCTTCGCTCTGGGAGGTACTAACTGGCTTCTGCTTCACCTTGGCTGCATTGTTTTGGCTAAGTCTAACTTCTCTTCTCCTTTCTCTTCTCCTTTTTGTCCAAGGGGGTAAGGGGGAGGCAGGGAAAGAGAAGCTGTTAGCTTCCCTTGGTCTCTGGCCAGGGGGGTCCTTGTGCTGTTTGTTAACTGTAAATCCCTGTAAATATTGTCAGTCCTGTGTATTTGTACACACTCACTGCATCCCATTGCAGGGTGCAGTTCTGCCTGCAAACACAGCTTCCCTCTGCTCCCACCTGAGCTGTGGTCTGGCAAAATTTCTACTGGGGGGGGGGAACTTTCAACCCACCACAGTGGGGTATGAATGAACCTACCTGAAGCTCCTTATTGAGGCTGAAAGGGCAGAAATGGTTCTCCCTTCAAGTCTGCCTTCTGTAAGTGTGCTTGGCAAAGCCAGGAGAAGCTGAGCAGGTGCTGTGCATGCAGTGAGGGCACTCGTGGCAGAGGAGAGGGCTGCAGCCGCAGGCAGCTTCTGAGGGATCTTTGTGTTCCACTTGCAGAGGTACAGAACAAAGCCCTACTGCTGCAGCTTGTGCAAGTTCTCCTCCAAACTGCTCACCTCCTTCAGGAACCACTTGCACCGTTACCATGAGGATGAAATGGACCAAGAGCTGGTGGTTCCTTGCCCAAAGTGTGCATTTGCTTCTGACCCCAAAGTAGTGGGGAAGCACATCCGGATGTTCCACTCCAGCAAGAGGATCCAGAGCTACACAGTCAGCATCCTGGATGGCATGAAACAGGTGCGCAGCGACACCATAAACTTCACCTGCCTGAAATGCCACTTCACAGACACCCTGTACTACAACATGAAGAAGCATGTGCTGATGAGCCACTTCCAGAGCCTGATCAGTTCCTACTTTGGCCAGAAGGCCGAGGAGGGCGGCGAGGATGCTGCCGAGCACTACTGCAAGAAGTGCAACGCCTGTGCCAGCAGCCAGGACTCCCTCATGTACCACGTCCTGACTGCTGAGACGCACCGAGACCTGGAGAACAAGCTCAGGTCTGTCATCTCGGAGCACATCAAGAAGCCAGGGCTGGTGAAGCAGATGCACATCGCCCCAAAGCCTCTGCAGGCCGTGGCAGCTCCTCCAGCAGCCACGGGGCCCCCCGCAGCCCCAGCAGGCTCCGTCCCACCGCCTGCTTGCATCCAGCTCAGCTTCCCACAGAGCAACCCCAGCCAGAACGTGGTGCAGCCAAATTCAGTCAGGCCACTGCCTGTCCCAAGTGCCTCTGGTAGCCTTCCACACACCACCTCCGCCCCGGCTGTCACCCCCTCGCACGTCGCTCTTGTCTCCAGCAACCTTCCCGCAGGCCAGACCAGCATCGGCATCCAGCCCTCACCTCCCCAGCCCATCCTTGTCTCCCATAGCCTGCCCCTCAGCCAGCCCCTGGGGGCTGGAGCTCTTCCTCTCAACCCCTCTGTTGGGGCTGTCAGCAGAACTGTGGCCCCTGCAGTGCTGCCTCTCAGCCAGCCTGTCAGGCCTGGGCTCTTCCCTGTCAGTCAGCCCCTTGGCCCCATCAGTGGTCCTGTCACGGCCGGGACGCTGCCCATGACTCAGCCAGTCAGCCCTGTGAACCCCCCGGGGGCTCCAGGGGTGCTGTCTGTAACCCCCCCGGGGGCTCCAGGGGTGCTGTCTGTAACCCCCCCGGGGGCTCCAGGGGTGCTGTCTGTAACCCCCCCGGGGGCTCCAGGGGTGCTGTCTGTGAACCCCCCGGGGGCTCCAGGGGTGCTGTCTGTGAACCCCCCGGGGGCTCCAGGGGTGCTGTCTGTGAACCAGTCTCTGGGTGCCGTGAACAGACCCCTGGGCCCCAGGGTGGTGCCTGCGGCACAGCCTGTGGGGCCGGGGGTGGTGCAGCTGGGGCAGGCGGTGGGCCCGGGGGTGGTGCCGGTCAGGCAGCCTGTCAGGCCAGGGTTCCTGCAGCTCAACCAGCCGGTGGCGCCGGCGGTCATCCCGGTGCCCCAACCGGTGCCACCTGCAGCCTCACAGGGCACAGCCTTCCTGACCACTGGCTCCATCCTCCGGCAGCTGATCCCCACTGGCAAGCAGGTCAATGGGATCCCCACCTACACCCTGGCCCCGCTCTCGGTCACCCTGCCTGTACCCACGGGGGGTGGACTGGCGACGGTGGCACCCCCGCAGGTGCCCATCCAGCTGATGCAGCCCGGGCCTGTGGCTCAGCTGTCCCAGTCCCCGGCCGGCGCCCCCTCCCCTCCCGTGGTGCTGGCTCCCCAGAACATCTCCCTGCAGGGCTCTCCCCCCGGCCCCGAGAGCAGCCAGGCTGTCAGGCAGGCCAAGCAGTGGAAGACCTGCCCGGTGTGCAACGAGCTGTTCCCATCCAACGTCTACCAGGTGCACATGGAGGTGGCCCACAGGCAGGGTGAGGTGAAGGCAGAGGGGGCTCTGGAGCCCGAGAAGCTGGCGGCCTGCGCGCCCTTCCTGCGCTGGATGACAGAGAAGACGGTGAGGTGCTTCTCCTGCCAGTGCTTCCTCTGCGAGGAGGAGCTGATCAGGCACCTCCTGATGCATGGCCTGGCCTGCTTGTTTTGCACAGTCACTTTCCACGACTTGAAGAGCTTTGTGGAGCACAACAAAGCCACCCATAACGGGAAGAAGCAGCTCCACGCAGACTACAGCAACAGAGGCTTCCAGCTGGGGAAGGATGCTCAGGGGGACCTCGTGTTCCCACACTTTGATTTCAGCACCCTGCTGCCCCAGGAGGACATCGATAGGGAGGTGCACCTGGCCGTGCTCGCTGGACTCACGTCCAGGACGCTCATCCCTCTCTACATCAAGGTGAAGCCCCAGGCGGAGGAGGCGAGGACCAGGTATGGCAAGGTGTCCACCTGTCCCTTTTGCTTCAGCACCTTCGTCAAAGAAGAGAACTACCAGCGGCACCTGAAGGAGCGGCACCACATCATGCCCACGGTGCACACCATCCTCAAGACCCCTGCCTTCAAGTGCATCCACTGCTGTGGTGTCTACACTGGAAACATGACCCTGACGGCCATCGCTGTGCACCTGCTGCGCTGCCGCAGCGCCCCCAAGAGCAGCCTCAGGATGGAGAGGAAGGAGCTGCTGCTCATCAACGGCGAGAAGCAGGACGCTGCGGTGCTGAAGAGGAAGCAGTTGGACTCCTGCTTGGCTGCGGAAGACCAAAGGAGCAAGGAGCAGCTGAGCCTCGGCAGTGCTGCAGGGGAGGTGACCGCGGGGATTGTGCCTTTCAAACGCCAGAAGGTTGGCGGCAGGGCAGAGGTGAAGAAGCTGCCTGGCGACGACCTTCGCTTCCTGGCTGTGGACCCTAAGGAGTACGACCACAACTCCTATGAGGCTCAGAAACAGTTCTTGATAGACTACTTCCACAAGAGGCCATACCCTTCCAAGAAGGAGATGGAGCTGCTCTCCTTGCTGCTGTGCGCCTGGAAGATCGACGTGGCCTCCTTCTTTGGCAGGAAGAGGAATGTCTGCCTGAAGGCCATCAACAGGCAGAGGCCGTCCGTGCTGCTGGGCTTCAGCATGTCTGAGCTGAAGAACATCAAGCACAGGCTGAGCATCAGAGATGACCCTGTGGAGGTCTGACTGAGTCCCCCAGTGTGGTGCCAGGCACCCCACGGCTGCTCCCGCTCCGTCTGGCAGTCCCTGTGCGGTTTGGTTCCACTGGGACCGGACGCCACGGGGCGTGGTGGCAGAAGTCCTGTTCAGCTGCGGCTGTTCTGCGGAAGCCAGGCCTGGATGGCTCTGGGCAGGCCCAGCCCTTGGGGCTTGCACACCTGGGACTTGCTGTAGCTCCTTAGCTGTTCCCTTCTGGAGTAGGGATTTTTTGGTGGTTTGTTTTTTTGCTGTTGTTTTTTATGTTCCATTGCCCTCCCGCTCCAGGCTCCCCTGACACTTTTTATACCACCACCTGAAACATTTGTCCTGGTAAAATCAAACTTTATTTTATTTTTCTGCAATGTCATCACCTTTTTCTGAAAAATAAAATGTCTATTGTTGGTTAAAATGCTGAGGGGAGCCAGGGGGGAGCTCTGTCTGTGGGGTGAGGGCCTCCTTATGGGTTTTCTAAGCCCATTTTGGTCTTACCTGCTGCAGGGATTCTTCCCTTTCCAGCCACTGCCCTCTCACCTTCCCGCAGCACTGGCAGCAATGTTACACTGAAAACTTTTTCCCCTAACTCTCAGGGGGAACTCCTGTGCCCGCTAAGCCTGGTGCCTTGTGCTGCCTGCCCAGCACTGCCATGGGGGGCAGCGAGGGCTCCTGTGTTGTGCTGAAGGGTCTGGGAGTCGCTGTGGCAGCCAGACTGCAGCTTGCTGAGCTGAAGGCTTTGCTGCTCTCGGTGGTGGTGAAGCCTGCTGTGCTCAGACTCCTGCTGCTCAAACTTGGGCAGCAGCACTGGGGTGGCTCTTCGTCCAACAGCAGAACTGCTCTGCAGAGGGAGAGGTTGCTTGGGTACGTAGAGGACTTCTGTGCACATCCCTGCCCAGACATCCCTGGGCTCGAAGCTGATTATGAATTGCTGCTGGCAGGGTAGTAACTGGGCAGTACCTCCTGCCCAGCAAATGAGACAGAGGGCTTGAAGGCCTTGGGGCCAGGCATGGTGCAGGAAGACTGGGTGACCTGGCAGCACCAGGACTGGCTGCTCACACTCCCACTGATTTTGTCCTGTGGAGACAGCCATAGAGAATACAGAGTTAAGCAGGTTGGAAAAAACCTTTGAGATCATTGAGTCCAACCTATCACCCAGCACCATCTAATCAACTAAACCATGGCATCAAGGGCCTCATCCAGGCTTTTTTTGAACACCTTCAGGGATGGTGACTCCACCACCTCCCTGGGCAGCACATCCCAAGGGCCAGTCTCGGGGAAGAATTTCCTCACCTCCAGCCTAAACCTCTCCTGACACAGCTTGAGACTGCCTGGTGCTGGTTGCCTGAGAGAAGAGACCAACCCATACACTCTCAGAACCTCCTAGACTGCCTTCTCTCTGCTGTGTTGAGTTCCAAGCAGATATCAGGCAGGTTAAAGTCACCCATGAGAACAAGGTCTGGTGATCTTGAGACCGCCTCTGGCTGCCTATAGAATCATTCATCAACTTATTCATCCTGGTTGGGTGCAGTACTGACAATTGCACACGCGGTGGCAGCACTGAGCACCGACAAGGCAGCACACGCCGCTGTACAGGTGCAGTACTGAATTACACACGCGGTGGCAGCACTGAGCGGCGAAAGGCGGCACACGCCTCTGTGCAGGTGCAGTACTGACAATTGCACACGCGGTGGCAGCACTGAGCGGCGACAAGGCAGCACACGCCTCTGTGCAGGTGCAGTACTGACAATTACACACGCGGTGGCAGCACTGAGCGGCGACAAGGCAGCACACGCCTCTGTACAGGTGCAGTACTGACAATTGCACACGCGGTGGCAGCACTGAGCGGCGACAAGGCAGCACACGCCTCTGTGCAGGTGCAGTACTGACAATTGCACACGCGGTGGCAGCACTGAGCGGCGACAAGGCAGCACACGCCTCTGTGCAGGTGCAGTACTGACAATTGCACACGCGGTGGCAGCACTGAGCGGCGACAAGGCAGCACACGCCGCTGTACAGGTGCAGTACTGACAATTACACACGCGGTGGCAGCACTGAGCACCGACAAGGCGGCACACGCCGCTGTACAGGTGCAGTACTGACAATTACACACGCGGTGGCAGCACTGAGCGGCGACAAGGCGGCACACGCCTCTGTACAGGTGCAGTACTGACAATTACACACGCGGTGGCAGCACTGAGCGGCGACAAGGCAGCACACGCCGCTGTACAGGTGCAGTACTGACAATTGCACACGCGGTGGCAGCACTGAGCGGCGACAAGGCAGCACACGCCGCTGTACAGGTGCAGTACTGACAATTGCACACGCGGTGGCAGCACTGAGCAGCGACAAGGCAGCACACGCCTCTGTACAGGTGCAGTACTGACAATTGCACACGCGGTGGCAGCACTGAGCGGCGACAAGGCAGCACACGCCTCTGTACAGGTGCAGTACTGACAATTACACACGCGGTGGCAGCACTGAGCGGCGACAAGGCAGCACACGCCTCTGTGCAGGTGCAGTACTGACAATTACACACGCGGTGGCAGCACTGAGCGGCGACAAGGCAGCACACGCCTCTGTACAGGTGCAGTACTGACAATTGCACACGCGGTGGCAGCACTGAGCGGCGACAAGGCGGCACACGCCTCTGTACAGGTGCAGTACTGACAATTGCACACGCGGTGGCAGCACTGAGCAGCGACAAGGCGGCACACGCCTCTGTGCAGGTGCAGTACTGACAATTACACACGCGGTGGCAGCACTGAGCACCGACAAGGCGGCACACGCCTCTGTACAGGTGCAGTACTGACAATTACACACGCGGTGGCAGCACTGAGCGGCGACAAGGCAGCACACGCCTCTGTACAGGTGCAGTACTGACAATTACACACGCGGTGGCAGCACTGAGCGGCGAAAGGCGGCACACGCCTCTGTGCAGGTGCAGTACTGACAATTACACACGCGGTGGCAGCACTGAGCACCGACAAGGCGGCACACGCCTCTGTACAGGTGCAGTACTGACAATTACACACGCGGTGGCAGCACTGAGCACCGACAAGGCGGCACACGCCTCTGTGCAGGTGCAGTACTGACAATTACACACGCGGTGGCAGCACTGAGCACCGACAAGGCAGCACACGGCTCTGTACAGGTGCAGTACTGACAATTACACACGCGGTGGCAGCACTGAGCACCGACAAGGCGGCACACGCCTCTGTGCAGGTGCAGTACTGACAATTACACACGCGGTGGCAGCACTGAGCGGCGACAAGGCAGCACACGCCGCTGTACAGGTGCAGTACTGACAATTACACACGCGGTGGCAGCACTGAGCAGCGACAAGGCAGCACACGCCTCTGTACAGGTGCAGTACTGACAATTACACACGCGGTGGCAGCACTGAGCGGCGACAAGGCAGCACACGCCTCTGTACAGGTGCAGTACTGACAATTACACACGCGGTGGCAGCACTGAGCGGCGACAAGGCAGCACACGCCTCTGTACAGGTGCAGTACTGACAATTACACACGCGGTGGCAGCACTGAGCACCGACAAGGCGGCACACGCCGCTGTACAGGTGCAGTACTGACAATTACACACGCGGTGGCAGCACTGAGCGGCGACAAGGCAGCACACGCCTCTGTACAGGTGCAGTACTGACAATTACACACGCGGTGGCAGCACTGAGCACCGACAAGGCAGCACACGCCTCTGTACAGGTGCAGTACTGACAATTACACACGCGGTGGCAGCACTGAGCGGCGACAAGGCGGCACACGCCTCTGTGCAGGTGCAGTACTGACAATTGCACACGCGGTGGCAGCACTGAGCGGCGACAAGGCGGCACACGCCTCTGTACAGGTGCAGTACTGACAATTACACACGCGGTGGCAGCACTGAGCGGCGACAAGGCAGCACACGCCTCTGTACAGGTGCAGTACTGACAATTACACACGCGGTGGCAGCACTGAGCGGCGACAAGGCAGCACACGCCTCTGTACAGGTGCAGTACTGACAATTACACACGCGGTGGCAGCACTGAGCACCGACAAGGCGGCACACGCCTCTGTACAGGTGCAGTACTGACAATTACACACGCGGTGGCAGCACTGAGCAGCGACAAGGCAGCACACGCCGCTGTACAGGTGCAGTACTGACAATTACACACGCGGTGGCAGCACTGAGCGGCGACAAGGCAGCACACGCCGCTGTACAGGTGCAGTACTGACAATTACACACGCGGTGGCAGCACTGAGCGGCGACAAGGCGGCACACGCCTCTGTACAGGTGCAGTACTGACAATTGCACACGCGGTGCCAGCACTGAGCGGCGACAAGGCGGCACACGCCGCTGTACAGGTGCAGTACTGACAATTACACACGCGGTGGCAGCACTGAGCGGCGACAAGGCGGCACACGCCTCTGTACAGGTGCAGTACTGACAATTACACACGCGGTGGCAGCACTGAGCGGCGACAAGGCAGCACACGCCTCTGTACAGGTGCAGTACTGACAATTACACACGCGGTGGCAGCACTGAGCACCGACAAGGCGGCACACGCCTCTGTACAGGTGCAGTACTGACAATTACACACGCGGTGGCAGCACTGAGCACCGACAAGGCGGCACACGCCTCTGTACAGGTGCAGTACTGACAATTACACACGCGGTGGCAGCACTGAGCGGCGACAAGGCAGCACACGCCGCTGTACAGGTGCAGTACTGACAATTACACACGCGGTGGCAGCACTGAACAGCGACAAGGCAGCACACGCCTCTGTACAGGTGCAGTACTGACAATTGCACACGCGGTGGCAGCACTGAGCGGCGACAAGGCAGCACACGCCTCTGTACAGGTGCAGTACTGACAATTACACACGCGGTGGCAGCACTGAGCGGCGACAAGGCAGCACACGCCGCTGTACAGGTGCAGTACTGACAATTACACACGCGGTGGCAGCACTGAACAGCGACAAGGCAGCACACGCCTCTGTACAGGTGCAGTACTGACAATTGCACACGCGGTGCCAGCACTGAGCGGCGACAAGGCGGCACACGCCGCTGTACAGGTGCAGTACTGACAATTACACACGCGGTGGCAGCACTGAGCGGCGACAAGGCGGCACACGCCTCTGTACAGGTGCAGTACTGACAATTACACACGCGGTGGCAGCACTGAGCGGCGACAAGGCAGCACACGCCTCTGTACAGGTGCAGTACTGACAATTGCACACGCGGTGGCAGCACTGAGCGGCGACAAGGCAGCACACGCCGCTGTACAGGTGCAGTACTGACAATTACACACGCGGTGGCAGCACTGAGCACCGACAAGGCGGCACACGCCTCTGTACAGGTGCAGTACTGACAATTGCACACGCGGTGGCAGCACTGAGCGGCGACAAGGCGGCACACGCCGCTGTACAGGTGCAGTACTGACAATTACACACGCGGTGGCAGCACTGAGCGGCGAAAGGCAGCACACGCCGCTGTACAGGTGCAGTACTGACAATTGCACACGCGGTGGCAGCACTGAGCAGTTCCCCTGCGCGGGGAGCTGCTCCGCTTGGCCCTGCTCAGATTATTTTCTGTTCCAATTGAACCCCACCACACTCACAAAGGAAAATCCACTGGGTTTAATTCATCTGTACCCAAGTTGTGTTTATATTTCAACGTCCTATGTGATTCTACTTGATATTTTTGGTTTATTCTGGAAGCCGTTCTATAGTAGAGGAGATAGAGGGAGGGCATTTGAAAATCTTTTTTGGGTATAAATTACTACAATTCTTCCATATGTAGATAAAAATGAGATTTTTCTGTCTGGGAGGCCTCACACTAATACTGAAATTTTTAAGTATGTTGTACTCCCCTCTGAGAATTTTCAGCATTCAGGGCACCAAGTATCCTTCATGGGAGGCTGCCGCAGCCCTTGCTCGCCTGCTCCTCTGCTGCATAATCAGAATCCCCCCACTCCATTTGATTTGCCCCCAAAAGACGGAACATAAAGCAAACTGCCCAGGCAGCAGAATCTGGGAAAGCCCAGTATATACATTTATAGCTAATAAATGCTTGGGGGTTTGACTTAATTAAATAAGGCAAATATCACTGTTACAAATCATGAAGCAAAAGCTTGTACTTAATCACCTATAGTGACCTATAGTAACAGCAAACTGTTACTATTGTCTTGTAATCCTTTCATAGGTTTAGCTTGGTTTTTCACCATTTGGGGTTTTTGCTGTCACATGAAAGGAATGAGCAAGTTAAGGGCAAGCTAACAAAGGGATAAGAAGTCCCTGAGAAAATGTTCCCAAGGAGAGGAAGTTCATCTAGCACAGCTGCCAAGAACCAGGCACAGGCACATCTGCATTGGATTAGAGTGCTGCAGGAAAGCTCAGATGAGTCTGTGCTGCTAGAAGCCGCCGTTAATCTTGCCTGTTTTTTTCCATTTCTCCTTTGTTTACACTTTCTTGGAGCCAGAGACACACCAGATCCTGCATTAGGACAACTGCATACAGATGTGCAAACAAGTGCTTATAACCCCCACCTTTGCATGTGCTAGCATCAGGGCTAACAGCAGCAAAACAGAATTCCACATTTCAGGTATCTTCTGAGCAGTCACATCTGTAAACACCAACTTTGACTGCAATGATCCCTGTGCTCTGCAGCAGCAGCTGCCATGGCCAGGAACCAACTATGCAGTGTCCTCTTCCCTGCTGTTTGCAGCACTTCTAAAGGAAGGGCAAGAAAATTCCTGAGTAGCAGTGAAGCTCTGTGACCAGCATGTAGCCTTGATCTGTAGAGGAGCTTCATACACCTGCATGCACAGAGCTCTTTCGGTCGCTGGCAATTTCTTCTTTTCAGCCTATGGGGACAGGAGCATCTCTCTGATGAGGACAGGCTGAGAGACCTGGAGCTCTTCAGCCTGGAAGACAGAAGACTGAGCTAGGATCTCCTCAATGTAGATCAATATCTAAAGGGTGAAGGTCATGAGGGTGGGGTTGAGCTCTTTACAGTGGTGCCCAGTGACTGGACAAGGAACAGGGGGCTCAAACTAGAACACAGGAGGTCTCACTTGAACTTAAGGGAACATTTCTTCTCTTTGAGGGTGCTAGAGGCGTGGAGTGGGCTGCCCAGAGAGGCTGTGGAGTCTCTTTCTCTGGAGACTTTCCAAACCCACCTGGACATCACACTCCTTGGCAACCTGTGGGTGCCCCTACTTTAGCAAGGCATTAAGACTATATGATCTCCAGAGGTCCCTTCCCACCCCTACCATTCTGTCATTCTGTGATCAACATTTGGATGATGAAACATTGCCACTTCAAGAGTTCAGAGGTGAAGATAACATTTTAATGTTATGCTTGATGATGACAACTTTCAGCCTGTCGTGACAGAGCCCTTAAAAGAGTGATGCATGCACAGGGACATAGTCAGACTTCTCTGCCTCCTGCTCTCTTTCTGCTGCCCCATCCCAGCCCCAAGGTTGCCAGTGCATTACTGGTGTACCAACACTAGCACAGGAGGCAGCAATGCTAGCTGTGCAGAGGAGTTACAGGGTAAATCTGGTGCAGATGAGCTGGACTTGGGCAAATGCTGGAGACAACCATGCCTGATGCTATTAGGGTGTACAGGATAAGAGACTCAGAGATTCCTGCTGGCCAGCAATGTGGAATGAGAACTTTGAAGCTGCAACTAAGGATGGACCAAGGAGCACTGATGTGCTCACTAGGGTGGACTCTGGGGTCTGTGTTGGAAAAAGGAACAAAACACATGGCCAGTGCAGGGGTTTGGACTAGATGACATTTAAAGGTTCCTTCCCTCACAGAGCAGCCTATGATTCTGTGGTTTTGTGTGCTTAACTGGAAGGACCGTAGGACCAAGGCCTCATGTTAAGTTGGTAGATGTGATACCATCCTGTAGCCATTCTAACTGGTGGTAGTGGAGTTCTGGGGCACAGAAATGACATGTCTACATCTTGGTTTTATTTCCTGGAAATGCCAGTTTGTTTCATAAGAACCACTTCTGGTCAAGAGCCTTGTCCTGGTCTCTGTGAATTCCTCCAGCAGTGGTGAGCAATCCTTGCTGGCGTGTCAGGAGGAATGGATTTGGTTAAGCTGTGGAGCAGAGAGAGGAAGAGGTTTTCTGTTTCCAATAGGTTTCTGCAAAGCAGTGTTGGGTGTGTTTGTGTACCAAACAAGTCTTCCTAAAATAAAAGCAATGAAAAAAAGAAGTCAGACTTGACACATGTGAATCTCATTGCTGCTCAGAGCTTACTTTGCCCACATTTATTTTAAGATGTATCACAAACTGTATTTTAAATGTTGGGGAAAGAGTCAAGCCCGTGGGCAGTGTGTTTATTTCTGTCTCCCAGCTGTGGGCGGTAGCTATCCTGTGGCACTTTTCTGTCCTGCCGGTGTTGTGTGTTTCCTTCTCGTGCTACTCAAAGGTTTAGCTTTGCTTTCCCCTGATCCCTCAAGCAGCAGGCTTGCTACCTGGGGGCGAGTTGCAGTTTTAACCTCTGCTGCCTTGTTCTGAACAGACATTCCAGAAGTCTCCCCAGAAAGTGATCAGAAGAAGGAAAATCCCGGCTGGAAAAGGGAGGTCAGGCAGCATGGAAAGCAGAATTTTCTGCATTTGGGGAAGAGCGGGAGGACTGCTCACAACGCTGCAGGAAAGTAGTCTGACACTTTGAAAGCTTTTTCCAAGCACATAGGGATGAAGCCCAAACAGGACGTGCTTGGGTACCAGTGGAGGATGTATCCTTCTGCTAAAATGGGATGCCAGACTGAGATGCTCCTGTGGTGGCCTTGTTTCATAGCTGTTTGGCAGATTGCAATCCCAAAGAAAATTATTGCTGAGGAAACCATTTCCAGTCTGTAAACTGAATAAAAAAAGAAGAAAATGTAAGACATAAAAATGGACATCTTTGTGCAGCCTGGTTTCTGCTTTAGAAGTTCTTATTTATCTGCCTCTAGTCTCAAGAACAGATGGTAGGGACTTGCCTTTTCTAAAATAATTTGCCAACAGGCTGTTGGAAAGATGATTCAAAAATGCTTTTCTTTCCTGCTTTGAGTACAATTGGTTCTAATAATTACAAATACTTTCCAATACTGAGAGAGATTTGTGCCTTACTTTTCTCCCAGCGATATAATCGCAGAATCATGGCACGGCACCCAAGCCGTTGGGTAAAGAAGGAGATTTGAAGAAGGAAGAGAAATCCATTTCAGGGACTGTGCTGGGTTACACCCATCCTGGGGGAGGGCTGCGAGGGCCCTGCTTCCCCAGGGGACAAAAGAAACCTGATCCAGGTGAACAGAAGAGCTTAGTTTCCCCCTCCTGGGAGAAGGGGTCCCCCAGGTGGAAGGTGGTCTATTCCACTCCCCCTTCCTGCCCAGCAAGCCTATAAAAAGGAAGACACTGGAGGCATTTTCTCTTTGCTCCTGCCTTGCCTGTTTGAAAGGGCCCACAGCTGCTGCTGGCCTCCTGACTCTGCCACATGGCCAGGCCTGGCCTCTCCCTGCCGCATCCAGGCTTCTCTAAAGGACTGAAACCCACACACACCGAGGGAGATACAGGACATCCATGTTTGGTTTTGTATATTTTCCTATTCATCCTTATTTCTTACCCTTGTAAAGCCTCCCTGGTACTGTGGGGGAGGAATTCTCAGTGTTTTGCTACTGTCTGAGCTCTTAAACTCCAGTTAAGGCTCAAACCACTACAGAGACTTTGTGACCGATGCTTTATGCTAGCAAATGAAGCTACCTCTCTGTAATGTGGATTTTTGTCACTTTGGAAGTGAAATTTGGTATTCAAGAGAGTATCTTTTCCCCAGCACAGCCACAATTCGATCAGCCTGCTGGCAAATGTAGCGGTAGTGCAGAGGTCATCACACACAGTAGCCCTGCCTGGCTGGTGTTTGAACACTGGCAGCTGGTCAGAACTGTGCCTGTTAAACTTCAGGAGGTCAGGAATGCCTTTTTCTTCTGAATAGATCTTAGTTTTGCTTCATATCTTAGTTTCTTTTTTTTAATCCCTGACTTTTAGGTAATGTTTTTAAAGTCCTAAATCCAAAGCAAATCTGCCTTAGAGGGGAGGAAGAAGCAGTTACTATGAATGCAGTGTTCCTCCCTGTGTCTCTTGTACTGGGAAGCCCAGAACCGGACTTGGTGCTCCAGGTATGACCTCCCCAGTGCTGAGCAAAGGGGAATATCACCTCCATCAACCTGCTGACAACAGGAAAGACAGGTAAGCCATCCTATCGTGTCTCCATGACTGCAACAAGATTGTAGCCCTGCCATTGCACTCAGATCTCTTAACTCACGACCTTTACTCCTCATGCTATGTTCACCAGTGCCCACACACTTCAGGGAGGCACTCAGAATCCAAACCTGCCAGCCAGGTCTTATTTTTCACAACGTTGTCTTGTTCATGTGCAAATGCTGGAGCTGACTGCTTAAGCCTTGTTTTGCTGTTGTGTTTCCTTTCTGACACATCACCTCATACCCTTAGCTCATCAACCCCATCCATCCCTCCCTCACTGGGCTGCTGATAACTGCCCCTCCAATGTCATTCCTAATTTAAATTCCTTCTTCCTGGGATAGCCATCCTGGTAGCAAAGATAGCATTGTCCTGCTTATTGAGGTGGGTCCCATCTGTCTCGCCATTCTTGGGTTTATTTGTTGCAGTTTAAGAGGTGTGCTGCCTCTTTGCCCATAAACCAGGGTTTGAGTATAACTAGATCTGGGAAAACATGTCACTGTGTTCTGTGCTGTCATGCACATGGTGTAGAAACCAGGTCTCATCCTGATCATTTTCTTGATCTAACAGTGTACTTTGGGAAAGTAGGTTTTAAAATAAAGCCAGGGTCTTAGCCCTTATCTAAGCAAAGTGTTTGTACTCCTTTTTCCTGTGAAGGTGGATCCTCAGTCCTGTGCACGTTGATGATTTACAAAGTGGAAATGTGAAATGATAATCTAAAGTGATTAAAGATTTGGCATCTGTGTCGCCTTGTGTTTGGCTTACAGAGTGGGATTCCACTTTTCTGAAAGCCCCTGCTTCATACAGAGCAGTGGGACAAGAGGTTCATCCCAGTGTAGGAGAGCACTCTCAAGGCAATGGGAAGAGCAGTCAGGAGGTCACTCCTTGAGTCAAGCTCTATAAATGTTTTTTCAAAGGAAAGTATTTGACTCAAGTGAGCTTGCACAGAACGGGGAGGGGGATTCTGGTGAAGCTTTTTACTTCCTGTGCCCTGGGGTAGGCCATGGGTTTCTGTGTGTGCAGGAGAAAATGTTTCTTCAGTCCGGCTGAACATGGAGGCAGGGAGCGAAAGTGCTGCAGAGAATTCTCTCTGGGTTTATTCATATAAAAGGAATGCATGACATTTCGTCTGAATGGAGCCTTTCAGTGCCATACATGTTCTCAAGATGCTTAAGACTTTTTTTAAGCGTGCTTTAAAGCTGTGCACCCTTCTGCAAATGGCAAATTCATCCAGCGCAGCACCGGGGGCAGTTTCGCTATGCACGTTCACGTTGCCTCTTCTGGTCATGCTGCCTAGTGAAAGACCAAACCAGAACGTGTAGGGGGAAATACCTATGTTTAAACATCTATTCCTGGCTTCTTTGTCACCTAGTGCCAGGTAACACATGCAAACCTCCCTTCTGCTTCCTAACTGGCTTTCGTGGCTCTTCTTAGCTTTGTCCTCTCCCCAGTTTCTGCTTCAGGCTTTTCACTCAGTTTTAACTGCACTCTTTTCTCTGTACAATTGATCACCACCACTCTGACTTCCCTCACACTCATCTCTGTGCCTAGCAGACTTGTTCTCTTCCTTTTCAAAAATCATCTTCTAATGTAAGTATTGATGGGAGATTCCTTTCTTCAGAGGCTTTCCATTGCAATCTTTAGGTCCCTGATTCCTCTTTGCCCTCTTTGCCAACCAGCTCCAGTGCTTTTTATAATGCTGTGACGGAGCAGTAAGGAGGCAGAAACATTCCAGTTGTGTGAAATGGAGCACTGAAGAGCAAGAATTCTTTGTTTCTGTGACCTTGCTCTGTACCCTCCTATAGAGCGTGCTTCTGATACATAAAGGCATACTTACTCCTTCAGAGGTATATAGTAAAAATAACATTTATAGGCTTCTATGTTTTTTTTGAAGGTGCCTTGTTTAAAGCAGGAAAAAGAAAACCAAAGCACTGAGGCATTTGTTATGCTTGTGAAAAAGTGTATTGGCAACCCACTCTGCATCAGTTTAGCTGCAGGTGGATGGTGATACTCAAAATGTCTTTGCCAGTTTCTGGATGAAATGAAATAGCCTAGAGCCATCCATCGCTTAACTGACATACTCAGGATCGTTTCAGGAAGTCGAGGCACAAAAAGCAAAGTCTGTGCATGAGCAATGGGGTAGAAGACGGAGAAAGGTGAGGAATATACAGGCAGCCCTTGTAGCAGAGGAAGGTCACTGCTGTAATTCCCCAAGTATCTGCACTGCCTGTGGCTGCTGTGCAGTTAACTTTACTGATGAGGAGGGGTTTTTATTAAGGACAGGGGGAGACAGTAACGAGTTGCAAACAGATCTTCAACGAACAAATGACTGGAGAATAAATGAGTAGACAATAAAATGGTAGATTAAAGTAACTTCAATCATTTATAAATCTATTGAGAGGAGAAAACCTAATTGTACCCAAAATTACCTCTTAGGTGCAAATTGCCATCTCAGCTGCAGTCAAGGAAGTACACCAGTTGTGTTCCTTGTCAGGAAAAACACAAACACTGCTATGTCACTAGAGAAAGCTTGAAGTGATTTGCCTCGTGCGCAGTTAGGATTCCTCCATCTCCACCAAAGATGGAGTGTGACCACTAGAACTCAGAAACTGAGACGAGAGAAAAGCCCCATTAGCTTCTCATGGAGATAGGGTGAATCATGAAACATTTAAAACCCTGATATAGTACTATGGAAGAGAGAAAGGGGGTCCTTGGTCCTCTGAAGAAGATTAAACTGTGTGTTTGTAACAAGAAACTTGATGAAGGGATAGTTTGATTTCTTGCTTCCTTGTCATTGAGCAGAAGGTGGATAGTGAATAGTGCTGTGGCTCAGCTAAAAGGATACCTGAGGAGAGCTAACCTATGAGAGATGGCTTCTTGTGGTTTCTGACCTAAAAGTGCAGTCCGGGGCAGAAGCAAGATTCTAGCTTTTAAACCCCTAACCTCTGTATTTTCTTATTTAATAACAAAATAACCAACCAGAAAAACCACCCCAAAACAAACCAGCACAACACACACAAAAAACCTCCCCCCAAAGAGTCACAGAAGGCAATGCCCCAAGCTCAAGCATTTTATCCACAAAATTCTCTTTAATGCTGTTTACTGCTTCAGATTGTCCTTCCGTTGCTGCAGCAACTGTACTCCTCTCTATCCTCTGTACCCCTTTCTAGGTAAATCCAGTTTCAGTTTTGAACCTCCTCAAGTGATTTCCAGCACCTTCCAGCCTAAACCTACCCAGACCCACTGATTTTTTTTTCAGCACATGAAATGCTTTCCTGGCTCCCTCTTGTCCCAGTGAAAGAGTGCAGATTGAAGTCTTTGTTTAAAATGTCATTATTTAAAAAGTGTCTGATTAATCTCAAGCATTTTCCTCAAAAGGAAAAAAAATAATCTTTCTTGAGCAAGAATTGGCTTTGAAGGACTACATGTGGGAGAAAAATGCTTCTCATGAATTTCGGAGGAAGGGTGGAACTTTGAATGGAAACTGTTAGAAATGCTTAGTGACAGGACCTCGGGAACAGACACACCTATGTGCAGCTGCTGAGGTAGATGCACATTCCCAGCCTACATCCAGAGTGCAAATCGTTGTAAAAGGGTCTGTTAGAGAATTTTCAGAGAGAAGTGTGGTGCAAAGCGTCTCTGGAGGTGATAACAGTCATGATGGCTCTCGGGTATAGGTTGCAATTTAACTGTGATTGCTCTGTCCTGCTCGTAGCTTAAAACTTGCTCCTGTTGAAACTTGGTTAAAATGGGCAGGAAGATGTCCTGTTCCATCTAAGAAATAACACCCCTCTCCTCTCCTCCGCCTGGTGAGGCTGCATCTGGAATCTTGTGTCCAGTTCTGGGCCCCTCAGCTCAAGAAGGAGCTCAGGGAAGTGCTGGAGAGGCACAGAGATGCTGCAGGCAGTGGAAGATCTTCCTCAGGAGCAGAGCCTGAGGGAGCTGAGGGCTCTGCAGCTTGGAGAGGAGGAGCCTGAGAGGTGAGCTCCTTGCTGGGGCTAAAGCTGTGCAGGGGCAGTGCCCAGAGGCTGGAGCCAGGCTCTGCTGGGGGCTGCCCAATGCCAGCCCAAGGGGCAGTGCTGGAAGCTGAGCCAGAGGAAGTGCCATGGAAACAGGAGGAAGGATTTCTTTTCTGTGTGAGGGTGACAGAGCCCTGGAGCAGGCTGCCCAGGGGGGTTGTGGAGTTTCCCTCTCTGGAGACATTCCAACCCCACCTGGATGTGTTCCTGTGTGAGCTGCTCTAGATGACCCTGCTGTGGCAGGGGGGGTTGGACTGGATGAGCTTTCGAGGTCCCTTCCAGACCCTAACACTCTGATTCTGTGATACCATTGGCTATATAATGCCAGGGGTCATGTTTTATGGGATAAGTAAGGGGAGGCTCTGAGTGGGCCAGGGGCAGGGGGAAGCTGGAGAAGCCAGGCTGCTATCTGCCGGGGGGACCAGTAGCTAAGGACAAGAGTGGATAATGCCAGTGTGGAGATGATGTGCAGCAGCGAGGGCTGTCCATCAATACATAAAGCAGGAAGTTTTTGCAGAGGTCTGACAGGAAAGCCTACAGGGAGTCGGATTTCATAGCTGGAGCACTGAATTGCAGTGAGTCACACAGAGAGCCTGAGAGCTGCCTTTGTTCCACTCGTGTCTGAAGGCTGGAAGAGAAACAGCAGGCTCCAGTTTATATTAACTTCTTATTTTCATACAACTCATGTGCATTGAACTTTCTCCTCACTTGAGCTCTTTCAACTGACTTTCAAAAAATGCTCTCATGGTAAGAACTCTCACTTCTGAATTTTGCTTTTTCTTTTCCCCCCATGTGCTTCTGTATCAGTGCCTTTGGTCTTATTCTATCCCACTCCCCCCGCCTTGTTTGTTTTTGTTGTTGTTCTTTTGACACACCTGTTCCAGGCATGCCTGCTGGACCTGGGACTTGCTGCTACTGCTCCTTGGTTTGTCAATCCGTGCTGGTTCAGCAGCTCAGATCATAGAAGGTAAGATTTCTCCAAATCATTCTTATAAATTGAGAGTGAGGGTTAAGTTTAAGATACTTTCCTAATATGGAAAGAGACTCTGCATCTCTGATCTTCATTTTCTCAGCTGCCTACCGCTCCTGATTTCATATAGGCTGCTGCAACAGCTTAAATTGCCATTCATTCTGGAGAAAGGGACAAATAACACATTGGTTCCCCAGCTGTAAGGCAGCCTGCCTTGCCTGCTCCCCAGTATATTTTCAGAGTGCAATAATGAATAGAAGTTACTCCAAAGAAATGGAGAGCACAGAATGCCTTTGGGGGTATCAAGTTGGAGAAAGGTGGCAGAAAGCAACTGGGATGTCTGTGTTTGTCACTGGAGATACCAGGAATGTGCCAGGTGTGGTCTGAGTGCAAAGACACAGATGTGATGCTTGTTCCACTGCATAGAGATTTTCTCTTGCTTCTGAGCAAACTGATTCTCACATCTCTGGAGTTAAATGTTTACTGTTACCAGCCTAGCCTTGATGGGCTTGCAGTAAAAAGTCTTTCTGTAACTGCAGATCCTATCTTCTTGTAACACAGCCAAGGAACCCTCAGCATCCTTAGAAGACATAGCCTCAAATCTAACTTAATGAAAAAACATTGATTTAAAAGTTTGCATGTAATTCATTGTGAGCAATGATGCTTAAGTCAAAAGACTTTTTTTACTCTCTTGTAAAAAATGGTCTGAATTTGTTATCTGGTGACCCCTAGGTAACTGATAGGAGCAGTAGAAATTACTGATGGTAAGCAGGTATTGCACATGAAGACTTTACTGTTACTCAGACTGGTTTCTCTCCTTCTTAACAGACCCTGCCATAGAATAGAGGGTCCATCTAAGAGCAAAAGAAGAAGGAAGGGTCGCAGAAAGAGGTCTATCAAATGCTCTCATGTAATGCTGTGCTTCAGATCATTAAGGAAACAAATTTAAAGCACCTATTAGAATGAGGAAAATATTCATGTCTGGACAGTGACAGAAATGCAATACATGGCAGACACACTGGAGGGGAACCTGTTGCATCAGGCACAAAAAGTGTTTCTGGAGCTATTGAATGGCAGTGGATGCTGTGGTTTGAGCTGGCAGGCAGCTAAACACCACGCAGCCAGTCGCTCACTCCACCCCTCCTCTGTGGGATGGAGGAGAGAGAACTGGGGGAGGGAAAAAAAAAATCTTATGTTGAGATAACAATAGTAAGATAGAAAAGGAAGGAAAAATAATAATAGTGATAAAAGAATACAGAAAGCAAGAGATGCACAATGCAATTGCTCACCAGCCAGTCCCTGAGCAGCAGTCACCACTGCCTGGCCAACTCCCCCCCAGCTTTCTGGCTCAGCACGATGTCATGTTGCATCAAACATCCCTTGGGCCAGCCTGGGTCAGCTGTTCTGGTGGTGTCTTCTTCCAGCTGCTTCTGCACCTCAGTGTGTCACTGCCTGGGCAGTATGAGAAGCTGGAAAGTCCTTGACTTAGTGTAAGCACTGCTTAGCAACAACTAAAATATTAGTGTGTTAGCAACCTTATTCATTATAAATCCTCTCCCACTGTGCCAGGTACTGGGATGAAAATTAACTCTATCCCAGACAGATCTGGGATAGTGCAGTGAGCAAGATCTGGACAGGAGAGAACCAAGTTCCGGCACAAGCTGATTAAAGCTAGAAGCACAGTGACAAAAGGAACAAATATTTATTGAACAGACCTTTTTTCTTTTCTTTTTTTTTTTTTTTTTCTGTGGATCTGTGCCAGTTTCTATGACCTGAAGCTTTGGTTCTGTAAATATCCCATCCTGTGAAAGTCAGAAGTAGTCAAGGTGACAGAAACTGACAGAAGACAGCTCATTTGCTCTGCAGAGTGGTATTGCCACTGCAAGGGCTCCTAGCCTTACTGTGAGTGAAGCTCAGACGGGGTTCTGCAAGTCTCTGGAGATCACTGGAGACTGTTCTGGGACTGTGTTCCTCGCATGACTGTTCTAGCCTCTTGTTCTTCCCTACTCATTTGTCTGTTAATACAACAGTGTCTGCATTTAAATGTTTACTGAATCTGTGACTGTCAGATGCCATGGGGCTTTCATGCTTTCTGTTCCACCATGTGGGACTATCACATAAGAAATATTTTCCTGATGCTCCTTTTAGATGTTTACATCTCCTGAGATCAGGCCTGGAGTGCTAGAATTAGGAATAATCCTCCTGTCTTTCTGATTCTGCAAAAACGTGAACCATCCAAATTCTCCCCACTGAAGTGTGAAGAGGTCTTTGTGTCACATCATTTGGCCTATTTATTGTAAGAATACGGTGTTTTTTCCCTTCCCCACACAGTGCATAGAAATAGCTTGTGTGTTTAAGATGAAAACGTTTGGGGATGCTATGACATGAGCTGCCCCCCTGGTGTTCAGGCCTTTCGCTGCTGAACTGCTGCTTTATCCAGCATCCATTGTGTCACTGCCTCCTTTAAGATGAGCACTTTCCGGCGTTCTCCAGCCCAGGGAATACTGCTGTGATGCTTTTCTGATGGCTGACCTCTACTCCATCTCCCCACAGCACACATTTCTGTCTCTAAATTCCTTTGTATATAAGAAGCCGGGAACAAGGAAATGTGGTTTTAGATGAACAGTGCAGGTGCCTTCTGCTGTACCACTGTACAGGGGGAAAATACTTTGAGATTTCCTTGAGTTGCTTAAAATAATATCAAGAAAATTGCTGACTAGTTAAGTTACTCACTGAGGGACAGGGAAGGATTAACTTCTTTGCTACAAACCTGCAGACAAAGCAATTATGCTCAAAGTGCTTAAAGGAGAAAACATTATCTTCTTCCTTCACCAATCAGACAGGCTGCCCAAGGAGGTCTGGTGACATTCTTACTAGTGTGCCATTAGGCAGCTCTAGCCTTGTCTTCTGGTGTTCCCCCGGGAGAACCAAATTGCAGGTGTGGGTGGAGGGTGCAGAGCAAAAGCCTCAGCAGCCCTCCAGCAAAGGGCTTGAGCTCTGCCATGTTTTTGTGAGAGGTATTAAGAAGATTGGTTTGAAAATGTTGATCGGTTTCCTATTAGGAAGAGTGTTTTGGTCAAGTCTTGTTCTTGAGGGAGTAGTTTAATTAGGGACAGTTTATTCAGAGGAGAAGACTGAAAGGATGGTGGGGAAATGTAGGGGGGAAGTTCAGGTGGCAGTCTTGGCAGTTGTTGGAGAACTTCTGAGTTTCAGTGAACTTGTGTGATGCTGGGAATTTTGTTTCAATAGAAGTGCTGCTTTTGTTTCCAAGTCCTAGAATGCCTGACTGCTGCTTTCCCTGTGAAATAGGACAGGCACAAACCCAGACTACTTAAAGCTTTATATCATGAGTTAAAACTGAAGTCATGAGTTACTAATTCACAGCACCAGCTGAAACCCCTTCTTGATCAAGCATTTGTTTAGCTTGTTAGATTTAAGTTTGCTGCCTGCTGTGTGATTTGTAGCTGAAGCTGTGTGTTGTGAAAGAATGAGAAAGGGAAAAAGAAGAAGGATTCTGCAGGTTGGTGAGATGTGGTCACTGTTTCACCAAAACTCTTAAGGAATAGGATCTCACTTTAGAGTTAAACTAAACAGGAGTTCTGAAATCTCAGCAGCTCCTGTGAGTTAGAATTCAGAATTCTTACTAACTCTGGCAGAAGATTTTCACCTATCTACAAAAAGGTAAGGAACAATGAGCCGCCTTCCTCTTCTCTTGAGCAGTGGTGTACTGCTGCAGCTTTTCTTCTGTGTTCATGAAACCTGCACTAACATAACAAACTATTCTACTTGGGGTTGTGTGGGAGGGTTAAAGATATGTTGGTGGTGTAATAAATTACTCCATCACTTTGCCTTTGCTCAGCTGACAGTTTTCAGTATGTATCTGTTTGTACATAAAGGTGTACTCTGTCTTACTCTGTCTGGCATTGCCTTGTGGCGCAGGTGCTTGGCTTTTAATTCAACCCCAAATCAAGTTAGTGAATAGAAGGTGCTCAGAATGCAGTTCTGAACAATCTTGTACCCCTACTGTGGGTACAGAACCCTGCTGCAGTGTAAGAGGTGGAGTCCTCCCTGTGGCTTTTTCTAGCCTCCTGCTTAAGTCATATTTGTTCTTCCAGGCTATCTAGCCAGGTATTAGTGGTTTACAGTTCTTGGCATTCAAATCTGTACATGCCTTTAAAAAAAAGTATGGGGGAAAAGAAAAAGGTTAAATGTACTCTGTTCTGCACCTGGGATGGTATCTGCTCTGAAGAGAACTTTACAAATCTCTCATTGGCATCTGGATTTTATTATTAGGTTGGACTTGATGATCTTTCAGGTGTTTTCCAACCATATTGATTCTATGATTCTATTAGCCAAGAGGAACAGGGTTTTCTTGCCCTGAGTAACATGCTCAACAAGAGTTTACAGAAAGTAAATATTTATCTCTTTCCTTGGCTCTCTGCACACAGAAGGGCTGTCATTAGGCTGTTGACATAAACTTTGCACTCATGACCTACTGAGTTTCATGGAGAAATCCCAAATTATTGACTTTCATTGGCTGTTGATAAAGCACTGTGGCTCATACAAGCAGCTACCCTACACAGCGAACCAATGTAATCATAGAATCATTAAGGCTGGAAAAGATCTCTAGGTTCAAGTCCAACTGTCAGTTCAACACCAGCATTAAATTTTTCCTCCTCTCCAACCTAACCCTCCCCTGGCACAATTTCAGGCCATTTCCTCTTGTCCTCTTGCTTGTTACTAGGGAGAAGAGACCAAGCCCCCCCCTGGCTCCAGCCTCCTTTCAGGGAGCTGTAGAGAGCAGTGGGGTGTCCCATCAGACTCATTTCCTCCGTGCTAAACAACCCCAGCTCCCTCAGCTGCTTCTTATAATGAGTGTAAATAAATGTGTGTGTCCATGTAAGAACGTGGGTTAATTAAATGGTGACTGTGAGTATTAGCAGTGTCACACTGAGGTGGTGTTAGGATGGCTTGGGCCATCCTTTCCTGAGACAGAACACAATTTCTCTAATTCTGGTCTGAACAGAGCGCGGTAAAGATAACTGATGGCTCCATATCCTCTTCTCCTCAACTGAGCATCTGAACATCATCAAACTGCACTTGAGCCTAAATCAAACAAGCCCCTGTGCATCTGCCAGAGCATCTACAGCTGTTACCAGCTGTTGAGCATATTTTTAATGTGGAGCTGAGCCTGATTTCATAGCTGATAAAATGCCTTTCCATGCAAAATGTAGTGATTTGCCACAGCAGATCAGAGGGGTTCAGCTGGGGTCAGGAGAAGGAGCAGCTGAAGCGGTCGGTAACGCCAGCAGGACAAACCTACTCTGGTACATTTGTTCCCTTTTGGCACTTTTCTGAACGGGTTGCATTTCTGTGTAACACCATCTACATGCTGTTGTCCTCTTGGACAAGAAATGACATGTTTGCTAAGATACTGTACTTGGCAGCAGATTACATTTTTTGGCCTTTTTTGAGGTACTGGAAGGGGAAACAGCTGCAGTGGGTACAGTGCTACGATGCCTGTTCTCGTCGCTTCTGTGACCGTGTCCTGCGCACCCTGGAAGCCTGCAGCAAGTTGCTGTTTCCATGATCTGAATAGAACTTAAAACCTCAGTGGTGCTTGCATTTGGGTCCTGCCCTGCTGAGAAAAGCCATGCTGAAATACTTCCTTTCTAGGCTCCTCCTGCTCAGCTGTAGACCAGGAACTTCTTGAAAGAAGTCCTAGTGGTCTCCTAAGCGTTTCAATGCACATAGCCCTGAGTAGGCACTGCAGTGCACATGGTTCCTTGAAACACTTCCATTTAGAGCTGTTGCTGTTTGTCACTGCATTATTTCTGTTCCATAGAACACTTCTGTCTCAGAGCTGTTATGTTTCACTTGAAGGTCTGTCTTCAAGGGGCACCAGGGCTGATGCCAGCTACCAAAACCACTGTACTGGTAGCTGGTCTAATTACTAGGCTGCAACTAGATCTGGTGGTCTACATAGCAAAGTATGTAGTGGTGAAGAAAATGAGGGGGAAATGATGCAAAATCTAAGGCTTTTCTAGGAATTTTCTCATATTTGGAATTCCTAACATCCAAGTTGTCACAGGCTCAATAATCCTCCTTGTCAGTCCGCAGACTCATCGCAGAGTGAGGTGTCTCTCCACAGGATGGATCTGTATTTCTGCCATCCCACTTTGGTTAACTACAAACTAACTTAATACACTGCATCACTTCTGTGAATATGATGCTTTTTTATTCTCAGAGGGCTAAAGGCCTAGCTTTTCTTGCTCTTTAGATTTTCACAAGCTGTTCCAGTTCCATCTGCTTCAACACTTTGCCAAACCAACATAGCTGTTGACTTGGTAGGAGGAACCCCTCACCTGCAATGAATGCCTCCACAGTAGTACTGCCAGTCTCCATGTGCCATGTCTCCACATCTCTTGAACACCTCCAGGGATGGTGACTCCACTGCCTCCCTGGGCTCCTTGCTCATCCATGCAGGTCTCTTACCTCCCCTGCTTGATTTCTTACTCATAGGGATGCATGGATCTTGGGCCTGGAGGAGTTGGTGCTGGTATACTTACCAAAGGGCATTTGCAATCCTTGCTGGTCTAACTTTCTCTGACCTGTGTGAAATCTCCTTTTCATTAAAAAATGCTGCCAGTTAATTTCATGAGTTGCTTTGGGAAGTAAATAGTCTTGTCAGTAGTTAATAACCCATCAGTAAAATAAACTTTATGTTCCAAAGGGAAGTGTGTTACTTTTCCACTTGTCTGTGGAGGGCTTGTGCTTTATTCCCTTCAGTTTTCAGCATAATATTCCTCTGCTTTGTGTCCATTATTTGTTTTTCCTCAAGAGAGTAAACCACAACCATTCCTGTCTGAAGTACTCCACGTCTGCTTGGTGCTTGCGTTTGAGGGAGAATTAGGTTTGCATTTTCATTCTGTCCCACTACTGGACTAAGGACACATCCAAGTGCTTATTTCAGACTTGCCCAACTGGAAATAAATAAGCAATAACTACCCAGTCTTTAGGCTGAAGCCTCTGTAGCTGCCACATAGGCAAAGCTGGATCAAGTAGCACAATGTCCTGCTGTTAGCAAACATTTCCCCAACTACTTCAAATCGAGACTGAGCAGCTTTTGTTAGCCAAACCAAACCAAAGCTGCTACAGCACACTGTGCTGATGGTTATGGGAATTCCAGAGTGGCTGCATAACTTTAATGAATTTGTTGCACTTGTGCAGTTTGGATCAGAAAGAACATCTTTACCATTAGAAAGTCAAAACTGGGTAAGCTCAGTTAGAAAAGTCCTAAGAATAAAACTGTGCCTGTGTGCACCTCAGCAGCTGTGCCAAGAGCACAGCACAGGCTCGCAGGCAGCACAGCACTGCCCTGCTCTCAGTGGGGACTACCTGAGCAGTATGGCTCTTGTTCAGCAGGAGTTCCTCAGTCCTTGGCTTATAGGCTGTTGGTCCTTAGGGGCAGGTTTTGTGGAAAATAAAATGAGACTTACAAGTGGGAAGACAGTCAGTACTCTGACAATGATTTTTGGAGGAAAGCAAAAGATCTTTTTGTTACCTTAGAACCTGTTATTACTCAATAGCTATTACTTGCAGTGATTAGCAGCACTTACTATGAACCATCAAAAGTTACAAGGCAAGACAGAAGCATAAGATAGTGGTAATGTTGCTGCTATTTCTTTTGAATCCTGGTTTTCCTCTGAGTCATAGAATCACAGAATTGTCAGGGCTGGAAGGGACCTCGAGCATTATCCAGTCCCAACCACCCTGCCATGGGCAGGGACACCTCACACTACAGCAGGATGCTCACAACCACCTCCAGCCTGGCCTTAAACACCTCCAGGGATGAGGCTTCCACCACCTCCCTGGGCAGCCTGTGCCAGGCTCTCACCACCCTCATGGGGAACAACTTCTTCCTAACATCCAATCTCATAATATTTTCCATCCCCCCCCCGCCCCGAGTCCTATCACTCCCTGACACCATCAAAAGTCCCTCCCCAGCTTTCTTGGAGCCCCCTTCAGATACTGGAAGGCCACAATTAGGTCTCCCTGGAGCCTTCTCTTCTCCAGACTGCACAATCCCAACTCTCTCAGTCTGTCTCCGTAGCAGAGCAGCTCCAGCCTTCTGCTCATCCTTGTGGCCCTTCTCTGCACACCTTCCAGCACCTCCAGACCCCTCCTGGAACACAGGCTCCAGAACTGGCCCCAGAGCTCCAGCTGTGGTCTCAGCAGAGTGGAGCAGAGGGGCAGAATCCCCTCCCTGGCCCTGCTGGCCACACTTCGCTTGCTGCAGCCCAGGCTCTGCTTGGCTCTCTGGGCTGCAAGTGCTCACTGCTGGCTCCTGTTGAGCTTCTTCTTCCCCAGCACCCCCAAGGCTTTTTCTTCATGACTGCTCTCCCATCCAGTCCCTGCCCAGCCTGTGTTGGTGCCTAGGAATGCCCTGAGCCAGCTGCAGGACCTTGCCCTTGGTCTTATTGAACTTCATGAGGTTGTCATGGGCTCAGCTCTGAAGCTTGTGCAGGTCCCTCTGGATGGATCCTTCTTTCCAGCCTGTGTCTGCTGTACCACACAGCTTGGTGTCATCAGCAAACTTGCTGAGGGTGCACTCAGTGCCACTGTCCATTGCATCAACAAAGATGTTAAACAAGACTGGTCCCAGGACTGATCCCTGAGGGATTCTACTTGTCCTTGTCCTCCACTGGACATGGACCCATTGACAGCCGCCCTTTGGGTGCAGCCCTCAATCCAGTTCTGTATCCACTGAATGGTCCTTCCATGGAGCCCATCCTGCACCAGCCTGGAGACCGGGATGTGGTGTGGGACAGTGTCAAAGGCTGTGCTCAGCTCCAGGTCAATGATGTCAGCTGCTCAGCCTTATCTATTGATGTTGTGACCTTTTCATAGAAGGCCACCAGGTTTGTTAGGCAGGATTTGCCCCTGGTGAAGCTGTGCTGATTGTGCCAAATCACCACTTTGTTATTCTTCTGCCCCAGCAGTTCTTCCAGGAGGATCTGCTCCATGATCTTATGGGCATAGAGGTGACACTGCCTGGCCTATAGGTCCCTGAGTCAGAACACATTTCCTTTCTGCTGGTTGCTTTTCAGACTGGCGTAGAGACCTCTGCTGGGACACAACTCTAGATACCTACTCATTGGTTTTTAAGAAGTCATCTTTGGGGTTTTTGGTACCAGAATTTGCTGGCTCGTTTAGGTCACCACAGATGTTCACATACCAGATATGAGAGTGCAGCCAAATGCATTAACATCTTTGTGGCCATGTAACACAGCCATGGAACTGCAGTTGCAGGAAGCGACATCCGGTCTGATGCGAGACAAATGTCTCACTCTGTTGAGCCTGAAGCTCTGCATTTGCACTCTATAAGCCCAAATAACATTGTTGTTATTTTCCTTACTTTAAAATAACATTAAAAACCCCTATGCAGGTCCCCACAGGCTGTATCAGCTGGTTCCTTGGTGCTCTTCCAAAGCAAGCGATGTAGCTGCCAGATGGACCACTGGGAACTGACCTGGCTCACAAGGAACTTAAACTCTATGGAAAAGCTCTTGGGGAGGGTGTGGGGAAATTGATATTTGCAATCTCTGTCTTGTAGATTGTAGTGCTCTGGTTATGTCCTCTACTTCCAGCTGCAATGATCATGAAAGTTGTGGTTCATGTTTCTATGGACCGTGTTGAGCGTTTGAAGAAGGGGGTGATGGAATAACTGATGAATCCCAGTTTGGTTTCACTGTTAACCTTACGTTCCTACATTTATGGAGTCTCAGTTTGGGTAGCAGGGGTAGCTGCTGTATTATATGAAGTTGTCACAGCTGTACTGAAAGGACTAGAACTACCATGACTTGCCCTAGCTGAGAACTAGTTCCAGTACTTTGTTTTTCTAACAACTCCAGAGCTTTTGGGAACCACGAAACCAAATGAAGAACAATCTTCCCCCCTTGCTGTTCAGAACTGTTTCGGGTTTAACCCATTACAGTATGGTTCTGTTGCTACTTGAATGTTCTTTGACTGCTGCATTTTGTGCACAGAGCCCTGGAAAACAAGTGCAGCTATCCACTGTGGGACTGGGGTGTACAGAGACAAAGGATTCATTCGATAATCCATAGCACAGCTGTTACAATGAATGCAGCAAGCTGGGAAATGTTGAGAGCATATTGGGCTTTTTGGAGCTATCTGATTGAACCGGCCAGGCCAGCTTATACTGGCCAGCATAGGCCTACACCTGAGGATGGATTCTGAGCCTGTAGTATTTC